>NC_090439.1:703333535-704077836 GCF_031143425.1 Pleurodeles waltl | reverse complement strand
ATGGGGAGCGACCCATCAGGCAAGGGTCGCTCCCCTGGGGGGGCAAATTGTATTTAGACCATTTCTGCCCCCCTGGGGGCAGATTGGCCAATTTTAGGTCAATCTGCCCCCAAGGGGGCAGAAACCACTAGGCACCGGGGATTTGTTTTTTGGCACCAATGTCACGCAGGGGGAGCGACCCCGTAGGCAAGGGTCGCTCCCGGGGGGGGGGGGGGGGTGGGGGGTCAAATTTATTTTAGGCCATTTCTGCCCCCCCGGGGGACAGATCGGCCTATTATTAGGCCGAACTGCCCCCGGGGGGGGGGGGGGCAGAAAACTCTAGGCGCCAGGGGAATTTTTCTTTTTTTTCTTTTTTTTTTTCTTTGTTTTTTTTTTTTTTAGAGATGGGGAGCGACCCATCAGGCAAAAGTCGCTCCCCTGGGGGACAAATTGTATTTAGGGCCATTTCTGCCCCCCTTGGGGGCAGATTGGCTGAGTTTAGGTCAACCTGCCCCCAAGGGGCAGAAACCACTAGGCACCGGGGATTTGTTTTTGGTGCCAATGTCACGCAGGGGGAGCGACCCCGTAGGCAAGGGTCGCTCCCGGCGGGAGAGGGTGGGGGGGCAAATTTATTTTAGGGCATTTCTGCCCCCCCCCCCCTGGGGCCGGCTGAGCTACAGGCCAAACACCACAGGTAGGCACCTTGCAAAAAACACCTCTGTTTTCTGTGAAAAAATATGTTGTGTCCACGTTGTGTTTTGGGCCATTTCCTTTTGTGGGCGCTAGGCCTACCCACAGAAGTGATGTACCATTTTTATCAAGAGACTTAGGGGAACGCTGGGTGGAAGGAAATTTGTGGCTCCTCTCAGATTCCAGAACTTTCTGTCACCGAAATGAGAGGAAAAAGTGTTTTTTGGGCCACATTTTGATGTTTGCAAAGGATTCTGGGTAACATAACCTGGTCAGAGCCCCGCAAGTCACCCCATCTTGGATTCCCCTGGGTTTCTAGTTTTCAAAAATGCACTGGTTTGCTAGGTTTCCTCAGGTGGTCGGCTGAGCTACAGGCCAAAATCCACAGGTAGGCACTGCTTTTTATAAAAAAATGTGATGTGTCCACGTTGTGTTTTGGGCCCTTTCCTTTCGTGGGCGCTAGTCCTACCCACACAAGTGAGGTATCATTTTTATCGGGAGACTTGGGGGAACGCTGGGTAGAAGGAAATTTGTGGCTCCTCTCAGATTCCAGAACTTTCTGCCACAGAAATGTGAGTAACATGTGTATTTTTAGCCAAATTTTGAGGTTTGCAAAGGATTCTGGGTAACAGAACCTGGTCCGAGCCCCGCAAGTCACCCCTCCTTGGATTCCCCTAGGTCTCTAGTTTTCAGAAATGCACAGGTTTGGTAGGTTTCCCTAGGTGCCGGCTGAGCTAGAGGCCAAAATCTACAGGTAGGCACTTTGCTAAAAACACCTCTGTTTTTTTCCAAAATTTAGGATGTGTCCACGTTGCGCTTTGGGGTGTTTCCTGTCGCCGGCGCTAGGCCTACCCACGCAAGTGAGGTATCATTTTTATCGGGAGACTTGGGGGAACGCTGGGTAGAAGGAAATTTGTGGCTCCTCTCAGATTCCAGAACTTTCTGCCACAGAAATGTGAGTAACATGTGTATTTTTAGCCAAATTTTGAGGTTTGCAAAGGATTCTGGGTAACAGAACTTGGTCCGAGCCCCGCAAGTCACCCCTCCTTGGATTCCCCTAGGTCTCTAGTTTTCAGAAATGCACAGGTTTGGTAGGTTTCCCCTAGGTGCCGGCTGAGCTAGAGGCCAAAATCTACAGGTAGGCACTTCGCAAAAAACACCTCTGTTTTTTTCCAAAATTTAGGATGTGTCCACGTTGCGCTTTGGGGTGTTTCCTGTCGCCGGCGCTAGGCCTACCCACGCAAGTGAGGTATTATTTTTTATCGGGAGACTTGGGGGGAACGCTGGGTGGAAGGAAATTTGTAGCTCCTCTCAGATTCCAGAACTTTCTGCCACAGAAATGTGAGGGACATGTGTTTTTTTAGCCAAATTTTGAGGTTTGCAAAGGATTCTGGGTAACAGAACCTGGTCCGAGCCACACAAGTCACCCCTCCTTGGATTCCCCTAGGTCTCTAGTTTTCAGAAATGTACAGGTTTGGTAGGTTTCCCTAGGTGGCGGCTGAGCTAGAGGCCAAAATCTCCAGGTAGTCACTTTGCTAAAAACAGCTCTGTTTTCTGTGATGTGTCCACGTTGTGTTTTGGGGCATATCCTGTCGCGGGCGCTAGGCCTACCCACACAAGTGAGGTATCATTTTTATCGGGAGACGTGGGGGAACGCTGGGTGGAAGGAAATTTGTGGCTCCTCTCAGATTCCAGAACTTTCTGCCACAGAAATGTGAGGAACATGTGTTTTTTTAGCCAAATTTTGAGGTTTGCAAAGGATTCTGGGTAACAGAACCTGGTCCGAGCCACACAAGTCACCCCTCCTTGGATTCCCCTAGGTCTCTAGTTTTTAGAAATGTACAGGTTTGGTAGGTTTCCCTAGGTGCCGGCTGAGCTAGAGACCAAAATCTACAGGTAGTCACTTTGCTAAAAACAGCTCTGTTTTCTGTGATATGTCCACGTTGTGTTTTGGGGCATATCCTGTCGCGGGCGCTAGGCCTACCCACACAAGTGAGGTATCATTTTTATCGGGAGACGTGGGGGAACGCTTGGTGGAAGGAAATTTGTGGCTCCTCTCAGATTCCAGAACTTTCTGCCACAGAAATGTGAGGAACATGTGTTTTTTTTAGCCAAATTTTGAGGTTTGCAAAGGATTCTGGGTAACAGAACCTGGTCCGAGCCCCACAAGTCACCCCTCCTTGGATTCCCCTAGGTCTCTAGTTTTCAGAAATGCACAGGTTTGGTAGGTTTCCCTAGGTGGCGGCTGAGCTAGAGGCCAAAATCTACAGGTAGTCACTTTGCTAAAAACAGCTCTGTTTTCTGTGATATGTCCACGTTGTGTTTTGGGGCATATCCTGTCGCGGGCGCTAGGCCTACCCACACAAGTGAGGTATCATTTTATCGGGAGACGTGGGGGAACGCTGGGTGGAAGGAAATTTGTGGCTCCTCTCAGATTCCAGAACTTTCTGCCACAGAAATGTGAGGAACATGTGTTTTTTTAGCCAAATTTTGAGGTTTGCAAAGGATTCTGGGTAACAGAACCTGGTCCGAGCCCCGCAAGTCACCCCTCCTTGGATTCCCCTAGGTCTCTAGTTTTCAGAAATGCACAGGTTTGGTAGGTTTCCCTAGGTGGCGGCTGAGCTAGAGGCCAAAATCTACAGGTAGTCACTTTGCTAAAAACAGCTCTGTTTTCTGTGATATGTCCACGTTGTGTTTTGGGGCATATCCTGTCGCGGGCGCTAGGCCTACCCACACAAGTGAGGTATCATTTTTATCGGGAGACGTGGGGGAACGCTGGGTGGAAGGAAATTTGTGGCTCCTCTCAGATTCCAGAACTTTCTGCCACAGAAATGTGAGGAACATGTGTTTTTTTAGCCAAATTTTGAGATTTGCAAAGGATTCTGGGTAACAGAACCTGGTCCGAGCCCCGCAAGTCACCCCTCCTTGGATTCCCCTAGGTCTCTAGTTTTCAGAAATGCACAGGTTTGGTAGGTTTCCCTAGGTGGCGGCTGAGCTAGAGGCCAAAATCTACAGGTAGTCACTTTGCTAAAAACAGCTCTGTTTTCTGTGATATGTCCACGTTGTGTTTTGGGGCATATCCTGTCGCGGGCGCTAGGCCTACCCACGCAAGTGAGGTATCATTTTTATCGGGAGACTTGGGGGAATGCTGGGTAGAAGGAAATTTGTGGCTCCTCTCAGATTCCAGAACTTTCTGCCACAGAAATGTGAGTAACATGTGCATTTTTAGCCAAATTTTGAGGTTTGCAAAGGATTCTGGGTAACAGAACTTGGTCCGAGCCCCGCAAGTCACCCCTCCTTGGATTCCCCTAGGTCTCTAGTTTTCAGAAATGCACAGGTTTGGTAGGTTTCCCTAGGTGCCGGCTGAGCTAGAGGCCAAAATCTACAGGTAGGCACTTCGCAAAAAACACCTCTGTTTTTTTCCAAAATTTAGGATGTGTCCACGTTGCGCTTTGGGGTGTTTCCTGTCGCCGGCGCTAGGCCTACCCACGCAAGTGAGGTATTATTTTTATCGGGAGACTTGGGGGAACGCTGGGTGGAAGGAAATTTGTAGCTCCTCTCAGATTCCAGAACTTTCTGCCACAGAAATGTGAGGGACATGTGTTTTTTTAGCCAAATTTTGAGGTTTGCAAAGGATTCTGGGTAACAGAACCTGGTCCGAGCCACACAAGTCACCCCTCCTTGGAATCCCCTAGGTCTCTAGTTTTCAGAAATGTACAGGTTTGGTAGGTTTCCCTAGGTGGCGGCTGAGCTAGAGGCCAAAATCTCCAGGTAGTCACTTTGCTAAAAACAGCTCTGTTTTCTGTGATGTGTCCACGTTGTGTTTTGGGGCATATCCTGTCGCGGGCGCTAGGCCTACCCACCCAAGTGAGGTATCATTTTTATCGGGAGACGTGGGGGAACGCTGGGTGGAAGGAAATTTGTGGCTCCTCTCAGATTCCAGAACTTTCTACCACAGAAATGTGAGGAACATGTGTTTTTTTAGCCAAATTTTGAGGTTTGCAAAGGATTCTGGGTAACAGCACCTGGTCCGAGCCACACAAGTCACCCCTCCTTGGATTCCCCTAGGTCTCTAGTTTTCAGAAATGTACAGGTTTGGTAGGTTTCCCTAGGTGCCGGCTGAGCTAGAGACCAAAATCTACAGGTAGTCACTTTGCTAAAAACAGCTCTGTTTTCTGTGATATGTCCACGTTGTGTTTTGGGGCATATCCTGTCGCGGGCGCTAGGCCTACCCACACAAGTGAGGTATCATTTTTATCGGGAGACGTGGGGGAACGCTTGGTGGAAGGAAATTTGTGGCTCCTCTCAGATTCCAGAACTTTCTGCCACAGAAATGTGAGGAACATGTGTTTTTTTAGCCAAATTTTGAGGTTTGCAAAGGATTCTGGGTAACAGAACCTGGTCCGAGCCCCGCAAGTCACCCCTCCTTGGATTCCCCTAGGTCTCTAGTTTTCAGAAATGCACAGGTTTGGTAGGTTTCCCTAGGTGGCGGCTGAGCTAGAGGCCAAAATCTACAGGTAGTCACTTTGCTAAAAACAGCTCTGTTTTCTGTGATATGTCCACGTTGTGTTTTGGGGCATATCCTGTCGCGGGCGCTAGGCCTACCCACACAAGTGAGGTATCATTTTTATCGGGAGACGTGGGGGAACGCTGGGTGGAAGGAAATTTGTGGCTCCTCTCAGATTCCAGAACTTTCTGCCACAGAAATGTGAGGAACATGTGTTTTTTTAGCCAAATTTTGAGGTTTGCAAAGGATTCTGGGTAACAGAACCTGGTCCGAGCCCCGCAAGTCACCCCTCCTTGGATTCCCCTAGGTCTCTAGTTTTCAGAAATGCACAGGTTTGGTAGGTTTCCCTAGGTGGCGGCTGAGCTAGAGGCCAAAATCTACAGGTAGTCACTTTGCTAAAAACAGCTCTGTTTTCTGTGATATGTCCACGTTGTGTTTTGGGGCATATCCTGTCGCGGGCGCTAGGCCTACCCACACAAGTGAGGTATCATTTTTATCGGGAGACATGGGGGAACGCTGGGTGGAAGGAAATTTGTGGCTCCTCTCAGATTCCAGAACTTTCTGCCACAGAAATGTGAGGAACATGTGTTTTTTTAGCCAAATTTTGAGGTTTGCAAAGGATTCTGGGTAACAGAACCTGGTCCGAGCCCCGCAAGTCACCCCTCCTTGGATTCCCCTAGGTCTCTAGTTTTCAGAAATGCACAGGTTTGGTAGGTTTCCCTAGGTGGCGGCTGAGCTAGAGGCCAAAATCTACAGGTAGTCACTTTGCTAAAAACAGCTCTGTTTTCTGTGATATGTCCACGTTGTGTTTTGGGGCATATCCTGTCGCGGGCGCTAGGCCTACCCACACAAGTGAGGTATCATTTTTATCGGGAGACGTGGGGGAACGCTGGGTGGAAGGAAATTTGTGGCTCCTCTCAGATTCCAGAACTTTCTGCCACAGAAATGTGAGGAACATGTGTTTTTTTAGCCAAATTTTGAGGTTTGCAAAGGATTCTGGGTAACAGAACCTGGTCCGAGCCCCGCAAGTCACCCCTCCTTGGATTCCCCTAGGTCTCTAGTTTTCAGAAATGCACAGGTTTGGTAGGTTTCCCTAGGTGGCGGCTGAGCTAGAGGCCAAAATCTACAGGTAGTCACTTTGCTAAAAACAGCTCTGTTTTCTGTGATATGTCCACGTTGTGTTTTGGGGCATATCCTGTCGCGGGCGCTAGGCCTACCCACACAAGTGAGGTATCATTTTTATCGGGAGACGTGGGGGAACGCTGGGTGGAAGGAAATTTGTGGCTCCTCTCAGATTCCAGAACTTTCTGCCACAGAAATGTGAGGAACATGTGTTTTTTTAGCCAAATTTTGAGATTTGCAAAGGATTCTGGGTAACAGAACCTGGTCCGAGCCCCGCAAGTCACCCCTCCTTGGATTCCCCTAGGTCTCTAGTTTTCAGAAATGCACAGGTTTGGTAGGTTTCCCTAGGTGGCGGCTGAGCTAGAGGCCAAAATCTACAGGTAGTCACTTTGCTAAAAACAGCTCTGTTTTCTGTGATATGTCCACGTTGTGTTTTGGGGCATATCCTGTCGCGGGCGCTAGGCCTACCCACACAAGTGAGGTATCATTTTTATCGGGAGACGTGGGGGAACGCTGGGTGGAAGGAAATTTGTGGCTCCTCTCAGATTCCAGAACTTTCTGCCACAGAAATGTGAGGAACATGTGTTTTTTTAGCCAAATTTTGAGGTTTGCCAAGGATTCTGGGTAACAGAACCTGGTCCGAGCCCCGCAAGTCACCCCTCCTTGGATTCCCCTAGGTCTCTAGTTTTCAGAAATGCACAGGTTTGGTAGGTTTCCCTAGGTGGCGGCTGAGCTAGAGGCCAAAATCTACAGGTAGTCACTTTGCTAAAAACAGCTCTGTTTTCTGTGATATGTCCACGTTGTGTTTTGGGGTATATCCTGTCGCGGGCGCTAGGCCTACCCACACAAGTGAGGTATCATTTTTATCGGGAGACGTGGGGGAACGCTGGGTGGAAGGAAATTTGTGGCTCCTCTCAGATTCCAGAACTTTATGCCACAGAAATGTGAGGAACATGTGTTTTTTTAGCCAAATTTTGAGGTTTGCAAAGGATTCTGGGTAACAGAACCTGGTCCGAGCCACACAAGTCACCCCTCCTTGGATTCCCCTAGGTCTCTAGTTTTCAGAAATGCACAGGTTTGGTAGGTTTCCCTAGGTGGCGGCTGAGCTAGAGGCCAAAATCTACAGGTAGTCACTTTGCTAAAAACAGCTCTGTTTTCTGTGATATGTCCACGTTGTGTTTTGGGGCATATCCTGTCGCGGGCGCTAGGCCTACCCACACAAGTGAGGTATCATTTTTATCGGGAGATGTGGGGGAACGCTGGGTGGAAGGAAATTTGTGGCTCCTCTCAGATTCCAGAACTTTCTGCCACAGAAATGTGAGGAACATGTGTTTTTTTAGCCAAATTTTGAGGTTTGCAAAGGATTCTGGGTAACAGAACCTGGTCCGAGCCCCGCAAGTCACCCCTCCTTGGATTCCCCTAGGTCTCTAGTTTTCAGAAATGCACAGGTTTGGTAGGTTTCCCTAGGTGGCGGCTGAGCTAGAGGCCAAAATCTACAGGTAGTCACTTTGCTAAAAACAGCTCTGTTTTCTGTGATATGTCCACGTTGTGTTTTGGGGTATATCCTGTTGCGGGCGCTAGGCCTACCCACACAAGTGAGGTATCATTTTTATCGGGAGACGTGGGGGAACGCTGGGTGGAAGGAAATTTGTGGCTCCTCTCAGATTCCAGAACTTTCTGCCACAGAAATGTGAGGAACATGTGTTTTTTTAGCCAAATTTTGAGGTTTGCAAAGGATTCTGGGTAACAGAACCTGGTCCGAGCCCCGCAAGTCACCCCTCCTTGGATTCCCCTAGGTCTCTAGTTTTCAGAAATGCACAGGTTTGGTAGGTTTCCCTAGGTGGCGGCTGAGCTAGAGGCCAAAATCTACAGGTAGTCACTTTGCTAAAAACAGCTCTGTTTTCTGTGATGTGTCCACGTTGTGTTTTGGGGCATATCCTGTCGTGGGTGCTAGGCCTACCCACACAAGTGAGGTACCATTTTTATCGGGAGACTTGGGGGAACATAGATTAGCAAAACAAGTACTATTGCCCCTTGTCTTTCTCTACATTTTTTCCTTCCAAATATAGGAGTGTGTGTAAAAAAGACATCTATTTGAGAAATTCCCTGTAATTCACGTGCTACTATGGTCACCCCGGAATTCAGAGATGTGCAAATAACCACTGCTCCTCAACACCTTATCTTGTGCCCTTTTTGGAAATGCAAAGGTTTTCTTGATAGCAATTTTTTACTCCTTATATTTCAGCAAATGAATTGCTGTATACCCGGTATAGAATGAAAACGCACTGCAGGGTGCAGCCCATTTATTGGCTCTGGGTTCCTCGGGTTCTTGATGAACCTACAAGCCCTATATATCCCCGCAACCAGAGTAGTCCAGCAGACGTAACGGTATATTGCTTTCGATAATCTGACATTGCAGGGAAAAGTTACAGAGTAAAACGTATAGAAAAATTGATGGTTTTTTCACCTCAATTTCAATATTTTTCTTTTTCAGCTGTTATTTTCTGTAGGAAACCCTTGTAGGATCTACACAAATGACCCCTTGCTGAATTCAGAATTTTGTCTACTTTTCAGAAATGTTTAGGTGTCTGGGATCCAGCATTGGTTTCATGACCATTCCTGTCACTGACTGGAAGGAGGCTGAAAGCACAAAAAATTGCACAAATGGGGTATGCCCCAGTAAAATGCCAAAATTGTGTTGAAAAATTGGGTTTTCTGATTCAAGTCTGCCTGTTCCTGAAAGCTGGGAAGCTGCTGAGTTTAGCACCGCAAACCCTTTGTTGATGCCATTTTCAGGGGAAAAACCACAAGCCTTCTTCTGCAGCCACTTTTTCAATTTTTCTTGAAAAAAACGAAATTTTCACTGTATTTTGGCCAATTTCTTGGCCTCCTTCAAGGGAACCCACAAAGTCTGGGTACCTCTAGAATCCCTAGGATGTTGGAAAAAAAGGACGCAAATTTGGCTTGGTTAGCTTATGTGGACAAAAAGTTATGAGGGCCTAAGCGCGAACTGCCCCAAATAGGCAAAAAAAGACCCGGCACAGGAGGGGGAAAAGGCCTGGCAGCGAAGGGGTTAAGGACTAAAGACTCTTTTTATTATTCTCTGAAGCGATATTTCAACGTGTACTTATCAAATCTTGATCGTTCTGACCTGCATTTAAATAGATAAATATTCTATACTTTTTCTAAACACTGTGTGGTGTATTTTTGTGGTGTTATACTGTGCTATTGCATGATTTATTACAAATATTGTTGACACTAGTTGCTGTTTGTGGAAGTGCTGAACAATAGTTTGAAGCATTACACAAATCATAGAACTTTGAAATATCCTTCATCAGTCATACTTTTGACATGTCAATAGCAGCAAGTCCAATGCTGAGGCCTCTAGTGTGAACCCATTTATAGATGTTAGTATTAAATTCTTCCAAGATCTTGGTAGCAGTATGTGATTTCCCTCTGTAGAACCTTGCAGCTGTTGACTGCCACCAAATGCCTTGAAAAGCATTGTCAGTGGTGAGACCAACAGCTAACCTTTGCTTAAGTCCCTTCAAACCCCTTAACTGATGTAGTCTGTTCCTAGTCCACATGTCAGCCATGAGGCGGATGGACTGAACAATGATTTCCTTGATTGTTTTGTCAAAGAATTTCAACACTTCATGGTGCAGTGCTCACACAGCAACAGTGGATAAATAGGTCTGGCTTTAAAACCTTCCATTTCAGACAGAAGATCTCCACAAATTCCAGAAGCCCCTCTGCTTTCACCAAAGAAAAAGGTAGGAGACCATTTGCTAACATTTTGGCTAGCTCCCAATTGCCTTAATGGACATGTTCATGGGTTCTGTGGCACTGTGACTCTTTACTGAACATACAGTTAATAGTGGGCTCTTGTGGATGTTTTCTTTGTGTTGTGGGAATACCTCTCCAAGTGACCTAGGACCAACAGGTAAGCTGCTTGGATGCTTTGGGAGATTGTATCACTCCTTTGCTTGTGCCATGGTGAGGTTGCTGTGTGTGATGACTGCACATTATGGGTGGCAGTCACTGGGCTGGTTCACATGATGCCTCACTACCTCCTCCATCTTTCTGTTGAATTTCTTCTGCTCTCTCATAATCAGCTTTGTTTCTGAGGTGCTCTTTCTACATGATTGAGTCTTGATTTTTCAGATGGGTCAGTAGGCCCCCAATGAATTAAGTTAAGCTGGTTTAGCATGATGAACTGGTTTGTAGTAAAGTGATCATTCTCAGATGTGCTCCTCATGTGGCCTAAATTTAAGAAGCACCAAACTGGTGAGGAAAGCTTTATTATTGAGTAAATGACAGAAGAACGTGCTATGGTGGAGCTAGGTGGTTGTGTTTGCTTTTATGTAGGTTGCTCTGTAACTGCAGTAGGGGTGGTGCTAGTTGCTGCAGGTTTTTGGCTACATGGAAAGATAGATTCATGTGGTGTTGGTGGTGCTACATGACTCAGAGCAGGTTGGATAGAGGTGAAACACACATCTTCTTTTCCGCTCTCTACACAAACACAGTTACATCATCTTCCTCACTTCCAGGGGAACCTTCCTTTTGCCTTGTCTCTGATAGTGGATCTCAGTCGGGGTCTAATCCATGTCATCGAAAGAGGGGCTTAGAGAAGATAGGTGTAGTATGGACAACTGTTTATGCTTTATGACATATTTATTAGTATATTAATGAAAGCATTCTTTTATTTTAATTCATTTAGTATGGATAGCATTATTACACATATATGTTTTACTGTGTTTACTGTATGGATGCATCCTTGCATTCTAGAAAGAGAATGAAGGAATGATTCTTAGGTCACTACAGTCAGCATTCTGTTCTCAGCTGCTGAGGTGACCAGGGCCTCCTCCCGTTTTCTCCTCGGTCATGGGTTAAACGACTACATGAATTATAATAAAAACATACTTTCAATGGTGCATTAATAAATGTAAGTTATAAAACATAAATAAAGGCTACATTTGCTGGGTCTTCCAAAGGATGAGTGACACATTATTTGGGGAACTGGATTGTGTGTAGGCATTTCAGGACAACATCCTGATTTTCACTAAAGGAAAGGAGGAACATACTGTAGTTCTAGAGAATGTTTTTGCCATTCTTTTGGAAAGCGGCATGACAGTAAGACTGAAGTGAGTGCTATCATATGGTGCAAGAAGCAGAATATTTAGGACACACAATTTCTTCTGAAAGCATCAAACCAAAGTGCAGCAATATTGATGATATTCAGAAAGCGCCATTATCCTATGATAAAGAAACTTTGAGTTCCTTTTCAGGGCTATGTGAACACTATGCCCGTTTTGTCCCTGGTTATGCGTTACTAGTCCATCCCATGAGTTATGTACTCTAAAAGGGAATGCAATTTGCATGGATGAAAGAAATTGATGAAGCATTTGAAAGCATAAAAAATGTGTAATAATGCTCCAGCACTCAAACTGTATAATACAAGTAGTAAATATTTCATTTTAGTAGATACCAGCCTGAGAGGAATAGATTCTGTTAGAGAAATTCATTTGAGGCAAGGAAGTGACCATAGCATTTGCATCTAGGACTCTCACAGAAGCAGAAATAATTTGCAGCACGATAGAACATAGTCTCTCAGTATACACCAGAGATTGTCATGGTGGATACAGTCAAATGCTTTCTCAAAATCAATGAAGTTAACATGAAGCCTTGGCCTCTGTATGGGATGTGCAAAAATGTAAAGCTTGTATTTGGGGAAAAACCTTTGAATTTTTTACTGACCATAAGTCTCTAGTATATTCAGTTTATGGTTAGAAAAAGCCTCCACCAGATTAGTCTGCCAGCTGAGGCAACACACAACCACTGTTGCTTCTGAGGGTAATCTTCTACAGTTTTAGTCTTATTTTTTGTTTTTATACAAAACATGATTTCACTTGCATTTCTGTCTGTTTTTTAAACAAGGTCTGGGCACTTTTGTTATTGCACCGGTCAGAGCGCTTCTCGTTGCACTAGTCACTTTATTTAGTGCAAAACCTTGATTTCACCCATAGTTCTGCACTATTTAAAAAAAATAAAGGTTTGGGTACTTCTGATATAGGGTCTGTCGAGTGTTTTTTTATCCCACTAGTCACTTTACTTAGTGAGGATAGGGAGGACAATGAACACAGTGAGAGATGCCATCTTGGTTAGCACTTGGTTAGCACTCCAGCTGCTCAACAGACACTATGGGGGTCATTATGAACACAGCGGGAATCCCTGCCTTGTTCATGCTGGTGGTCTGAACACAGACAGCAAGCCCCCTTGAGACCGCACCGGCCGAATAAACAACATTCCACGGGGCCGGTGGGCAGAAACAGTGTCATATCGTCAATACCGCTGTGCCGCCGCACAGCAGCTGTAAATCGGACAGTGACCTGCGCGACAGAGCTGTGCATGGGGGCCACGGAGCACCCCTTCTGCCAGCCATTTCCTGGCGGGTGAAACCGCCAGGGACTGGCTGACAGAAACAGGTTGTTTATCCAGAGGGCAGTGCTGCTTGCGGCTGCCTGTGGCAGTCCCCCATGTGTTCATTATATGGCGGTTGAGACCGCCATGCCAGTGGCAGTAATTTCCGCATCATGAAGCCCAGGGTCCCGAAGGTGCTACAAAGGCAAGCCCATTTGTGCCTGTCCATGCTCAAACAGGACCACTGGCCAGTAGCTCTACATCTAGATACCCAGGTTGAATCACTTATGCGCCCATGAGCCGGTTACCTAAGGGGATCCTTAGCGATACATGTTTGCATTCAATCAACCTCAAGGAAGGAAACTCAGCATGTGAGGGCTGTGCTTTTTCCCTATTAGCTGCACTCCTTAACATAAATAATGTCCCTCCAACTAATAATACCTGCCTAATTAAGTTCAGGTGGACAATGTTTCTTATTAACTGCAGATCCCTTTCCTGCCAAAAGCTGGAAATCTTCACATTCCTGGAAGAAACCTGGCTCCAGGAGGAGTCAGGACATGACATGGCACTGGCCTTTCCTCCCGACTACTATATCATTCGGAAAGACAGAGAAGACACAAAGGGCGGAGGACTGGTGGTCATTCTAAAGACAGATTTCCCCTACCTTATGGAAGCTTCCCCCATTCTCAATTGGGAAAGCTTGGCCTATGCGATAGCCTTCTCCCCTACATTTACTTTTTCAGGAGTCTACTGCCCTCCGGGCCCAGCTAACCAATATTCCCAGGTTTACCCTGAGACTCTTGCCAATTTAACTGTCAAGGAACCCTACTTAACGGCTCTGGGAGATTTTAATCCCTACTTTGACAAGTCCACTGACATGCAAGTAACTGGATTTTTTCAAAATCTTGCAGCCATCTAACTTACAAAAAGAGTGCAAGTCCCTACTCACACAAAGGAACATCTGCTTGAATCTATTTCTTCAAACTATCCTTACTTACAGGTTCTTCCAATTATTTGGTCTGATCTTTTTATTTGATTCCCATGTATCCCTAGAATCCCGGTCCCTGCCAATCCCCAAAACCTTTTGCCCGAACAGACCTTAACTCATCTTATCTTAACCCAGCTCAATGCAAGTAGGTATTGAGTGAGGCCATCCTAGAAGTAGACCTGGACAAACAAGATGTCAACAGCACAATTTCTAAATGGTTGAGTCATTCCCTTAACCAAACTATACCCTTAAAAACACAAGTTTCCAAAAAAGACACATAATTCCACCCCTTGGTACGCCTCCCACCTGTGAGAACGCAGATAAAATGTAAGATTGCAGAAAGGACCTGGGGAGGGATATGGGGAACTGTCAAAAGCCAAATATTGTAAATCAGTCAGGACCTGCCATGCCGAGATAAAACTTGCCCAGTCCGCTTACTATGAAGACAGAATTAATGAGATGGTGCACTCCCTGGAAGAGATGTTTGCAATTACTGAAGCCCTGGTAGAACCCAGATCCAATGGACCAGACCTGGAACCCTCAAAAGCCAGGTGTAATGATCTTGCCACTTTTGTTTTGCAACAAAATTACTGATTTTCTTTGCTCGTTTCATGACACAAAGGACCCATCAATCTCCAGTGCTCAGTCTAGAAGCATGGAAGGTAGCACTAAGGTCCTCTCAGAATTCTCTCCTCTATCCTACAAAAGTTCGGCAACCATTTTCACTCAAGTTACAGCGGGCTCCAGTTGTGATACCACTCCCCTAGGACCTTACACTTAGGAGCTGAAAATATTGTCCCTATTGTCCTCGAAGTGGGCAACCTTTCTTTAGAAAAAGGAATGGCCCCTACGGTGTGGAAGCATGCTATGGTCAAGGCCATCTTAAAGAAACCAAACACAGATCCCACTTGCATGGCAAATTATCAACCAATATATTTGCTTCCAGGACCGAGTAATGTTTTGGAAAGATATGTAATATGCACCTCTCCGAATTTATTGAAACTAATAACATACTTCATCCTGCTCTAAATGGTTTCCGGCCCAAACGTAGCACCAAAACCACCCTCCTAATGGTAGTGGAGGATGCTAAAATGAGGTTTGACCAAGGTGGCATAGTAGCCATTATCCTTCTTGAATTAAGTGCCTCCTTTGACACTGTGAACCACAGTATCCTTCTGGAAAGGATTCACAGGGCTGGAGTTGCAGGAACTGCCCTGGACTGGCTTGGGTCTTTTCTCTACAATAGATCCTTCAAGGTTTTTGAGAAGTCCTCTTCCTCTGATATATTTTCTCTCCACTGTGGATTCCCACAGGGCTCCTCATTAGGCCATACACTTTTTA
This sequence comes from Pleurodeles waltl, assembly GCF_031143425.1. Classification (NCBI taxonomy): domain Eukaryota; kingdom Metazoa; phylum Chordata; class Amphibia; order Caudata; family Salamandridae; genus Pleurodeles; species Pleurodeles waltl. The sequence continues at coordinate 704,062,789 of NC_090439.1, read as the reverse complement.
ATCTATATATGAAGCCTCTTGCAAACATAGTTAAACTATTTGGGATCTCCATAATATTGTTTGTTGATGATACCCAATTGGTAGACTCGCTACCCCCTGACTAGGAGCTGTCCACTCCCACTCTCGGGCCTTGTATAGAGGCAGTTGCCAGGTGGATGGTTAAATCCTGCTTGAAGTTGAACAGGAATAAAATTGAGTTGAAGATTTTGGGGAACCATTGCTCTTCCCAACCATCTCTTGGCTGGCTGAGCTACTTTTTTCTGCCCCCCCCCCCCAAACATCTACAAAAAGTCTAGGAGTATGGCTACATAAAACTTTATTAATGGAGCCTCAGGCCACCAAACTCTTGGCCTGCAGCTTTGGAATTCTCAGAATGCTCCTTAAAATCCTTCCTCAACTTCCCTTGACATCCAGAATACCAATAGTCCAAACACTGATCCTCTCTCACCTGGATTGCGGCAACTCCCTCTTCCTGGGTGTTCCCAAAGCAGTAGTTTAGAAAAGGACAAGTTATACAAAATGCAACTGCTCATACCCAGTTATAACTACTGAAATACACGTCAATGAGGCAAGGGCTTAGAGATCTTTGTTGATTGCCAGTTTCCCAGAGAATCAAATTTAAAGCTCTGTGTATTGCCTACTGAGCACTCCGAGAACAGGGACCACCCATTACCTGTCAGTTCATATCTCTATGCACCCCAAGTTATTACAGGGTGGTTGTCTTTTGCATCCGAAGTTCCAGATGCTGAGGAAGATCATTTAGCTTCATTGCCCTCCTGCTCTGGAACTCCTTGCCTTTGGCCTTGCTGTAAACAGGCAATAAAAGTACTTTTCAGGAACAACTCTAAACATGGCTATTTGATAATTAACGCCCACACAACAGAATTTAAGTTAGTGTCACCTTTTCCAGCACTGGGATGCCTACAGGTCACCATGTGCACTACAAATTCACCTAGTATAGTATAGTATAGTATAGTATAGTATAGTATAGTATAGTATAGTATAGTATAGTATAACATACAATAATATAGTAAAGTTTGATATAGTAAAGTATAGTAATTACAAGAATATCATATGCATGTGAAGAACATTCAAGCGGTAGGAACTTTTGAGCAGACTGTCTCGGTTGCCGTTACCCAATTCATCTCAGGACAAAACTGATCAGGATAATTCTGAGTGTGTGGTTGCCACTGTTGATGCTGTACAGAGCACTAGTAGGTAAATCTTTGAGAATGACTGGGTAACATTCATGTAAAGAAAGTCCGCTTGTACATAAGGGTAGGCTGGTCACAATCTAAACAACTATTTGGAGAACTACAAAGTTTTGCATAGGTATCATCGGAACTAACTTGTGAAAACAATATATTCTTCAGAAATGTTTTGTTTGTACCTTCTATACGTTTTTGAAAAAATATCATTAGAGTTGCCCACAAAGGAAACTTGGGAGATTCTCCAACACGCAAGAGACTGAGACAATTCTTTTGACGGCCCAAAATGGATTTTCAGGGCAGATCTATAATTGATGTTTTTTCACAATGTATAGTTTCTGACAAACAGCAGAAAACCAATGAAAAGCCTTCATCACCAGTTTCTTTGCCTGAAGGTCCTTGGGAAAAACTAGCTGTAGATTTGTCTAGACCATTTTATCTACTACCTTCTGATTGTCATTTTTTGATTGTATTGATTGACTATCTTTCAAAGTGGATTTATGTTTCTTTTGTCGATTCACCACAATCAAAAAATGTCATTTGTTTTTTTTTTTAAAAAAGTATTCTTTCTTGAAGGCCCACCAAATGAAACAGTCAGGAATATTAGGTCTCATTTTACTACTAAAGAGATTAAACATTGTGCTGCCACATGATCCTCTTGATACTTCTAGTGCTTGTAAGACAGTTGGAGGCTCACATATTTCTAACTCCTTTGATAGAGTTTTTTGTTGTCACAGGTCTATTAGATTACCAACTGAATTGTTGGATTATAATCTTTCTTAATGAAAAAATGAGATTTTATATAAGGAGGAGGAGTGTAGTATGGGACAGTTGTTGTTTATGTTTTATGATATTTTTGTTAGGGAATTAATGAAAGCATGTTTTTATTACAATTCATGTAGTATGGAAAGCATTATTACCCATATATGTGATTACTGTGTTTACTATATGGATGCATCATTGCATTCCAGGAGGAGAATGAAGGAAGGATTCACAGGTCACTACAGGCACCTTTCTATTCTCAGCTGCTGAGGTGACCAGGGCCTCCTCCTCTCTTCTCCTCAGTCATGGGTTGCATGAACTTGGAATAAATCTTCCTTTTTCTCCTGCAAGCTGTTTATTTCTTCCTTTACCACCCTACTACAATGATGAGTGCATTTTCATGCATCCAATTGCGAAGACAATGTGCCCAATGGATTAACAGTCACAACAATATCTTGCTCTGCAACAAGCTCAACGTCCTGCTCTGCATCTACCTGTAGATGATCATGTCCAGCAGACTGTGATTACTTTAAAATTAAATTTACAGCTGGGACAAATTGCATTCATACTCACTGCTCTCAGTAATGACTTCACTCACTGCAAGACAAATAGACATTAGCTTCAGTTTTGGTGGTGGTGCCATTGGTGATTCAGAGGTGATTCTCCTGCCAGCCTCTTCATGCCCAAAGAAGGGTGCAGCAGGCATGCCATGTTGCTGGAAAAAAGATGAGTGCTTGATGCCAGTAGTGCAAACAGGCTTCTTCTTCTCCTTAGTGGCCAGTGTTTTGTCAGGAGCCTTCTTTGGGGCCATCGTCTTTACTTCTTGTATGGGTCAGCCGTACAAGCAGAGAGGTATCTGGATTCCAGTGTCAGTTAATTCACAGACTTCTTTATGCACCAATCATTATCCTTGCATGCACATCCAGTCAATAAAAAAAAGGAAGAAAGTGAGATTCGGCAATGCAACATGTCATTATCACCACCAACATCATACAACAATTTTAAAAATCAAAGAAAACTGATGTAAAAGTACATGCTTTTCTTTCAGTGCTGATAGGGAACCAGTGAAAGGCAGGCAAAAAAAGAATAGTATAAAAATATAGGTCCCTCTAGGATCCATGGGAGGCAGACAAAAATCCAATAAAAAAACAAATACATTAATATAGGAATATTTAGTGTGCCTCCAGGGCCCACTTGACCCCCATGGAAGGCAAGCAAAAATCAAATAAATTAATATAAAAATTTCTGGTGTCCCTTAAGGGCCAATGGGACCCCTATGGAAGGTGCAGGGGGCAATGTGGGATGCAAGCCAGAATAGTTTATGTTGTTTCGGTCTCTAAGATTGTTACATGCTACGGGAACGTACTGTTTTCTCCCACAAAGATAAAAGAGGTAGCAGACATTTGGCCTCACATTGCTACTTCCAATGTAAATTTTGACAACTTGAGCAGACTCAAGGCGTTATTGTTTCCGAAGCATGTGGCCCTTACATCTGCATGCAAGACCTACGCACATCAGGTGGCAAGGTCGTCAGCAGAGATATAGGGGGTCATTACGACCCTGGCGGACGGCGAAGAAGCGGCGGTAAGACTGGCAAAAGGCTGGCGATAAAAATTCTGCAATTATGACCATGGCGGTTACCGCCATGGTCATCTGCCACTTCTCCGTTCCGCCCGCCAGGGCGGAGATGACCGCTGGGCTGGAAACCTGGGTCTCCAGCCCGGCAGTCGTCACTATACCGCTGGCGTTATTTTGACCCGGCTGACCACCATGGATTTCATGCGGTTTTGAACCGCCATGAAATCCATGGCGGTAAGCACTATCAGTGCCAGGGAATTCCTTCCCCCCACCCCCACCGACTCCTTCCCCTACACCCCCCACCACCCCTGCCACCCCCAAAGGTGGCAGGACCCCCTCCCCACCCCTACCCCCAACATCACAACACACATACACACCTGACACGCACGCAGGCACCACCAACACACATACACGCACACACACCGACATACATGCCAACAGCTACAAACACAGTCATACACGCACACCCACATTCAAACATACACGCACACATCCATACAGACATACCTACAGACATACACGCACTCATTTCCAAACACACAACACCCCCACAAGCATATACGCACTTACACACCCCCTCTACATACACACACGCACACCCCCATGCACCCACACAACACACAACACCCCCCACCCCCCTCCCCTAACGGGCGATCAACTTACCTGGTCGGTTGATCCTCCGGGAGGGGATGGGATCCATGGGGGCTGCTCCGCTGACACCACACCGTCAACAGAACACCGCCACGCCGAATCACAGGACGTCATTCGGTGGGCGGTGTTCTGTTGACGTGGCGGTGGAGGTGGAGCAACTCCACTTCCCCGCCGACCGCCAGTATGGCTGCTGGCGGCTCTCCGTCCAAAAAAGGACGGAGAGCTGCCAGCAGTCATAATACGCCGAGCGGAAAACCGCCACCACTGGCGGTCTTCAGCTCGGCGATCCATCGGCGGTCTTCTCAAAAGACCGCCGAGGTCAAAATGACCACCATAGTCTCTTTTAAGTACTAACTTTGCGAGACACTTTGGTGAAATCGTGGGATGGATATTTAGGCCCATATTTACACTTTTTTAGAGCTGAATTTGTGCCGCTTTTTGATGCAAAACCTGCGCAAACTTGCAAAATACAATTGTATTTTGTAAGTTTGCGCCTCTTTTGCATCAAAAAATTACACAAATGTGGCGCTAAAAAACTATAAATATGGGCCTCAATGCGTCGCAATTTTTTTTAAGGCTGTTGGTTCTGGTTTTGTTCACACCTTCTCCTCCATATTCGGTTTGATACCATCAGCCATTCATTCAAATTTCTCCAGTATTTTCGGGGGAGTTCCGATAACTTTGGCTGTAATTGTTGGTGTTTTGCTGTTGCTATTTTTCATGCGCAATGGCTGTCCCGCCGTAACAAGGAGGAATGGAAGCACTCCCATCAGCACAGCTGTGTCGTGAACGCATGATGCAGTATTTCGGAGCAACACTCCTGGAGCAATTGGAGTGTGACTGGTCCTTGTCATTTAGACCGGTTTTGCATTGTGTGCAGCCCGTGTTTCGGTGCCTCTGGTGCTCTTACGAATACACACTGGAAATCTGCCTTTCTATGCAGCGCTTACTTTCATTGGATGCTGATCTGCTAATGTTTTCGCTGAGGGCTCATTACCAGACATGCACGTTGAGGGTGCGTTTGTTATGGGAAGCTACCTATGAGTTGCCCTTCCTGGAGGATGTGGCGCTTGACTCATTATTGGGCACACCACGGAATGCCGCCTTGGCTGAGGCTGAGGCTATGGAACACAACTGCTCCTTGGTCCTTCTTGGCAGACCAAGAAGGACATTGTTATTAATTGTCCTTCATATCAATTAATGTTAAATTACCTGGTGTTACTCCAGGGACCATGGCAGGCAAGCAAAGGTCTAATAAATTATTACAAAAATACCTGGTATTGTGCAGGGCCACTGGCTCTATGAGAGGTAGGCCAAAACTGAATATATTAATTCAGAAATGGCTGGGGCTTGCAAAAAAATAATTAAAAAAAATACATGTGAAATATACCTTTTGTCTCTCCAGGGCACATGGGAGGCAGGCCAAATAGATTAAATTAATTGAAAGCAGCAGCTTGGTACTGCAGACTACTATAATCAGTCAAAAGCAAAAAATATATTAGGAAAAAAAAAAAATAAAAAAAAAATGACATAGGCTACACCTAGTATCAATGCTCTTATACGAGGGCCTTTAAAAGTAGAATAATATGACCATCAGAAATACACATTGGCTCCACAAAATGGTGGTTTCTGCATGACCAGCAAAGAAGGAGGCATGTAGAACAAAGACAAAATGTCCCCCTGCTAGTGTGCGCACACACACACATGCACACACACAGACACACAGACACAAACACACACTGAAATGAAAACAGTGACAACAAATTAGATTCAACTTTAAAAAAACAGCCTAACCGCTGCAGGCAACAACTACCCCTACAAAATGCTTACAAACATTGAACAAAAATACTTAATCAGTCATCTTATGTAAACACATACACTCAAAAATAATGAATAAGCACATGGGGAAGAACAACAAAAAAAATGTCTGGCAACATAAGCCTGGACCCTGGATCCATCCTACCCTACCCACTAAAAGGCACATGTAGGCAACATAAAAGTTAGATTTCGCATGAATATAAGGCCATCAAATAACTGAAAAAACTCTATCACAGAAGCAGTGCAAACGTGAAAATACAGTAAAGATCCACCAAAGGCATACAGCAGATTAGGCCCCAAAAAGTAAAACATACCACAGTATCAAGAGAAATCTGAACAAAATTCAGAAAAAAACACAAGGAAAATGAGGAAATATTATCACCACCAGGCCTCCACCATCCAAAAATGTCCATGATTCCTTAAACTCACATAAGATGGGATGCACCTGCTGCGTCCTCCATAACTTAAATTCCAGGTAATCTGCAACAAACAAGTTTGAAAAAAAACTATAAAAAGGGTCAAATTAGTAGTGAGTGTCAGCACAAACATTTAACAAATAACAGACATACTTTACTTTTCCTCAAAAAGTAAAGAGTTTAGCTTTCAAGGGTGGATGATACAGCAGAGATTACAGAGAAATAAATGGTGATGCCTTCCCTCCAAAACCTAAATCCATAATGAGCATGGGCAAGACAAAGCAGAGGGAGGAATCTTAGGAAGAGAAAGGTGAGGTTGGTAGTGTATGTACAGAAACCTCACTCTTTATGACACTTCCCTTGTGTAAACCAAAAAAAAAAATAATCAAGGGAATTACAATAGCCTGTGGTCAGGTGGAATCTTTCTTCTATGCTGATAACATTCTAATCATGATTATCGACCCTGAGACCTTGCTCTGTCACCTAATATCTATTCTTGTTTTGAATATCTGGTTACAATATCAGCTAGGGAATCGCAAGGCCCTCTATATGTTGAGAGTCAGTACTAAAGGGAAATTAGGACAATACACCATGTGATTGGCACACAAAGAACTGAATATCTAGAGATCACAATAAAGAGAAGATAAGAAGAGATGGTGGCGGATAATATGATTCCTTTACATTCTAAAGCCCACAATGACTTGCTGAACTGGACTCATCTTAATCTGACCACCTGTGGTGGAAGGAGTCTATGAACTAGGGCTGAAAACTTTGGATACACCTCAGTGTAACTATATTCTTGGCTGATAATCCCCTTGGTTCCAATCTGCATTGACAGTGACATCAAATCATTCATACCTAACAGTGTCTCCATGCCAAAGCCATACAAATTGCATGCACCCACCACAATTGGAGGACTGTGAATGCCACATATTTACATATAGGACTTAACACATTCCTTGTTACAATTGGTATACATTCTGTCTCATGCTGACCCACTGCCTCCATGGTGCAACTAGAACATAACGTGTTGAAGGGCTCCCATGATTGAGCATCTCTTTACACCCATAAGAACCTATCATATGAGTCTCCATCATCATATGGAAAATAGAACACAAGATAATAAGAGTATATTTGTTACTTTGCACTCTGCCACCCCTTTGGAAAATTGCAAGCACCTGCATGGAGGTTCAGGGATCCACTGGAAGTGGTGAGAACTAAAAGTGATCACACATTTAGAACAACTCTTTGCAGAAAACATGTTCACGTTCTTTAACCTCTTACATACGAATATGCCCTGCCAGATCTATGCAATTGGCAGTGTTGTCAATGGGTACACTACCTTCATGGCAAGTGTGGTGGTAAAAATATGCTTTTGGCTATCTTGGCCATTATATGTTGCATTAGGACTGTGGGCTATTGTAGGTAGTGCTGATGGGTTTACACAGCAACTATGTTTTCGAGACAGGCCTTGTTCATCACTAGAAGTTTCCGACAAACCCCACTAAATAGTCAGTGCGCTGAGGAAGGCCGGACATAATTGCTAGACACACATGACATATATGTGAGCAAAGGTAAGCTGAAATTCTTTTATTTTGAAATGTGGCACAACTGATTCTGCTCTCTGCACAAAATCTGCCACCTCATTGTGAAAGTTGGCATTGTAGTGCACCTGACTGTTAGCAATGTGGTGTCCATGATCGTGAAGTGCTTCATATTCTTCAATACTGTCCCCCGAAACCTAAATTCTTGTAGAGTTAGTGACTCCCAGTGACATCCCTGTGACTGCATTCATCTGTCCAATGGGGCCTGCTCCATAACAAGTGACTTAGTAGGGGTGATGAATTCTAGACAGAAGTGAATTTCCACATCCATAGCCATATCCAAAACTTGCATTCTGCACAACTACAGGTCACAATCAAGACAGCCTTGTTTATGAAAGTTTCACAGAGTTGTTAAGGAGTGTGAACTTTGAACAAGTGGTGAATAAAATCTATGACTAACTTATCATTTTCAGTGAGTATGTAGTGACACTTCCTGGCTCACACAACAACATCTTCCATGCACTGATGTTTCTGACCCTGACATATCAGCCTCCTCAGGTCTCATACTGTGACCCTCACACTATGCCTCATGATAGTACACCCCTTCACTGCCTCACCTTTCTTTATCTCACCTACATTGACCCAGATGTGCTAGGACTCTCAGCCTTCCTGCTATTTCTAGGAAGGTCCGCCGTTAGTGTGATTCCTCTACTGGCATCATTGCAAGTGTACCCTGATAACACCACCTCTCCTAGCCGGCACAGTCTCCTGCCCCTCAAGTTGAACCACAATTATTACATGTTGTAACGCATGGAGCTAGCTCCTGTTTACCAAATTGGGCACTGCAATATATGAAAAATAGAAGTTGCTTGTCGAAAGACGTATCAAAATAGTCAATTTCTGCAACATCCATCCTGATGCTTCCACTAGCCATATGATTGAGTAGCCAATGTTCTCCAGCCCCCAACTCTTCCTTCCCACCCCAGTCTGGAATTGATGTACTCACTAGATTTCTTATCTTTGCCACTAGATACAGACATATAACCACATAGATCCGCTTAATACAGTTATTATATGCTGCCTTCGACAAACAACCCTTCACCTTGGTTGCTGCCCTTTGGAAATATCTATGTAAGCAGGATATTCTATGGGAATGTGTAGGGGTTTGCTTTGCAATATCAGTTAATAGTCAGGTTTTGAGCTGGTGACTATGCAACACATCAGCTTTACAATATAGGGGGTCATTACAACATTGGCGGTATAAGGCGCTTACTGCCGTGCAGAAGACCGCCAATACACCGCGGCGGCGGCGGTAGACCGCCACAGCTATTATGACACACATCACGGAATCCGCCGAAATTCAGACACCCACGCAATACCGCCACACCAAAGGTCAGCGAGAAACGTGCAGAAACAAATCCTCCACCTCCACGCCAACAGAAACACGCCCATGCCATTACGACCCACAAATCCACGCGGCGGTCTTTCAACCGCGGTATTCCATTGGCGGTACACACTGCGGCGCTCAAAATACACACACATTTACAATACACCGCCACATTGGACAATTCAAAATACACACACCTGATACACATACACACACCACACCCACACATCCAATACAATATAAAACACCCACCCACATCACCCACAAACCCCTACAACCTGAAATTCTAAGAGAAGGCGAGAGAGAGAGCACAGAATAGACAACCCCATCACACAGAGGCACACAACACCATCACCCACACAACATCCAAGCACAAAACACCACATACCACTACACTCACCACAATCATCACCACATACACCACCCCACACATCACCCACACCACCCCATGGCACGCCAAAGACACCCCCGCTTCTCCGAGGAGGAGCTCAGGGTCATGGTGGAGGAAATAATCCGGGTAGAGCCACAGCTATTTGGCTCACAGGTACAGCACACATCAATAGCCAGGAAGATGGAGCTATGGCAAAGAATAGTGGACAGGGTCAACGCAGTGGGACAGCATCCAAGAAATAGGGAGGACATCAGGAAGAGGTGGAACGACCCACAGGGGAAAGTGCGTTCCACGGTCTCCAGGCACCACATCGCGGTACAGGGGACTGGCGGCGGGTCCCCTCCTCCTCCCCCACAACTAACAACATGGGAGGAGCAAGTATTGACCATCTTGCATCCTGAGGGCCTCGGGGGAGTCGTTGGAGGAACGGACACTGGTAACTCAAATCTTAAATATCACATCCCCCACCCTACCTGCATGCTATCACACACCCCCACCCTCACACCCTCCCCTATCACCCAAACTCCTCACTAATGTACTAATCACACAAACTACCCATCCCAACACCAAGCCCTGCATGACACAACTAAGCATGGACACCTATCACTAAAGCATGCCCACTGCACATACCCAGAACACCCCCCAACCATCAGCACACAAGCCCCCACACAGGAATGCCTGCACTGGGGTTCACGCACACCCACCCAATGCACACCATGAAACACACACATGCAATAATCATGTTCTTATACCCCTGCAGGAACCCAAAGGAACGTCACCACACCAGAGGTTCCAGACAACACCACACCACCCCCAGAAGAGGCCCACAGTGACGATAGCAGCTCTGCCCTACTGGATCTTGATGACCAGCCCGGACCATCGTGGGCCTCAGGACAGTCGGTTCCCCTTGCCCAGCCACAGCCCAACACCGAAATTCCACCCTCTGGTAACACCAGCACAGCACCCACCCAGCGGGCCCAAACCTCCCTACCTAGGACAGGTCAATCAGCGGTGTGTCCACCACTACAGGGCACCCAGGGTAACCCACCACCCCAACAACAACAGGGACCTGGGGGCAGTGGTAGTGGGCACACGGTCCAGGGGACGGAGGCACAGGAACACAGGGGAACTGGGAGGGCTGCTGTGTGACAGAGGGAGGACAGGCCAAGTGAACCAACTCTCCACAAGGCCCTCTCCGCCATCATGGGAGCATACCACCACTCCTAGGAGACGATGGCCACGGTCCTGGACAAGTTGCAGAAGACCCTGCGTCTGCAGGAGGAGCAGTATTTGGGGTTCAGGGAGGAGCTCAGGACCATCGGCTCCGCCCTGGGCACCATCGTAGGGGTGCTGACGGACATTCAAAAGACCTTGAGGGACACCGTGGCACTCCAAGGGGCCCCTGACACTAGCCACGACGATGAACTGCCCACCACCTCCGCCGGTGCTAGTGGACAGGATGCCCCGCCACAGGACCACCACACCAGCACCCCATCCCCTGCAGACGGACAACCACCACGCAAGCGGGCCCTGAGATCCAGGAACAGGACAGAGCAAGATGGCAAGACCCCCGCCAGGAAATAAGACCACCCTGATTGTCCCCCCACTGTCCCACTTTGTTACCCTGTCCAAATCGGAACTGCCCCAGCTCCACTTCCAATGGGCAGATGTGCAATGTACCTGTGAGACTAATAGACTGGACTCTGCCATGGACATTCCTCCACCATCACCCATCACCATTTTACAACCCCCCTTCATTTTTTAGCACTTAAATAAACACCCTTGAAACACTAAAAAAACTGGAGTCAGTCTATGATTTGTAATTTTGTATTATCAATTACAGTGTCATAATGGGTTACCCATTGGAAGGCTAACATACCAATGTCACACATCACAAGCCCTTCAAGGATGCAAGCAGTTGACACGTAGGTAACCACATTTGTGAAACTGAAATGGAAGGGGACAACTCAGTTAACAAATACTGAGTGAAATGTCGGTACAGGATAGAGGTAGACATGTGAAAGTTAATGTAATGTTAAACCTGAAAATGTACTCACCTGTGTTTCACTGGAAATATTGCTGTATGACTGACTCCCTGTTGTCGTTTTCTTCTTCCTCAGCTTCATCCTCATCACTGTCCACAGGCTCCACAGGCTCCACAGCTGCTACAACACCGTCATCTGGATCATCCTCCTGCAGAAAAGGCACCGGGCATCGCAATGCCAAATTATGGAGCATGGAGCAGGCGATGATGATGTCGCACACCTTCTTCGGTGAATAGAATAGGGATCCACCTGTTATATGGAGGCACCTGAACCTGGCCTTAAGGAGGCCGAAGGTGCGTTCGATAACCCTTCTAGTCCGCCCATGGGCAGCATTGTACCGTTCCTCTGCCCTGGTCCTTGGATTCCTCACTGGGGTCAATAGCCAGGAAAGGTTGGGGTAACCAGAGTCCCCCAATAGCCATACACGGTGACTCTGGAGTTGACCTATCATATCAGGGATGCTGCTATTCCACAGGATGTAGGCATCATGCACAGATCCAGGGAACATAGCATTTACCTGCGAGATGTACTGGTCTGCCAAACAGACCATCTGGACATTCATAGAATGATAACTCTTCCGGTTACTGTACACCTGTTCACTTCTGCGGGGGGGACCAGAGCTACATGGGTCCCATCAATGGCACCTATGACGTTGGGGATATGTCCAAGAGCATAGAAGTCACCTTTCACTGTAGGCAAATCCTCCACCTGAGGGAAAATGATGTATCTCCTTACGTGTTTCAGCAGGGCAGACAACACTCTGGACAACACGTTGGAAAACATAGGCTGGGACATCCCTGATGCCATGGCCACTGTTGTCTGAAAAGACCCACTTGCAAGGAAATGGAGCACCGACAGCACCTGCACGTCAGGGGGGATTCCAGTCGGATGGCGGATTGGTGACATCAGGTCTGGCTCCAACTGGGTAGATAGTTCCTGGATTGTGGCACAGTCAAACCTGTAGGTGACGATTAAATGTCTCTCTTCCATTGTCAACAGGTCCACCAGCGGTCGGTACACCGGAGGATTCCGCCATCTTCTCATATGTCCCAGCTGACGGTGCCTAAGAAGGACAACAGTGAAGAAACAGTCACTATTCCTCCAGGTATGTACCCACAGTCACACAGAACACGGCACCAAACACAAAACCCTTCCTGTATGTGTGTTTAGTATAGGCCTAGCTATGTGTGACGCAGTAGTAACTGAAGCCATGTGAGCCCCTGAAATGGCGGCTGCCTGACCTCTAAAGTGGGACAATGGGATTGTGGGGTAACTGCGCTGGCGTTGCACACCGTCGCGGTAGGGAGTCGTAGACCGCGGCGCAATGCTGCATTGGTTAACATTGGACCCTATGGGTCCCAGGAGCCAATGAACAGGTGCGCTGGTGGTGATGATGCGCACCGATGCAGACGTCACCGCCGCGGACATCACCGCCATTTTCTACCTGTTCAATCACTAGATACCTGACCTTCGACAGGAGAGGACCTACACTGCTAGTGCTGCTGTGACCTCGGTCTGGAAGCGATGATGGCTGCTGCGTCTGGGGAAAGGGCCCCTGCCTTCACTTCACAGGAGTTGGAGAAACTTGTGGATGGGGTCCTCCCCCAGTACATGCTACTCTACGGTCCTCCAGACCAACAGGTTAGTACACAGGGAGCACGTTGTATGGGCTAGGCCTGGGTGGAGAGGGATGGGTGGAAGAGGGAAGGGGCCAGAGTTCATACTACAGTAAAGCATGGGAATAAATGTGCCACATGGTCAGAGTAGGGAGGGGGCCACTCACATTGATGGTGCAGTTGGTAATGACTGTTCCTCTTCCCTTGTGCATGTCATGTAGGTCAGCGCCCACCAGAAGAGGGACATTTGGTGTGCCATCGCTAAGGAGGTCCGGACCCTGGGGGCCCACCAGAGACGGGGCACCCACTGCCGGAAGAGATGGGAGGACATTCGCCGCTGCAGCAAGAAGACGGCGGAGGCTCAGCTGGGGATGGCCTCCCAACGTGGGAGGGGTGCCCGTCGCACCATGACCCCCCTGATGTTCCGGATCCTGGCGGAGGCCTACCCGGAGTTGGATGGGCGCTTAAGGACATCACAGCAGACACAAGGGCGTGAGTACAACCTCATTCTGCGGACTTTGCGTGCAGTGGAGGGGTCTGGGTGGGGGAGGTAGGCTGTGGGTGTCCCTAGGCCAGGGCGAGTTCGGTAGGCAAGGCCCCTCCGTAATGTAGGCCATGTGGCACTCTACCCCACCTCAGAAGAGTGGCAAGTTGAGGTATAGTTGCCCCTGTGGCATCCATGTGCGCAGATTTCCACCATTGCCATGTAGGCCATATCCCAGACATTGCATGTGCAGAGGCCAGGAGCACGGCGTTATGCATGGGGCTGATGCGTCTGTCTTGTCCGCCAAAGGTAGCGGTATGCCAGGACCTAAAACTCTCTTTCTTCTGTCCCCCCCCCCCTTTTCCTGCTCTCCCTGTCCTTTTGTACATCAGCATCATCAGGCGGAGGTACAGTGGCACCGGAGCACGAGGGAGCTGCATCCCACATGGCCATGGAGGGCCACACCACAGACTCTGAATGCACCAGTGGGACGGAGAGCTTCACGTCGGCTACCGGATCACCCACCAGCGACACAGACTCGTCCACCGATGGGAGCTCCCCTGTGGTGGCGGCACCATCTGTGCGCACCACTTCTACAGGTAGAGCCGCCACCTCCCCTACCAGCACCGCCTCCCAGCAGCCCCTCAGCGTTCACCCCGTGCCCGCTCACCCAGGAGGGTGGGCATCACCTTCGCCCCAGGCACCTCAGGCCCTGCCCCAGTCACCCCATCTGCCCTCAGTGAGGAGGCCATTGACCTCCTCAGGTCACTCACTGTTGGGCAGTCTACCACTGTGAATGCCATCCAGGGTGTAGAACGAGAGTTGCAACACGGTAATGCATTCCTAGAGGGCATTCATTCTGGTCAGGCTGCCCTTCAGCGAACCCTGCAATCTCTGGCCTCAGCACTGATGGCAGCCATTGTCCCTGTGTCTAGCCTCCCCCCTCCAACTTCCTCCACCCAGACCCAATCCCCTGTACCCCAGCCCATCCCAAGCACACCTACAGACCAGCCTCCACACAAGTCAACACCCAAAATTAGCTCAAGCAAACATAGGCACCACACACACCACAGGCACTCACACAAGCATCACATCCATACAGACACAGCAACATCCACTGTCTCCACTGTGTCCCCCTCCTCCTCTGCTCCCTCCTCCCTCCCAGTCTCATCTACACACACACCTGCATGCACCACATTTACAGGCACTAGGACTCGCACCAGGACACCCAGCACCACAAGCCGCTCACCTGCACTCACCACCTCCACTGCCATTTACACATCCCCTGTGTCCTCTCCCAGTGTGTCTGTGACGCCCCCTCCCAAAGTACCCAAACGCCGGCAATCACTCACCCAACATCTATCCACCTCACGACAGCCTCCAGTACCTGCACCTGCACCCAAAACACCTAAAGTGACACCTCCGACAACCACCTCCTCTTCCTCCACTCCCAGACCCCCTCCAGCTACCCATCCCAGTGTCCGTCAGAAACCTATGTCAAATTGACCTTTTTGCCCCCCCCCTCCAATTCATCAGTCCCGTCGTAGCGCCTCAGCCAAAAAGCCTCCAGTACCAGTGGTGCGTGTTCCAGGTTTTTGGAGTGCACCGTCCACCAGGGAAGGCAGTAGGACCCGGAGCCAAGGCACTGGTAGCCCACCCCCTGTAAAGGCTCTGAAATTGGAGAGTGGACGACGGGACCGTGTCAAGACTCCTGGTGGGACAACAAGTGAAATGGGATCGAAGGCGATTGGTGAGTCAGCTGTAACTCCAAAAAAGGTGGGAAAGGTCCAGAGGAAGTCTCGCCAGCCTGTTGTGAGTGTCACGGCGGAGAAGTGCGCCATCATTTCCGGCGGTGCAGACACAACCGCCAGCACCGTCGTCACTGGTCCAGAGACCACCGCCAGAGTCACAGCCCAGGAGGGCCCAAGTCTCGTTACTGGTCAGGAGACCACCGCCGGAGTCACAGCCCAGGAGGGCCCAAGTATCGTTACTGGTCAGGAGACCACCGCCGGAGTTACAGCCCAGGAGGGCCCAAGTATCGTTACTGGTCAGGAGACCACCGCCGGAGTCACAGCCCAGGAGGGCCCAAGTCTCGTTACTGGTCAGGAGACCACCGGCAGAGTCACAGCCCAGGAGGGGACAGGATGCCACAGCCCCGCTGGCCAATGATGGAACGTCATGCCACACACCAATGTCCAGTGTGGAGATCGTCATGCCACACACCAATGTCCAGTGTGGAGATAGTCATGCCACACACCAACGTCCAGTGTG
Source organism: Pleurodeles waltl (assembly GCF_031143425.1). Lineage (NCBI taxonomy): Eukaryota > Metazoa > Chordata > Amphibia > Caudata > Salamandridae > Pleurodeles > Pleurodeles waltl. The sequence goes on along the minus strand of NC_090439.1, from coordinate 704,046,618 downwards.
GAGATCATCATGCCACACACCAATGTCCAGTGTGGAGATCGTCATGCCACACACCAATGTCAGTATCAGAACCGCCATGGCAAAGCACTGCTGAACAGGACAAAGACCTCCATGGCAAAGCACCGCTGAACAGTCCTGAACCGCCATGTCAAAGCACGCTGAACAGGGCAAAGACCGTCATGGCAAAGCACCGCTGATCAGGGCAAAGACCGCCATGGCAAAGCACCGCTGAACAGGGCAAAGACCGCCATGGCAAAGCACCGCTGAACAGGGCAAAGACCGCCTTGGCAAAGCACCGCTGAACAGTCCTGAACCGCCATGGCAAAGCACCACTGAACAGGGCAAAGACCGCCATGGCAAAGCACCGCTGAACAGGGCAAAGACCGCCATGGCAAAGCACCACTGAACAGTCCTGAACCGCCATGGCAAAGCACCGCTGAACAGGGCAAAGACCGCCATGGCAAAGCACCACTGAACAGTCCTGAACCGCCATGGCAAAGCACCGCTGAACAGGGCAAAGACCGCCATGGCAAAGCACCGCTGAACAGGGCATGCACCGTGTAGGAATGAATGGACCGCCACATCAGGCATCCTTATCCCATGTGCAGCTGGGACAGTGACAGGACAGGAACTTTCACGGGGAGACTCATCCAGTCTGGGCACCAGTCCCCCTCCAGAACCAGTGGAGACCTGCATCTCCTTGAGAAACTGTGGCTTTGCACTCCCCAGGATGGCACAGTGGGCAAACCACCCACTGTAGAGACTTGAGAGACTGTGGCTTTGCACTCCCCAGGATGGCACAGTGGGCAAACCACCCACTGTAGAGACTTGAGAGACTGTGGCTTTGCACTCACCAGGATGGCACAGTGGGCAAACCACCCACTGTAAAGACTTGAGAGACTGTGGCTTTGCACTCCCCAGGATGGCACAGTGGGCAAACCACCCACTGTAAAGACTTGTGAGACTGTGGCTTTGCACTCCCCAGAATGGCACAGTGGGCAAACCACCCACTGTAAAGACTTGTGAGACTGTGGCTTTGCACTCCCCAGGATACATCAATGGGCATGGAGCCCCGTCGTGGATCTGGCTCCGCATTCATGCGGCTGAGGTGCCTCCCCTTCCCCCTGAGGTGCCTGTAGTGTTTCTATCTGATGCCCCGGCAGTGTTCTCTCGGATTTTGGTCAGGTATCTATTGTGGGCCTCGCCCATGCATTTTTGGACTGTTGGTGCACGGACATTGTTGTGTACATATCTGCACTACTTCTTGTATTGTATATATAATTATGAGTGATTTAGAGATATATATCTGTATATTTTTTTATGACATGTATATTGGCACATTACAATGTGTGACTGAAATTCGCTTTGTCTTTGCATTCTTCCGGGGGGATTGTGGGTTGTTAATGTGATATTTTTGACTGCATTGGTGTGTATGTTCTAATATGCGAGGGTGGGAGTGGGGGTGTTTGGTGGGTGTCCCCCTAACTTTTGCCTCCCCCCTCCCCTGTGTCGTAGATGCAGTACTCACCGGTATCTTCTGCGCCTACGTTGCTGTTGGTCGTAAATGAGCAGAAAGACAAGGGCAGGGACTATTTGGAGTTCCGGCTCCATGGAGTCCTCGTTCCTCGTGGGATGTGTTCAGGTCAGCGTTTTCCCATAGCAAAAGCTGTTTCTGACGTGTTTTTATCCACGGTGAATCCGCCCCGGAAAAGGTGGTGGATTGGCGGGTTGTAATGGTGTGGGCGGTACATTGTCTTCCGCCTGTCTGTTGGCAGTCACCGCCACGCTGCTTGTCTGCACCGCCGTGGCGGGCGGTGTGTTAAAGTGGCTGTCTTTGTTGGCGGTTTCCGCCAGGGTCATGATTCCCTTTTTTTGTCCGTCGGCCTGTTTGCGGTATTACCGCACCTTTTACACCGTCCGCCAAGGTTGTAATGACCACCATAGTTATTACAATAGTGATTATTTGTTTTCTTATATTCTGTTTCACCTTGAAAATTAGAACGTGAACCTGTAATGTAAATAAGGTTATAGCCATGAGCACCTTCCTTGAAACTGCTTAATGCAAGGATGACATGTTATAGACTGCAAGCATCCCTAGACAGTGATAGGCTCTGCATTTGTAAATGCCTGGATGGCCACATATTTGTTTCAACAGGGAATATATCATGGTACAAGGGGAAATAGTGCTTGGTGCATTTTATGGCAACACTTTACAAACTTTGGATATATTTGTTTTCTTAATTCTGAAATGCAAACCATTGAAGAAAACACTTTGTGAGAACGGTTACTATATTGGGTTACTTTGGGACACTTGATTGATAAAGTATTTTATTGCACCCACAATTATCAAGTTCCTCCATGTGAATGACCTGCAAGTGATTTTGGATGATATATATCTGATATTTGTTTTATTTATTCCATATCTTCCGCCATGTTCTCAGAGAACTAAGTGACATCCATACACTCAAGTGAAATTGACGGGCTACACTAATCTCAGGCGTTTTATACAGGTATACTCGTAACCTGTGTACATGCAGAATTCAACCTTGTTGCATATCCTGGAATAGAACTGCTAATATTCTTCCTTGTCTTTAACAGTCTGTCACAGTGATCATAAAAGTGGAAAAGTGCCCAGAAGATACACCCTTCCTTTAATGAGTGAGTCAACAGAAGACGACATGGTCTAGGAAGGTGCCATACCTGCTCTTTCATGCAGGACTTGAAGAGTAAATCTTGCAGGAAATGCTTCTCTAGGACTCTGGTGTGCTTCACCTGACCTAATGCAATCTACATAAGTTGACAGAAAGCAACTTAAGTGAATTGGTTATCTATGATCATTCATTAGAATAAATCAATCCTGTGAGGACTTTTAGTATGACTCAAACTAATAATGGGTTTCAGGTGGTTTGAAAAGTGGAGTCTAAGGAAGTTCTTCTGAAAGTGGACATTTCAGAAAGGTCACACGGATACAACAATATATTTTTCATATAGCGTTTTCATTATTCTGGAACTGTGTATTATCCTGCTCGGTATTTAATTTTTAGATAGCTAACAGCTGCGTTTCTAAGCAAAGGCATTTGCAAAATTCTGGACCCCAACAAGTTCGAGGGGCAAGAAGGAAATCTACAATTTTAAAGAACATTACTTGGTTTGGGGTAATATGCACGCAAAGTTTCTCCTAGAAACCAACATGTTGGCACATGATGTAGTACTGCACGCCAGGTGTTGTGGTTCACTAAAAATGTAATGACATGTTTAATATGTAAAATTACAGACCTTTTGCATTATTCTTGTGAACATTGTTACGAGTGGTTGAGAAACTTATTAGGCCCTGGTACAGTTTACACATTATTCCAAGATGTAATTTTTGTCGGAATCTCTGAGACTTCACGTTATCGACCTACAGTAAGTAAAATCTGCACTTTTAGGATCTTAAACCAATGTTTAAACGTGAGACTTGATAGGTGACAGGTATATCATGTCCATTGGAGTGAATTAAAGTGACACGTGTGCTGTTGGAAGATGACATTTGTTTTGCACTTTTCAATTACTATTCTTTATTACGTGGAAAATATGTTTATTTGTGAAGATACAATTTTTCGTTCCTCTGATGCTTAGGGGTGTTTAGTGTCAATCTGGAATCACAAAATGCCTACACGTCTTGCGCAAGAATTGTGTCCAAAAAATCCACCGAGTGTAACTGGTCAATCATAGCATGTTCTTCTGAGACGGAGTTTTCTCGTGGTTTTCGTCCAAGTGTTAATTACCAAGAGGATGAGAGGCAATCTTTCCTCCTGCTGTTCATGTTTGTCTCCATTCACTAACAGATGGAAAAAATTCGCATTTTAAGACGTTCCATTTGAGATGGTTTTCAAGGCTCATTAACAGCAATCCAATTTGGCAGAAAATATTTGAACTGTTTTTTTTATTCTATTTATTTTAATAAAACCACTAATGATAATGTATTTATTGGTTTATTTTGCAGTTTGATAAAAAACTGCGTGTCATTTTGTGGTTACTCCAACGTACTATGATTTTAATGACAATAGTTATTAAGTAGCCCTGCCTATTCCTTTTTGGTCTTACAAAGTTGCCGGAGCCTGTTGCAGGCTGCTACTCTTGTGAAATTGTTTCATGAAGGACTGAATGCACGCTACACAAGGTAAAAAAACTACTCTTCTCCGATGAACTGAACTTACAACAAATCCCTGGTGTCAGACGAAACAAAGAGTATTGATTGCAAAGAGTGAATCATCATTTGACTGTTCGATAAGGCACAGTGGTTACCAGTCGAGATAGTAACTGTTTAAGTAATTATGTCACTATGAGAAGTTCAGCTGCTCATTCTCTTTGATCATAGGTCAGGGTAAGTAATTGATGCTGAAATTAAACAAAGGCAAGTGTCAGGAGTATAACAGCAGGACAGATTTTTATATGAAGTGCATTGGAGAGGGTGCTACTGTGCCCTACTATGACAGTTAAAGATGTGCATGATGAATTACGGGACACAGTAACACTAACAGTTTGGTATCTCTCTGGAAAGGATATTGGACTAATTTGAGGTGATGAACTAGTCAAAGTATCTGTAAAGCCAAATGCAGCTTTCCCCAGTGCACCAAAAAATAACATGACCCCAGAAGTAATGGAAGGTATTACCCCATTAATTGCAGATTTTGTGGAACAAGGAGTTCTGAAAGAAGTGATGGGCAGTCCATGTAACTCTCCAATTATGGGACTGCGAAAGCCAAGTAACAAATATCACACAGTATAGGATTTGAGAAAGGTGAGCTAAATTGTGGTATCCTGTTTCCCAGAAGTGCCAAATCCGTCAGTGATTTTGTTCCAGATTTCATGTGAAGCAAAATGGTTTTTAGTTATCGACTTGTCACAGGCATTTTTTTCAGTGTCTTTAAATGAGTATAGTCAATTCCTTTTCTCATTCTGATTCGGCAATCATGTGTATTCATGGTGCTGTACTGCACAGGGGTTTTCAGAATCGCTGTCCATTTTTAATCAGATTTTGTAAAAGAACTTAGGGTCTTTGAACATGCCATTTCAGTCTACTTTGGTGCAGTACATTGATGACCTGATGGTTGCATTCAATAAGCGTGAGGCTTGCAGGCAAGATAACATAGAGTTATTGTATCATTTGGGTGAAAATGGACACAAGGTTCCTCTATCAAATGACAATATTGCCAGAAAGAAGTAAAGTATTTGGGTCACTAAATTGAGAAAGGTGCAATGAAAGTGTCCTGAGAAAGAGTTGCAGCAGTTATACAAATTAATTCCCCAGTTACAGAGAGAGATGTTAGAATGTTTTTGGGGATGGTGAGCTACTGTCGCCAATGGATCCCACATGTTTCAGTAATTTACAAACCATTGCAGAAGTTGACACACAAAAAAGTTACAGACCTAGTCCCCTTCAATGAAGAATGCATGAAAGCTTTCACTGAGTTGAGAGAGAGGGTTTGTGCATAGCTCCAGCTTTGGGAATGCCTGATTAAATGAAAGGCTTTTCATTGTGTGGTTATGAAAGTGATGGTTGGGTGCTCTTTGTTTTGATACAGTTACATGGAGGAGCTGTGACATATTTTTCTGCCGCTTCTGCTTTACCTGGCTGTTTAAAAGCAGTAGCAGCGACTGGTGCAAGCATAGGTCAATGCGAAGGCATTGTGATGGGACACCCTTTAACCGTTTATGCCCCAGACTCAGTTAAGGTTCTCCTAATGAGGACAAAAACCCAATATTCAACCAGCGCCAGTCTTACCCATTATGAGTTGTTGATTCTTGGATCCGCTAAAGTTGTGGTCAAGAGGTGTGTTGTATTAAAACCTGCCACGTTATCACCTGTCAATGTTAATGATTCAACTGATGCTAATGAAGTGGAACATGACTGCCTTGATGTCACTGAACTGTGCACCTAACCCAGGCGTGTTATTCAGGATACTCCTTTAGAGGAAAATGACCAAGTTCTATTTGTTGATGGCTCCTGTTTAATGGACAGTGAAGGTACTCTTATACGCTGAGGTACGCTGTTTATTCAGTTTTCACCCTTTCAGGAGTCATTTCTGCCCAAGTAGCCAAGTTTGTTGCTCTTACAAGAGCATGCTGTATATCAGAGCAGCTCAAAATGACAATATTCACAGACAGTACGGATTTGGTGTTGTGCATAACTTTGAGCAGTTATGGTACCAGCAAGTTTTCATGACCTCATCAGAATCACCCATTCCAAATGGTTAAAGAATTCATAATTTGTTAAATGCTTTGCAGTTATCCGAGAAGACTGAGGTTGTGAAGTGCACAGCCCACCAAATGTTAAATGATTTGTATCATGATTGTTCATTGTATCATGATTATGTTTCATTTGGTAATGCCTATGCTGACCAAGTTGCTAGATATTTTACACTCCGTTGCACCACCTTCAATGAAGAGTGGGGTGATGGAAGTGACACCGGTGAGACAAATCAAAGTATCTTGATGTCAGTGGTTGATACCTGGGATGAAATTAAGAGATTGCAGAAAGAGGCAGCAGAGGAAGAATTGTTCTGAGCGAGCCACTCACCTGAATTCCAGGCGTTCCGATGGGTCGATGACAATTCCCCAATCCCGGTGAGGACTAACATGACCACGATGAAGAGTGCATTGCCTTCTTGCTAGTTCTCAAGGGAAAGGGGGTTTGGGAAGAGAAAAAGAGAAAATACTGCTTTGTGGAGTGCAGAATTGGACTGCTGGACCATGGACTGTGTGTCGTGTTGGGCGTAAGGACTTCTGATTTCTCAAAATACTGGGTTCTTTGATTTTAGGATTCTGGGCTGCAAAATAATTACTTCATTAATACATTGAACTTGCATGGACTATTGCAGAATTATACATTGCATAATGTCAGTTATTGTCAGAAATTGTTGACAAATAGTGCATTCTTTCCATAGGCTGAACAAGCCTCTTTTTACAATACGTTCACAGAGTGTCTGAAGCAATGACCAAACTCAAAAACAATCAACTCAACTAAAGGGCTTCTTTGTGTTCTAGCGTAATCTCTTGCTATTAATAGTTTTGATAAACTTGCTCTATTTCTGATATCCAAATACTCAGGGGAGTGCTTCTTACAGGAAGTGTGTCTTTCCTTAATGGCTGTTAAGCAGTATCTTGGATTCCCACCCAAATGATAAGTCACACTAGTTCTTGTTGTCAGAAATTCTTTAAAAGACAGAGCTATGTTTTGATTCATTGATTTTAGTGCAGTGCACATAAAGCTATTAATCTTTGTTTACCTTGAAGTGAAGTAACTTGCTTGAAAACTTCAGAAGACCCCAAACTGTTTTTTTTCACGTTTCTTATATTATCCTTTTATAGGAAATACAGGATCATCTGCAGAAGAAGGAAGAGGAGAGCCAGGACTCTGCAGGGAGTGCACCGGAGGGTGAGCATCGCCGGAACTCGACTGGAGGCTGTCCGAAGGACAACAAATGCTGGAATTTGACTGGAAGCTGGTCGGAGAACGAGGAACATTGGAACTTTACTGGAGTTAGGCTGGAGGACAAGGAACTTGACTCGACTGTAGACAGGTGAGTGGAGCAATAGGTAAGAAGCAAAGCAAACCCTCAGACTCACAAGCATCATTAAATAATCAAATGTGCACACATGCCTTTTGGCAGTTGATTGATTGTTAAGGAAATGAGCAATTATCCTTCTGATCGTGGCACATGTTCAATACAGATTACATTGTGAAGCGCACACATTTTGTCAGTTACAGTTGGAGCAGGTGGGAAGGCAGTTATAGTTGGCAAGAGTTTAGCAGGTGGTATACAATGTGCATAATCAAAAAGCATTGGTTATAACAAATGAGACATTTAACAACAATTGGTTATTGCAAACTTGATATTCAAGTATGTAATGAATATACACAAATATGTCTAAATGTTGAAAGCAACAGCACTTTACTGTAATCAAGCTCTTGGATGTGCTAGTGTACCCACAACAAGAACACAGAGGTTGGATAAAAGCAGGCTGTGTTCAAAGGGAGGAAGATGATGTCTGGCTTTCAAATGAAGGGAAAGTTGTGTTGCCAGATTGTTTGTTGAACATGATGGCAAGATATTATCGTGGTCAGGTTCATCTCGGCAGAGGTGCAATGATTTGCACATTCAGACATGGTACAACCCAAAATTTAGATTGATTGCAGAAGTTGCCTGTCACAGATATCTTACATGCCAACAAATAAACATAGGGAAATGCACAGTGGTTATTTTGAGCCATATAGGCAGATGGGGAGGTCCCTTTAGCAGAATGCAACTTGATTTTATTGAGATGTCTGCATGCACCAGATTAAAGTATGTACTGGTTGTTGTGTGTGTGTTCTCCTTCTAAATTGAGGGTTATCGAACACACAGGAATGATAGTCTTACTGTAGCTAAACTGCTGCTCAGGAAACTGATACCTAGATTTGGGTTCCCAACTTCTTTGGAAACAGATCAAGGAACTCATTTTATTAATGAGAACATTAAGTTGTTTTGTGCAGCACTGAACATTGAACAAAAAATGCACTGCAGTTACTGACCGAGGCACCTGGATTGGTGGAACAAATAAATGGAACACTGAAAGCTTCATTGGCAAAGGTTTGTGCCTTTAAAGTGTTGAAATGGCTTGATCCATTTCCACTTGTCCTGATGAGCATGCATAGCAACCCGAGCAGGAAGACAAAACTGTCTCCTGACAAGATTCTTATGGGGGATGCAATGAGGTTGCCAGCAGTACCTGCAAATGCACTTGTGAACATTACAGATTACGTAGTCTTGGATTATTGCAAAGATCTGGCTGCTGTGATTCTCTCTTTGTCTCATCAGGTTGAAGCAACAACAATTCAAAAGGTTCAAGAATAGTGTCACAGTTTGAAAGATGAAGATTGGATTTTAATTAAGAAACGTATCAGGAAGACTTGTCTAGAGCCAGGGTGGAAGGGACGGTTTCAAGTTATCTTGGTGACGACAACAGCTGTGAAGTGTGCTGGTCTTCTGAACTGGGTTCACGCAAGCCATGCACGCAAAATTCTACGTCCTCTTGAAAACACAGAGTCTTATCCCGCAAGAGCGAATGCTGATGAAGAAGGGGTTCAGCTCAACCAAGATTTGAAGATAGAACCAGTGGCTGAAGCAGAAAAAAAGTGCAAAGAGGTGACGGTGCAAGCAGTCTGAATGAAGACAAAGGTGCAGGAGATTAAAGTCAAAGTCAACTGACTCCTGCAAAGCACAACAAATGTTGTGAATGTAGTTTCAACCAAAAAGAGAACTGTAAAAAAAGATAAATGTCATGCATCTGCACATGGACTGGTTGCTGATAAACTCCCAGCTATAGCAGAAGCAGCTGAAGAGTTAAATCAAAGTAAAGATGAAGATGGTGCTATAAGAAATTAAAAGAAAGAGTGTTCCAAGCCACAGATGCTGTTCCGAACTTGAAATAGCATTTAAACAGTGTTTTAAAATAACCTTGTCAATTGATTGGAACTATTTTTGAGAACTTTTAGCTGAACTCGAATAATTTTTTCTGCTTTTTGAAGTTCAAGAAATGCTGTAAATAGTGCAAAAATTAACTTTGAAGAGCTGCTTTGTTTTATTTTTTTTAAGTTTTTGCTTTTTATATATTTTTTTCCTTTTTCTTTTCTCCTCTGATTCTACAGAAGCCATGAACCCAGGACAGGGAAAATGCAATAAATGTAAATATGTCTGCATTGGTATAATTATAGTATGTATGACTGTGTGGATTTTATTAATTGCAAGAATGTGTGTTTCAATGAAAAGGGAGATGAAAAGCACAGCAACTCCAGTGAGAGGTTAACAACATCTAAGCAGGATAAGTTTTAAATGGATGAGGGATTTCTTCATTTACATGACACAGAGGGAGATTTGTCTTCTAGTGTTTATTATAGCTTACTGTGTGAATACATGAACACAGTGAATGTGCATGATTGTTATGTGTGTACCCGTCAGTACAAGAAGGGATCACAAATCACAGCTTGCCACTGACTTATGGCATTAGCTGCAGTTTATAATTAACATGCTTGTACAATCAAGAGTACATTCAGTACTTCTATTCTAACTATGGTTTAGTTTTCTCTTTTGTTCCCATTAATCAGCATTTAAGCACATTGCAAAGGCTAAGAGCATAGATATAGTAGGTGGATTCTTTGAACCTACATGACATTTGGAACAGGATATCCACACAGCAATAATCTAACATGCCTTCTTACACAGGTAGAGAAGAAGTTCATTAATCAAATTGATGACAGAAGAAAGGCAATTAAAGAAAATAGATAAGGGCATAGTTTCCAGAAAGAAATCAGTCCAGCAAACACCAGATACACAAGGATGCTTACCTTTAGACTGGCAACACGTAGGGAACCTTCGTATATATATAGGCCACAGTCAAAAGCTGGCAATAAGATTTTTGGAATGAGTGAATGCAGACATGTGTTTTTGTTTCAGAGTGTATGGGATTTTATGCTAAATGGACAAGACCCCTCTGTGCCTGGTGTATATTACATCTGTGGTAAGAACGCCTATTACAAGTTACTGAAATGTTGGTATGGTACATGCTATTTAGAAGTGTTTTTGCTGAATACCAAGAAGGCAACATTGACAATCCAGCAGGGATTGAGAGATTTAAAATGAGACTTAAAAAAGGAGCAAGTGGTCCAGATATTACTGGATACATTTTGGAGCTTTTATTACATCAGTGGGTGTGATCTTGAATTACATGAAGATAAGGAAGTTATCAGCAATTGTATATAAGATGTTGACTGATTTTTCAGGTGCAATGTTCTTAATGGATATGGAAATGGTTACAGTAAGATATTTGGTCTTACAGAACTGTCTTGTGTTAGACATCCCTTTAGCAAAGGAAGGTGGAGTCTGCCGAGTTTGAAAGTCACAGCACTGCTGCACTTACGTTACTGATAACCTCAAGGAGATAAGGAAATACTTATCTAATCTGACAAGTCTGAGACATGACTTGAATAACCTGAAACAGACAAATGTTTGGGAGACAATAGGTGAAGGATTCTCTAAGGTAGTATCTGAGTTTGGAAACTTGGGAAATGGTTTTGTGAGAATGATCCTGAAACCTTTATTGATTGTGACAGTCTGCATAATTTGTGCACTTGGATTTTACAAGGTTTACAATTTCTGGAAAAGACAAAAAGTAAAGAATAAACAGAGGAGGGAAGAAATGGAAATGGAGAATATGAGAAACAGAAATTATCAGACAATGAAGAGAATTGAAAATTACAGCAGACCTAGACCTATGTGTTATAAAACTGCAAGGTTTTGATTTGTCTCATTGTAAATGAGAAAAGTTATTTTGTGACAGCATAGATTGCTGTCAGAAGGAAGGAGTGATAGAGATCACATTTTATTAATACATTAGTGGCATGGAAGTTAGCATATGGTGACTCATTAACATTCGTTTAAAAGCCTAACAGAGAAATTAACGTAGAAATGTGAATTGTGCGCATTTGAATTATTGTGGACAATGTGGCTGCCATTTGTATTTTGACATTAGGTTTAACATGAAGGCATTCTGCATTTATATTTGAGTGAAATATTAATTAGAACTAATCTTGAAAGTAACTTTGAGAAGAAACATTAGAAATGAAGTATATTATGAATATTAACTGAACATGAATTAATCGTACTTATATTGATTAAAATTGATTTTATTAATGCAAATTACATGCATGCAGAAAAATAAATGCACATTTAAATTGTTCTAACGTGTTGTAAATTTTGTTTGCAATTAAATACCTTTGCATACTTGATTATAATTGTAAGGTATGCAATAGGATTTATATTCATTAGATGTGTTAGTGTGAATTTAGGCTTTCTTAGCTCGACTAGGCCTGAAAAATTCATTTTGCAGCAAAAGTGGAAAGTCACTTCTTCATTCTGTTTCCTCTGACCTGAATTTTTTCCTAGGTTGCTGATTTAATGTTGAATGTCGTATTGTATTGAAGGCGAAGAACATGCTTCAGTATTAACTATGTAATGATATTTGTTCTAGCTGTCGAACAAGACAAGAAATCTACGATTCCCATGAGAAATATTTAGTTTATATTGAGTGCCCTGAGAGAGAATTCTGATGTAACAAATATTCAGAAAGTATAATATTTTGGTGGAATTGTATGAAATCATTGAAATGACAATGTTCTTTTTCTGTGAAAATCCAGAATAGTTGCAAACTTGGTGGTGCCGTCGATGAACATTGGACACTTAGGTGGTCATAATGAACACAGCAGTCGAAACTGCCATGTTCATGCTGGTGGTCAAAACATTGACCGCCAGTGTCCCCCGATCCCCGCCAGCCGTATTGTGAACATTCCTGGGGGCTGGCGGGCGGAAACATTGTTTCCACAAGCTGTCTTCCAGGAATGCCTGACCGGGACATTAACGACGGCTCCACATGGAGGTGCCGCCAATGCCTCTGTGCGGTGGGTGCAGCTGCACCCGTCTCACTGATCATTGCCCGAAAATCGGGCAGTGACCTGCACGATGGGGCACTACACAGGGGCCCCTGCACTGCCCATACCAAGTGCATGGGCAGTGCAGGGGCTCCCAGGGGTGCCCCGGTGCACCCCTTTCGCCAACCTTTCCCTGGCGGGGAACGCTGCCAGGGAAAGGCTGGAAGCTGAGGAATCATTAGCCGAGGGGCAGCACCGCTGCCCTGTCGGATAATGATTACGACCGCCGCCAGGCTGCCTGACAGAGGCAGCCTGGCGGTGAGTGAGGGCTGCCGATGGTGTTCTTTATGTGGTGGTGTGGCCCGCCATGCCACACCGCCAAGTTCATAATGACCTCCTTCATCTGACACCTGGAATGAGCCCACCTGAAGGACCAATCAACAAGATTGTGGGTATTTTTATTCAGTGAGAGACTTTGAAACTTGAGGTTAGTCTAGAACTCCAACCAGAAGCAGACCACTGCTGATGTTGGGAGAAGGTAAACGCTCTTTCTGATGACGTATTTCTTTCTGCTGTCCCATGAGGAGAGATATAATTAAATGTGGTTTGTTGTTTCCTTTTCAGCTTAGTTAATTACACCAGCATCTTTTTATAGTGAGTTGCCCTAGCTAGATGATGTGTTTCAAAATTAGTTTTGTCTTTTCTTTTTGTCTTTTGCCCACATGTGTTAGCCCATTCCCACACATGAAAGTTCCAATTCGTGTTAGAGGTGAGGATGGCCCAGTTCTGAAATTGATTGTTAAAATTGTATTTGGATGATTTACTGATGTCACCATCACCTGCTTTGAAATCTGAAATTAATTTGCAAATTGTAGTTTTGCTGATCTATGTTATTAATTTGGTGTGTTTAACAGTATTAATGTTTAGTAGGTTAAATCCTTTAAGACATTTTGGTCAACCAATGATTTTCATGTATGTTTATAACTTAGTTTTGCATACCATATGCATATAATTGATTTGTGGATTGTAATAAAGCTTTAAAACTTATTCAGTTTGGAGTTTTATGTAGTGTTAAGTTGTTCATGGTATTCAGAATTGTTTAGGGTTTTATGTCATTGATTTGGGTTTTAATTAATCTGACTACTACACTGTTCGCCAAGTTCAAAGATCTAATCGACCTCGTTAGGTGAGAATAGTAATGGTGTCCCACCAGCACGCTTGTGGTTTCTGAACCTGAGGCAGGAAGAAGACCTCTGCAGGAGCGCCAACACATGGTTGATGAGTACCTACTAAAGCTCAACACTGCAAAGTCAGAGAACATGACCTGTAGACAATAGCACAAAATCCAGCCTATGGCCTATGACTCAAGGAACTTGATCCCCTCCCAAATGCATCAAGAGAGAAAGGAAAACTAAGGGTAACCATAGATTCAAAATTATCCTTGATAACACATATCAACAAGATGATAAAGAGTGGCTTCTAAAATGAAAACACTGCAACACCTCATCTTATACCTTGGATACCAACTGAAGCTTCAATCAGTACTCATACTCCTAATCTCCAAGCTCAACACAAAATACAGCTAATTCAAAATGCAGTTAAAAGACCCCTTCTCCATCTCCAATACAAGGAATGCACAAACCAATCCTGCAAACACTTCACTGGCTGACTGTAGCTAGGCAAGAATTGTCTAAGGTACTTTGTATTGTCCACACAGCATTCAAAGGCAGCACTGCATGCACATTCTGATTAAATACAAGCAATACAAACAAAATCAGACACTGCCATCCAGGCTTTCACCACAGATCATCATACCACCTTACTTTAAGAAAGCCAGAGGGGAACTGCTTTCTCCATGATCTGGAACTCACTATCACCCAAGATTTGAAGTTTCTGGCAGCAATTTCAGGTCAGAATAGGGGTGAAATTGTTGCCATTTACAAATTAACGACATCATCCCATAACCCTGAGATAGAACTCAAAACAATACTTGCTCTTTTAAGAATGATATAGGGTAGAAATATGCAACAGCTAATCAGCACACACCTCCTCATGTTCACAAATACTCTAACAAGTTTTTAAATCGGGTAAGTTACAAAGGGCAGACCTGTGCCTAGCCTGAATAGTATATTGTAATGTAAATTCATACATAACCCTCTGTCCCTCACTAATACTAACTGTGCAATAATTACCTTGTACTGCTTGGCCCTAGTGCACTGACATAAGACAGAACTGTCATAGGTCAAATGAAATAACTGAGGAGATCTGCCAAATACCGCTGGCCATTGGCAGGCTCTTAGTTCACCACTGCAGATCCCAACTACCCACAAACTGTGGATGTTTTTTTACTTCTCTTCCTCCAATCATTGCCTGATCAGAACCATAAATATCTATGAAAAATTGCAGAATGGACCACTAAGTGTAACCAACTAAGTGGACTTTGGTAATAAGAAATACCAAATAGATCTGCATGCTGCTACCTAAAGCACGATAACCACACTTGGTGGTCATGATGCATGACATGGTACTTCCCACATAGAATATAAACAAAGACAACATCCTACCAACCTTACACCGTAAACATGTAGCGTGCAACACATGTAGTCTGGCATGTTAGGTAAAATAATATTACATGGTTTTTCAAACAGGTAACATTTCAGAAATGTTGCTGTACTTGCCAATTTCAGTCTAAAGGTAGAATGACAGTCTTATGAGTAAAGCCATCTGCAACAGATGGAGAGGAAACTATTTTTCAGAGCCTACCTAAAGTGTCTGGTTTGATAGTAAATTAGCAGCAGTTGCCTTATTTACAGCTCGAGTCAGGCCAAGTAGGGCTGTTTGGATAAGGCAGAAGGCTTTCAATTCTTTGTTGTATTTGATGAAGACCTAGCTCAGTGCCTTCAGTACATACTTGGCGATGAGGTATGATCATTCTCTTTCAGATGAAGAAATGGCAAGCCATTGAAATGTGACTGACATTTTGGATTTAAGACCAGTGTGAGTGCCATTGAAATTTAAAATATGATGTGAAACACTACGAGGATGAAGGCAATAAGCTTAGATGCCAGCATCAATGGTAGACTCATTGTCAAGTGATTCCTCTGTTTTGACCCTGAAAATAGGTTGTTGTTTGAGGGGCATGGGGGCAGCAAAATGTGATTAAAGTAGGAGAACAAAGGAATTGTGGGTCTATACAATTTAGAAAATGTTAATGTAATTCAAAGATTACAATGTCTGGAAGTGGTATACATGGTTGCATATATTTTAACCTAAAGCTGGCAATTGTCAGTGTACAGGTCACATGCAAGACGATGGTTACTGAGATATCTCATTATTGTTACCAGGTAGCTATTGAACAGGATCAGCAATAATGAATTTCTAGGGTAACACCACAGGAAACATTTTGATCAAAAAGATCAAAATTATATATTTCATATTTTGATTAGGGTGATAGAAATGACTCCACCTCTGTTTCTGTTTTCTTCTGTTTCTCTCTTTGAGAAAGTCTTTTCTGAGGCTTGACTTTTGTAACAGTCTGTATCTAGGCCTCCCTGCCTATGAATTAGCCAAGTCGTGAAGAACCCCGATTTTTGCAATCAAGACTTTTACATGTTTTCATAGATTTGACCATGGCTGAAACACTTAAGGGGCCTGCACTGGCATGCGATTGAGAGGGAGTGCAAATTAAGACCATAATGCCTAACCAAAATCTTTATGTGGGCACATATTTCTCTGCTTAACTGAGCATTCTTCATATTGTAGGATATTGAGATTCCGTTGATCGTGCAGTTACATACTCCTTCATTTATTTTGCATTGACCAAAACATTTAAATAATTTTCAATTACATCTTCATCATATTTAAAGCCATCCTGTCTTTGGAAAAGTCTTGAACACTTTCTCCTTTTGTGGCATAGCTCAGAACCAGTTAGTAAGGCTTG
The DNA here is from genome assembly GCF_031143425.1 of Pleurodeles waltl. NCBI lineage: Eukaryota > Metazoa > Chordata > Amphibia > Caudata > Salamandridae > Pleurodeles > Pleurodeles waltl. The sequence continues at coordinate 704,030,230 of NC_090439.1, read as the reverse complement.
CTGCTTTATGCTCCTGAGCTGTGCTGTCTGAAAATAAAGCACTAAGAAATAATGGGTTAAATGAATGCACACTATGCATTGCAGGCACATAAAACAGACACTTGACTCCGCACTGCGCGAGCAAAGCCCATCATGATGAAGCCTCATTTGTTTAAAATGAATGAAGTGTTTCAGAGAACTACTCATTGATCCTCACTTACTAGATTTTGGTGGTCATTCCAACCCTGGCGGTCGGCGTGAGAGCAGCGGCTAAACCGCCAACAGGCTGGAGGCAAAAATAATGGCATTCCGACCGTGGCGCTAACCGCCAACAGAGGCCGCCACTTTAACACACCGACCGCCACGGCGGAACCAACAAACAGCGCGCCGGTCACCACCAACAGACAGGCAGGAGTCAATGTACCGCCCACAGTATCACAACCCACCAATCCGCCACCTTTTCCGGGGCAGTAGCACGCAGATAAAAACACGGCGGAAACCGCTATACCGAAGGGAAAACGCTCACCTCAATACACCCCACGAGGAGCCAGGACAGCATGGAACCGGAACTTCACATACTCCCAGCGATAGTATTCCTGCTCCTGTACCAGGAGTATGAACGCCGGCGCAGAAGACAACTGTGAGTACTGCACCTACGACACAGGGGAGGGGTCAGGCAAAAAATTATGGGGACACACATACGCGACACACCCACCCCCACCCTCACCCACTACAACACACACATCAATGCATAGCAAAACATCACAGTTACACCCCCCGAACCCCCTCCGGAAGAATACAAAGACAAAAGGAATTAGTTAGAAACATTTGCATATATCAAAAAACTACCTATTTAAATATTTACACCAAAACACAATAATAAATACAGTAATGTACAAGTCCGAGCATTGTAGCAGGCATTGTCCGTGGACCACTCGGGCCAAATCACATGGGCAAAGCCCACACAGGATACCTGAATCCAACGGAGAGAACACTGCAGGGGCATCAGATGGCAAAACTACAGGCACCTCAGGGGGAAGGGAAGGGGGAGCACCTCAGCCGGATGAGTGCACAACGCCAGATCAACGAGGGGCCTCCATGGCCACTGTTCAATCCTGGGGAGTGCAAAGCCACAGTCTCACAAGTCTATACAGTGGGTGGGCTGCCCACTGCTCAATCCTGGGGAGTGCAAAGCCACAGTCTCACAAGTCTATACAGTGGGTGGTCTGCCCACTGTTCAATCCTGGGGAGTGCAAAGCCACAGTCTCTCAAGTCGATGACAGTCTCCACTGGTGCTGGAGGGGGCCTGGTGCCCTTAGTGCCTCATCCTGGTCAGGACAGAGGTAGTGGATGCCTTCTTCCACTGGTTCTGGAGGGGGCCTGCTGCCCAGAGTGCTTCATCCTGTGCAGGACAGAGGTAGTGGATGCATGTCTCCACTGCTTCTGGAGGGGGCCTGGTGCCCAGAGTGCTTCGTGCAGGCCTGCCCGACACAGATGCGGCCCAGCCCCTGCCGCTCATGGGCCAGCGGTGCTTGAGACGGCGGTGCCCGGTTCATCGGTGCTTGAGTTGGAGGGCCCAGTTCAGCGGTGCTTGAGATGAAGGGCCCAGTTCAGCGGTGCTTGAGTTGGAGGGCCCAGTTCAGCGGTGCTTGAGACGGCGGTGCCCGGTTCAGCGGTGCTTGAGATGAAGGGCCCAGTTCAGCGGTGCTTGAGATGAAGGGCCCAGTTCAGCGGTGCTTGAGATGAAGGGCCCAGTTCAGTGGTGCTTGAGATGAAGGGCCCAGTTCAGTGGTGTTTGAGATGAAGGGCCCAGTTCAGCCGTGCTTCAGTTGGAGGGCCCAGTTCAGCGGCGCATGAGACGGTGGTGCCCGGTTCAGCGGTGCTTGAGATGGAGAGCCCAGTTCAGCGGTGCTTGAGACGGCGGTGCCCGGTTCAGTGGTGCTTGAGATGAAGGGGCCAGTTCAGCGGTGCTTGAGATGAAGGGCCCAGTTCAGCGGTGCTTGAGTTGGAGGGCCCAGTTCAGCGGTGCTTGAGACGGTGGTGCCCGGTTCAGCGGTGCTTGAGTTGGAGGGCCCAGTTCAGCGGTGCTTGAGATGGAAGTGGGCAGGTCAGCGGCCCCAGCCATGGCGGGGTGCTCATTTCCCACCTGACTTGTGGCTGGCGGTGTCCTCCTGGGCAGCTGGGCCGGGCCTGTTTGTGGGGTCCTGCCCACATGGGATGGGGCTGGTGGGCCACTCCTGGGCAGCTGGGCTGATGGCGGTGGTGTCGGCCGTGCTGCCCTTCTCAGCCTTCCCAGTTCGCCTGTAGCCCTTCCCCACCTTGCCCGGTGTGGCAGCTGTCTCCACACTCCCTGGCGGAGGCCTGGTCGGGGTTTTGGTGCCTGATGTCATCTGCCTCTGCCACCGGCCACTGCCTATCTTCGGGGGTTTCTCCGGGGGTGGGCTGGCCGTGCCTTGGCTCCGGACCAAACTGGCTGCCCTGGTGGGTGGGGCACTCCACTGTCCCTGGCAGACCTTGATGGCAGGGCCCGGTTTTGTGGGGGCTGAGGTGCTCAATCGAGTCATATGACATGGACGGGGTGGGGGAGTTGGTGGGAAGAGGTTGAGTTTCGACAGGAAGAACTTTTTGGGAGCAGTGGGATGGGTAGGTGTAGTGGTTATGGGAGTGGAGGAAGAGGTAGTGGTTGTAGGAGGTGTAAGTTTTGTGGTTTTGGCTGCTGATGCTTGGGCTGGAGGCTGTCGTGAGGTGGATGGCTGTTGGGTGGGTGGCTGCCTGCGTTTGTGTATGTTGGGAGGGGGCGTCACAGACACACTGGGAGAGGACACAGTGGACGTGTAAATGGCAGTGGGGGTGGTGACTGCACGTGTGCGGGGTGTTCTGGTGTCTGTGCTGCTGAGGGACGTAGTGGCTGAAGATGGTGTGCATGCAGGTGTGAATGTAGAGGTGACAGGGAGGGAGGAGGGAGACGTGGAGGAGGGGGACACAGTGGAGGCAGTAGCTGTTGCTATGTCTGCATGGGTATGATGCTTGTGTGACTGCCTGTGGGATGTGTGGTGCTTATGTCTGGCTGAGCCCCCCTTGGGTGTTGAGGTGTGTGCAGGCTGGTCTGATGGTGTCCCTCGGATAGGCAGAGGTACAGGTGATAGGGAATGGGTGGAGGAAGTTGGAGGGGGGAGGCTAGACACAGGGACAATGGCTGCCATCAGTGCTGAGGCCAGAGTCTGGAATGATCGCTGAAGGGCCGCTTGACCAGAATGAATGCCCTCCAGGTATGCATTGCTCTGGTGCACTTCCCTTTCTACACCCTGGATGGCATTCAAAATGGTAGACTGCCCAACAGTGAGCGTCCTCAGGAGGTCAATGACCTCCTCACTGAGGGCAGCAGGGGTGACTGGGGCAGGGCCTGAGGTGCCTGGGGCGAAGGAGATGCCCACCTTCCTGGATGTGCGGGCACGGAACAAACGCTGAGGGGCTGCTGGGAGGGCGGTGCTGGTGCGGGGGTGGCGGCTGTACCTGTTGTTGGGGTGGCCACAGATGTTGCCGCCACCACAAGGGAGCTCCCTTCAGAGGACGAGTCGGTGTCACTGTTGTCGGCCCGAGACCCCGCTGTGGAGCTCCCCTCGCCCTCCGTCCCACTGGTGAACTCAGACTCCGTGGTGTGGCCCTCCATGGCCATGTGGGATGCAGCTCCCTCGTGCTCTGGTGCCACTTCTCCTCCGCCTGATGATGCTAATGCACACATGAACAGGAAGACCACAAAAAAGGGGGGGGGAACAAAATAAAGACATGTTGAGTGCATGCATTGGCGACACCGTTGGCGGACAGGACAGACACAGAAGCCCCCTGCACTACGCCGCACACTTGGGGTCGACTACTCAATCCCTGGGACATGGCCTACAATCCTATGGACGACATCCGCACACATAGATGACACAGGGCCATGATCTCCTGTACTTGGCACCCTACAGAGGTGGGGGGCGGGGGCACAGGGCCATGCCTTAGGGAGGGGCTTAGCCTACAGAATTCACCCTGGCCTAGGGAGACCCACAGCCCTCCTCCCCCACCCAGACACCTCCACTGCACGCAAAGTCAGCAGAATGAGAGTGTACTCACCCCCTTGTGTCTGCTGTGATGCCCTCACGCGCCCATCCAGTTCGGGGTAGGCCACCGCCAGGATCCGGGACATCAGGGGGGTCAAAGTCCGACTGGCACCCCTCCCACGTTGGGAGGCCATACCCAGCTGAGCCTCCGCCGTCTTCCTGCTCCAGCGGCGGATGTCCTCCCATCTCTTCCGGCAGTGGGTGCCCCGTCTGCGGTGGACCCCCAGGTTCCGGACGTCCTTGGCGATGGCACGCCAAATATCTACCTTCTGGTAGGCGCTGACCTATGTGAAAAGTACGGAGGGAGAAGAGAAGTCATTACATTCTGCACCGTCAATGTGAGTGGCCCCCATCCCTACCCTTGCCATGTGGCACATTCAATCACCATCGTTTCATGCACGCCTCAATCTCCCCCCCCCCACACCCAACTTTCATCCACTCCACTCCACACAGGCATAGCCCATACAGCATGCTCCCCGTGTATTTACCTGTTTGTCTGGAGGACCGTAGAGTTGTGCGTACTGGGGAGGACCCCATCCACTAGTTTCTCCAATTCCTCAGTGGTGAAGGCGGGGGCCCTTTCCCCAGTCGCTTGAGTCATTGTCTCTTCCAGACCGAGGTCACAGCAGCACTTGCAGTGTAGGTCCTCTCCTGTCGAAGATCAGGTATCGAGTGATTAAGCAGATAGAAAATGGCGGTCACGTCCGCGGCGGTGCGTACCGCGACCGCCGGCGCACATCGTCATTGGCTCCTGGGACCCATAGGGTTCAATGTTAACCAATGCAGCATTGCGCCGCGGTCTTCGACCGCCTACCGCCACGGTGTACAACGGCAGCGCAGTTACCTCACATCCCATTGTCACACTTCACAGGTCAGGCAGCCGCCATTTCAGGGGCCCACATGCCCTAATATTTTAACTGCGTCACACATACCTAGGCCTTGCCTCAACACTCATACAAGCCATTCTATGGATTAAGAATCGTGTTCTGTGCAAGCTGTGGTTACGTACCTCTGGGATGTTTGACTCTGTGCTCGCTGTTGTCCTTCATAGGCCCCGTCCGCTGGGACATGTGAGGAGATGGCGGCATCCTCCGGTGTACAGACCTCTGGTGGACCTGTCGACAATGGAAGAGAGACATGTCATACTGACCTACAGGCTTGACCGTGCCACAATCCTGGAACTGTGTGCCCAGCTGAAGCCAGACCTGATGTCACCTATCCGCCAACCCACAGGAATCCCCCCTCAAGTGCAGGTGCTGTCAGTGCTCCATTTTCTAGCAAGTGGGTCCTTTCAAACAACAGTGGCCATATCATCAGGGATGTCCCAGGCTATGTTTTCCAAGGTGTTGTCCAGAGTGTTGTCTGCCCTGCTGAAACACATGCAGAGCTACGTCGTTTTCCCTGAGGTGGGGGATTTGCCTACAGTGAAGGGTGATTTCTATGCCCTTGGACATATCCCCAACATCATAGGTGCCATTGATGGGACCTACGTGGCTTTGGTCCTCCCCACAGGAGTGAACAGGTGTATAGAAACCGGAGGAGTTATCATTCGATGAATGTCCAGATGGTGTGTTTGGCAGACCAGTACATCTCCCATGTTAATGCCAAGTTCCCTGGCTCAGTGCATAACGCGTACATCATGCGGAATAGCAGCATCCCCTACGTGATGGAGCAACTCCAGAGGCACCGTGTGTGGCTAATTAGTGACTCTGGATACCCCAACCTGTCCTGGCTACTGACCCCAGTGAGGAATCCCAGGACAAGGGCAGAGGAACGCTACAATAAGGCCCATGGGCGAACTAGGAGGGTGATCGAGCGGACCTTCGGCCTCCTGAAGGCCAGGTTCCGCTGCCTCCATATGACAGGTGGATCCCTATTCTACTCACCAAAGAAGGTGTGCCAGATCATTGTGGCCTGCTGCATGCTTCACAACCTGGCTTTGCGTCGCCAGGTGCCTTTTCTGCAGGAGGATGGTCCAGATGGTGGTGTTGTAGCAGCTGTGGAGCCTGTGGTGAGTGAAGAGGAGGAAGCAGAAGAGGACGACATAGACAACAGGAACACAGTTATACAGCAGTATTTCCAATGACAGACAGGTAAGAATACATAGCTGCCTACTACATGTACTTAACCACTACTACCTCTCTCCTGTCTGTTTTCACCCAGTGTATGGTAACTGACTTGTCACTTTCCTTTGCGATTTCAGAAATGTGGCCCCCAGTGTGTGACATATGCTTTGTTTACCCATGGACTACAGCTGTGTGACATTGGTATGTTGGCATCACAATGTAAATAAGCATTTTGGCACGGTAATGTCTGATACATTTGTTCAAAATCACAGCCAGACTCCTGAGTTTTTTGTGCAATAACTGTGTTTATTTGAGTGCTCTATATTGTGGGGTGGTTGCAAATTGGTGAGGGGGGATGGTGGAGGAATGTCCATGGCAGAGTCCAGACTATTGGGATCACAGGTGCATTGTCCAGATGCCTGTGGAAAGTGGAGCTGGGGCAGTTTAAGGATGGACAGGGTGACAATGTGGGACAGTGGGATGACAATCAGGGTGGTATCCTTTGCTGGCGGGGGTCTTGGCATCTTACTCTGTCTTCTTCCTGGATCTCAGGGACCGCTTGCGGGGTGGTTCTCCTTCTGCAGGGGGTGGGGTGCTGGTGGCCTGTTGGTCCTGTGGCGGGGCCTCCTGTCCACTAGCGCCGGTGGAGGTGGTAGGCAGTTCTTGGTCCATGCTAGTGTCAGGGGCCCTTTGTGGTGCCACGGTGGGCTGCAATGAGGTGGCTATCACATTCAGCACCCCTACGATGGTGCCCAGGGCGGAACTGATGGTTCTTAGTTCCTCCCTGAACCCCAAATACTATTCTTCCTGCAGGCACTGTGTCTCCTGACACCTGACCAGTACCGTCGCCATCGTCTCCTGGGAGCGGTAGTATGCTCCCATGATGGTGGTGAGGGCCTTGTGGAGAGTGGGTTCCCTGGGCCTGTCCCCCCCCTGTCGCACAGCAGCCCTCCCAGTTGCCCTGTTTCCCTGGGCCTCTGTCCCCTGGACCGTGTGCCCACTGCCACTGCCCCCAGGTTCCTGTTGTTGTTGGGGTGGTGGGTTAACCTGGGTGCCCTGTAGTGGTGGACACACCGCTGCTTGACGTGTCCTGGGGACAGAGGTATGGGCCCGCTGGGTGGTGGCTGTGCTGGTGTTCCCAGAGGGGGGAAGGTCTGCTGTGGCCTGTGGCTGTCTGAGGGGAACCGACTGTTCCGAGGGTCCCCGATGGGCCGGGCTGGTCATCTTGAGCCAGGTCGACAGAGCTGCTGTCATCGCTGTGGGCCTCTTCTGGGGGTGGGGTGGACATTTGTGGACCCTCCTGCGCAGTGACGTTGCGTTGGGGTCCTGCAGGGGTATAAATGCTTGATTATTGCATCTGTGTGTGCCATGGTGTGCAATGGGTGGCTGCCCGTGTCCCCCAGTGCTTGCATTCCTGTTTGGGGGCTTTTGTGATGGGGCTTTGGGGGGGGGGATCGGTATGTGCAGTGGGCATGCTTTGGTGATGGGTGTCCATGCTTTGTGGTCGCATGCAGGGCTTGGTGTTGGGATGGGTGGGTTGTGATGGTGAGACATTTGCACTGAGTAGGAGTGATGGGGGTGAGGGTGAGGGTGGGGGTATGTATTGGCATGCAGGTGGGGTGGGGGGGATGAAGTAGTGAAGATGTGACTTACCAGAGTCCATTCCTCCAGATACTCCGCCGAGGCCCTCAGGATGCAGGATCGCCAAGACCTGCTCCTCCCATGTTGTAAATTCTGGGGGAGGAGGTGGGGGTCCGCCGCCAGTCCTCTGCACTGCAATGCGGTGTCTGGATACCACGGAACGCACCTTCCCCCTTGGGTCGTTCCACCTCTTCCTGATGTCATTCCGATTTCTTGGGTGCTGTCCCACAGCGTTGACCCTGTCCACTATTCTGCTCCATAGCTCCATCTTCCTGGCAATGGATGTCTGCTGGACCTGTGATCCGAATAGCTGTGGCTCTACCCGGATGATTTCCTCCACCATGACCCTGAGTTCCTCCTCCGAAAACCTGGGGTGTCTTTGCGGAGCCATGGGGTGGTGTGGGTGATGTGGGGGTGGTGTGTGTTGTGATGTGTGGGATGATATTTAGTGGTGTGTTGTGTGCGGTGCGTGGAAGTAATGTGGGTGATGGTAATGTGTGCCTGTGGTTGCTAGTTTGTAGATGGTGGTGTCTCTCTCTGTGCCTCGTTCCTAATTTTTGGTTGTAGGGGTTTGTGTGTGATGTGGCTGTGTGTTTTATATTTAATTGGGTGTGTGGGAGTGGTGTGTGTATGTGTATCAGGTGTGTGTATTTCGATTTGTCCAATGTGGCTGTGTTTTGTAGGTTTGTGTGTATTCTGAGCGTGACGGTGTGTACCGCCAATGGAATACCGCGTTTGAAAGACCGCCGCATGGTCGTGATAGTGTGGGCGTATTTCTGTTGGCGTGACGGTGTCGGTTTTGTTTTCGCCAGTTTATCGCTGACCTTTGGTGTGGCGGACTTCTGTGGGTGTCGGTATTTTGGCGGTTTCCGTGTTGTGGGTCAGAATGACCGTGGCGGTTTACTACGGCCGCTGCGGTATGATGGCGGTCTTCTGACAGCGGTAAGAGGCTTTTACCGCCGATGTTGGAATGACCACCTTTGTTTTCTTTTTTAATAGTGTTGAAAGGATGGATCACACCTTTGCGTATGAGGGTTACAATGTCTACACAGAAACAGATTTGGTGATAGTTGTGACTGAGCAGTTACATTACACAAACAGAATAATCCACATAAGTATATTGGATTCACTAACAATATCCTTGTCATTCCTTTGGTAGCTTGGTATGAGCAGAAAGAAAATCTTTCATATAAAATGTGTGTAACAAACTAACCAAAAAATATATAATTTAAGTTTGACTGTTTACCCCAATTTAAAACCAAAATATGAAATGAAATTATAAATATGTTGCCAGAATGGTTTAAAAAAATCACAGATAAATATTCAACCTGAATAAAAATCAGAAATCCCCATTGCACATAATTAAACCAAAATGTCCATGGGAATCAATAAGAAAGTAAGAAAAAAATGGCAAAGCAGCTGAATGGATGTCTTAAGGCCACATTAGGCCGAAGGCAAGCTGATTTGCTTGCTTGGATGTATTATATTGTTTCTACAAGTAAAGTCAAACTGTGTATTACGATAACAGGAATTAAGTATGTAGGGAATGAGTCCATTTACATCATCAGGAACTGTCAGCCCAATTCTGCTAGCTCTCAGTGCCTCACTTGAACCCCCTCCCACCCTTCCCACGGTAACAGATAATTTCAGAAACCTTAAACAGGACCACTCTGACTCCTGATGAATTTGTGGAAACAGACCTCACTCTTTCCTGATGCATACCCAGGGTACACGGAAAAAAAGATATGAATAAAGGTTTTAAAACATTTATTGAAATAATGGTATTCTTGGATAGAGAAAAAAAGCTGTGATTATTAGGCAGATAAAACAAAGCATTTTAATCAACACTACTAACATGGTGAATACAATAAACTCTCCAAACATGGAAAGCTGATTCATATTTATATATTAACTATCACTACCTACACTGTGAGAGCACAGCAGATGCACCCTCTGCACAAACTAGGAGGATAACCTGAGACCCCCTTACCTGGATAGTTGAGCCAAGGATTCGGTCTAGAGTGAAACTGGCAATCCATGAAAGGTGAAAGATGGAAAAAGAGCATCAACAGAGCTGTATATCGAACATAGGATATGTTCCAGGACAACCGCAGCTGGAGTGCTTCTCTGAGTCCTGTAGGGAGGTGCACTGTTTATATAATCAAAACTACACTGTGCTGGAGGTACAGCTCTGATGCAATGATATGTCTAGGTTTCAGGAGCTGTCTCCAAATTGACAATGCAAGCATCAAGATATCTTGTTCCATGTTCCTAGCCTTAAACAGAGTGTACAGACTACATGACGAGAAAGGCTTACTAAAAACAATTAACATGTACAGTGTATGCTCAGAATAATATTGTGCAAGCATAAAAATGTGTAAAATTACATTGCAAAAACTGATTTCAGCCTAAAACGTATAAAATGTAACACGTTAAACTAAAATAAAATAAAATGAAGAACTAAAGTGGCCAGAAGAAGGCCTCACAATAGGGGCAACTTAAAAGCAGGGTTATAGTAACAGAAGGATTTAACTGACCTAAAAGAAGTTTCAAATAAAATCAGTCCTAGCTAGAAGCAGTAAAAGCAATACCCATTAAGCCAATGTCGTTCTTGGATTTGCGCGACTCACGTGAACCTTGTGTCCTATTAGTAAGTTCTTGATCATAGAATCTGTCAGAATGGTTTGACTTACATGAATTAAGCCCCAATACAATGTTCATCAAGACAGCTTCAAACTTAGAGGTGACCTTTATAAAAGAGCCTGGGAATCACCTAAGCTGCATTAAAATGGTTTAAACAAACAGGCATATTTTTACTTCCAGCTTGAAATGGGTTCATTCAGAGCTTTGCAAATCTTCCACCAGCTTGATTCTGGAGATGCGTTTGTTTGAATCTTATGGATAGGCAATGTTGCATGTTTCTTTCCTTTTGTGCTATACATACTTTTTGGGTAATCTATGGGTTTCACTTGTGCTACTCGTTAGTGGCCATTTGTGTTAGAATCCTGCATGACATAAGTACTCACATACAAAGGTCTCACTTGATACCAGCTCCAATGTATGTCTATCCAATTGTTTTACATCCTGCATTGAATGTGGCAAATATCCAGTTCATGGTTCCCATGGGATACTTTTGCTTGAACAACGTTTTCTGCAAGAGAAAAAGTTATAAGGACTGCTTAAGCTTAAAGAAATAGCTAAGCTATAGAAAGAATACAAATTGAGTCTATACAAGATTAAACTCACATATCTAATCCCTGGCTTTTCAAAGATATGATCAAGAAAAGACAGTTTTACAAAAACTCAGTGTTTCAGTAGAAAGTTGCTATTGAGTATTGCTGACTCAGTTTAATTAGAAAAGTATTTCAATGCTCAGTATCTCCTAATGGTTCTCGGACATTCTTCACTTGTCAGTAGTGATACTTTTCAAGGCAAGTCTCCTATCAATCAAGCAGGCTTTCCCTGAAACACTATACATCCTCTATACCCATGGCTTAATCAGGAAAGTTCTGAGGAAAGACTTGTAGGAGTTATTCAGGCATGAGGAATAACAGGCCTTTCATTTTCAAGCAGACAGGTGTTTTTTTTAGCAATTGGCATGGAAGCCTCCCCCACTACCTTTTTGAGGTTTGTACTCTAGGGCCAGTAGGCTATGAATCATTAGTTATAGGGCAAAACATATATGCCATTGGTGTATACATGGCAACCATTCCCAGGGAGTGTCCCCCTAGTCTCAGATGATGAAGGATCTTGTGCATAAAATGCCACCTCAATATGTCAAATGTCATTTTAGCATCTAGAAGCAAAGCCATGGCTGACAGATGCCAATTCAGTTGTTGTAGAATAGCCATCAGAGTAGGTATATTGAAAGCTGTGGATCTCGCACAGGCCCCACCTTCCCAATGCGGCCAGAACACGCTAAACAGCTGTACATCAGGTTTGTGCTCAATGCCAGTGTGTATTGCGTCACCCACAGGTGGAGAAATTGAAGTGTCCATAGTTCACTGTGACATGGACCACTACTTTAGGTGTTTGAGTCAACGGAGCTCACTGATTAAGCCATCTTGGAGCTCAGCTCTCTAGCGCCCCCCATAGATACTCTTAAACAAATCATAAACTAGTTCATACAGTGCTCACTGCCTCTGTCCTAACATTGTAATGTACATGAGGTCTTGTGAGAATTGCCTTCTGACATTTGATACACTCAGAGAGCTTCTCCAGCAAGGCCCAATGATTCTCTCTTATCATGAAAGAGTATCTCAGATGGCTAGGTCAGGCCCACAGAAGAAAAGCAGCTTTTAATTCTTTTCTGATTGGCAGGGTATCTGCAACTCCACATCCTCACTTTTGATATCTGGGTGGTAGGTATGTTTTTGTGACAACCCAGGTCTCCACTCTGGTCCTTTGGTACCCATCTTCATTAAGCAAGACTAAGGAGACTAGAAAATAATATTTTTATCTCCAGCCTTACCTAGGATAGACTTTCAGGAGCTTAATCCACTCAACTTGTGATATCCCCCAAGGTCAAGCATTCAGTGGTTAGTTACTTTAGTAGTTCACCTAGACTACATAAGAAATATTTGGCCTTAGAAATAAATTATGCTACATCACGTTCACATTCACATAGCACAGCACAAACATTGTGAGTCAGACTGATCTATAGTGTTGCAGCTAACATATAATGGGGGTCATTCTGACCTCGGCGGTAAAAGGCGCTTACCGCAGGTCAGAAGACCGCCATAACACCGCTGCGGGCGCGGGAAACCGCCACAGTCATTCTGACCCGCAACAGGCAAACCGCCAAAAACACGCCATCCACAAAAGTCCGCCACACCAACGGCCAGCGAAAAACTGGCGATGACCAAACCTCCACCGTCACGCCAACAGAAATATGCCCATTCCATTCCGACCCACGAATCCACGCGGCGGTCTTTCAACCGCCGCGGTCAAAATACACACACAGCTCCAAAACACTGCCACATTGGACATTTGGAAATACACACACCTGATACACATACAAACACCACTCCCACACACCCAACACAATATAAAACACACACCCACATCACCCACAAACCCCTATGACCACCATTTATTGACTAAGGCCAGAGAGAGACACCACCAGCTAGTACAGAGCATTCACAGGCACATTACACCATCACCCACACAACATCCACGCACAAAACACCACACACCACGACACCCACCACACTCATCACCACAAACACCACCCCACACCTCATCCACACCACCCCATGGCACCCCAAAGACACCCCAGGTTTTCAGACGCTGAACTCAGGGTCATGGTGGAGGAAAGAAGTTTGGGTAGAGCCCCAGCTCTTCGGGACACAGGTGCAGCACACCACCATTGCCAGGAAGATGAAGCTATGGCAAAGAATAGTGGACAGGGTCAACGCTGTGGGTCAGCATCCACGAAATCGGGATGACATCAGGAAGCGGTGGAACGACCTACGGGGAAGGTGCGTTCCATGGTATCCAGAAACAACATCGCGGTGCAGAAGACTGGCGGCGGACCCCCACCTCAACCCCCAGAATTTACAACATGGGAGGAACAGGTCTTGGCGATCCTGCATCCTGAGGGCCTCGCAGGAGTAGGCGGAGGAATGGACTCTGGTAAGTCTAATCTCAACTAGTTCATCCCCCCCCACCCACCGGCATGCCAAATCATACCCCCACCCTCCACCTCCACCCTCATCACACATCCTCCTTGCTAATGTCTCACCATCACAACCCAGCCATCCCAACACCAAGCCCTGCATGCGACCACAAACCATGGACACCCATCACCTAAGCATGCCCACTGCACATACCCATCCCCCCCCAAACCACCGTCACAACAGCCCCCACAAGGGAATGCCAGCACTGGGGTACACGGGCACCCACCCATTGCATGCTATGGCACACACAGAAGCAATAACCATACTCTTATACCCCTGCAGGACCCGAACGCCACAACACCGCCCAGGAGGGTCCAGAAATGTCCATTCCACCCCCAGAAGAGGCCCACAGTGATAACAGCAGCTCTGTCTCCCTGGACCCAGATGACCAGCCCGGCCCATCGGGGACCTCGGGACAGTCGGTTCCCCTCAAAAAGCCACAGGCCACAGCAGACCTACCCCCCTCTGGGAACACCAGCACAGCACCCACCCAGCGGGCCCATGCCTCTGTCTCCAGGACACGTCAATCAGCGGTGTGTCCACCACTACAGGGCACCCAGGTTAACCCACCACCCCAACAACAACAGGGACCTGGGGGCAGTGGTAGTGGGCACACGGTCCAGGGGACAGAGGCCCAGGGAAACAGGGCAACTGGGAGGGCTACTGTGCGACAGGGGGGGGACAGGCCCAGGGAACCCACTCTCCACGAGGCCCTATCCTCCATCATGGGAGCATACCACCACTCCCAGGAGACGATGGCGACGGTCCTGGCCAGGTTCCAGGAGATCCAGGTACTGCAGGAGGAACAGTTTATGGGGTTCAGGGAAGAACTCAGAAACATCAGTTCCACAATGGGCACCATCATTGTGGCTCTCAATCAGATTGTCACCACATTGCGGGACCATGTGGCACCACAAAGGGCCCCTGTCACTAGCAAGGACCAAGAACAGGCTACCACCTCCGCCGGCGCTAGTAGACAGGAGGCCCCAACACAAGAACAACAGGCCACCAGAACCCCACCCCCTGCAGAAGTAGAACCACCCCGCAAGCGGGGCCTGAGATCTAGGAAGAAGACAGAGTAGGATGCCAAGACCCCCACCAGGAAAGGATGCCCCCTGATTGTCATCCCACTGTCCCACATTGTCACCCTGTCCAACCTTAAACTGCCCCTTCTCCACCTTCCACAGGCATATGGACAATGCACCTGTGAGACTGAAAATCTGGACTCTGCCATGGATATTCCTCCACCATCACCCATCACCGAATTGCAACCATTACCCAAAATTGAGCACTTTAATAAACACACTTATTGCAAAAAAATAATCTGGAGTCTGCCTGTATTTTTGAACAAATGTATTACACAGAACTGTGCCAAAATGTCCAGTTACATTGTGATGACAACATACCACTGTCACACAGCTGTAGTCCATGGGGAAACAAAGCAGAGGTCACGGAGTGGGGCCCACATCTCTGAAATTGGAAGGGAAAGTCACAACTCAGTTAACATACACTGGGGGAAACTCAGACAGTAGAGAGGCAGGAGACTTTAAGTAAATGTAAAATGCCGGTGTGGATTCTTACCTGTATGTCATTGAAAATACTGCTGTATTACTGTGTCCCTGTTGTCTATGTCGTCCTCTTCGTCTTCCTCACTCTCCGCAGGCTCCACAGCTGCCACAACACCACCATCTGGACCATCCTCCTGCAGGAAAGGCACCTGGTGTCACAAAGCCAGGTTGTGAAGCATACAGCAGGCCACGATGATATGGCACACCTTCTTTGGTGAGTACATTAGGGATCCACCTGTCATATGGAGGCACCTAAACCTGGCCTTCAGGAGGCCGAAGGTCCGCTCGATCACCCTCCTAGTACACCCATGGGCCTCATTGTACCGTTCCTCTGCCCTTGTCCTGGGATTCCTCACTGGGGTCAGTAGCCATGACAGGTTGGGGTAATCAGAGTCACCAATTAGCCACACACGGTGTCTCTGAAGTAGTTCCATCACGTAAGGGATGCTGCTATTTCGCATGATGTACACGTCATGCACTGACCCAGGGAACTTGGCATTTACATGGGAGATGTACTGGTCAGCCAAACAGACCACCTGGACATTCATGGAATGATAACTTTTTCTGTTCCTGTACACCTGTTCACTCGTGCTGAGGGGGGACCAAAGCAACATGTGTCCCATCAATTGCACCAATGATGTTGGGAATATGTCCAAGCGCATAGAAACCACCCTTCACTGTAGCCAAATCGCCCACCTCAGGGAAAACAATGTAGCTCCGCATGTATTTCAGCAGGGCAGACAACACTCTGGACAACACCTTGGAAAACATAGGCTGAGACATCTCTGATGAAATGGCCACTGTTGTTTGAAATGACCCACTTGCCAAAAAATGGAGTACTGACAGAACCTGCACTAGAGGGGGGATCCCTGTGGGTTGGCGGATGGGTGACATCAGGTCTGGCTCCAGCTGGGCACGCAGTTCCTCTATAGTGGCTCTGTCAAGCCTGTATGTCAGTATGATATGTCTTTCTTCCATTGTCGACAGGTCCACCAGCGGTCTGTACATGAGAAGATTCCTCCATCTCCTCGCAAGTCCCAGCGGACGGTGCCTAGGAAGGACAACATGGAGCACAGAGTCAATCAACCCACAGGTACGTTCCCACAGCTTGCACAGTACACGATTCTCAATGCATTGAATGGCTTGTATGAGTGTTGATGCAAGGCCTAGGCATGTGTGACGCAGTAGAAATTAAGATATGGGGGCCCTTGAAATGGCGGCTGCCTGACCTGTGAAGTGCGACAGTGGGATGTGAGGTCAATGCCCTGGCGTGGCACACCGTGGCGGTAGGCGGTCGAAGACCGCAGCGCAAAGCCGCATTGGTTAACATTGAACCCTATGGGTTTCACGAGCCAATGACGATGTGCGCCGGCGGTCGCGGTACGCCCCGCCGCGGTACGCCCCGCCGCGGTACGCACCGCCGCGGGCGTGACCGCCATTTTCTATCTGCTTAATCACTCGATACCTGATCATCCACAGGAGAGGACCTATACTGCAAGTGCTGCTGTGACCTCGGTCTGGAAGAGACAATGGCTGCTGCGACTGGGGAAAGGGCCCCTGCCTTCACTTCTGAAGAATTGGAGAAACTCGTGGATGGGGTCCTCCCCCAGTATGCGCTACTCTACGGTCCTCCAGACCAACAGGTAAGTACACTGGGACCATGCTTTGTGGCCAATGCCTGGGTTGAGTGGGGTGAATGAAAGATGGTGGGGAGGGGAGCGAATGAGGCATGCATCAAAAGACAGATGAGAGCATGTGCCACATAGCAAGGGTGGGGACGGGGGGCCACTCACATCGAGCATGCAGAAGGTGATGATTTTTTATTTTCTCCCCCTGTACATGTCACATAGGTCAGCGCCCATCAGAAAATCGACATTTGGCGTGCCATCGCCAAGGACGTCCGGACCCTGGGGGTCCACAACAGACGGGGCACCCACTGCCGGAAGAGGTGGGAGGACATCCGCCGCGGGAGCAGGAAGACCGCGGAGGCTCTGCTGGGGATGGCCTCCCAACGTAGGAGGGGTGCCAGTCGTACCTTGACCCCCCTGATGTCCCGGATCCTGGCGGTGGCCTACCCCGATTTGGATGGGCGCGTGAGGACATCACAGCAGACACAAGGGGGTGAGTACAAGCACATTCTTCTGATTTTGCGCACATTGGAGGTGTCTGGGTGGTGGAGGAGGGCTGTGGGTATCCCTAGGCCAGGGCGATTTCTGTAGGCTAGGCCCCTCCGTTAGGCATGGCCCTGTGCCCCCACCCCCCACCTCTGTAGGTTGCCTAGTACAGCTATTCATGGCCCTGTGTCACCTACGTGTGGAGTTGTCGTCCATAGGCTTGTAGGCCATGTCCCACGGATTGAGTAGTGTACCCCAAGTGCGCGGCGTAGTGCAGGGGGCTTCTGTGTCTGTCCTTTCCGCCAACGGTGTCGCCAATGCATGCACTCAACATGTCTTTGTTTCTCCACCCCCCCCCTTTTTTGGTGGTCTTCCTGTTCATGTGTGCATTAGCATCATCAGGCGGAGGAGAAGTGGCATCGGAGCACAAGGGAGCTGCATCTCACATGGCCATGGAGGGCCATGCAACTGTCTCGGATTTCACCAGTGAGACGGAGGGCGAGGGGAGCTCCACAGCGGGGACACGTGGTGACACCAGCGACACAGACACGTCCTCGGAAGGGAGCTCCCTTGTGGTGGCGGCAACATCCATGCCCACCGCAACAACAGGTACAGCCGCCAACCAGCGCACCAGCTCTGCCCTCCCAGCAGCCCCTCAGCCTTCGCCCCGTGCCCGCTCACCCAGGAAGGTGGTCATCTCCTTCGCCCCAGGCACCTCAGGCCCTGCCCCAGTTACCCCTGCTGCCCTCAGTGAGGAGGTCATTGACCTCCTGAGGACGCTCATTGTTGGGCAGTCTACCCTTTTGAATGCCATCCAGGGTGTAGAAAGGGAGGTGCACCGGAGTAATGCATACCTGGAGGGCATTCATTCGGGTCAGGCTGCCCATCAGCGATCGTTCAACGCTCTGGCCTCAGCACTGACGGCAGCCATTGTCCCTGTCTCCTGCCTCCCTCCTCCAACTTCCTCAACCCAGTCCCACTCCCCTGTACCTCTGCCTATCCCAGACACACCTACAGACCAGCCTGCACACACCTCAACACCCAAGGGAAGCTCATCCAGACATAAGCACTACACATCACACAAGCATTCACCCAAGCAACATCCACATGCAGACATGCCAACAGCCACTGCCTCCTCTGTGTCCCCCTCCTCCTTGTCTCCCTCCTCCCTCCCTGTGACGTCTCCACTCACACTTGCATGCACAACATCTTCAGCCACTACGTCCATCACCAGCACACCCACCAGAACACTCCACACACGTGCAGTCACCACCCCCACTACCATTTACATGTCCCCTGTGTCCTCTCCCAGTGTGTCTGTCATCCCCTCTTCCAAACCACACAAACGCAGGCAGTCACCCACCCAACAGCCATCCACCTCACAACAGCCTCCAGCACAAGCACCTGCACCCAAAGACACCAGACTTCACTCTCCTACAACCACATCCTCTTCCTCCACTCCCATACCCACTAAAACTACCCGTCCCTGTCTTTCTAAATTGATTTTCCTTTCCAACCTTGACCTCTTTCCAACAACTGACCCACCCCCTCCATCTCATAAGACTCCAATCAGCACCTCAGCCACCACAAAACCTGGACCTACAAAGACAATAGTCCAAGGATTTTGGAGTCCACCACCTTCAAGGCCAGCTACTTCGGCTAGGAGTAAGGAGACGGCCAGCCCACCCCCTGAAAAAAAAAACAAGAAAGCCAGTGCCCGGCGCGAGAGGCTAAAGACAGCAGGCTTCAAAAGCACTACCCTGGCACCGTCAGGGAGTGGGGTGCCACCTGGCACACCGCCAAAGGGAGGAAAGGGCCACAGACGAGCAGGGAAGGGTGGCAAGGGCAGCACGCCCGACAAGTCCGGCAGCAGGCGAGCTGCCCAGGAGGGCCCCACCAGCCCCATTCCAGGTGTGCAGGAGGACACCCACGGGCCCGGGACAGCAGCACAGGAGGGCCCCGCAAGCGAGAAGACAGATGTGCACGAAGGGCCCGGCAGCCACATGTCAGGTGGCATGTGAAATCCTTGTAATGGCCGGATCTGGTGACCTGGACACACATGTCAAGCACCGCTGAACAGGGCCCTTCAAGTCAAGAACCGCTGAACAGGGCCCTTCAAGTCAAGCACCGCTGAACAGGGCCCTTCAAGTCAAGCACCGCTGAACAGGGCCCTTCAAGTCAAGAACCGCTGAACAGGGCCCTTCAAGTCAAGCACCGCTGAACAGGGCCCTTCAAGTCAAGAACTGCTGAACAGGGCCCTTCAAGTCAAGCACCGCTGAACAGGGCCCTTCAAGTCAAGCACCGCTGAACAGGGCCCTTCAAGTCAAGAACCGCTGAACAGGGCACCGCCGTCTCAAGAACCGCTGAACAGGGCCCTTCAAGTCAAGAACCGCTGAACAGGGCCCTTCAAGTCAAGCACCGCTGAACAGGGCCCTTCAAGTCAAGCACCGCTGAACAGGGCCCTTCAAGTCAAGAACCGCTGAACAGGGCCCTTCAAGTCAAGAACCGCTGAACAGGGCCCTTCCAGTCAAGCACCGCTGAACAGGGCCCTTCAAGTCAAGCACCGCTGAACAGGGCCCTTCAAGTCAAGAACCGCTGAACAGGGCACCGCCGTCTCAAGAACCGCTGAACAGGGCCCTTCAAGTCAAGAACCGCTGAACAGGGCCCTTCAAGTGAAGCACCGCTGAACAGGGCCCTTCAGGTGAAGCACCGCTGAACAGGGCCCTTCAAGTCACGAACCGCTGAACAGGGCCCTTCAAGTCAAGAACCGCTGAACAGGGCCCTTCAAGTCAAGAACCGCTCCGCTGGGCCCTTCAACTCAAGCACCGCTCCGCTGGGCACCGCCGTCTCTGCACGGCTCCGCTGGGCCCTTCATCTCAAGCACCGCTCCGCTGGGCACCACCGTCTCTGCACCGCTCCGCTGGGCCCTTCAACTCAAGCACCGCTCCGCTGGGCACCGCCGTCTCTGCACCGCTCCGCTGGGCCCTTCATCTCAAGCACCGCTCTGCTGGGCACCGCCGTGTCTGCACCGCTCCGCTGGGCCCTTCATCTCAAGCACCGCTCCGCTGGGCCCTTCAACTCAAGCACCGCTCCGCTGGGCACCGCCGTCTCTGCACCGCTCCGCTGGGCCCTTCATCTCAAGCACCGCTCCGCTGGGCCCTTCAACTCAAGCACCGCTCCGCTGGGCACCGCCGTCTCTGCACCGCTCCGCTGGGCCCTTCAACTCAAGCACCGCTCCGCTGGGCACCGCCGTCTCTGAACCGCTCCGCTGGGCCCTTCATCTCAAGCACCGCTCCGCTGGGCACCGCCGTCTCTGCACCGCTCCGCTGGGCCCTTCATCTCAAGCACCGCTCCGCTGGGCCATTAAACTCAAGCACCGCTCCGCTGGGCACCGCCGTCTCTACACCGCTCCGCTGGGCCCTTCATCTCAAGCACCGCTCCGCTGGGCACCGCCGTCTCTGCACCGCTCCGCTGGGCCCTTCAACTCAAGCACCGCTCCGCTGGCCACCGCCGTCTCAAGCACCGCTGGCCCATTGGCAGAAGGGGCAGGCCCGCATCTGTGTCGGGCAGGGCTGCACGAAGCACTCTGGGCACCATGCCTCCTCCAGAACCAGTGGAGTCTGTAATCCACTTTTGAGACTGTGGCTTTGCACTCCCCAGGATGGCACAGTGGGCAATCCACCCACTGTAAAGACTTGTGAGACTGTGGCTTTGCACTCCCCAGGATGGCACAGTGGGCAATCCACCCACTGTAGAGACTTGTGAGACTGTGGCTTTGCACTCCCCAGGATGGCACAGTGGGCAATCCACCCACTGTAGAGACTTGTGAGACTGTGGCTTTGCACTCCCCAGGATTGAACAGTGGCCATGGAGGCCCCTTGTGGATCTGGCATCGTGGACTCATCTGGCTGAGGTGTCCCCCCCTTCCCTTCCCCCTGAGATACCTGTAGTTTTGCTATCTGATGCCCCTGCAGTGTTCTCTCCATTGGAGTCGGGTATCCTGTGTGGGCTTTGCCCATGTGTTTAGGCCCATTGGCCCAGGAACAATGGCTGATACCCAATTTGGACAGGACAATTTACATATGTATATATAGTTATGGATGTTTGATATATTTTTTAACTTAGCCGTACAATATACTTCAAATTTCATGGTCATTTTATTTTGTCTTTGCATTCTTCCGGGGGGTTTGGGGGTGTCACTCTGAGTTGTTGCTCTGCATTGATGTGTATGTAGTTGTGGGTGAGGGTGAGGGTGGGTGTGTCGCGGATGTGTGTCCCCGTAATTTTTTGCCTCCCCTGTGTTGTAGGTGCAGTACTCACCGTTGTCTTCTGCGCCGGCGTTCGTGCTCCTGGTAGAGGAGCAGGAAGACAATGGCTGGTAGGATGTGTAGTTCGGGTTCCATGCTGTCCAGATTCCTCGTGGAGTGTGTAGAGGTGAGCGTTTTCCGTTCGTAATGTCTGTTTCCGCCGTGTTTTTATCGGCGGGGCTACCACCCCGGAAAAGGTGGCGGATTGGTGGGATGTGATAGGGTGGGCGGTACATTGTCTCCCGCCTGTCTGTTGGCGGTCACCGCCACGCTGTTTGTTTGTCCCGCCGTGGCGGTCGGAGTGTTAAAGTGGCGGTATCTGTTGGCGGTTTCCGCCAGGGTCAGAATTCAATTTTTTTTACCGCCTGCCTGTTGGCGGGTTGGCCGCCGCTTTAACACCGACCGCCAGGGTTGGAATGACCCCCACTGTGTTGATTATTAATAGTTGTATTTTACTCTGTGCCACAGGCCAAGCTCATCCCTCACCAAAATAAATTATATTTACCTGGCACATATAGTGATTGAGGTCTGTTGAGACGGTCTAAAGCCACAGTAGAGTTATAAAACCGTGGAGTGGAAAAAATAAAGAAAATCTGGAAAAAAACTTGGACAAGTGGCATTTTTATAGGGTCTAGTTTGTACATCTAGATCAGATACAAATATCATGAAATCTCCAAGAGCTGATTTATGGCCCAAGCTGTGGGCTCCTTGTATTTCCCAAACCAGCAGAGCTTTCTGCAGAGGCCTGTGTAAACAGAAAACCACTTAGTTAAATAAAATAAAATGCTGGACAGCCTTGAATTCACCAGAAACAAACACACAGTTGCATTTCCTCTCCTCTATCTGAAATTGAATGCAGGCCTCTCTCATAACTCTGATTGGCTGTTGCCGACCAATCAGTGTGAAGGTGTGTTTCACAAAACTGAAAATGTGTGGTTACGAATGAGGGATGAGGAATGAGGAGTAGGGATGATGGATGAGAAGGAGGGATGAGGGATGAGAAGTAGGATGTTGGAAGAGAAGTAGGGATGATGGAATAGAAGTTTGGATGAGAAGCAGGGATGAGGGTTGAGAAGTAAGGATGATGTATGATGGATGAGAAGTAGGGATGATGGATAAGAAGTAAAGATGATGGATAAGAAGTAAGGCTGATGTATGTTGGGTGGAAAGTAGGGATGATGAATGAGAAGTAGGGATGATGGATGAATAGTAGGGATGAGAAGTAGGGATGATGTATGATGGATGAGAAGTAGGGATGATGGATGAGAAGTAGGGATGATGTATGATGGATGAGAAGTAAGGATGATGTATGATGGGTGAGAAGTAGGGATGGTAGATGAGAAGTAGGGATGGTAGATGAGAAGTAGGGATGATGTAACATGGATGAGAAGTAGGAATGATGGATGAGAAGCAGGGATGATGTATAATAGATGAGAAGTAGGGATGATGGATGAGAAGTAGGGATAATAGACGAGAAGCAGGGATGAGAAGCAGGGATGAGAAGTAGGGATGAGGAGTGAGGAATAAGGATGTCCTAAAATGGATGTTGTATGCTAGTTTTTCTTTTGTTTAAAGATCTTATACCAAGTACACAAAAGTTCCTTCACACGTGTGGCATACATACCCAGCACCTCTGAAATTTAAATGAAGGACATCCGTGCTGTCTCTTTAGAATGATACTGAGGAAAGGCTTAACTCAGTGTTAAATGTAAGAATACAAACATACAACTTGCACAAAAAATGAGATTGCTAATAAAATAGTTTTCCCTGCATTGCAAACTGGAATTTCTGTGGTAAGAATCTTTCCACAAGCAGCCAGAACTGGTCACACTTGGCTAAAACTGAGGGCCAGATATACAAGGGCCTCGCACCTTCTTGTACCACATTAGTGTAATTTTTTTTACGGTGATGTGGCTCAAGGAGGCAATTTTCACTGCGCCATATTTACAAAGTGGCAAAATGCATGCATTGCACCACTTTTGCGACTCCTTGCGCCACATTGTACCTATGACAGGCAAGATAAATACAAGGGGGGTGTTGCAGCATTAGTAGGCCTGGGAAAATGGCAATTTTGTCCATTTTTGGCCGGCAAAAGTGCGCTATTTTTGGCATCAGTTTTAAATGACGCACCAATTGAAATCAAAGGGACTCCTTATGCTTTGCTACACTAGCGTCAACATTTTTTACGCTTGTGTCGCAAAGCGCCAACTTAATATCAAAAATGTTGACGCTATTTTTCTAACAACTGCCATGTTGTTCCGTATTATAAATACGGAGCACACATGTTGCCATTATGTGGGGCAAGGGCGACTCAAGAAAAGTGGCACATCAATATTGATGCACCACTTTCTTGTAAATCTGGCTCTGAGAGTGGCAAAGGTTTAACGAAACTTTAGCCCATTCTTGTTGACAACAGAATCTATAAAGCTATAGTTCAGTACAGATAATCTCCGCATTTGTACCAAAGAAATCAAATCAAAATTAAAATCAAACTATTTGAAGGGTGAAGTAGGGAAAAATTAATTTGTGACATAAATTTGTTTGTATCAACCACAGTGGCTCTCATAGCAATAACATTGGTTTAAGTATGAAGCATATTGAAAGTGTCTTAATGCATAATGCATTGGTTCAAACGAGTTCATTTTTTCCATTCAGTGTACTGGTTTGTGTGCATATGCATTCAAAAACAATTGGCGCATATATAGCACTTTAGTTTGTACGAAAAACATATGTTGTGTTTAATATCCACACACCTTAAAGCTCATCAGTTTGTGGTCGCACTTTTCATTTTTATATTGATAGAATACCACAGAATGTGTAGGTCAGTGGGTAGAGTCTACTGGTTTGTCCTCGTAATGCACTGTTTCAGCGTATACCACTCTGGTTTGCATGCGAAGTGTACTGTTGCACACGCATAACTGAGGTATCTGTGTACCATATTGGCTTGCGTTACACAACAGTTTTTATTTTATCAACATTTATGCACTAAATGGGCGCAGAAGCCCTCTGATGATTTAAATTAACATTAGGAACATAAGCCAATAGCATGTGAAAAATAATCATACACTTTAAACTATATGGTTTATAATATGAACTGTGTGTAATATGTCTATCAATAGTTTACTTAATCACTGACCAACATGCTGCTGACACAAATGTTACTGTGAACAAACCAGTAAAGTGCATGGAAACCATTGTTACTTGTCTCAGCCCGGGCAGTATGTTCTAAGGCACATACAATATGCTTGATGCAAAATGTAGTTACATTGTGAACCACTTTGGTTGACGTATCTACATATATATCGAGTATGAGGTAGATGAATTTCAGCATGTTTGGGCCCTCATAAAAGTGGTCTTTTGAACGTAATTTGAAGTATGATCGCCTTTCATACTCATACAAATTTCACTTCTCTGCAGCTGCACATATTGGGAGAATGTTTACGAATTTATCAGTGTCTGTAATGTGAAGGTGCTCTCATTAGCAGAGAGTTATTTCCAAAAGCACAACTTTGTTCTGAAATATTCAGGAACATATGAGGAGACACACACGGGCTAATGCACGGTCTCCTATGCATGCCTCCGGCATTATCACTGTGATCTGGTGTGGACGCCCCAGGCAAAGGAGAAGCTCTGCACCTGCCTTCACTTGATCCGAAAAGGAGCAATCTACTGAACAGATGGCGCCTAGCGCCCCTCTTTCTATGGAAAACATGAAGGCTGGCGCTGTGATGAGATTTTGAGCTGTTTGTAGGTGTTGGGAATATTTAGAGATAATACTGAAAATACACTATTGTTTCTTTAGCTCTTGACCGGGCGACACTGTAAAAATTCCTCTAACCCCTTAGCTGCAAAGCCTCCCCACAACACCTGTGCTAAGGCTTTTTTTGGCCATTTGGAGTAGTTCTCGCTTAGGCTCCCATAACTTTTGGTCCACATAAGCTATCCATGCCAAGCCTGCATACTTTTTGCCAGCACCCTGGATATTCTAAAGGTACGTGGGGTTTGCGGATTCCCCTGCAGAGGACGGGGAAAATAGTTAAAATACAGCATTTTTTATTTTTGGAGTGGGGGAATGGGGAAAAGTGCTGCAGAAGAAAGCATCTGTTTTTTTCCCTGCAAATGCCATTAATGAAGGGATTGCAGTGCTAAATTCACAATCTTCCCAGATTTCAGGAGCAGGCATACTTGAATCAGGTAACCAGATTTTGCAGCGCTGTGTTGGCATTTTACTGGGACGTAGCCCATTTTTCCTATTTTTGGTGCTTTCAATCTCCTTTCAGTTAGTAGTAGAACTGGTTGTAAAACCAATGTTGGATGTCAGAAAGCTATGCATTTCTGAAAAGTGAACAGAAATTTGAATTCAGCAAGGGGTCGTTTGTGTAGATCCTTTAAGGTTTTTATATGGAAAGTAACAGTTGAAATAAAAAAAAAATAGGGAAATTGAGTTAAAAAACAGTAATTTGTGCCTATGTCTTGATCTGTAATGTTTTCTAACTATGGCAGATTTTCAAAAGCAATGCACTGTTATATCCGCTGAAAGTTTCTAGTTGCGGAGATATATAGGGCATGTAGGTTCACCTAGAACCCTCAGGGACCCAGAGCTAATAACTGAGCTGCACCTTGCAAACCTGGTATACAGTAATTCATTTTGTAAAATATAACGAGTGAAAAACAGATATCAGGGAAACCTATGTATTTCTGAAATAGGCACAAGATTTTGTGGGTACCTGTTAGACCTGACAGCCTTAGGGTGGTCATCCCTCAACTTTTGCCTGCCTCCCTCCATTTTTCTGACCCTGTTTTTGCTGTTTTTAGGACTCTGCACAAATTACCACCGCTGACCATTGGTAAAGTACATGTGCTCTCTCACCTAAACATGGTAACATTGGGTCATTCCCAACTGGCATTTTGAATTTGCTTGTAAGTTCCCAGTAAAGTGTACTAGAAGTGGCCAGAGCCTGTAAATAAATGCTACTAGTGGGCCTGCAACACTGATTGTGCCACCCACATAATTAGACCTTTAACCATGTCTCAGGCCTGGCAGTTTCACTGCCACTTTAACTTGACATTTACAACTACTTGCCAAGCCTTAAACTAACCATTTCTACATATAAGTCACCCCTAAGGTAGGCCCTGGGTAACCCATAGGGCAGGGTGTAATGTAAGTAAAAGGCAGGACATTTACTTATGTTTTTTATATGTCCTGGTATTGAAAGACACAAACATTTGTTTTTCACTACTGAGCGGCCTGCTCCTTTCATAGACTAGCATTAGAACTGCCCTCATATACTTTTAAGTGGTAGATTCTGATCTGGAAGGAGGAGCCCTGTCATGTTTAGTATGTCCAGAATGGTAATAGAAAATCCTGCTTACTGGTGAAACTGGATTTCATATTACTATTTTTAGAAATGCCTCTTTAAGAAAGTGGGCATTTCTCTGAACTTACTGCCACCTGTGCCTTATAGCCTGTCTCCGATCCACGCCTGGTCTGTGCTAGTTGACAGCTCCCTTTGTGCATTCCACCCAGACAGCCATAAACACAGGACACTCAGTCACATCTGCATTCATTTGCATAGTGAATGTGTCTCCCTGGGCAGAGAGGGTGGAGGGGCTCTCATTTACCCTTCAAGGGCCAGTGGTCTCTCACAAAAGACTGATATCCCCCCCCCCACAGGGATCCTGGCAGACAGGATTGGGCTGAAAGGGGTACTTGTACACATCAACACCACTCATTGAAGTTTACCTCACTTTAAAGGCACTTTTGGGTATATGTCCAGAATCTCTGACCCCACCAAATCAGACACTTCTGGATCTACACCTGGACTCTGTCAGAGGGACTGCCTGGCTGCCCAAAGGACTCATCTGGACTGCTTTGCTGAGATGGACTGCTGCCCTGCTTGTTTCCCTGCTGCTTACTGGCCTCTGCTCTGCTGGATGGATTCTGCCTTCCACACAAGTGCTCTCCAAGGGTTTGGCTTGAGCTTGCCTCCTGCTCTGAAGTCTCAGGGCCACTAAGACTTCACAAAAAAGAAGAAAATCCCCATGTGTCAAAAGATTTATGCAAATCCTGCAGAAATCAAAATAGCGCCGGCCTTTCGGCTGAAATTTCACCACATCACCGACGGGATCAACGCAGCGCCAGTTCCTTCTCCCAGCGCGTCAAGGATTTTCAATGCACCATCCCTGAGCATCAAAATATCCGCGCATCGCACTCCTGGAAATTGACGCATCACCTTGCAGTGTGGAAAGAAACGATGTATTGTTTATGCCGAGCCGGAAAATCCTACACAGCACCTTTTTTTTAATGCATCACCTCCTCTGCAGCCCCATGCATCGCTATTTTTGAAGCACCCGATGTGATGTGTTACAAGGATATACCCACTGATTCCTAATGAGAAAGACTCATTTAAACCTTTAAAAAGTGATATTTCAACTTGTGCACATTGGTGTAGGTTTTATCCTATTTTATTCAGGTAAATATTACCTAGTTTCTAAACCTGTGTGGAAAATGTTTGTGGTGTTTGCACTGTGTTACTGTATGAGTTATTGCACAAATACTTTACACATTACCTTCTAAGATAAGCCTGTCTGCTCTGTGTCAAGCTACTGGAGGGTGAGCACAGGAGAATTTGGATTGTGTTGTGACTTACCCTGACTAGGCTTGTGGTCCCTAATTGGACAAGGGTGTATAACTCTGCCAACTAGAGGCACCATTTCTAACAGTACCCATACTAGCATATTATTCAGAGGGCATTTCTTAAAACGACTCCTTTCTTACACACTGTCTTACATTTGAAATGTGCAAATGCAGGGAAAGACAATTGGTAATGTTTGTTCTGCCATTCTGTATTCTCCCAAGTCTCCCAATAAAAATGGTACCTCACTAATGTGTGGGTAGGCCTAGTGGCCATGACTGGAAATGGCCCAAAATGCAACATGAACACCTTACATTTCTCCACTGAAAGCAGCCCCTTTTTGCAATGTGCCTACCTGTGGATGTTGGGCCCTAGCTCAGCCGGATCCTATGGAAACCTAGCAAACCTGTACATTTTTTAAAACTAGACACCTAGGGGAATCTAGGGTGGGGTGACATTTTTAGCTCTCACCAGGTTCTGTCACCCAGAATCATTTGCCCACGTCAACGTTTGTCTAAAAACACATTTTCCTCATGTTTCTGTGGTTGAAAGTTCTGGAATCTGAGGAGAGCCATAAACTTCCTTCCACCCAGCATTCTCCCAAGTCTTCCAATAACAATTGTCCCTCACTTGTGTGGCTAGGCCTAGTACCTACAGCAGAAATCGGCCAAAAAGGCAATGTGGACACCACATTTTTCCACTGAAAACTGACCCTTTTTTGCAATGTGCATAGCTGTGGATTTTGGGCCCTAGCTCAGCCTGCACCTAGGGAATCCTAGCAAACCTGTACATTTTTTAAAACTAGACACAGAAAATTCCAGGATGTGGTGACTTTTATGGTTCTAACCAGGTTCTGTCACCGAGAAGGCTTAGCAAATCTCAAAGGTTGTCTAAAAAACACATTTTCTGTGGTAGAAAATTCTGAAATATGAGAGAATTCACAAAAATCCTTTCACCCAGCATTCTCCCAGGTCTCCCCATAAAAATGGCACCTTACTTGTGTGGGTAAGCCTAGTGCCCACGTCAGGACACATCACATTACTCCACTGAAAACGGACCCTTTTTTGCAATATGTCTAGCTGTGGGTTTTGGGCCCTAGCTCAGCCACAACCTAGGGAAAACAATCAAAACTATACTATTTTGAAAACTGGACACCTAGGGAAATCCAGGATGGAGTGACCTGGGTGACTCTCACCAGGTTCTGTCACCCAGAATCCTTTGCAAATCTCACAATTTCTCTAAAAACACATTTCTGTGGTGGACAGTTATGGAAACTGAGGGAAGACAGAAACTTCCTACCACTCACCCTTCCCCTTGGTCTCCCAATAAAAATTATAACTCACTTATGTGGGTGGGCAAAGTGCCTGCAACAGGGACGGGCCAAAAATGTGTATAGCTTGAGGGGGAACCAAAGCATGTCCAAAAGGGCAAGTTTCTTATACATTTTTAGTCTGACTCTGCTTTGGGGACCCACTAGGTGGTAGGAAATCTGTGGCTTATCTGTTTCCGGAAGAATATGGCATAGAAATACAAAGAAAATGTGTGATTTTATTCACCTTTTGAGGTATGAAGGCACTGTGGGTAAGAAACATGTTGGGATCTATGAGAGGCACACCGCCCTGTACTCCCCTGGGTGTCTAGTTTTTAAACATATTTAAAGTTGGTAGATTTTCCCTAGACAAGAAGCAAGTATGCTACCAAGTTTCTTACATCTGTGATGTGCCAAACACTCAAGTTGTGAAAAAACACCCTTAGGTTTTATTAAAAAGACCCTACACGCACCAGCCTACTTGGTGGCATGCTTCATCACTGGGGTCCTGCCCGAGACACCTAGCATGTCAGGGGTGTGATTCGACACCTGATTACAACATAGCAGGTTCTTTTTCGTGACTTGAATTCCCAACTGAGAGGAGAAGTGCAATAAAATTGCCTTCTGTTTATCAATAATATTGTGTGTTTTTAATCGTGGTACCCTTGGACAAAGGTTAAAAAGAGTGATTTTTATCATTTGAATGTTTGGGACATCATAGAAGTAGGAGACTTGGCAGTGGGCTCACATTTGGAAAGGTGAGCGAGCTCTCTATTCTCACTCTCTTATTGGTACACATACATACTGGTTGGATTTGGCATGAGGGTGAATGATGGTTCAAAATATAAAGTTTTATTAACAAGAGGTTTCACAAAAAGAAATGAATTGTTAATAATTGATAGGTCAAAAAAACTGAACCAGTGACTCATAGCTCGTGAGCTGTAAAGCTGCGACAAGGCACTAACCGCTTTGAAGGCCATTCATGCACCTTTCATACGTGGCCGTTACGGAGCCCCGTGTGACCCCCTGACCGGTTCTCGGCCAGGAGTCCACTTTGGTTCCACCAGCCTGCCTCCGTGCCCCTGACCCCGCCGTCTGCCGCTAGTAGCAGTACGAGGCCCTCCACCACCCGCAGGCACCCACCTGCGCCTCATTCTGGTGCCTAGTGGTAGGCTCACGGTATCTTTGCTTTGTTTTTGCCTATTCGTTGTATAATTCTGTTTTTTCATTCACCGTAGCACCAAAATATATTTTGTGTCTTTGTTTCTGCCCGTTTTCATTCTCTGTGCCTGTATTTCGTTCCCGACCCAGCTCAGCCAGCTCTCCCCGCTCTCCCATCCCTACCGCTGCGTCCCCTGCGGCCCCCCCTCGCGCACCCATTGGTCCCTCCCACCTCCCAGCTGCTCCTCCCTCCCACCTCCCCCGCTTAATGGTGGCAGCTGCGCAGCCGCGCGCAGCAGGCGTACCGCTGGTGCACCAGTGACAAGCCCGTCTGCACCTGTCTGCACCCGTCTGCGCCTGGACCGCACCCAGTGCCTGTCCCCCTGCTCCTCGCAACCCTAATCCCCCCAGACAACACTACTCAGCCACCACACTACACGCCCTCAACCCAGGTCTACACCCCACCTGTGCCCAAGTCAGCCCCAAACACACACATGGACCCTTTACATGCTATGCTTTCCGGTTTTCCAGCACCCCCACAAACATCTTAAATACCCGCACGCCCCGTACCAACCCCTACACGCCTCACAACAATGCTAGCACTCTCTACAACAACAACAATACCACAAAGCACAACAACACGGCAACATCTTCACTATTACGCACCACCATAACAAAAGCCCCGCAATCACCTTAATTGCATACTCCTAAACACCCGCTCCATACACAAACATGCCATCGAACTCTGGGACTTGATCACATCACACTCCCTGGACATTGCATTCCTCACGGAAACTTGGAGGAATCCCTCATCCGAGCCCAACATAGCCTTAGCCATCCCAGAAGGCTACAAAATCCATCGTCGAGATCATCTAAACAAACCAGGAGGAGGCATCGCCATTGTACATAAAAACACCATAAAGGTCAACCACCAACACACTCGACACCCTTGACAGAGCAGAACACCTGCACTTCCTCATTCACATAAATGCCAACACCACACTCAGAGGAACCCTCATTTACAGACCACCAGGATCTCGCCCCCCCTTCTGTGACGCCATCAATGACACCATCAGCCCCCACGCACTCACCTCCACAGACTACATCCTCCTTGGTGACATCAACTTTCACCTGGAGAACCACCACGACCACAACGTCATATCCCTTCTAGACAACCTCACGAACCTAGGACTCAAGCAAATAGTCACATCAGCCACCCACTCAGCAGGACACACGCTAGATGGGATTTTCACCTCCAGCAACCACATAACCTTCACACACACCACCGAACTCCACTGGACCGACCACCACTGCGTCCATTTCTCCTTCTCGAAACCCCCCACACACCACACCCTACACCCTACCGCATGTGGGACAAGATCCCCACAGAACACCTGAACGCCCAGCTTGCACAAAACGCCCCCCAAACACCAATGACCCAAACATTGCTGCCCAGAACCTCACTCAATGGATTACAACCTGTGCAGACTTCCTCGCCCCTCTTAGAAGAAACATCACCACCCGCAACATCAAGAACGGCCATTGGTTCACCACTGAACTCCAAATCTCCAAGCATGAATGTTGCAAAACAGAAAAAGCTTGGTGCCAGGAACCTTCAATGACCAATTTCTCCACCCTCAAAACCACCACACGCAAACATAACCAACTCATAAGGACCACCAAAAGGGCTTACTAAAAGGAACGCATAGGCAGTTACTCACATAACAGCAAGGAACTCTTTACCGTCATCAAAGAGATCACCAAACCCAAATCCTGCAACATCGACACCACTCACACACAGAACCTCTGAAACTCCCTCTCCAACCACTACCACTCCAAAATCGTAGACATACACAACAGCTTCACACCACCCTCACCCACCACATCCAACACCGACACAGCCAACAACAACACACACCCCCCTCAACCTGTTACACACCTGGGACCCCACCAGCGATGAAGAAACCGAAGTAACCATGAACTCCATCCACTTAGGATCCCCCTCGGACCCCTGCCCCCACCGCATTTTCAACAAGGCCAGCCCAACCATCGCTCCCAAACTTCGCGTCATAATCAACAGCTCCTTCGACGCCGCCACCTTCCCAGACTCCTGGAAGCACACAGAAGTAAGCGCACTCCTGAAAAAATCCAAAGAAAACCCTGATGACCTCACGAACTACCGCCCAAACTCTCTCCTCCCCTTCCCCCCCAAGGTCGCTGAGAAGTTAGTGAACGCCCGCCTGTCTCACTTCCTAGAGGAAAACAATGCACTTGACGCCTCCCAGTCTGGATTCCGCAAGAACCACAGCACTGAGACTGCCCCCATTGCCTGCACTGACAAAATCAGAACCAGAGTCGACAAAGGCGAGACTGTAGCACTCATCCTCCTGGACCTCTCCGCAGCCTTCAAATACTCCATACACACCTCTTCAACACAGGAATCCAACACAAGGCCCTGGACTGGCTCGCCTCCTTCCTAGCTGAAAGGACCCAGAGAGTCCGCCTCCCTTCCAATCTCCAGCAACCAAGATCATCTGCGGAGTTCCCCAAGGGTCCTCCCTCAGCCCCACCCTCTTCAACATTTACATGGCCCCGCTCGCCAACATCCTCCGCCCACACGGAATCAGCATCATATCCTACGCAGACGACACCCAGCTCTTCATCTCCCTCACCAGGAACTCCACCACAGCCAAGACCAACCTCCAAGCCGGACTCCTAGACACCGCCAACTGGATGACAGCAAGTCACCTCAAACTAAACTCCAACAAGACTGAAATCATCATCTTCGGCCCCAACAAAACAATATGGGACGACTCCTGGTGGCCCACCACCCTAGGACCACCTCCAACACCAGCCACCCACGCATGCAACCTTGGAGTCATCTTAGATTCTTCTCTCTCCATGACCCAGCAAATCAACTCGATCACCTCCTCCTGCTTCAACACCCTCCACATACTACGAAAAACCTTCAAATGGATACCCATAGAAACTAGAAAGACCGTCACCCAGACACTCATCAGCAGCAGGCTAGACTACGGAAACACCCTCTACGCTGGCACCACAGTCAAGCTTCAGCAGAAACTCCAGAGGATCCAAAACGCAGCCGCACACCTCATCCTGAACCTCCCACACCATGAACACATCTCTGCCCACCTCAGATCCCTCCACTGGCTTCCTATCGACAAAAGGGTCATCTTCAAAGTCCTCATCCATGCACACAAATCCCTCCACAACACTGGACCAGCCTACCTCAACGAAACAGTGAACTTCCACATTCCCACCTGCCACCTCCGCTCTGCCGACCTCGCCCTCACCACATTTCCTCGCATCCAAGGCACCACCTCAGGAGGCAGGTCCTTCTCCTACCTCGCCCCAAAACCTGGAACTCCCTCCCCACCAACCTCCGCAAGACCTAGGACCTCATGTCTTTCCAAAAGCACCTCAAGACATGGCTCTTCAAACAGTAAAACAGCAGCCCCCTCCCCACATTTTCTCTCCTCCCCACCCCCCAGCGCCTTGAGACCCTCATGGGTGAGTAGCGCGCTTTATACATTTTTTTGATTTGATTTGATTTGATTTGATTTGATTCATACGTGACACACACAGGACCAGTCACACCACCAGCCGTGGGCCCAGCACATTACAACACTCACATCAAGAAACAATGTAGAGACAATGTACACCCTGGCAGAGAAAGACAGAAAATACAGTTATGACTGCACAACCATCTATTCAGCAAGTACACACACATACTGGTTGGATTTGGCACAAGGGTGAGTGAAGGTTCAATATATAAAATTTCATTAACAAGAGAATTCACAAAAAGGAAAAACACTGTTAATAATTGAACGGTTAAAAAACTGAACAAATGACTCACAGCTCGTGAGCTCTAAAGCCGCATCTAGGCATCAACCGCTTTATAGTCCATTCACACACCTTTCATACATGACTCCCACAAGACCATTCAAGCCACCAGCCATAGGCCCAGCACATTGCAATACTCACATCAACAGACAGTGCCATTCAAGAGCCCATAATTTTCACATGCCCTCATGACTGACACAGCAATCACACCAGCTGACGCAGTGTGTGGACTGACATTTGCCTAGCAGTGTGTCTAATGACCAGCAGCAAGTCACTTCTCACACACTGCCAGCCAAATGCCATT
This sequence comes from Pleurodeles waltl, assembly GCF_031143425.1. Classification (NCBI taxonomy): domain Eukaryota; kingdom Metazoa; phylum Chordata; class Amphibia; order Caudata; family Salamandridae; genus Pleurodeles; species Pleurodeles waltl. Next base: position 703,995,504 of record NC_090439.1, on the reverse strand, counting down.
CCACTCACACCACCAGCCAAGTGCTAGTCTATGCACACACCCAGCCAAGCGCCAGTCCACGGACAGAGCCAGCCAAGTGCCAGTCCACGCACACCACCATCACATTTTTTCAACAAAAAAGAAAACACAAAGTAAGTAAATACAAAACTACAAACACAACAGCTCTAACTAAATACATCAAACTAATGGCAACTGTAAAACTGAACAAAAGTATAAAACCATACCGACCCGGCAGTTCCCTTTTAAGCTCACGGTTGCTTCCAAAAATGCTTTTGCTTGTGGTGCAACCAAAAATATGCAGGCACACACAGCCCAGGTTTAGAAGGACAGTCAGGGCAGTACATGTGACTCTCCTGTTCCGTGCGCCTCTTCACATACAGACTCTACATCTCCTACTGGGAAAGTTTTTTGAAAGGGTCAGAGAAATGTGATCAGGAAAGTGGTGATCCTTCAATCCAGCCACATCCTCCACCACTCCAAACCTAGGAATACTTGCCTTTTCCAGTAAAACAAGGCTGCCTATCACAGACTGCTCAAACTGAACAAATTTCTTTTTTGGCTCTGGAGAACACTCCCAGAATATAACAAAAGCCTTTAAGGTTCCTAAGTGGAAGAAATGGATGGCCAAATTCCTGAATAAAATGTAAGCCTTATGAGCAGCAGTGTAGGGTTCCAACCTCTGATCTAATCTATCTACACCACCAATGTGTTTATTTTAGTCTAAAATCAACACAGGACTGCGTACTTCAGCAATCTGACCCCAAACAGTCACAGGTGAAGTACTTTCATCATGGATGGTAGTCAGCCTGTAGACGTCTCTCCTGTCTACACATTTCACAGCTAGTGGTTAATCACTACGCAAGGCACTGCATTGATCCCTCTTGCGTTTTTTACAAACCAACTCTTTTGGGTAACCTTTATGGTTAATGCAGATTGTACCACAAGCAAGTGTCCACTTTGACCAATTCCCTGAACAATTGCACACCAATATAGAAGTTATCTGGGGCATATTTATACTCCGTTTGCGCCGAATTTGCATCGTTTTTTTCGACGCAAATTCAACGCAAAACTAACTCCATATTTATACTTTGGCGTTAGACGCGTCTAGCGCCAAAGTTCATGGAGTTAGCGTCATTTTTTTGCGTGAACACCTTCCTTGCGTTAATGAGATGCAAGGTAGGCGTTCCCGTCTTAAAAAATGACTCCCAGGCATGTGCGTGGTATTTATACTCCCGGGCAAAAATCACGCCCGGGAGTGGGCGGGGCAAAAAACCCCACATTTGTGCCTCTTTTTAACGCCTGGGTCAGGGCAGGCGTTAAGGGACCTGTGGGCTCAGAATGAGCCCAGAGGTGCCCTCCCCTGCCCCCAGGGACACCCCCTGCCACCCTTGCCCACCCCAGGAGGACACCCAAGGATGGAGGGACCCATCCCAGGGAAGAAAAGGTAAGTTGTGGTAAGTATTTTTTTATTTTATTTTTTGTGGCATAGGGGGGCCTGATTTGTGCCCCCCTACATGCCACTATGCCCAATAAACATGCCCAGGGGACAGAAGTCACCTGGCCATGGCCATTGGGCAAGGGGGCATGACTCCTGTCTTTGCTAAGACAGGAGTCATGTTAATGGCGTCTGGGCGCCCAAAATAAATGGCGCAAATCGGGTTAAGACGATTTTTTTGCCTCAGCCTGACTTGCCCCATTTTGGGACGCCCAAACGCCATTTTTCCCTACGCCGGCGCTGCCTGGTGTACGTCGTTTTTTTTCACGCACACCTGGCAGCGCCGGTCGGCTAATGCCGGCTAACGCCATTCAATAAATACGGCGCCCGCATGGCGCTTCAGAATGGCGTTAGCCGGCGCAAATTTTTTTGGCGCAAAACTGCGTTAGCGCAGTTTTGCGTCAAAAAGTATGAATATGGGCCTCTGTGTATAAATGATGACCTTTTTTTAAAAGTCCTCTACCAAGTTCCTACAGAGTTTTCTCACTAACTCCGAAAGTGGGCGGATAACCAGAGGGGTCAATAATGGAATCCCTACCAGTGTACACCCTGAAATATAGACATATACAGTGCTACTCTCAGACAGCATATATATTTGTATTTGTATTTGTAAAGTGCATACAACCCAACAGGTATTTAAGCGCTTGGCGAGTGAAAGACCCCCTCAGTCCGAGAAAAGGCAGTTTTTCCCCTGACCTTCCTAATCTGCCCTAAATAGCCAGGTTTCAACAGCTGTACAAAATTCCAGGGAGGAGTCAATTCTTCTGATATCTAGAGGAAGCATATTCCACAGCTTTGCTGCTGCTACTGAGAAGGCTCCCCTACACATCAATCCTTTCTAAATCTGGGGGTATTTACCTTCATGCCAATCTCAAGGTTCTGCTGGGGACATACCAAGAAAAAACGCTCCTCAGATATCCTGAGCTGGACTGATGCAAAACCTTATGCAACAAGCAAACTTCCTTAAAATTAATCTGCTTCCTAATCGGAAGCCAATGTAAGGATCTAAGGCCCTCCATAACCAAGTGCCTCTTCGAGAGACAAAGGAACAATAAAGTTACCCCATTTTGGATCATTTGTAACTTGTTGAGGGAGTATTTAGCAGCATATGGATAAAGGGCATTGCAATAATTCAGGCGTGAGATGAAAAGTGCCAAGACAACCGGAACTCTAAGCTCTGCTGGAATAAACTGCAGGATCTTTCTGAGCATTTTAAGTATCCAGTGACATGTCTTCACCTTCTTACTTAAATGGCCCTCATAGGTCAGTTACAAGTCAAAAACCATTCTGAGGTTTTTTGCTTCCTTCACAGGGGTGGGTAGAGGGTCACATGCCTCAGGTCACCAGCTGCTATTCCAGATGGAGCAGCTGGACCCAAAAAACAGAATCTCTGTTTTATCACCATTCATCTTAACCCAGTTTTCTTTCATCCAACTACTGATCTCCACCATATAGGACCTAAAACTTGCAGCTACCATGATTTGTGACGTAATCTTAATTTCATAACGGGCCTTCTTGTTAAGCATGTAACACCTAAAAACCAAATGGCCCTTGAACAGGACCAAAGGCTCATTTGCAGCTATTTCTTTTCTATGAACATAGATATACAAAGTAATCAAGGACAGGCTGTAACTTAAAAAAAAGCAGTCACAATCAGCGTGATCTTGTGGCAATGCTAAAGAATTATCAACAAAATGCAGAATCCGAAGCAGAAGCAAATACCGATCACGACTCACGGCTGCATGAAATATAGCCATTGCCATCAAGGGACTAGTAGACCAATATGAAGTCAACAACAGCTTCTTTTCAAGCCAATCAAAAAAGCTAAACCCAAGTACTTCTTCAACTCATCCAGATTTGTGGTAGTCCACCGGCAGCTCTAGAGTAGGGCTTAATTCTGGCATTGAAGACTTCAAATACTGTTCAACATATAAATTAGTCTGGTCAGCAATCTCATTCAAAAATACAACCTTCATAAAGAACTGAAAGAAATTTATAGACAAAACGTTTTCAGTAATCACTGCTGCACCATGTTTGGGCACTTTTAATGGGAAGTCTTTGAGCCCCAGGCTGCAATACAGATGCCTCTTGCTGCACTATCGGCATACACTGGCCCTTTCTCCACACTGAGAGTGGGTTCATCATCAGATGATTCCTCTTGGACAGAAAATTCACTGCCAAAATCTTGCATTTCCTCCTATGTCTCAGGTGCAGCGTCAGTCTCATAATCATGGTCAAAGGAAGATTCACAAAGCATACCATCAACCTGCTGAGTGGGAATCCTGCAAATAGTCATAATCCTTACTAATAAAAGTAACTTGATAAATAAGTCAACAATAACCACCACAGTGTCAAATAAGTAATACACAAAGTGTTGCTTTATCAAAAGGAAAGTAAACTACTGGTAATCTAGAAGGAAAAGTCAATCAATACAAAGCACACAAAGATCTAAATACTCAGAAATGATACCACTCGCTTGCCAGAGACAGCTAGACTCACCAGCCTCTACTCTGCACAGGCACAGCAAGCACCAACGATATCCCACTAAAAAAGGAAGAACAAAAGAAAATTACTCACAAGACAACAAATACATATTGTGCACAAATCCAAGGAGAATTTCACATAAAATAAAACAGAAGCTAAATATGCTGATATTATTACATCATTTATAAAAACACAATTGTGCAGGGGAATGATACTCATTTTGAGTAAACAGTACAAACAATGCTTTCTTATCAAACACATGCAACTACATAAACTACAGATCTACCAGTGTCGGAGTGGCAAGCAGGAATCAATGCAAAGAAAATCAAAAGGTTGGCACTAGAATAAAAAGGAGAAATAAAACATAACAATCACAAATGCAAATTATGGCAAGAAATGAAACAGTTTACGTTATAAAACTCTATGTCACCACCCAAATGCCAGTCCACAAACACCGCCAGCCAAGAGCTAGCCCACACACACTACCACTCCACACACACTGGCAGCCAAACTCCAGATCACACACACACAAAACCTTTCCCTGCTGTTTAGTGGTTTTCTGCCCGGGCCTAAAAATATGGCCAATCTGCCACCAAGGAAACAGAAAAACTGCCAAAAGTAAATAAAAACACAAATACCCACAATTGGGACAACCCTTACCCAAGGAGCCACCCCCAAACATAAATATAGTATTATCTCTGGTGCTAGTGTTTTTTTGCCCCCCTCAGGGGCAGGTGGGCCTCCAACTGTGGCTGGTCTATCACTGCAAGGGGGGCAGAAAATTGCCAAAAGTAAATTAAAAAAATAAAAACCTAATTGGGAGCAACACTTGCCCAATGGGCTGCCACAAACATAATTATATATTTATCCCTGGTGCTAGTAGGTTTTCTGACCCCCGGGGGAAGATGGACCTCCAAATATGCCATATCTGTCTCTGGGGGGTTGAGGGGGGCAGAATTAGCCAAAAGTAAACAAAAAATATCCTCCCAAATGGACGACCTTTGCCCAAGGGGCGACCCCCAAACTTAAATATACATTTCTCCCTGGTGCTCTGGTGCTACTGGGTTTTTGCTCCCCCCCCCCACTCTGGGGGCATCTGGGCCTGCAAATATGGCCGATCTATCCTGGTAGGGCAGAAAATGGTCAAAAGTAAATAACAAAAAAATATCTGTCCCAAACATAAATATATATTCCTCCCTAGTGCTAGTGTGTTTTTGCCCCCCTGGGGCAGCTAGGCATTCAAATATGTCTGATCTGCCCCAAGGGGGGGTCATAAAACGGTGGAATCAATGTGCCTGTCACTTCACATGCACACAAAAAATATCACTGAGGCTAATGGGTACATTCCTGCTGCATGATCACGGCCTCACGCCCGATCGTTCAGCAGGAATGCGTCACAAAGAGACATCGGGAGAAAGGAAAAACTCTCCCCTTTCACCTGATGCCTCTTTGCATGCTCCAACCCCACTTCCCCCCCAAGGTAAAACCTACCTTTGTCTCCGATGTGCTGGAAGCCACATGGCTTCCAGTGCATCCCGGCACCTTTTGAGGTTGCCTTTAGATGCCATTGGCGAGTTCCATGGATGCTGATGTCATCAGATAGCGGAGGGGGTTGTGTTTGAGAGGTAATTGGGGGGCCCATGGTGGCACACCAGCACTTCCCCCTGGGTGCGAGGATGGAATGGTTCCGCCCTCAGCAAACATCCACCCTGACTGAGGATGGAACCATTTCGTCCTCAGCACGGAAGGAGTTAAGATTAAATCGTTCAGAATTAAAATGTAAAAGGTGTTAAGGGGTAAAAAAAAATCTGAGAGTAGATGGTGCAGAACTAAAGCACATTAACTAACATATTCTGATGTCAGAACAGCACTTGCCATGAATGTTGAAGTGATAACAAACAAGAGGAAATCTGCCCTCATCCTTTTCCGAGACTGCTTTTAATTTAATTAAAATATCTGAGAGTTATACGCTATTTTCATATAGATCACGGGGATCGCTTTTTTGGTTAGTGGTTAGCTATTTTCTAGTGGTGAGGATTCTTCAACCCTCCTGCCTTTAGTGATTTGTACTGGCAGCCTATGTCTGATTCTTTAATATGGAAACGCCTGCGAGTCAGCCAGTCAGTAGTCCAGTGTGAGTACCTCTAGGGACATCAGTCTTCTCATCTTCCATATGTCCCCAGTGTACCTATTTCTATCACATCTCACTTTGGAAACCTCTCAAGCTTCTGTGAATGCATCTGGCCTTATTTGGCTTTGATAATTTATTTATAAGGCGACGTGTTAGAGGTCAAATGAACCTTTGGGATCTGATAAGAGTCTGATAAGAGTGATTTACTGTAGTCATCGAATGTATTCATAACCTAAACATGAATAGCACATTATTATCAACATTTCAATACTATCAATTAGGAGTCAGTAAATTTAACACACCATGACCCATGGGGCCATGAATAACCACATCTCTTCGTTAAGTTCAAAAGTTTATTTTTTCTAAATTAACAATGCTAATATCACATAAGTCAATCTCAATACTGAATGATAAGCGTATAAGAGCAACACAGGCTGTTCAAAACGGTGGAAGAATCTCAACTCAGACAAAGCATTTATCATTAAACATTCAAGAGTTACCATACAAATTGATAATAACAATATCTGAATGATAGATATGGTATACATTTAAAATCATCGGATGAGTAAAATCAATCATTTGTTAAGAATATTTATTTGAATAGTAACACACTAGCTAACCCTTTCAATCAAAGAGCATGTTTGGACTTCAGGCAAAAGAGGAAAAGACAACAATTTTAATTTAGAAGACATCTAGCTAAGGCTCTAACAGAACTAGCGGTTGGCACCTAAAAGAAAATAACAAAAATATGCAATAAAGACAATTGCATATTTGTTATACCTCTCCTAAATGGATCAGCAAGCAGAGATGTGTTTGTCAGTGGGGCACCTTCAGGTCTTCATTAGGCAAGGGAGTATGAGGGGAATTGGTTCAGCCAAAGTTGGGCTTAAGCTAAGCACACCAATTAAGCAAGGGCATGAAGCTAAGGGGGACAGCAGCAATGGCATACGGACATAAAAGTTATGCCTCTCTCAGAAGTGGCAGTCTTGATATATTGAAATCCCAAAAAGAAACTAGGAAGTTTTGAATTGGTCAGTTCTATGGAGTGTTCATGTCAGAACCAATAGATTCTGACTTTCCATATGTGATACAAGTTTGACAGTCTTTCACATGTTTATGATTGGATCGTCTTCTCTCGCACCCAATACCAGATCCGTCCAATGACATTTTTGTTGCAAAACATAACTTCATTCAGTAGGACCATTGTCACGTCCTTGGAACAGCAGCATCTCATACACGAAAGATGCATTTGTAACTATGGTTAGAACATAGCATTACGGCACATGATGCTCACAGGAAAACTTGAAGAATCGATTTGTTTAACATTGCAATATTAAATGAGGTGAGCACTGAGCGAACAAGGAATAATGAACAAGTATGAATTTTGCTGAGACAGAAAAAAACATTCATGAGCATTCTCTATTACATGAAACTTAACATGAGGCCCTCTCGAGTAGGCCCTTTAATTCACAATTGTTTATGTCTATTAAAAACTTAAGCAAAACATATCATTAATTCTTGTTAATATAAACCCCTGATACATTTAATTATTCGTCTGCACATTATTTCTCTAAGCAGTTATATTTTCATTAATATGTCGTACATGTTATGGCTGCCACCTACGTGGGCACATTTGCCAAAACTCTTGATTTCATTTTATTTGCATGGTGCCTGTTAATTCTTAGCATATAATCATTGAAATAATATTAATACTGTTTATGCTCTCACACTTCCCCACTTCCGATTTTTGGGGGACTTCGTACATACAGCATGGTTCTGTGTACAGAGATAACACTACCAGGAAACAGTAAGGGACTGTCTTTGAGTGGCAACAGGAGTTCAAGTAGAGGGAACAATCAAGGCACTGGTACATAACATTTGAAGGGACGTTGGTCCACCGAAGTATATTAAGCTAGAATGGACTAGTGGTACTAAGGTTGATAGCTACAAAAATAAATATTCCAAGGAGATGAGGAGCGATGACCGGCCGGACAAACACACCTGGAAGGAAGATATGGAGTGGTGCATGCTCACTGAGAAACAAGTAGATCAGGGAGGGGGTTGTCCAAGTAAATGGAAAAACGTTTGGAAACCCTGGCATCAATGCAGGAGCATATATGTTGAGATTTAGCCTTTGTAATGGTGGGGCACTGTCCAGGAAGGGAGCAAATGAGGTACATTTTAGGGAGAGCTGATGATGGCCTAGTTGCACAGCAAGGAATGACTACATCATCTGTATGGAAAAACGGCAACTTGTCAAATGTTTGGATAAAGTTGGTACTTGATTATTTGTTGGCTGTAAACTCCAATAAAATATTTATAAAAAATAAGAGAGTACCCGCAATCTCATGTTTCAATGCAGTTCTAAGTGCATTTGTGCTTCTTTAGGTTGGTTTCTGGAGCACTCAAATTAGAAAGGCTGAATGAACACCACTTTGAAACTAAGCATTGAACAAACTCTCCACAACGCAGGCCCTGCCTACCTCAACAAGCAACTTACCTTCCACGCTCCCACCTGCCAGCTACTATCTGCCAACCTCGCCCTCGCCACCGTCCCTCGCATCCGTCGGACCACAACCGGCAGCAGTTCCTTTTCCCACCTCGCCTCCAAGACGTGGAACTCCCTCCCGGTTCACCTACGACAGACCCAGGACCTCCTCACCTTCAGGAAACGCCTCAAGACCTGGCTTTTCAAGCAGTAGCAGTCCCTCCCCCCCCCTTCAGCGCCTTGAGACCCTAACAGGTGAGTAGTACGCTTTACAAATGATTGATTGATTGAATGATAGTGCTGGCACCTCCTCTCCGGTGACATTGGCTGAGGTACCTGTGGGAATGTAAATAATGTGTTATGGTTAATGTGTATGACATATTGTACATCCTTGGCTTCCCCTCTATAGTTGGTGTTGCCCTTCCAGCTTTTTCTTGTGTATGTTGGTGTATGGTGGGATTGATAGTTCTCTATACTGTGTATGCTTTAGTGATGAGTGTCCATGCAGGGCTGTGAGGGGTGTCCATGCATTGGTACAGCATGCAGGGCTTGGCATTGGGATTAGTGAGATGTGATGGTGGAGTGTGTGGGATGGAGTGGAGTGATGGGAGTGAGAGTGAGGGTATGTGATGGCATGCAGGTATGGGGGGTGACAATTGTTGTACGTTGACTTACCAGAGTTCAGTCCTCCTCCGACCAGGCCCTCAGGATGCAGTATTGCCAAGACTTGCTCCTCCGATGCTGTGAGTTGTGTCCACCTTGAACTGCCATTGCTCCCCTTCCTATGTCCCCCTAGACAATGCACCTGTGCTACGAACAGACTGGAACAATACCCTGGACTTTCTTCCATCATCACCCCACCCCATTGCATTTTCCCCTCTATATATTAGCACTTTGATAAAAATCCATTTAGAGTATGTCATGTTTTTCAAATATGGATTGATTGAAACATGTACAACCATTGCAAATGAACTGAACATAGAATGAGCATAGAATTAATGACCTGTAGCTGGCTGTTGTGATCACACCAGGATTGTTTGTCAAATCACCATCATCGGCAAAATGAATAGCCAGATCGAACAGTAAGTGGGCATAGAAGTGGAAAATACCAGCATGCCAATGCCACACAGAATATAACCAAGGTCAATGTAACGTTGCACTGTCTCACCTGTGTGTCATTGGAAGTACTGACAGATTACAGATGTTCTCTTGTCCTCATCCTCATCCTCTGCCTCCTCATCCTCACTGTCCACAGGGTCCACTGCTGCCACAGGGGCATCTCCAGTCTCCTCCTCCTGCAGAAAAGGGACATGGCCTCTGAAGGCCAGGTTGTGCAACATGCAGCATGCCCCCACTATCTGGCAGATCTTCTTGGGTGAGTAGCACAGGGATCCTCCTGTTAGATGGAGGCACTGGAACCTGGCCTTCAGGAGGCCAAAGGTCCTTCCTATGATTCTTCTGGTTCGGCCATGTGCCTCATTATATTGTTCTTCTGCCCTTGTCCTGGCATTCCTCACAGGGGTCAGCAGCCATGATAGTCACCTGCAAATATTGAGTCACAACGTTTAGCCACATACTATTGTATATTGCCAACACCAACATATACTGGGTGGGAACCAGGGCTCACCTATTAGCCACACCCTGTGCCTCTGTAGTTGGGCCATCACATTTGGGATGCGGCTATTCCTCAGGACAAAGGCATCATGCACCGACCCAGGATACTTAGAATTGATGTGGGAGATATACTCGGCCACCAAGCACACCATCTGCACATTCATAGGGTGGAAACTCTTACTATTCCTGAACACCTATTTATTCTGTGGTCCGTCAATCGCTCCAATTATATTGGGGATATGTCCCATTGCATAAAACTCGGCCTTCACAGTGGCCAAATCCTCAATCTGGGGGAATGCAATGTAGCTGCACATGTGTTTTATCAGGGCAGACAACACTCTTGTCAGCACTATTGAGAACATTAGCTGTGACATTCCTGCTGCCAAGCCCACTGTCACTTGGAAAAGAACCAGTTGCCAGGAAATGACAGCACTTGCACAAGAGGGGGGATCCCAGTGGAATGACGGATAGCAGATATCAGGTCAGGCTCCAATTGGGCACACAGCTCTGTGATTGTGGCCCTGTCCAGTCTATAGATGAGTATTATGTGCCTGTCCTCCAGTGTAGCCAAATCCACCAGGGGTCTGTACACGGGGTATGTCTCCATCTCCTATTCATCCGCAGCGGTAGGAATCTAAGGGACTAAAGAGTGAGGAGGCTGTCACGAACTGAACAATGGAGCCACAACAGTAGTCTGCAATCTGTAAACATGTAATGGGTCAGTGTAATTTGTCCAGTATGTGCCTATTTCTCCTGTGACGCAGTATTATTCCATAGGCCTGCCCCCCATGAAACGGCTTCCGCCTGTCGGGTGTGGAGGAACAGGTGGAAGTGAGGTAATGCTGCTGACGTTGTGTGCCATGGCAGAAGGCGGTCGGGAACCACCGTACAACTCATCATTGGTTAAAATTGTGCCCTATGGGGTACAGTGGCCAATGGTAATCTACGCCAGCGGTGATGGTATGCACGGCCGCAGATGTGACTGCCATTTTCTAACTGATTCCTCACTTGTTTCCTGACCTTCCATAGGAGAGGACCTACACTTCATGTGCTGCTGTGACCTGTGTCTGGAACCTACCATGGCCCGTGTGACTGGGGAAAGGGCCCCAGCCTTCACCTCAGAGGAGTAGGAGTGACTGGTGGATGGGGTCCTACCCCAATAGGGCCTTCAGACAAACAGGTGAGTGCACTGTGAGCATGATGCATGTGGCATGAATGCATGGAGGTGTGTGTGAAGGCATCCTGTAAGGCTGGAGGGATGTCCTCTTGGCTGGGTACAAATTGAGTGCTGGGCTATGTGTGTGCCAATAGTAATGAAATGGGTATGGTGGGCTATTCCTTCTACAGACTGGACTGTTTATCTAATGGTGTTCTCCTGTCTGTATTGCCTCTGCAGGTCAGCGCCCATCAAAAGAAGGGTATATGGTGTGCCATCGATAAGGAGGTGTGGACCCTGGGGGTCTATGGCAGACGGAGCACCCACTGTCGCAAACCGTGGGAGGACCTGAGATTCTGGGCATGGTAGACCGGTGAGGGCCAGCTGGGGATGGCCTCCCAACGAGGAAGGGGTGCCTGTCGAACACTGACCCCTCTGATGGCCTGCATACTGGTGGTGGCCTGTCCAGAGCTGGAAGAGCACTTGTGGGGATCACAGCAGCCACAACGGGGTGAGTACAGTGGCCATCACTGAAGGAAAAGGCTGGAGGGGTGGTATCCGTGTGGTGGGTGTGTGTCAGTGGGTGACCCTAGGCCAGGCCAGACATAGCAGTGGAGGTCTTCTGGTGGCTAGGGGTCTGAAGGGGAAATACTGCCTACCCAGCTTTTAAGCATCCACTACAAATCATGGTTGCATGAGTCTCAGGTGTGCTGCAGTTGGCGGTGTGTGCTCCTCCTCATGACTTGGTGGCTAGCAATATCACTGGTAGTGCAATGCATAGTGCATAAACCTGTTCCCTGTGTGTGAGGGCAGTCATTGACCCAGTGTGTCCTCTGGCTCTCTCCCCCAGTTCTTGTTTTGTCATCCTGTCCTTATGTGCATTAGCATCATCTGGCGGAGGAGCAGAGGCACCGGCCATGGAGGGAGCTGCATCCCACAGGACCCTGGAGGCAGAGTCCACCGACGCTGAGGGCACCAGTGGGATGGAGGGTGAGGGGAGGACCACGGCGGAGACTGGAGAGGACAATACAGACTCAGATACCTCTTCCGATGGGAGCTCCCTGGTGGTGACAGACACCTCTGTGACCACCCCAGCTACAGGTACAGCCCCCACCCCCGTACCAGCACCACCCTCCCAGCAGCCCCTCAGCAATTTGCCCGTGCCAGCTTACCAAGGAGGGTGGGCATCTCCTTCACCACAGGCACCTGAGCCCCTGCCCCAGTGAGCCCTGCTGCCCTGAGTGAGGAGGCTATTGACCTCCTGAGATCCATCTCTGTAAGGCAATCAACCATTGTGAATGCCATCCCGGGGCTCGCAGCCCAGATGCAGCAATCTAATGCATTCCTGGAGGGCATTCACAGTGGATTGACGGCCCAACAGAGATCGATCCAGGCTCATGCCTCCTCTCTGATGGCAGCCATTGACCCTGTTTCAACCATCTCCCCTCCACCTTCCACTTCCAAGTCCCATTCTCCTCAACCCCAAACCATCCCAAGCATACAGCCAGGTGAGCATGCACACAAGAGAACACCCAAGAGTGTCACAGGCAAACACAAGCACAACACTTCATCTCACAGGCACTCACACAAACACCATTCAGTTGCAGACACATCATCTACTATTTCCACTGTCTCCCCCTCCACCACCTCCCACCCAGTTACCTCCACACTCACACCTGCATGCACTACATCATCATCCACTATCTACATTATCACCACACCAAGCAGAACACACACCTCACTGGCAGACACCTCCACAACATCCATGTACACGTCCCTGTGTCCTCTCCCACCATGTCTGTCCCCCCGCCAAAAGTACCCAAGTGCAAGCACTCAGACACCCAACAGCTATACACCTCACAACAGCATACAACCCATGCACCTGCACCCAAAACCAGCAGACAAACACCTCCAACAACCACTCCCTCATCCTCCACTCCCATTTATTCTCCCTCTTCCCGCCCCAGTGTCCCTAAAAAGCTTTTCCTTTCCACCATTGACCTCTTCCCTACAACTCCCCCATCCTGCACGTATGGCCAGGGTATCAAGAACCCAGCCAAGCACCTCAGCCAGTTTCATCAGCATCTACTCGTGGTGGAAAGGATTCCAGGCCACAAATCCTGAAGGGGAAGGAGCCTGCACCAGCCAGCAAGAAGGGGAAGGAGCCTGCACCAGCCATCAAAAAGGGGAAGGAGCCTGCACTAACCAGAAAAAAGGGGAAGGAGCCTGCACCAGTCAGCAAGAAGGGAAAGGAGCCTGCACCAGCCATCAAAAAGGGGAAGAAGCCTGCACCAGCCAGCAAAAAGGGGAAGGAGCCTGCCCCAGCCAGCAAGAAGGGAAAGGAGCCTGCACCAGCCATCAAAAAGGGGAAGAAGCCTGCACCAGCCAGCAAAAAGGGGAAGGAGCCTGCAACAGCCAGCAAAAAGGGAAAGGGGCCTGCACCAGCCAGCAAAAAGGGGAATGAGACTGCACCAGCAGCTGTCACAGAGCCCCCACCGCCAGCTTTGGTTGTGCAGCCATCAGTGAGTGCAGGGGCTGAGCAGGAGCCTCCCACAACCACCACCACTACCACAGTGCAGCCATCCGAGGGTGCAGGGGCTGAGCAGGAATCTCCACTACTACCACCACAGTGCAGCCATCAGAGGGTGCAGGGGCTGAGCTGGAGCCTCCCACTCCTACCACCACCACAGTGCAGCCATCGGAGGGTGCAGGGGTTGAGCAGGAGTCTCCCACAACCACCACCACCGCAGTGCAGCCATTAGAGGGTGCAGGGGCTGAGCGGGAGCCTCCCACAACCACCACCACCAACAGTGCTGCCGTCACCACCTGCAGACGCCATATGATCCAGCCTCCATGGGCTGCTGTGAGGCCTGCCCCCACCAGAACCAGTGGGCAAGACACCCACTCGAGAGACTGTGGCCTTGCACTCCCCAGGACCAAGCACCGGACATGTTGCCTCCTCCTGAACAAGGTGGCAAGTCACCCACTCGAGAGACTGTGGCCTTGCACCCGCCAGGACAAAGAGCACAGGGCATGTTGCCCCCTCCAGAACCAGTGGGCAAGACACCCACTTCAGAGACTGTGACTTTGCACTCCCCAGGACCAAGCACAGGGCATGTTGCCCCCTCCAGAACCAGTGGTCTTGTTTCCACATCCGGCTGAGGTGCCACCCTCCCCCTGAGGTGCCTCCTTATTTGCCAACTGATGCCCCTGCAGTGTTCTCTCCGTATTGGTGCAGGGAACAAGTGAGGACTTGGACTTTACCCTGTGGCCATGTGGCCCCTGTGAACTGAGGACTGGGCAGTATCTCATTTTTGTACATTTGTACATATCTGTTGCATTGCCAAATTGAATTATTTATTTTGATGTTAATCTTATTACAATCAATTTAGTCAATTCCTGTTGTCCTTGCATAATTTAGCCGATTTACGGGGATAAATTGTTTTTTTGGTGCAGCTGGTTGTGTGTGGTGTGTCAGTATGGGGTGTATATGGTGCATGTGTGTGTCACTCTCTTTTTCCCCCCCCTCCCTTGTGTGCTAGGCGGCTGTACTCACCATCATTGTCTTCGCCGGCGTTGGTGTTCGTGGTGGAGCATAACGTAGAAGATCATCGGAAAGACTTGCAGTTCTGGTTCCATGGCAGTGTGGTTCTTCCCTGTATCACCAATGGTGAGTCCTTTTACTTCTGAGCTCTGCTTCTGCCAGCCTTTTGATGGCATTAGTACCCCCCCCAGAAAAAGTGGCAGTTTGGTATGTCATAATATGGTGGGCGGTACTTTGTCTTCCACCTGGCTGTAGGCAGCTACCACTGTGGTGCCTGTTGTTTCCGCCCTGGCGGTCGTGTGGTACATTGGCTGTCTTTTGGAGATATCACCGCCATGGTCATAATTTGGCGGTAGTTACCACTAGCCTGTTGGCGGTATTACTGCCACTTTATCACCGACCGCCAGGGTCATATTGAGGGCCAAAGTGAGCAACTGCTATCAGCCCGGTAGCACTTTGCAGCTGTTTATAAAAAATACATAAAAATCCCCCCAAAAATATATAAAATGGGGAGCGGGCAGAGAGTGGAACAGGGAATGGGATGGGGTTAGGGAGGAGAGTAATAAAAGAGCGTGTAGGTGAGGGTGGAAGAATGAGCAGGGGACAGTGCAAGGAAACGAGTGCAGCAGAAAAAGCTGCAATAACGTGTATAAATATAAGCAAGCATTTGTATAGAGGTATCTGGTTTTCAGAGGCACATGTAACAAAATCAAGTTTTAATAAAAAATCAACGCTCCAAAAGAAAAAAAATGAATATGAAAATTCAACAAAATAAGTATATAAAAAAGTAATAAAACCAAAAAGAAGGGCCTAGTGCACGATTCATTTATTTGTTTGTGGTCTACCAGGTTTTTTAATTATAATTTGTGAATTTATAGTTCATTTGACCGTCTCTTGTGTACTATGTTTAAGGGAGAGTAGTATGGTCTTGCTGCAATGCCAGCGCTTAGTTCCCACAGCGAGAAATTGGGTAGCTTATTGCTTCAGTGGCATTATGGCCTGGGAAAAGAGTTAGAATATGGTGGAATTGTAATAACCAGTGCAAATGAAATGACAAAGGTTGGAATTTCCATCAAAGTGTGGTTAGTAGCAACTGAGGAGCATCACGGCAGTAAATAGTGCCAATCTTTATGAGAAAAATATGTTAAAAAAACAAGTGGTGAACGAAAGTTGTCCCTATCTGAGCATTGCCAAAGAGTTGACATTGGGATGATTCGACTTTGTTAAGGATGTTGATCTTGGTGGCACCATTCTGGTTTATGAGAGAAAATTATCATAAGTGCATTAGTGTGACCAATCTCTGCATCGGGGATGACTTTTGGTGACTGGTTCAATATCTTAAAATAGTGGAAGATTAAAAGGTGCCAGGTTTATCCATGTGGATTGGTTTTGAAACAATACAGAAAAATGTGGCACAATAACTCATTATTAGCATAATCTATGGGCTACAGGTGCAGAATCATCAATACTAAAACATCTTTACATAAGGGTTTGCTTATCTCCTACTGTGTGGTAAACTGAGAACTGCTCTGCTTCTGCTCCCAGATTACTCAGCAGTGAGCACACCACTACTTCAGCTTTTTGACACCAGAAGTCCTGCCAAAGTATTCATCGAAACAGCAATCCTATGTGAGGCAGCATACAAGGAAGTAGATCTAATTTTGCAGAAGACCCAGATCACACTGCTGACCGATCGAAACTGGTTCCGCTTACTTGGCATGTCCTTATTACCCCCTTTCACTCTCTGATCTGAGGCTATGTTTTAGGCAATCACTATGCTGTGTTCAGTGTATTCCATTGGTTTTGCGTATTTGGCTACAGCTCCTCTTTAGCATTCCGTACCATTTGATTTTGTTTTGCACATGTACTAGTACAGAACGTGTATTGTTGTTCAACTTTTTGTTTTGCTTGCTGAGTCAGGTAGTATGGTTGTGGGTTTCTATTTTTTCTGAAACAACTCTGTGTCTCACTCTCAAGTGTGGGGCTATGTTCTCTCACTACCAGGGGCTTATTGGATAATTTGGCAAATCTTTTTTGAAGACCGCTGAGGTACCGCCGTGCGGAAGACCGCCAGTGGTGACGGTTTTCCGCTCGGCCTATTATGACCGTTGGCAGCTCTCCGTCCTTTTACCGACGGAGAGCCGCCAACAGCCATACTGGCGGGAGGCGGGGAAGTGGAGGTTGTTCCACCTCCACCGCCACGCCAACAGAACACCGCCCAACGAATCACATCCTGTGATTCGCCGTGGCGGTGTTCTGTTGGCGGTGTGGTGTCGGCGGAGCTGCCCCCATGGCTCCCGTCCCCTCCTGGAGGATCGACGGACCACGTAAGTCGATGGTCCGTTAGGGGAGGGGGTGGGGGGGTGTTGTGTGGGTGCATGGGGATGTGCGTGTGTGTATGTAGAGGGGGTGTGTGAGTGCGTGTATGCTTGTGGGGTGTTGTGTGTATGGGAATGAGTGCGTGTATGGGAAGGAATTCCCTGGCACTGATAGTGCTTACTGCCGTTGATTTCATGGCGGTTCAAACTGCTGGAAATCCACGGTGGTAAGCCAGGTCAAAATACCGCCGGCGGTCTAGTGACGGCCGCCGGGCTGGAGACCCAGGTCTCCAGCCCAGCGGTCGGAACGGAAAACCGGCGGATGACCATGGCGGTAACCACCATGGTCATAATTCCCCAAAGTAAGACCGCCAGCCTGTTGGTGGTCTTACCGCCGGTTTAACACCGACCGCCAGGGTTGTAATGACCCCCTTTATGTTACATGTAGCAAGAACAGCATCTTCTAGCAGTCAGTTCTCATGAGAAAAGATCCTCAGCTGGGAGCACATTTACACAATTTAATGGAAAATCACAGTTTAACTCTGTAGGACAGCCATTTATTAAACGTTAAAAAATACAGCTTGACATGAGGCCTGGTAACTCTGGCAAGACCTTCGCTAAGTTAAGGCCTGCAATTAATAAAGCTAATACATAATGCATCACCCTTAAAATGACATATTACTACATTAGTCAAACATATGCTCAACATTTCTAAGTATTACAATATTAATAAGTACACTTTGTGAACAATGACGGCCACTCATCGTAATCACATTTTCAAATGCTTGTGTTAGTTTTTATACGTTATTATATTTTCTACACAAACCCATTACTCAGAATACATGAACACTCATTAATAATTTTCATTAGAATACCTGCGCTAGCACATGCAAAGCCTCAGACTCTTCTCCTGAAAAGGGAAATCAGTTCGATTACTTAATTAGGTACCTGAGCAGTAACGGATATTAGTGTTTTCTGGAAGTTTATTTTCACAAAAGTGATTTCCTCAAGACAGTTGAAGGACGTTTGGTGAAGAAACTTCTAGCACCCTGACAGATGGGCTCAACATGGATCGCCAGTGGTGTTTTATAACAGGGTAGAACACCTGCCACATTAGCTGGCAGATAGTCTGCAGAAAAAGTCAAACTCACTTTGACAATCTACGCATTATCAAACCTAGCTTAAGTCAAACTTACATAATCAATATTCAGGTCTCCTACATCTGTATTTTATAACTAAAATATTTTTTCTATGTAGTGAGCAACACTACACTTTTATGCAAAGTAAATATTGCACAAACATTACCTCACTTAGGGGGTCATTCTGACTTTGGCGGGCGGCCTCCGCCGCCCGCCAAAGTCCCGCCGGCAGAATACCGCTGCGCGGTCAAAAGACCGCCGCGGTAATTCTGAGTTTCCCGCTGGGCTGGCGGGCGACCGCCAGAAGGCCGCCCGCCAGCCCAGAGTGAAACCCCCTTCCATGAGGATGCCGGCTCCGAATGGAGCCGGCGGAGTGGAAGGGGTGCGACGGGTGCAGTTGCACCCGTCGCGATTTTCAGTGTCTGCGTGGCAGACACTGAAAATCTTGGTGGGGCCCTGTTAGAGGGCCCCTGCAGTGCCCATGCCATTGGCATGGGCACTGCAGGGGCCCCCAGGGGCCCCACGACACCCGTTACCGCCAGCCAGGTTCTGGCGGTCAAAACCGCCAGAACAAGGCTGGCGGTAAGGGGGTCGGAATCCCCATGGCGGCGCTGCTTGCAGCGCCGCCATGGAGGATTCCCTTGGGCAGTGGGAAACCGGCGGTACACCGCCGGTTTCCCGTATCTGACCGCGGCTGTACCGCTGCGGTCAGAATGCCATGGGAGCACCGCCAGCCTGTTGGCGGTGCTCCCGCGGTCGTTGGCCCTGGCGGTCCATGACCGCCAGGGTCAGAATGACCCCCTTAATGTGATCAGCGTACTCACTTGTGAAGAATAGAAGGCACAGATGTCCACGCCAGGATTCAAACCGTCGATGTTCAGAGCACTGCAGATGCCAGCATCAAGCATTTCTTAAGTCACACAGCCTTCTTACCAACATAGCAGATGTAGGTGCAATAGTGGCCAGAGGAAGCATATAAAACAGAAATTCTACCATAATAATATGTACAGAATGTTGTTCTTCAAAGGTATGGTCGGTCGCCAAACTATTGAGTATCAAAATATCTTGAAGGTCGCTTTATATTGGTAATAATAGGTTTACCTTATTTAACCCAGGAAATATGTAACTCGATGATAATCATCTTTAAGGCACGTTGATGTGGACTTAAGATGAATAAATGTACATTAATCTCATTGTACATAGCTTCCTGATATTTTGGTTCTCAATATCTAAGTCACAATCTTTGTTTAGGATACTGTTTTAGACCTCGATATTCTGACATACAACCAATTAAATCTGATTTTGCTATGACCATGGCTACTGATTAGGTTTACAAGGAAAATTCCTACAATATTTTTTTCATGCAATTCTCTGCAAGGCGTCAAAATGTTCAAGTGAATTTTGCAGATGAGAAATTGTGCCATATATATATATATATATATAGAGAGAGAGAGAGAGAGAGAGACAGAGAGACAGAGAGACAGAGTGCGCGAGAGAGAGAAAGAGTTATAACCCATTCCCCACTGATGAGAGCTATAACGGCAGTGGAAGGCTCTTTCCCTCATTACAGGCCCAAGCCACATGTGAGGGCCTGTAATGATGGAGAAGGCCTTTATTGAGGGTTATAGCCTAAGTGCAAAGGGCTATATAGCTATTAGAACATTCCACCATCTGAGGCTAAAATGTTGTAAGATAAACAGCAAGAAACAGAAAGGCAAATGTTGGAGTGTTGGAGCAGAAGGATTTTGCAAGCAAATATTGGCCCTGAGCAACTAATTCTCTTCGGTGCAGCTCCTAGCATTCCAGTATTCTAACATATGTACTACTGATAACATTGCGTTTTTAAACTACTTTCCTGCATTTTAAGAGCATTTAGGACAGCTTGAACAAACGAGAAAAAACGCAGATTTTTATCAATATGCACAGATTGTTCTTGCCAAAATACCGTGGCAACAATCACAGTATTCCTGCCTAATTTTCATATTGCTGCTGTGACATTTCTCTTTTGTCAAGTTGTTTAATTTTTGAAAGGATAGAAAGCAGATGACATTTAAATATTCAAGCATGTCTTTGAAACTGTTTATGACAGGTCGGGAGACATTTGACAAACAATGGTTGGATCATTTTTTATTTGTTCTGCAATTCACCTCTGACTGTTAATCCTACCATTTACAAGTTGTAAAAAGGATAGCAGCTCGAACAAAGAGGGACTATATCCAGTGTTTCAAATGCAACACATAGGTGTTTAATTTGACAGCTCACCTTATGTCTCATGCACTGGAAATCAATCTATTCCCAACCACATAGTTTCAGACCGCCACATATAACAGCATTGGCAAAGCCAATATGTCTGGTATTTTCTTCTAATCTTTTTGGCAATTCTTGATTTGTTTTGTCATGGTGTTTTTGCAAAACTTTATAATTTGGGAAACTGCATTACCCTCATCAATCTAAATAAAAACATTGTCTAAATACAAAAATGTCTTGGTTCAAACAAATCTCACATTGCCACAGTAATCACTGGTACTGAAGGGAACTATTTTGTGTGTTGATGTGCTCATTGTGAAAGGGCATCAAGCTGTAACTCATAGTGAAGTTGGCCAGTGGCTGAAGTAGCCCAACACACTGCTCTTTGATGCATGCATGAGTGAGTGAAAGAAAAATGTGACTGACAGAACCACAGACAAATGGACAAAGTTTAGCTGAATACCCCTAGAGCTAATTATGTTATATGCATACCTTTAGTAAATTCAAAAGGTCTTGGCTAACACAGACTTAAAAAAGTAAATTATCTGGCATTGGCTTCCAACCTCTTGCCTTTAGAAGAGAAGAAGAGAAAGAAGGAATAAAGGGAAGTATGAAAGAAAGAGGAAAGCAAGAAGGCCAGAAAGTGCAAGAAAGAAAGTAGTTGGCAAGAAAGAACAAAAAGGAAGACAAGAGCAAAGCAAGCAGGGCAGAGGAAAGCAAGAAAGAGAAAAACAAGAACGGAAGAAGGAAGGAAAGAAATGAAGAAAGGAAGGAAGAAAGAAAGCAAGAAAAAGGACAAAGAAAAATAAATAAATACAGAATGAAAATAAAGAGAGAAGGAAAAGGGGAAGAAAGAAGGAAAGCAAGAAGGTATGACTAGGCAAGAAAGAAAAATCAAGAGGAAAGAAAGAAAGAAAGAAAGAAAGAAAGAAAGAAAGAAAGAAAGAAAGAAAGAAAGAAAGAAAGAAAGAAAGGGAAATGAAAGAAAGAAGGAAAAAAGGTAAGAAGAAGAAACGAGAAAAGATGGAAAACAAAATTCAGATGAAAAGAAGGAGAAAAAGAAAGAACAAAAGAAAGAAAGAAAGAAAGAAAGACACAGGAAGGCAAGAAAGAAAGTAAAGGGGAGAAAGAAAGGGAGAAAGAAAGCAAGGAAAAAGAAAGAAAAAGAAATAAAGAGGAAGGCAAGAAATAAAATGGAAAGAAAGAAAGAAAGAAAGAAAGAAAGAAAGAAAGAAAGAAAGAAAGAAAGAAAGAAAGAAAGACACAACAAGGAAAGAAAGAGGAAGTTAAGAAAGAAAGAAAATGAAATAAAAAAAGCAGTTAAGAAAGAGAAAAGAAAGAAGAAAAAGGAAAGATGGAAAGAAGGAAGGGGAAAAAGGAATAGAGAAAGAAAGAAGCAAGGAAAGAAAAAAGCAATAAAGAAAAGAGGAAAAATATTCTAATAAAGAAGAAAAGAAAGGGAAGAAAGAAAGAAAGAAAGAAAGAAAGAAAGAAAGAAAGAAAGAAGCAAGTATTTGCAATGCAATTGGTCACATGTTTGCTCGAGTTAGAGCTATTAGCGTTGTGAATTCCTAACTGGACTTTTCTTGGCACATAAATTGAAAATGAAAAGCAGTTGACATAAGCGAGCCGATTCAAAGCGCCAAGGCTGCCATTAGCATAAGCGCGAAGGAGAGACACAAATGGAAAAAGAAGTTTGCTCACAGTCAAACGACTTGGTAAAAGTGCAGTTATCCTTGTAACAGGGTCGATGGCCAAGGCAGCAACAAAACTGCCCCAAGGAGGGACAACTATAAGGCATTTACCAATGGTACCAACGATTTTTGAAAGTCAAGCCCATGAACGAGTGATAGTGATGGGCGCGCGGTGGGCGTGGTTAAAAGCACACAGATAGATTAGAACAAACCAGAGCACTCGCGAGCTTGACCTAAAATAGAAGGAAGTCTGTATTAAAAGCCCTCTTCAGAGGATTCAGCTGCATCCTTTCACTTGAACACTTACGGGGTAATTTAAACAGAATAGTGAGAGGAGCCCGTACAATTTCACACCATTCCATAGTTAGTACATATTGAGGTGTGGTGGGTGTTATTTGATATTTATTACAATTTTTGACTGTAAGATGAGCAAATGGCTCACGAAATGCAAAGGCTCAGGTGAGTCCTGCTGTCCCTCACCTCCCTCAAAAATGGTTAAAAATAGCATATTATATTCTGCATATATGGTATATGCCATTCTGTTTCTCTGTGCACAAACTTTATGAAAATAGGCATTTAACCAGTGGGCAAGGCTTAGCACAATAGACCCGCTTTACATATGGGAGGCGATCGTTTTCTTGTGGAAAGATGGCTAGTTCTTTATTTTATTTTACTTTTTCTATAGCTCAAATACACAAAGTGATATTGTCGCAAAAATTGGGAAGTATAACAGCAGTGAGAAGTATAACAGCAGTGGCAGTCCATGACATACCTGGGGATACACATATGTAAAGTAGTATGCATCCTAGTCGCTAGGTAGGACGCATCCCAGTTTGCTAGGTATGATGCATCCTACTCACTGAGTTACTATGTAGGATACAATTACTAGGTAGGATGCATCCTAGTTACTAGGTAGACTGCAACTAGTACTAGGTCGGAAGCATCCCAGTTGATAGGTAAGAAGCATTCCAGCTGCTAGATAGGAAGCATCCCAGCTGCTAGATAGGAAGCACCCCAGTTTCTAGGTAGGATGCATCCCAATTATTAGGTAAAATGCATCCTATTCACTAGGTAAGATGCATCCTAGTCACTAGGTATGATGCATTGTAGCTGCTATGTAGGTTGCATTGTAGGATGCATCCTTGTCACTAGGTAGGATGCATCTCAGTTACTAGATAGGATGCATCACAGTTGCTAAGCAGGTTGCATCCCAGTTCCTAGGTAGGACACACTCCAGTTGCTAGGTAGGATGCATCCAAATTGCTAAGTATGTTGCAACCTTTTTGCTAGGTAAGGTGCAAACTAGTTGCAAAGGATGTGAAGATGCCACCCCGAAGGGATGTTTGTGGGTTTAGCCTAGGTGCATTAGGAAAAGGTGTGTTTTCAATAACTTTCTAGTAAAGAGGAGCAGGAGTTGATTAGGTTAGGATATAGTGGGGAGATGTCCCTAAATGTTACATGTGCCTTATAATATTGTGTGAATGTAGGAAATTAGTATTCTTGTTCTGAATAACATTTTATTGCCTACACTTTTGTACTGTCATGGCATAACAAGCAATTAGTACATGCAGTCAATGCTAGCACTCATAAACAGGTTTCAGGCAGGGTAAGAGAAGAGAATTCAGAGAAGAGGATGTGTGGATATAAACAGGGGACTCCACGGTCTCGATGCCACAGTGGAAAGCTCTCATGGGCTGCCAGCACCTGAATTTCTAGTGGTGAAATTCAGTTATGACAAGCTCCCCACATCATGGCTGTAGACAAACAGGTAGCCGCATGCCGGGACCCTTGAAAATAATGCACTAATCCTCAACAGAAAATGTAAGTGACAAAGTACAGGAATGTCACCATCACACACAACTGAGGTGTAGCACTAAAGGGGGAAGGAATGTAAGAAGAACAGTGGCTGGACTGCCGACCAAAGCAGATTTTATGCTGCCCAAGCCACATAAAGGTAAGATTTTGATGTGACCAAAGTGGAAAGCTGTGATGTGAATTCTAGTGTTCTGACAGAAGGAACCAAATGATAAATTCCAAAAGACAAAAAAAAAGTTGACGTATGCAAATTGATTCAAAGATCAACCACCGCTATGAGTGTGAGCACAAAGGAGAGACACAAAAGGAAAAAGAAGTTCGCTCACAATCAAATGTATCAGCAAATGTGCAATTATCCATGTAAGAGGGTCAATGGCCAAGTTGGTAACAATACTGCTCCAAGGAGAAACAAACTTAAAGCTTTTACCAATCATAACAAAGGATTTTTGAATGGCAAGCCCACGAACTCGTGATAGTGAGGGCCATGGTTAAAAGCCCACATAGATACCAACACATCGGATAAGCAGTGCTTGTGTGCGGCTATGCTTGACCTAAAATGACAGAAATAAAGGATTACAAAGATAAAGCACCCTCGTGAGCTTATATTCAGAGTACATGAGAGTTGGTGGTATCGTGTATAGAAACAGCAGTTAGGTAAACAAAGGACTTCTAAAGGAATTGCCAACACAGTTGACAAGAAACTGTAAATGATAAAGCTGGAATATGGCCTACCCTCTCATAGAAAGCACCCTTCAATTACAACAGACTCTACACAGAAAAGGCTACACTATAGTAATAATAAAGCAAAATCAAAAGCACTGCCACTAAAGGGAACTACCTTGTGTACGGATGTGCTCCTTGTGAAAGGGCTAAATGCAGCCATTCAAAGTGAAGTCAGCCAGTGGCTGATGTAGGCTGACCCATTTTCCCATGCTACATGCTGTAGAGTGTGGAATCAAGCTGTGAATGACATGTGAAGACCAATGGATGAAGAGAGGTGGATGAAAGTCCTATTATACAATGATAATATACATATAAATTTAGTAAAATTAAAAAGTCTAGGCCAGTGCTTAACTTGTAAAAAGGTAAGGGATCTTCTCAGGAGGCCACTGCATCTTGCACCACCCATTGCTCCTGCCAGTGCTGGCAATGACAGTACCAACACAACCTCTAACCACCACACTCTGACAAATGGAGCAGTTCATAACATTCCAGTCCCCCAAAGGTATTAGAATGGTGTTGGTGGCAGGTAATACTCATTTTTCATATACGTTGAATGATTAAACAAGTTTCTTTGTGCTCATTTCAAAATTAGACAACAATGCCACCATGTGGCAAACTAGCTTTAGAACGGGTGCTGAAAATTAAGTGGTGGTGCCGAGCATCAGAAACCACTGGCTCAAATTAAGCACTGGTCTTAGTGACACCAGACCGAAAATGTCCCCGAAATGATTCTAGTGCTGAAGAGGCACACATAGTTTGTCAAGCTGAACTCAAATTGCCACTCTCAATGCTTGCTCTCAATCTTACCATCAGATCTAAGGGGGTACTAGGTGCAATTGTAAATATGAACAAGCATTGGCAAAGCCAATATGTCTTGATTTTGTTACCTATTGGCTTTGCCTTTGATTTGTACTGATGCTGTGCAGCATTAACAAAAATAAATTATTTAAAAAAGGAAAATGATGTATGTGTATGCTAGTGCATGTTATGTTATGACACAATTGTGGTTTTTGTATGATGATGCATGTGTGCGCATGCATCCCCATTTAAGTGTGCATGTGCTGTAATGTGGTCAGTATTTTGTGTATTTTTTATTTATCTTTCCAAGATAGAAATGATCACTTAAGGCTTTAAAAAATGGACTGCTTACCAGTGATGGCAGCTGCAGGGCCCTCCAGCAAATTGAAAAAACAAATGTCAAGGCCCATGACTCGAGGGACACAAAGGAACAGCAGAGGGCATGAAAGAATGGGGGGAACAGGAAGTGGCCAAGAGAACAACTGGGAAAAAATAGAAAACAAAATATACAACATAAAGAACAAGCTGTAGATAGAGGAGGAAGTTACACATTGTTTGTGTGGAGGCTCTATTTGAGGAAGAACGAGCAAGAAAACACGTGATCAGTGGAAAGACACAAGTCATCTGGTTAAAGGAATTGTAAAAGGGGCCATGTTGGAAGGGAGGGACAAACACAAGAATATAAATTAAAGTCTTCAAATAAAAAGCAATCAAATGGGAATAAAAAAGATGGACAGCAAATGGTAAACAATGGGCTGATGGAGCTAAGTTCACTGTAAGCTTTGACATGGTCCAAAGAGGTCTTTTAACAACAGATACCTAAAAGCTCTCTGAAGCTGAGATTTGCAAATGAGAAATAGCTCAAGCAATATAGGTTCAAACACCATTTGCTTAGTTTATTTACCATTTTGCACGGACATGTTGTTCACACAGAGAAGACCATGTGCAAATGTAATTTGCACCACTGAGTTCTTGCAAGTGATTTTTCACCAGAATCTAAGTAAGTATGTGAGAAAATGCCCATTTTTATTTTGTCACTCCCGTTTTTTGCTAAATTGGATTTCTGATTTTTACACTCTGCACACAGGGCAGTGCTGTCCAGTGCTAAGTGAATGTGCTCTAACCCCTAAAACATGTTGAAATTGGCTAAACAGTGATTGCCATATTTAACTTTCCTCATGTGGTGTAGAAAGTATCCACTGATGCGATCCACTGATGTGACAAGGAAATCATGGCTTCAGACAAACCACTGTAGCCTCACTGCTGCCGTTTAAACTTGCAAACTGACTGTCACGATAACCCTTTTGACTGGGGATAAATCTTCCTTTTAAATATTAATGTCACCCCTATTTAGGGCTTGTAGCCCGCAAGGTAAGGTGCATGGTATTTAAAAGTAGGACATGTAGAAATTTAGTATTACTATGCCCCTGCAGTGACAAGCCCCCAACCCCTATTTTCACTGTGGAAGGTTCTGGCTATCCTATTAGAAAACTTAAGTACAAATAAAAATATTAATCCTGCTATCCAGGGTTTTGAATTCAACTGGAAAAAAAGTTCACCCACTAATTTGTTATGATTATTAAAAGCCCAATTCAATGATGAGGATGTATTTGTAATAAATATTTAGAATAATTAACTTTTAGAAAGTTATTGTTTCAGTGCCTGGAGCTCCTGGTGGCTAGTTTGCATTAGCTCGCCAACAGCTGCAGAGCTAATGCTTGATATTAATGAAGTGTGAAAACTCCTCCCAGGGAAGCAAAAATGGCCTGATTGTTGGGAGATGTTTTCCTTCCCCTTGTAGGAAGACCAGTTAGGGTGGACCCAAGATCTTCATTATTTGTAAGGGGCCTTCCTGTTCGCAAGTAAATTTAAAGTGAGGCCTGGAGAAGACAAACTTTTGTTCCCACTCCCAGGCTGCAACAAACCTAGCGGGAGGGGAGCTACCCAAGAGCCAGTTTGTAGTGATCACACAGGAGGGGACTGCTCATTACTACGGCCACAGCTCTGGGTGGATGCACAGGCTTGACATAAAGGAAGTAGAATTTTCCAATTGAGGATTTTGGGAGTAAGGTTCACTGTGGGTTTGTTTACAGTGAGGCAAATAAAAAACTCTGCAAAAGTGGGTAGTGTTGTCACTGGTAACTTTAATCCCATTGGTTAGGGAGCCACTGGGAGTCATCTCCACCCACTAGCTCTGCCAAACATAAATATGATAAATGTGACACCCCAAAGAACCCCACCAGAACACTCTCTGGACCTGTGGAAGTGCAGAAGGACTGCTATTTGAGACCTTTAAGGAGACCTGATGGACTGGGCCTGCTCCTACTTGTAACCAGATAAAAGAAGTGGCATCCAAAGGTCAGTTTGCTAACCTCTAGTGTGCTTTCAGAAACGCAACGAACTACCTATTCCCTGAAGTACCTAGTTAACCAGTAACAATTAAACCTGGATTGGGCTCTGCTTATGACCTCTCCTTGAGTGAATTTTGACCCCTACTTTAAGTTCTCGAGGTCCTAGGACACTTGCTTGTGTCATCTGTATATGTCTTATCTCTGAAAAGTTGGAAGTTAGAACATGTTTGGACTCTAGACCTCCGACGGACTGAGAACAATCACCCAAGCCAATCTGCCCAAGGTGCAACTTCACTGGGTTGAAGGAACAGTTTTCTCCTGTTTGGAGCTTGTCTGTAGCATGGAATTAGAATTTTCCCACTTGAAGTGTTTCCCGTCAAAACTAACAACTTCAGCAGGACCTCATCCACGGCTATCTGACTTCATTGGACTTCTTTGGTTACTGCCTGCAACCTTGCTGCCTGAGTATTTTCTATTCTATTTGAGAGACCCAAGATAACATCTTGAAGCAGGACATACCTTGTTGGTATATCCAACCTGCATGCCATCACAGATTACCTGAAATTCCAGGTTAGGTATACTGCAACTATAGACTATAGACTACAACAGGTGCTCAGTGCTTTTTTGTGCTATTTTTCCTTAAATCTTATGTAATTTGTAACTCTGGTTTCCCTTATTGGATTTGTGTCATTTGGGTGTAATTTTGCTATTACACATTTTCTCTAAGCAAAATCTCTGGAAAGTTCTGAAGCGATTGTGTTACCCTTCCTGTAGTAAACCGGCAAATTTGAATTTTATTTTGGTTTGTGTTAGCGAAATATTGCATTTGTTTTGTGTGAGTGGGAAGACAAGCTGCAAGACTTTGTCAGCTGCAGTGCGTGTGAGTGTGACGTCATTGGAGACGCGCTGGGATAGGTTGGTTAGTGAGAAGGGTCGCGCACGGATTGGCAGCCGTCCGTAAGAAGCAATTGGTTGAGAAGGTAGGAGAAGAGAATTCTGGGAATTAAAGTCACTTCCTGATTTGATCGTGAACAAAATAAAAGACGAAAAGATGAAATTTTGCAAGGCTTTAAACAGCGCTTTGAGGGGAGACATATATATTACCGCGAGTGTAGGGGAGGTTACACCGCCCGAGGGTACACCGGCTTACATTGTAATGGAGGAAAAGGGTGTTGCGCCATGTCTTTGGCTAAAGCAATGGTGCAAAGCGACGGAGAAAAGTGGGGGCCTAGCGTTTCCTGTAAATGGGACATTTTATTTGAGGATTTCGGAAAATTTGCGGAAGGTGCTATATGATTTGAAGCCACCTCTGAGATCAGCACAGTTTGAAGCGTTAGCAATCTGGGAGCTATTGGCAAGACAGCAACAGCAACAGAAATTTGAGAGGAGAATGAGGAGAGCAGAAAAGACACTAGCGGAGGCTAGATGGGATTGTGTATAGAGAGTTTGGAGAAGAGAGACATTAGAAGGGGTTAAGCTGTTTCCAGCGATAGCCCAAGAGGGTGAAGGCAAAGGGTGGAAAGCTACTCGTAAGACTGACAAAAGTCCTTCCAGAGTCAAAGAGGCTAGAAAGTCCTTGATAGGGACATAGGATTCAGACGATGATGAATTCCTTAATCAGTTACTAAATGATCGTCCACCACCATATGTGGCAGACGAAAATGGCCTGAGTACCAGTGCATGTCCTACAGGTTCGATACAAGAGAAGGCGACAATTAATCTGACACAGGTTAGTCCTGTCCCGACAAAAGTTCCGATGCAGATTAGTTTTGGCATGCCCACCCCCCAGGTTATGCAACCTCAGTTGCAACCGCCACAGGTTCAGAGGCTTTACTCTGATGTACCCATTTTGGAGACTGACACTAATCTGATGGTGCCAACAGAGTCAGTATGTGCGAGACGAAAGTTGATTCAGACTGAACCGACTCCACTTTTACTGCCCCAGGTGCAGCCGCAAATGATCCCGAGATATACTTCGGTCATAGGACTGCAGTCTGACATGACGCCAGTGATGAGCCAGAATATGGGAGTTAGTCTTCCACAGGTTTTGGGAAACAGACAGACACCAGATGCCATATTGTTGCCTATTACAGTTGGTCCACCAGCCTAGAGTATGCGATCAAGGGGTAATGACACAAGATGCGACAAGAGGAGGGTTCGTAGGAAGCTCCCAAGGGACGATTCCAGTGGAACTGATATTTGAAGGATCTAGGTCTTTGTTAGATTTCAGTCCGATTGGGGCTCCACCAGATGCCATGAGACAGTCAGGCTCGAGACTGCTGACACCGCAGGTCTCGAATGCGAATGTACCACAGACACCTTTAATGCAAGCTGGGAATATCTCATTGCAAGGTTTAAGAGCACAACAGCTGACCGACTGGTTAGACGAGCTTAACACTCCACAGACTGCTCCTGTAGCAGCAGGGAGAGCGGAACAAGAGGAGTACCTGAACCATGTGAGGTTGGGTATGGAAGCAAATGAACTTGTTGAAGGGAGCATGGGTGTGAACAGGTTAGAGTCATACACGGAAGCAGAATTGAGGTACTTGTGCCCAAAGATAACTAGAGAAGTGAGTAAGGTGCACCAGAGATTGGCAAACTTGGCAGACAAGTAAGGTATAGAGAATACCAAACATTTGAAGAGGAGTTACAGATTAGATTTTGAGCCAAAGGATTTTGAACACATCAGGTCTACTGGGATGAAAGCGCACCTCAAGGAGATACTGCAAAGTGCACAAGTTTGGGGAGCCTTAGAGAAGTGGGAAGGAAGATGGGCGAAGAAAAGAGATAAGAGGAAGAGTGATTGCATAGAACAGTCAGTGAAAACACTACTGGATACAAGTACGGTAAAGATGTTACCAATGAGAGAGACTGCTGGAGGAGTTCTTGTCCATGTACCGTGGACTAGAGGTGATATTCTGTCATTTACAAATTATTTCCCCAGGCTGAGGGAAAAACCAAGAGAGTGGTATCAGCAGACAGACAGGTTTGTGAAGCTTGCGTAGTGTCTTTGGGAAGACCTGAATACTCTCTTTGAGATCATAGTTCCAGCTGATTTGTGGATTGAGTGCAAAAGGAGCGTAGGTTGGCGACTGAGGAACCAGCAAGGGACAGAAGCACGGGTGCGCCGTCTCCTGATGTGATGAAGTATTATTATATTGAGTTTCTGAAAACGAGAGTTTCGCCGAAGAATATTGATTGGCAAAGGATTGATTGAACGGCTCAGGAAGTCAAGGAGTCGATACATGCCTATTATGAGAGGTTGTTGAAGGCGTTTAAACATTACAGTGGCACAGAGGTTATTGAGGCGAAGGACATAAACCACCTTGTGTTCAGATTCGTGGAAGGGTTGAGACCTGAGATTGGCCAGATGATTAAGAATCATTTGATTTGCTGGCAAGCAAAGATGATTGATGAGGTGTTGCAGTATGCGAAGTACTGTAGCGATGAGATTGAGTTGAAGCAGAGAAAGTTGAAGGAGAAAGGAATGGTGATGCAAATTAAGGCAGCACAGACAGGGATGCAGGGAGGTTTTTTACAGCAGATGGTGCAACAGCCGCAGGGAAACAGGATGTTTCAGGCACAGGAGAGAGGTAGAAGTCGAGGAGGTATTGTGAACCGTGGTCCAGACTTGAACACTGTAGTAGTTCAAAATGATGCACAGGGAATGAAGAAGCTGTTACCGTGTCATGCTTGCGGGGTCGTTGGACACTGGAAACGGGAGTGCCCAATGATGGTGCAGGAGGATGGTATTCAACAAAGCAATGATGTCAGTTCATTCAAAAATATGAGAGGACCAAGGTTGAGAGGTCCAAATCCAAATTTTCACAATAATGTGAATCAAATGCAAGGTTTTCAATCCGTGCAGCAGGTGCAGATGCCACGTATATAGCCAATACAGTTACAACAGATGCAACAGCAGGTCCCCATGGTACCTAGACAGCAAATGCAAGTGCCTTTAGCCCGAATGGAACAGCAACAGGTCATGCTTCCTCAACAGGTCACGGGTCAAAGAATGAGTCAGAATCACACAGTGCAACAATACCCATTGTGTGGTGAGAATGGAATAAATGATGAATGGTCGAATGAGAGTTCAGACGGAGAAGAGTGCAGGCTTGCAGCATCCTTAGAGGTAGATCAGAGAGGACCCTATGTTCAGGGGAAGGTTATGGGTCATAAGGTTTCATTCTTGGTTGACCCAGGAGCTAAACACTCCACAGTCAGAAGTGAAGAGCTTCTGAAACTGCCCCTTTCGGGACTGACAGTTACGGTAGTAGGAGTGTCAAACCAACTCCTGACTAACCTGATCACAGATCCAGTTCAGGTTGAGCTTGGCACCTTCCAGGGATTACCCAGATTTGTGGTTTGCGATTTAAGTCCTGTATCCCTATTGGGAAGAGACTTAGGGGGTGATTCTGAGCTTGGCGGGCGGCGTGAGCCGCCCGCCAAGCGGGAACCGCCAGAAGACCGTACCGCTGTCAAAAGACCGCAGCGGTTATTCTGGGTTTCCCACTGGGCTGGCGGGCGACCGCCAAAAGGCCGCCCGCCAGCCCAGCGGGAAACACCCTTCCACGAGGAAGCCGGCTCCGAATGGAGCCGGCGGAGTGGAAGGGGTGCGACGGGTGCAGTAGCACCCGTCGCGAATTTCAGTGTCTGCTAACCAGACACTGAAATTCTAAGTGGGGCCCTCTTACGGGGCCCCTGCAGTGCCCATGCCATTGGCATGGGCACTGCAGGGGCCCCCAGGGGCCCCATGACACCCCATACCGCCATCCTGTTCCTGGCGGCCGAAACCGCCAGGAACAGGATGGCGGTATGGGGGTCGGAATCCCCATGGCGGCGCAGCAAGCTGCGCCGCCATGGAGGATTCCCCTGGGCAGCGGAAAGCCGGCGGGAGACCGCCGACTTTCCGTTTCTGGCCGCGGCTGTACCGCCGTGGTCAGAATGCCCAAAGGAGCACCGCCAGCCTGTTGCCGGTGCTCCCGCGGTCCCCGGCCCTGACCGCCAGGGTCAGAATGACCGCCTTATTGTGCAAGACGAGGTGTTCAATCATCTGTTCCAATGAGGGAATTGAGGTCCAGACAAACAGTGATAATGAAGGGCAGGAACAGGTTTCAGAGCCTGAAACTGAGACCACAGATGAGGAATATCCTCTGATTAATTTCTTTCCGATGTTCACAGTGGCTAATCTCCCGGAAGACTTACAAGGAACAGTTCAAGAAAAGGTGTGGGATTTGACAGGGAAAGAAGTAGGGTTGATAAAAGGAGTAGAGCCAGTCAAAGTCAGTGTGAAGTCAAACGCTGTGTTCCCCCAGATACTGCAGTATCATATGGCGCAAGATGACCTTATAAAGGTTGAGCAAATTATTGCAGAATTTGTGAAACAGGGAGTTTTGAAATAGGTGTTGAGCAGTCCATGTAACTCACCAATAATGAGAAAGCCTTGTGGGAAGGTTCGGATTGTTCAAGATTTGAGGAAGATAAATGACATAGTGGTGAAATGTTGCCCAGTGGTGCCAAATCCGGCTGTGATTATGTTTCAGATTCCATGTGATGCAGAATGGTTCACAGTAATTGATCTGTCTCAAGCGTTCTTATCTGTGCCTCTTCATGAGGACAGCCAATTTCTCTTCTGTTCTAAATTCTTGGACAAGGTTTACAGTTGGTGTAGAATTCCTCAAGGGTTTTCGGAATCACCTTCTACAGTATATTCAATCAGATACTGAAGAAGAATTTGGAGTCATTGGAGCTGCCTTTCCAATCGACTCTTGTGCAGTACATTGATGATTCGTTGATTGCATCCAAAACAAAGGACGAGTGCAAGTATGATTCGATTGCCTTACTGAATCACTTGTGGAAGAATGGGCCCAAGGTGTCCCCCAAGAAATTGCAATAATGCCAGAAAGAAGTTAAGTATTTGGGCCATCAAATTGAGAAAGGGTCAAGGAAGTTATCCAGAGAGAGAATAACTGCAGTGTTACAGATGAAACCCCCGACAACACGAAGAGATGTTAGGATGTTTCTAGGAATGGTGGGTTACTGTTGCCAGTGGATCCCGAATTTCTCAGTTATTTCCAAGCCATTGCAGAGGCTGACGGTCATAGAGAGTCAGGATGCCATAGTTTTGGGAGAGAAGGAAATGAGAGCATTTACTGAGTTAAGGGAGAGCATGTGTAGGGCCCCAGCTTTAGGTATGCCTGATTACACAAAGTCTTTCGTTCTGTTTTGTCATGAACGTGATGCATGTTCTTTGTCTTTCTTGACACAGGTCCATGGAGGTGTAAACCGACCAGTGGCATATTTTTCAGCTACTTTGGACCCAGTTGCAGCAGCCTTACCGAGTTGTCTGTGTGCAGTAGCAGCAGTTCGACAAAGCCTCACACAGTGTGAAGGCATAGTGATGGGACATCCTTTAACTGTCATGGTCCCTCACTCAGTTGAGATCCTTCTAACCAGAACGAAAATACAGCATATGACTAATGCAAGATTGACCAAATATGAAACGATTATATTGGGGTCACCAAATGTAACATTAAAGAGATGTACAGTGTTGAACCCGGCAACTTTGCTTCCAGGTGAAAATACAGAGGTTGAAAATCTGGAAGATGTAGAACATGATTGTCTTGAGGTAACAGAAATGTGCACCAAACTGAGACCTGATATTAAAGATACCCAATTGGAAGAAAATGACCAAATTGTCTTTGTTGATGGCTCATGTTTGAGAGACTCATTAGGACATGCTGTATGCACGATTTCCGGTATCCTGGAAGCGTCCTGGCTTCAAGGAGTATATTCCGCTCAAGTAGCTGAGTTGGTAGCTCTTACCAGGCTTGCCATGTCTCTGCTCAGATAAGAGTCACTATTTATACTGATATCGATATGGATTTCGAATTGTTCATGATTTTGGCCAACTATGGTCACAGAGGGGTTATTTGACCTCTTCTGGTTCGCCAGTGAAAAATGGTGAAAGAATTAAGTAGTTGTTGCATGCGATTCAGTTACCTCATGAAATTGCCGTGGTGAAATGCAGTGCACACCTGAAATCACAAGACTTTGTTTCAATGGGAAATGGATATGCAGATCAAGTCGCAAGGTTTTGCGCATTGAACTGTGTATCGTTCAAGGATCAATGAGAATTGTTACCTGAAAAAAAAAATGAGACGTGCACAGGCTATGCATTGAGGGTGATTGACACGTTAGAAGAGTTGAAATTGTTGCAGGACCGTGTCAGCAAAGATGAGAAACATTCTTGGGTTAGGATGCAATGCATACAAAGACCAGATAATTTGTGGGTTTCAGATGAAGGGAAAATGGTCTTGCCGAACAGTCTTTTGTCACAGTTTGCGAGGTTTTATCATGGCCAAGCACACATTGGGAGAGATGCCATGATCAGGTTGTTAAAGATTGACTGGTTTAACCCAAAGTTTAGATAAGCTGCAGAGGTGATGTGCCATCGTTGCGTCATCTGTCAACAGATGAACGCGGGGAAAGGGACAGTGGTGAACTTGAGCCACATTGGAAGAGCTGGAGGTCCATTTAGCAGAATGCAATTGGATTTCATTGAGATGCCTGTATGTGGAGGTTTGAGTTATGTGTTGGTGATTGTGTGTGTCTTTAGCCATTGGATTGAAGCTTACCCTACACGTAGAAATGACAGCCTCACAGTAGTGAAATTGTTGCTTGGGGAGCTGATACCGTGTTTCAGTTTCCCGATCTCTTTAGAATCAGATAGGGGAAGTCACTTCAACAATGAGGTGGTTAAGTTACTGTGTGCAGCATTGAACATTGAGCAGAAGTTGCATTGTAGCTACCACCCTGAAGCATCAGGATTAGTGGAACAGATGAATGGTACCCTGAAGTCGAGAATGGCGAAAATGTGTGCAGCCACGAATTTGAAATGGCCTGACGCATTACCTTTAGTGTTAATGTCAATGAGAAATACACCTAACAAGAAGACAGGCCTGTCTCCGCATGAGATTCTCATGGGTCGAGCTATGAGACTGCCCACAGTGCCTGCGAATTCTCTTGTGAATATCACGGATGATATGGTGTTGGACCACTCAAGGGTCTGGCTGATGTGGTCTGCTCTTTTTCTCACCAGGTGGAAACTACCACCCTGCCACCGATTCATGATCCCGGACACAACCTGAAAGCTGGTGACTGGGTTGTCATCAAGAAACACGTAAGGAAGACTTGCTTGGAGCCACGTTGGAAGGGACCTTACCAAGTGATACTAACGACTACAACTGCTGTGAAGTGTACAGGAGTTCCGAACTGGATCCATGCCAGTCATACAAAAAAGGTGACGTGTCCAACTGATGAGGAAGTTGAGTTGTTGAACGTACCAACAACTGACAGGGAAGTCTCAGGGCCGGAGAGTGTTCGAAGGGGAACTGAGACAGAAGGAGAGCCTGTTGAGGATGGCTTGGTCACTCCAGTAAGAGACGAGGGAGAAGAGATCCAGAGGGGTGACAGTGAGCCTATCTCAACTGAGGCAGCAGGGGAGCTTAGTCAGAGGAGGTTCTCTCAGAAATAGACGATTATGAGAATGAGCCAGAGCACTTGACAGATCCAGAAAGCAAAGGAGTTGAGGCGGAGGAGAGTCAGAGTGTCCAGACTCCTCCTGAGCAGATTGCAGCTCCATCAAGCGAAAACACCATAGAGAAAAAAGAGAAAGAAGGGGTGCCACAGGAAAGACCAAAGACTAAAGAGACACTGAAAGGAGACAAGTTGCCAGAATTACAAGTAAAGAGGAGAGAAGTGGTTGTCAAAGATGCCATAGAAGAAGAAGTAGACACAACAAGGAGAGAAGATCTAAGTGAAGGAGAGTTGCAAGGTGATCGCAAGTTGAAAAGGAAGAGCGTAGCAAATAAAAGGTACGCAGGTCTGAATGGGCATATACAACTACAGCCGAATGGCAGCAGGAGTTCTTGGCATTTTGTTTTGATCGAGAAGTCCCAGGTCAATACTTTGGCACCTGAGTCTGGCTGAAGGAGACTGAAATTGGTGTAAAGGTTCGAGACAAGTGTGAAATTGAGAAAAGAGACTGAGAAATTTACCGGATGAGACTTTGAAAACTTGAATTGACTTTTGGAAACTGATTTTGACAAGCTGCTAACCTGAATTGACAAGGGATCCTGGGAGTGAGATTGAAAGCTGTAAATAATTGCTGAAAGAAGATTTTGCTTGTTTTGACTTTGCTGCGGAAGAGAATTATTAGCCATCCTCTGTCGTTGTCTTAAATAACCATTCTTCACTTTCTGATTTTTTACAGATCATGGATAATACTAGGCAGGAGAACAGAGGGAGTAGACGTTGTAAATACTTGGGTGTTGGTTTAGGCGTTGTGTGTGTGCTTTTCATTGTGGTTGTGATTGTGGGTATGACGCTAATGGAAAAGAATGGGACTAACAATGCTTCCTGAAACAACTACTGCACCAACAGCTTGGGAGAGGTTTGAGCTGTGTAAGGAAATGCCTCCTTGGCATGGTTGCCCCCTGACTTTTTGCTTTTGCTGATGCTATGTTTACAATTGAAAGTGTGCTGAGGCCTGCTAACCAGGCCCCAGCACCAGTGTTCTTTCCCTAACCTGTACTTTTGTATCCACAATTGGCAGACCCTGGCATGCAGATAAGTCCCTTGTAACTGGTACTTCTAGTACCAAGGGCCCTGATGCCAAGGAAGGTCTCTAAGGGCTGCAGCATGTCTTATGCCACCCTGGAGACCTCTCACTCAGCACAGACACACTGCTTGCCAGCTTGTGTGTGCTAGTGAGAACAAAACGAGTAAGTCGACATGGCACTCCCCTCAGGGTGCCATGCCAGCCTCTCACTGCCTATGCAAGTATAGGTCAGTCACCCCTCTAGCAGGCCTTACAGCCCTAAGGCAGGGTGCACTATACCATAGGTGAGGGTACCAGTGCATGAGCATGGTACCCCTACAGTGTCTAAACAAAACCTTAGACATTGTAAGTGCAGGGTAGCCATAAGAGTATATGGTCTGGGAGTTTGTCAAACACGAACTCCACAGCACCATAATGGCTACACTGAAAACTGGGAAGTTTGGTATCAAACTTCTCAGCACAATAAATGCACACTGATGCCAGTGTACATTTTATTGCAAAATACACCCCAGAGGGCACCTTAGAGGTGCCCCCTGAAACTTAACCGACTGTCTGTGTAGGCTGACTAGTTCCAGCAGCCTGCCACACTAGAGACATGTTGCTGGCCCCATGGGGAGAGTGCCTTTGTCACTCTGAGGCCAGTAACAAAGCCTGCACTGAGTGGAGATGCTAACACCTCCCCCAGGCAGGAGCTGTAACACCTGGCGGTGAGCCTCAAAGGCTCACCCCTTTGTCACAGCCCAGCAGGGCACTCCAGCTTAGTGGAGTTGCCCGCCCCCTCTGGCCACGGCCCCCACTTTTGGCGGCAAGGCTGGAGGGAACAAAGAAAGCAACAAGGAGGAGTCACTGGCCAGTCAGGACAGCCCCTAAGGTGTCCTGAGCTGAGGTGACTCTAACTTTTAGAAATCCTCCATCTTGCAGATGGAGGATTCCCCCAATAGGGTTAGGATTGTGACCCCCTCCCCTTGGGAGGAGGCACAAAGAGGGTGTACCCACCCTCAGGGCTAGTAGCCATTGGCTACTAACCCCCCAGACCTAAACACGCCCTTAAATTTAGTATTTAAGGGCTACCCTGAACCCTAGAAAATTAGATTCCTGCAACAACAAGAAGAAGGACTGCCTAGCTGAAAACCCCTGCAGAGGAAGACCAGAAGACAACAACTGCCTTGGCTCCAGAAACTCACCGGCCTGTCTCCTGCCTTCCAAAGAACTCTGCTCCAGCGACGCCTTCCAAAGGGACCAGCGACCTCTGAATCCTCTGAGGACTGCCCGGCTTCGACGACGACAAGAAACTCCCGAGGACAGCGGACCTGCTCCAAAAAGACTGCAACTTTGTTTCAAGAAGCAGCTTTAAAGAACCCTGCAACTCCCCGCAAGAAGCGTGAGACTTGCAACACTGCACCCGGCGACCCCGACTCGGCTGGTGGAGAACCAACACCTCAGGGAGGACCCCCGGACTACTCTACGACTGTGAGTACCAAAACCTGTCCCCCCTGAGCCCCCACAGCGCCGCCTGCAGAGGGAATCCCGAGGCTTCCCCTGACCGCGACTCTCTGAAACCTAAGTCCCGACGCCTGGAAAAGACCCTGCACCCGCAGCCCCCAGGACCTGAAGGACCGGACTTTCACTGGAGAAGTGACCCCCAGGAGTCCCTCTCCCTTGCCCAAGTGGAGGTTTCCCCGAGGAAGCCCCCCCTTGCCTGCCTGCAGCGCTAAAGAGATCCCTTGATCTCTCATTGACTTCCATTGCGAACCCGACGCTTGTTCTAACACTGCACCCGGCCGCCCCCGCGCCGCTGAGGGTGAAATTTCTGTGTGGGCTTGTGTCCCCCCCGGTGCCCTACAAAACCCCCCTGGTCTGCCCTCCGAAGACGCGGGTACTTACCTGCTGGCAGACTGGAACCGGGGCACCCCCTTCTCTCCATTGAAGCCTATGCGTTTTGGGCACCACTTTGGACTCTGCACCTGACCGGCCCTGAGCTGCTGGTGTGGTGACTTTGGGGTTGCTCTGAACCCCCAACGGTGGGCTACCTTGGACCAAGAACTGAACCCTGTAAGTGTCTTACTTACCTGGTAAAACTAACAAAAACTTACCTCCCCCAGGAACTGTGAAAATTGCACTGTGTCCACTTTTAAAACAGCTATTTGTGAATAACTTGAAAAGTATACATGCAATTGAAATGATTCAAAGTTCCTAATGTACTTACCTGCAATACCTTTCAAACAGGATATTACATGTTAAATTTGAACCTGTGGTTCTTAAAATAAACTAAGAAAAGATATTTTTCTATAACAAAACCTATTGGCTGGATTTGTCTCTGAGTGTGTGTACCTCATTTATTGTCTATGTGTATGTACAACAAGTGCTTAACACTACTCCTTGGATAAGCCTACTGCTCGACCACACTACCACAAAATAGAGCATTAGTATTATCTATTTTTACCACTATTTTACCTCTAAGGGGAACCCTTGGACTCTGTGCATGCTATTCCTTACTTTGAAATAGCACATACAGAGCCAACTTCCTACATTGGTGGATCAGCGGTGGGGTACAAGACTTTGCATTTGCTGGACTACTCGGCCAATACCTGATCACACGACAAATTCCAAAATTGTCTTTAGAAATTGATTTTTGCAATTTTAAAAGTTTTCTAAATTCTTAAAAGACCTGCTAGGGCCTTGTGTTAGATCCTGTTTAGCATTTCTTTTAGAGTTTAAAAGTTTGTAAAAGTTTGAATTAGAACCTAGAACTAGTTGTAGATTCTTAAAAAGTATTCCAACTTTTAGAAGCAAAATGTCTAGCACAGATGTGACTGTGGTGGAACTCGACACCACACCTTACCTCCATCTACAGATGAGAGAGCTAAGGTCACTCTGTAAACTAAAGAAAATAACAATGGGCCCTAAACCTACCAAAATACAGCTCCAGGAGCTTTTGGCAGAGTTTGAAAAGGCCAACCCCTCTGAGGGTGGCAACTCAGAGGATGAAGATAGTGACTTGGAGGGAAATTCCCCCCCTCCAGTCCTACTTAGGGAGAGCAGGGCTACTCAAGCCCTGACTCCACAAATAATAGTCAGAGATGCTGGTTCCCTCACAGGAGGGACCAACAACTCTGAAATCACTGAGGATAACTCCAGTGAAGAGGACATCCAGTTAGCCAGGATGGCCAAAAGATTGGCTTTGGAAAGACAGATCCTAGCCATAGAGAGGGAAAGACAAGAGATGGGCCTAGGACCCATCAATGGTGGCAGCAACATAAATAGGGTCAGAGATTCTCCTGACATGTTGAAAATCCCTAAAGGGATTGTAACTAAATATGAAGATGGTGATGACATCACCAAATGGTTCACAGCTTTTGAGAGGGCTTGTGTAACCAGAAAAGTGAACAGATCTCACTGGGGTGCTCTCCTTTGGGAAATGTTCACAGGAAAGTGTAGGGATAGACTCCTCACACTCTCTGGAAAAGATGCAGAATCTTATGACCTCATGAAGGGTACCCTGATTGAGGGCTTTGGATTCTCCACTGAGGAGTATAGGATTAGATTCAGGGGGGCTCAAAAATCCTCGAGCCAGACCTGGGTTGACTTTGTAGACTACTCAGTAAAAACACTAGATGGTTGGATTCAAGGCAGTGGTGTAAGTAATTATGATGGGCTGTACAATTTATTTGTGAAAGAACACCTGTTAAGTAATTGTTTCAATGATAAACTGCATCAGCATCTGGTAGACCTAGGACCAATTTCTCCCCAAGAATTGGGAAAGAAGGCGGACCATTGGGTCAAGACTAGGGTGTCCAAAACTTCCACAGGGGGTGACCAAAAGAAAGGGGTCACAAAACCTCCCCAGGGGAAAGGTGGTGAGACAGCCAAAACTAAAAATAGTAAAGAGTCTTCTACAGGCCCCCAAAAACCTGCACAGGAGGGTGGGCCCAGAGCCTCTTCACAAAACAATCCTGGGTACAAGGGTAAAAACTTTGATCCCAAAAAGGCCTGGTGTCGAAACTGTAGTCAGTCTGGACACCAAACTGGAGACAAGGCCTGTCCCAAGAAAAGTTCCACTCCAAACTCCAATCCAGGTAACACTGGAATGGCTAGTCTCCAAGTGGGATCAACAGTGTGCCCAGAGCAAATCAGGGTCCACACTGAAGCTACTCTAGTCTCTGAGGGTGGGGTGGATTTAGCCACACTAGCTGCCTGGCCTCCTAACATGCAAAAATACAGGCAGCAGCTCTTTATTAATGGGACAAGTGTAGAGGGCCTGAGGGATACAGGTGCCAGTGTCACCATGGTGACAGAGAAACTGGTTTCCCCTGGCCAATACCTGACTGGAAAAACTTATACAGTCACCAATGCTGACAATCAAACTAAAGCACATCACATGGCAATGGTAACTTTAGAATGGGGAGGGGTCAATGGCCTGAAACAGGTGGTGGTCTCCTCAAACATCCCAGTAGACTGTCTGCTTGGAAATGACCTGGAGTCCTCAGCATGGGCTGAGGTAGAACTAAAAACCCATGCAGCCATGCTGGGTATCCCTGAACTGGTGTGTGTAAAAACAAGAGCACAATGCAAGGCACAGGGTGAAAAAGTAGAGCTGGAGTCTGGAAAAATGGCCCAGCCTACCAAGAGAAAAGGAAAGTCAGTTGGGAAACCAACTGCAACACAGTCAGAAAAAGAGAACCTCTCTTCTCAGGAAGAAGTTCTGCCCTCTGAAGGAACTGAGCCTATGGAGCTTGAACCTTATCAGGTTGAGCTCTTAGGCCCAGGGGGACCCTCAAGGGAAGAGCTGTGTAAGGGACAAGAAACCTGTCCCTCTCTTGAAGGCCTTAGGCAGCAAGCTGCTGAAGAGTCCAAGGGCAAGAAAAATGGAACACATAGGGTCTATTGGGAAGATGGACTCCTGTACACTGAGGCCAGAGACCCCAAACCTGGTGCCACTAGGAGAGTGGTAGTGCCTCAGTCGTTCAGAGAGTTTATTCTGACCTTAGCCCATGATATTCCCCTTGCTGGGCATTTGGGACAAACCAAGACGTGGGAGAGGTTAGTCAACCACTTCTACTGGCCCAATATGTCCCAGAAGGTTAAGGAGTTTTGCCTCTCCTGCCCCACCTGTCAATCCAGTGGTAAGACAGGTGGGCACCCAAAGGCCCCCCTCATTCCACTTCCAGTGGTGGGGGTCCCCTTTGAAAGAGTGGGTGTGGACATAGTTGGTCCACTGGAACCTCCCACAGCCTCAGGAAATATGTACATCCTAGTAGTAGTGGATCATGCTACTAGGTATCCTGAAGCTATTCCCCTTAGGTCGACTACTGCCCCTGCAGTAGCCAAGGCCCTCATTGGTATCTTTACCAGAGTGGGTTTCCCTAAGGAGGTGGTGTCTGACAGAGGTACCAACTTCATGTCAGCATACCTAAAACACATGTGGAATGAGTGTGGAGTGACTTACAAATCACTACACCATACCATCCACAAACTAATGGCTTAGTTGAGAGATTCAACAAGACATTAAAAGGCATGATCATGGGGCTCCCAGAAAAACTCAAAAGGAGATGGGATGTCCTCTTGCCATGTCTGCTTTTTGCTTACAGAGAGGTGCCACAGAAGGGAGTAGGATTCTCACCCTTTGAACTTCTGTTTGGTCACCCTGTAAGGGGACCACTTGCTCTTGTTAAAGAAGGCTGGGAGAGA
Organism: Pleurodeles waltl; assembly: GCF_031143425.1. NCBI lineage: Eukaryota > Metazoa > Chordata > Amphibia > Caudata > Salamandridae > Pleurodeles > Pleurodeles waltl. The sequence goes on along the minus strand of NC_090439.1, from coordinate 703,952,197 downwards.
CCTCTTCATGAGCCTAAACAAGACACAGTGGACTATGTACTTGGCCTTCGCTCTAGAATGGCAGAGTACATGGAAAAGGCAACCAAAAACCTTGAGGCCAGCCAACAGCTCCAGAAGTTTTGGTATGACCAAAAGGCTGCACTGGTTGAGTTCCAACCAGGGCAGAAAGTCTGGGTTCTGGAGCCTGTGGCTCCCAGGGCACTCCAGGACAAATGGAGTGGCCCTTACCCAGTGCTAGAAAGGAAGAGTCAGGTCACCTACCTGGTGGACCTGGGCACAAGCAGGAGCCCCAAGAGGGTGATCCATGTGAACCGCCTTAAGCTCTTCCATGACAGGGCGGATGTGAATCTGTTGATGGTAACAGATGAGGATCAGGAGGCAGATAGTGAACCTCTCCCTGATCTTCTGTCATCAGACCCAAAAGATGGCTCAGTAGATGGAGTGATCTACTCAGACACCCTCTCTGGCCAACAGCAAGCTGATTGTAGGAGAGTCCTACAACAGTTTCCTGAACTCTTCTCCTTAACCCCTGGTCAGACACACCTGTGTACCCATGATGTGGACACAGGAGACAGCATGCCTGTCAAAAACAAAATCTTTAGACAGTCTGACCATGTTAAGGAAAGCATCAAGGTGGAAGTCCACAAGATGCTGGAATTGGGAGTAATTGAGCGCTCTGACAGCCCCTGGGCTAGCCCAGTGGTCTTAGTCCCCAAACCTCACACCAAAGATGGAAAGAAAGAGATGAGGTTTTGTGTGGACTACAGAGGGCTCAATTCTGTCACCAAGACAGATGCTCATCCAATTCCTAGAGCTGATGAGCTCATAGATAAATTAGGTGCTGCCAAATTCTTAAGTACCTTTGACTTGACAGCAGGGTACTGGCAAATAAAAATGGCACCTGGAGCAAAAGAGAAAACAGCATTCTCCACACCTGATGGGCATTATCAGTTTACTGTTATGCCCTTTGGTTTAAAGAATGCCCCTGCCACCTTCCAAAGGTTGGTGAATCAAGTCCTTGCTGGCTTGGAGTCCTTTAGCACAGCTTATCTTGATGATATTGCTGTCTTTAGCTCCACCTGGCAGGATCACCTGGTCCACCTGAAGAAGGTTTTGAAGGCTCTGCAAACTGCAGGCCTCTCTATCAAGGCATCCAAATGCCAGATAGGGCAGGGAACTGTGGTTTACTTGGGCCACCTTGTAGGTGGAGGCCAAGTTCAGCCACTCCAACCCAAGATCCAGACTATTCTGGACTGGGTAGCTCCAAAAACCCAGACTCAAGTCAGGGCATTCCTTGGCTTGACTGGGTATTACAGGAGGTTTGTGAAGGGATATGGATCCATTGTGACAGCCCTCACTGAACTCACCTCCAAGAAAATGCCCAGGAAAGTGAACTGGACTGTGGAATGCCAACAGGCCTTTGACACCCTGAAACAAGCAATGTGCTCAGCACCAGTTCTAAAAGCTCCAGATTATTCTAAGCAGTTCATTGTGCAGACAGATGCCTCTGAACATGGGATAGGGGCAGTTTTGTCCCAAACAAATGATGATGGCCTTGACCAGCCTGTTGCTTTCATTAGCAGGAGGTTACTCCCCAGGGAGCAGCGTTGGAGTGCCATTGAGAGGGAGGCCTTTGCTGTGGTTTGGTCCCTGAAGAAGCGGAGACCATACCTCTTTGGGACTCACTTCCTAGTTCAAACTGACCACAGACCTCTCAAATGGCTGATGCAAATGAAAGGTGAAAATCCTAAACTGTTGAGGTGGTCCATCTCCCTACAGGGAATGGACTTTATAGTGGAACACAGACCTGGGACTGCCCATGCCAATGCAGATGGCCTTTCCAGGTTCTTCCACTTAGAAAATGAAGGCTCTCTTGGGAAAGGTTAGTCTCATCCTCTTTCGTTTGGGGGGGGGTTGTGTAAGGAAATGCCTCCTTGGCATGGTTGCCCCCTGACTTTTTGCTTTTGCTGATGCTATGTTTATAATTGAAAGTGTGCTGAGGCCTGCTAACCAGGCCCCAGCACCAGTGTTCTTTCCCTAACCTGTACTTTTGTATCCACAATTGGCAGACCCTGGCATGCAGATAAGTCCCTTGTAACTGGTACTTCTAGTACCAAGGGCCCTGATGCCAAGGAAGGTCTCTAAGGGCTGCAGCATGTCTTATGCCACCCTGGAGACCTCTCACTCAGCACAGACACACTGCTTGCCAGCTTGTGTGTGCTAGTGAGAACAAAACGAGTAAGTCGACATGGCACTCCCCTCAGGGTGCCATGCCAGCCTCTCACTGCCTATGCAAGTATAGGTCAGTCACCCCTCTAGCAGGCCTTACAGCCCTAAGGCAGGGTGCACTATACCATAGGTGAGGGTACCAGTGCATGAGCATGGTACCCCTACAGTGTCTAAACAAAACCTTAGACATTGTAAGTGCAGGGTAGCCATAAGAGTATATGGTCTGGGAGTTTGTCAAACACGAACTCCACAGCACCATAATGGCTACACTGAAAACTGGGAAGTTTGGTATCAAACTTCTCAGCACAATAAATGCACACTGATGCCAGTGTACATTTTATTGCAAAATACACCCCAGAGGGCACCTTAGAGGTGCCCCCTGAAACTTAACCGACTGTCTGTGTAGGCTGACTAGTTCCAGCAGCCTGCCACACTAGAGACATGTTGCTGGCCCCATGGGGAGAGTGCCTTTGTCACTCTGAGGCCAGTAACAAAGCCTGCACTGGGTGGAGATGCTAACACCTCCCCCAGGCAGGAGCTGTAACACCTGGCGGTGAGCCTCAAAGGCTCACCCCTTTGTCACAGCCCAGCAGGGCACTCCAGCTTAGTGGAGTTGCCCGCCCCCTCCGGCCACGGCCCCCACTTTTGGCGGCAAGGCTGGAGGGAACAAAGAAAGCAACAAGGAGGAGTCACTGGCCAGTCAGGACAGCCCCTAAGGTGTCCTGAGCTGAGGTGACTCTAACTTTTAGAAATCCTCCATCTTGCAGATGGAGGATTCCCCCAATAGGGTTAGGATTGTGACCCCCTCCCCTTGGGAGGAGGCACAAAGAGGGTGTACCCACCCTCAGGGCTAGTAGCCATTGGCTACTAACCCCCCAGACCTAAACACGCCCTTAAATTTAGTATTTAAGGGCTACCCTGAACCCTAGAAAATTAGATTCCTGCAACAACAAGAAGAAGGACTGCCTAGCTGAAAACCCCTGCAGAGGAAGACCAGAAGACAACAACTGCCTTGGCTCCAGAAACTCACCGGCCTGTCTCCTGCCTTCCAAAGAACTCTGCTCCAGCGACGCCTTCCAAAGGGACCAGCGACCTCTGAATCCTCTGAGGACTGCCCGGCTTCGACGACGACAAGAAACTCCCGAGGAGAGCGGACCTGCTCCAAAAAGACTGCAACTTTGTTTCAAGAAGCAGCTTTAAAGAACCCTGCAACTCCCCGCAAGAAGCGTGAGACTTGCAACACTGCACCCGGCGACCCCGACTCGGCTGGTGGAGAACCAACACCTCAGGGAGGACCCCCGGACTACTCTACGACTGTGAGTACCAAAACCTGTCCCCCCTGAGCCCCCACAGCGCCGCCTGCAGAGGGAATCCCGAGGCTTCCCCTGACCGCGACTCTCTGAAACCTAAGTCCCGACGCCTGGAAAAGACCCTGCACCCGCAGCCCCCAGGACCTGAAGGACCGGACTTTCACTGGAGAAGTGACCCCCAGGAGTCCCTCTCTCTTGCCCAAGTGGAGGTTTCCCCGAGGAAGCCCCCCCTTGCCTGCCTGCAGCGCTAAAGAGATCCCTTGATCTCTCATTGACTTCCATTGCGAACCCGACGCTTGTTCTAACACTGCACCCGGCCGCCCCCGTGCCGCTGAGGGTGAAATTTCTGTGTGGGCTTGTGTCCCCCCCGGTGCCCTACAAAACCCCCCTGGTCTGCCCTCCGAAGACGCGGGTACTTACCTGCTGGCAGACTGGAACTGGGGCACCCCCTTCTCTCCATTGAAGCCTATGCGTTTTGGGCACCACTTTGGACTCTGCACCTGACCGGCCCTGAGCTGCTGGTGTGGTGACTTTGGGGTTGCTCTGAACCCCCAACGGTGGGCTACCTTGGACCAAGAACTGAACCCTGTAAGTGTCTTACTTACCTGGTAAAACTAACAAAAACTTACCTCCCCCAGGAACTGTGAAAATTGCACTGTGTCCACTTTTAAAACAGCTATTTGTGAATAACTTGAAAAGTATACATGCAATTGAAATGATTCAAAGTTCCTAATGTACTTACCTGCAATACCTTTCAAACAAGATATTACATGTTAAATTTGAACCTGTGGTTCTTAAAATAAACTAAGAAAATATATTTTTCTATAACAAAACCTATTGGCTGGATTTGTCTCTGAGTGTGTGTACCTCATTTATTGTCTATGTGTATGTACAACAAGTGCTTAACACTACTCCTTGGATAAGCCTACTGCTCGACCACACTACCACAAAATAGAGCATTAGTATTATCTATTTTTACCACTATTTTACCTCTAAGGGGAACCCTTGGACTCTGTGCATGCTATTCCTTACTTTGAAATAGCACATACAGAGCCAACTTCCTACAAGCTGGATTACAGATACTTACATGAGGGAACTAAGGCTAAAGGGGAACTTTCTACTAACGTTTTCTATCGCCTGCTGAGTAAATATGTTGATACAATGGATGTAAAGGATTGCTTTGTGTGTACACAGATTCCTATCTCGGTACAAGAAGGGGTTACCTTTCATAGTTTGCCATTAACCTATGGGATAGGTTGTAGTCTGTTACTAACAAGATTTTACAAACAGGAGGAGATCCAGTACTTTTATTCTAATCATGACTTTGTATTTTCTTATGTGCCTATAATAGAGGATTTGAGTGATGTAGCTAGATACTACAGTATAAAGTTAGTTAAGGGATTTTTTAAGCCCACACTGGAAATTAGTACATCTTATGCTCACCACAATAACTTGACATGCTTGCTCACACCTGTAGAGAAAAGCTTTTTAGATCACACGGATGACAGAAGAAGGGCATTAAAGGGAAAATTTGAAAAAGGATTACAGCAGCGAGCTTTTGCTAGTAGTGAAGGTTATGGTGCAATTAGAGAGCAAGGGAAGTTAGCTTTAGATGCATTCCACATAGGGAAGCTTTGTATATCTAGGCCAAAATCATATTATGACAATGTGTTTCTGGGAATGAGTGAATGTAAGCATGTGTTTTTGTTTCAGAGTAAATTGGCGTTCATGTTAAATGGACAGGATCCGGCGATCCCAGGGATCGACTATATATGTGGGCTTAAAGCTTATTACCGTCTTCCAAAGGGATGGTATGGGACATGTTGTTTGGGGATAGTTTTCCCAAAGATATACCAATTAGATGACTTAAAGAAGTTTCCGAGATAGTCTGAATTACATCGTACTAGACAGAAGAGAGAGACCGCTGCTGGTGTAGTGGGAGACATATTTGGGGCGATAATTCCTTCAGTGGGAGTTATTTTAAACTCGATAAAGATTCAAAAGTTGTCTACTATTGTGGATAAAATGTTGACAAATTTTTCAGGAGCTATACTCCTAATGGATGCTGAACTTGCTGAGGAGAGGGCTATGATTCTTCAAAACAGGCTTGCTTTAGACATTCTTTTAGTGAAAAATGGCAGGGTTTGTAGGATGCTTAATGAGAATCATTGTTGTGCATGTATACCAGATAATAGTAATGAGATTAGAAGTATGATTACTAACTTGACTAAGGATAGCACAGACTAATTGAAAGAACCTGGTGTTTGGGAAAAGGTTGGAAAGGGTTTTGCTCCAGTGGGGAATTGACTTAGTAACGTTTGGCATGGGATATTGTCTAAAATAATACAGGCAATATTAATTGTTATAGCTTGCCTATTTGGATTATGGGTAGCATGTAAAATTAGTAAAAGAATAAAATTGAATGAGGCGAAAGATAATAAGAGGAGGGAAGAAAAGGAAAGGAAAGGAAAAAATTATTAAGGGAAAGATTCAATGGGAAGCCAATAAGGGAAGAGATTGAAATGACAGAATTTTAACTGATGTAAAATTTGTGGAGAAAGATCTGTGTGATGACAAGAGTCATCAGAGGAGGGACTGTTGGAATGTGTCTTTTAACAGCAATATTAATACAGAAAGCTTGCAATATATTGTGTGATGAAGCTGCATAGAAAATGTGTCAACATAGAAAATAATGCATGCATTTTAAATGTGCCCACGGGGAGTGGTCACCAATGTATACGAAGACTAATGAAAAGGCTTGTTAATTCTGAAATATTATGCCATAATGTTTGAATTTGTATTAGTATATCATAATTAGGGTTGTGTGTTAAGAATTTGCTTTATTAACTTAGCGAGAGCTTGGGCCTAGCTGCCTGGCCAAATATTGAATTGCATTTTCTAAACGTGTAGAGTGCTGTTTTTCCTGAAGGACACAAAGCTGTATTTTTCCAGGAGCTATGTGTGTAGCCGTAGTAAATTCTTTTTCATGAGAACCAGCTTCCACAAGGCGATGTTCTTGCTAGATGCAACAGTGTAATTTGTAACAGGTGCAAGGTTAACCGTACTAGGAGAAAACAATGAAGACACTGACTGGAGTGCAAAGTGTAACATTTTCTACCTGACATTCCAACCGTTGAAGACGTCAATAATGTGGACCAATCCGTGATGTGGGAACTGTGAACTGTGGAAAATCCTACCAAGGTGCTTACCAAATTATTGGTCAAAAAAACTGATGCACCAATCTTTATCCAATGAGAAATTAGGAAATAGTTAGACAGTTTTGATTTAACAGCGTGACCCGAGGAAAACGGGACCACTTACACTTTAACTTTAACTTTGGCTCTTACCATTGCCATTTGCCATTCCTTTTGCTATGAGACTTTTGCTAGAGGACTTTTAGCTAGTTAATATATAATAGTTTAGTTGTCCTGTCACTTTAAACCATCCTCTACCCCATTCTTGCCTGATGCTAACTTCTCCTCCATCTGAGGGAAGTAATCCTTCCTTAGCTATGCTATCTTGAGACTTTTCCCCGTCCTATCTCTGCTGATGGTGAATCGACTGATGTCCTGAGGACGAAGACTGACGCTGCTTGCTGATCTGTTGGATTGGTAACTATCTAATGCAAATTGTGATTGTCTGTTTGCCTTTTCTTTCTAGGTACCAACTGCTATTTTGATAGAGGCTTTAGTTTAGATGTTTTCCAAATTTGTGTGCACTAAATGTTTTGCATGAAGCCCAACATGCTAATGCTAATTCGAGGTTAGTTAAGGCGTTCACTATTACCTAGTGCAAATAGACAAATGATTGAGATCTTGCTTTGTTGATTCATGTACTAATGAGACGCTGCTAAGTTGATTCATATTAATGATGTGCATAAATGTTGAATGAATACAGCTGATGCATTGATTAAGTTGTGCTATGATTACTATTCGGTAGTGTTTTCTGATGAGTTTATTGCTATTAAGATTAATTGATATGATATTAGATTGTAATAAATAGGGAAATAAATATCTTAACTAACACTAAATTAAACAGGTGTGGTTATTCATGACTGAAAGGTCGTGGTGTGTTCTAATTTTCGATTCCTACTGATTGTTCATTGATTAGTGATTGTCATAATTGATTATTTATTGACATTGTTGGTTGATGATTTCGAGGAAATACTTCGTACTGGGAAGTCTCCAAACACGGTCCAAAGGTTTGTCGACCTAGACGCGTCTCCTTGTAAGTTTACTTATTAAGTCTCTGACACACTAACATAAGTATGGGACCAATGTGTGCCTGGGTATGTATACTAACAATAGCTTTTGGATTCTTGTAAAATGACCTCCTAATACCTGAACGATGGAAAAACGATAACCGAACCCTGTGATGAGTAAAAAACATCCAAACATTCAAGGTGTAGATTCATGTATGAATTACATTCATAACCTACCTCTTTGTTAATGTTACCCAGACTTAAAGAGGCACAGCTTAACTATAACAAACTTTATTTGGCCAAAGTCCCATGGATGACAAGTCCGAGCCTTTCTCAGCCATTGTCTCTTTTATTTTAAAAGATAGGCAGCACACGCGGGACATCATGCAAATCACTCAGTAATATGAGTGATCTTATGATTGGCTAAGTCTGAATGACCCTATTTGCCAAGCAGTCTTTATAAGCACGGTCCAGTTTAATAGAGTTCAAAGGTTAGCAATAGTTTTACACAGTTTGCCATTTCAGTTTGCTGTAAATATGAACAAAGCACAAATGAATTGGTGTTTTCTACTCTTCGTAATAAAAGCCTTCATAGGAGCGCGAAAAAGCCCATGGACACACGTGTGTAAGCAGCCCTCATCACAAAAAGAAAGGAGATTTTTTTTTAGAGAGAGCCTGCGCTATAGTCGATGTGGGCTGTAGGGGATTTTAAGCATTAAACATCGTTTCTATCAAGGCGTCCTACCTAGAACAGATTCCAAGTCCAGACGCTGGCCAGACTGTTCGTGTACGGCCATGCCTAGGGGTGAGGAAGACATCCTGACAGAAACATAAGATGCTTCCCTATGAACATTTCTGAAAAAGCGATAAAACGGTGGTGGGCAGTTGATAAGGGTGATAAAACGCTCCAGTTTTGAGGCAATGTCTTCGCAATGTGTCGTACAATGTACTCTTTTAAGAGTCCATTGCTTTCAATTTTCCAATTACAACCTTGAGTCACATTCCTTGATAAGTAACAAGCAATCAATCATAATTAATTAGTTAAAAATGTTCAACCGTTAAAATCATTACCATTAATTAAAATAATTATCTCTATTTTGGCTGCACTTCATTAACATTTCAGAGAAATGTGCTGCTTTACAGTGCATTTATGCTCTGCGCAGGTTTTTGGTGGATGAGTGCTATAAACGCTGTCATTTGTGCTCTCCATTTTTCTTTTGAGGGTATTAAAATATCCAACCCCTCCAATTCCACATGAATATTAAAATGTCTAACAAACCGCAGAAACTGCGCACACATCCGCCCTTTGCTCTTTCTAACTGCAGTGCGTCTCCTGAGCACCTTTCGTTTCCTTCTCAATCAATCTGACTTCTTCAAAGCAAAGCACAAACCTCTAGCTGTAATCTGATGTCAGTGTCGCTCAGGTCACTCATACTGTTCTACAGGCACTGCAAACTTTCTCAGTATATCCCCTGTGATACGTGAAGCTGCCACTGGCCATAGAAAGTCATGTCATCGACCGTACACACACAGTTTGTGGTGGTACCTGGATGATTTCCCATCCATCTTTGCACAGTGTAGAGGTTCTTGTTTATTTTGTCTAGTTGTCTGCCTACTCACTGGAAAATGTGTTGTAGTGTCCCTGTGTTGTGGTCCCTGTGCTGTGGTGTCCTGTTCTGCTCTGAATTAACTTTTATGTTGGTGAACTGACCTACTGCTTGAGACATGGACTCGATTACACACTGTGTACTGAATGAATTGTGGAAGATAATGTGCATGACTATTGCGGTGACCTGGATTTTCCTTGATAAAACTCAGTGTTGTGCTGCATTACACTAACATCTGAAACACTTTACTTCTGCTCTGGGTACCATTTGGTTCATTGCTCAGTGTGGCTCACCATTATTTTATTCCGGCCACTATTCAGGCTTTTCTATGTGTACTGCTTGTCCCTGGGGTGATATACTCTTTTTCAGGTCTCTGCTTTGTCTTTTATTTCTTTGTTTCTGACAGGCTGCATTCTCCTTCCTCTTTAACAACCATCCGCTCTTTTCTGTCCTATTAGACCTTTGCTGCCATTGTGTTCGATTTTACTCATCTCGTTCTAATAATGTGCACACCCTTTCATATTGTCCTGCCTTCCTTACTATTTGGTGATGAACCCTTGTTCTTCTCAGTCTGGTCTGGCAGTAGATCACAGTTTGAATAGATGTTAGACTATGTACGGATCACGCAAGCCCTTGGTGTCATTCCCAGCCCCTAACTTTGTGTCACTTCTGATCAGATTACTTGAACATAAGGCCCTGACTTTGTCAACTACTTAATCAATTATCTTAAAAACTCTTCTTACTTCTCACTTAAACTGCAGGTCATTAATATTTTAACCATTGATTGATTAGTTCCAATGAACACATTAATGGTTACTACAAAGACCTAGATGCAAATGATCATTGTCTTTCCTTTTCTAATTAGAATTTTTTTCATAAATGATTCCACCATGCCACTATATTATCACTCCCAAGCTTCCATCAGCCCTGACTAAATGTTTGTAGCATCTGAGGTGAAAGAGAGCATGGAATGTTAATAGAATATTACATTCATCATAGGTGGATGTTAGAATTGGAAGGACGTCTTTCCAGGTGCTCCTCACTTGCCTTCACTGTTCCTTATCACTACAGCACTTGTTATATCCAACAAGTGATCAGCGTCATAATCACAGATACATTCCTCAGTGTCAGCCCAGTTATTAGATTAAAACTCTATGACACTCCTGGGAAACAGTGGACCACTGAGAATAGCCGATACGATCACAAATATATAACTTCATTGTACGACATTCCGAGACTTTCACACCTTTTTGCATTATTATACTTTCTGTCACTGAAATCAAGACATAAACTACTTTTTTTGCTTTTTATTGCAGCATTATTTTACTTACAGTTGGTGGTGTTACATGTTCAATCCTCACTTATTCTGTCCCTACCCATCCCTGACTTACTCCCATTTTATATTATGTACTCCCCATTTCCCAGTCATTCCTGTCCCTCTCAGATTTATCACAAAAATCTAGGTGTATGCGTGTGGAGATCCCTGCATAGAAAAGACAGGAGGATCGGGTCTCTGCATGTAGGTTTGTGAATAGCATTTCTGAGGGCGTTAGTACTACTACTAAATGCACTACAAAGTGCATTTTGTGAATAGGCTTCATATTTACATTTTTACATTATGGCTCATACAGACTTTTAAGAATAAAACTCCCTGCCTACCCGCTTCTCTTGAAGGTACATTTTCTGTTTCAGATCCTCCACATTATACAAACGATACTTGATTAACAGTGTATGATGCTGATATTCTCGCGTTTACAGTACTGTTTGTTTAGTACACATGGCATTGGGCATATCATAATAGGTACGTGTTTGTTTTGGCACAAATCTAATATAAAGAGTATTCACAGTTGAAACAATCAAGCATTACTGCAGAGCAAAAAACAAACCTCGTACCACACATCTGCAAAACTGTGGATCAAAAGTAGACCTGATTACAGAGTATATATAGATGGCAGGATTGGTAAAGAAGCAAAACTCTGAAATCGTAGAGAAATCACTGTACTCGGCTTTGGCATAAAACATCTCCAACTTATCGATACAGATAGAGAGACCCAAGACCAAGCGAAACACACAAAAAATGAAAAAATGTAGTAAATACATCACTCACTTAAATTACACCATTAGGGAATGCTTGGGCTGCACAGCGGATCTATGGACGTAAATATTTAGCCACAAAGCTGACAGCAGGATTTTGTGAACCCCAGGTTGCCAGGAACCCTGGTGGTACGGATGTTATTTTCTCATCACGAATCTAAGAATTAACATTGCCTTGGAGATCTGATTACAATTTCGATGTTTTCTATACCTAGGTCGACCAGATCAAGTTAAAGAAAGGGTTTTCTCTGCCCTTACATTCCATTGACAGTGATAACGGTAGAAAAATTGCCCACTATTTGCAATATGCCCGAGTTTAACCTGGCGTTTTTTTTCAGTCTTCCTTCTCTGGCCACAAACAAAATTGTCAAACCACAGTCACAATAGGCCACTTATTGGATTTGATTTTGGCATTGTATGCCGTTTTCGAGAGCTGCCAGTACTAATCAAAACAACATGTCCTTTTGAAGAGAGGCTGAGGCTGCGGAGAGAGGATCCCTCCAGACCTTCCTCTCTTTCAATTCAGCTGCCTTTGAACGACACATGTGCAAAAAATGGAGCCCGGCTCCTGGGAGGCGGTGTGTCTTCTGGCGGATTGAGGGTACTTTCAACTAAGCCAGTGAAAGCTAAAAAGAAAATTAATGCTACTGATAAAGGAGCTTTACAAAAAAAATCACTCTTGGGTTTAGAATCAGTTTGAGTAGACTCTCTATGGCTGCTGTCCTCAGCACACATGTGGGATGTCTCTGATCAGAGTTCAACCCACTGTGTGGCAATGTTAACATACAATGGTGGCGCAAAGAATCAGTTCAAAAACACACGTCTGCGCAACCCTATGCCAAAGCTTTCATCATAGTCAAACCTCACCTAGACAGTCATCTTTCCCGTGTAGATAAGCTGACTAGAAATGATTGGCTTTAAGACCTGTCCACATCGCTTTATAAATGAAGTACTCTTGGAGGCGTGGCCTGTTTCTACAGGACGGCACAGGTGTTTGCATTTCTTTGGGTCGCCTGCTCAAAATTGTAGCAGTTCCCATTGCTATGGGTTTTCTTCCCTAGTGCCAAGCTAGTTTCCTTAAAACCCTTTTCACTTGTTACGGTGGTATGTTTTTTTAACTGTTAAAGTACCAGTATTCTATAGTGTGGCTTGTTGATATTAAACTTAGCAGCAGATAGTTTGTAGGCGGTTAATGTTATCATATAGCAGCCTATTCTTGTTTTGGTTAGCCTAGTATACTCGGTGGCCCTCTTCGTGTCAATGTTGTTTGAGTAAACACAATGTTTAGTAGCATTACGGGAGAGAGCTCTACTGTACCTATGGAAACAAATACTTGCGATACATGCTTCATGAACTGTTGCATCGTTTTAAGGGTACTTAAAGCCGATTGGTAAATATTTACTTTAGTTCAAGAATAGACTTTGCAACATTATAGAAGAGTTCTGTGGCTTGGGGACAACTCAGTCAACCACTTCCCCTTCCCTGTTTGTCTTTCTTTTCGATAATTTCTGGAAGGAATTCCACAATTTCGCACCAGACCAGTCTCATGTGCATTCTAGGTAGAGGATTTCCTGAGACTTCTCTTCCTAGAAAGCACATCTGTACAATTGCTGTTGCTCAGCTTAACTGGCTAGACATTTGCATTTTAGAAATGCACAGGACACTGATTAGAAGTGTTCATTGTATGAACGTTTGGACTACAAGCAGCTCACCCAACATCCTTCAGACCTGAAACTCGGCTGTCCTTGAGGTGTTGATGTGTGCAGGGTGTTAGTGCAGGCTGTTCACTTCCTTTTATTAAGACTTGGGTACTCATTTAAAGTAAGGTGGGCCGCAGACCAGGGGCCATATTATTCAGTGTGTTCTTGGAGTGCACTGGGTGTGTGCACCTGCTTTGTCTGACCACAGGAGCACAATGGCATTACAGAAGGGGCCGCAGACATTTGTGCATCCCCTTCTGTAAAACCGATAATGCTGGTGCATATGTAGCTCCAGCGCTATCATGAGAGGATGTTCCCTCTTTTGCAAAGGGCCATGACCCCATGCAAATGAGGGAATCACTTAGCCTCTGTGCCCACGTCATATTACAGATGCAGGCACAGAGGCAAACGTGCCCTTAGGAGGTGCACTGAAAGTGCACAACAAAGGCACCCCTCTGGATGGAAGAGAGGCAGACCCATGGAGCCTCAGATATCCCTCTGCAGGCAGGTGCAGTCACTCCCTGCAACCGACTGCAAGAGGATCTCTCTCCCTTCTTCGAAGTGCAGACAGCAGCTGCCTGGCCTGTGAAACACAGAGTGACTATGAAGCAGCTTCTCTATATTTCACTTGTGTTAGAAATGGGGACTTTGGTTGACAGTCAGGTTACCCCCTGTTCAAGCAAGGACCCTCACTCTAGTCAAGGTAAAAGAGAATCACCCTCAGCTAACTCCTGCTTACCCCCTTGGTAGCTTGGCAGAGCAGTAGGCTTAACTTCAGAGTGCTAGGTGTAAAGTACTTGTACCAACACACACAGAACCTGATGAAAACACTACAAAATGACACATGTTTAGAAAAATAGGAAATATTTATCTAAACAAAACAAGACCAAAATGACAAAAATCCACAATACACAAGTCAAGTTATTAATAAAAATGGCAAAAGAGTCTTTAAGTAGTTTTAAACACACACTAAGGGGGTCATTACAACCCTGGCGGACGGTGTTAAAGCGGCGGTGAGACCGCAAACCGGCCGGCGGAAAAAAAAAGGGAATTATGACCGTGGCGGAAACCGCAAACAAAAACAGCCACTTTAACACTCCGACCGCCACTGCGGTACAGACAAACATTGCGGCGGTCACCGCCAACAGACAGGCGGGAGACAAAGTACCGCCCACAGTATCACAACCTACCAATCCGCCACCTTTTCCGGGGCGGATTCACCGTGGATAAAAACACGGCGGAAACAGCCATTTCAATGGGAAAACGCTCACCTCTACACACTCCACGAGGAAGGAGGACACCATGGAGTCAGAACTCCAAATACTCCCTGCGATAGTCTTCCTGCTCCTGTACGATCATCATCAACGCCGGCGCCGAAGACAACAGTGAGTACTGCACCTACGACATAGGGGAGGGGGAAGGCAAAAGTCAGGGACACACACACGCAATACCCCCACCCCCACCCCGACCCTCACCCACTCCAACACACACACCAATGCTTATCCAAACATAACAGTAACAACCCCAATACCCCCCGGAAGAATGCAAAGACAAAAGGAAATGAGTGCAACCATTGTAATGTATCAAAATACAGTAAGCAAATATATACAGATATAATTTCACATTCAACAAAATATACATCACGATTAGTAGTGCAGGTATGCACCATTCAATGTCCGTTGATCTCTGGGCCCAAAATGCATGGGTGAGGCCCACATACGATACCTGAGCAAAACGTAGAGAACACTGCAGGGGCATCAGATCGAAATACAACAGGCACCTCAGGGGGAAGGGAACGGGGGGCACCTCAGCCGGATGAGAGCACCACGCCAGATCCAAGAGGGGGCTCCATGCCCATTGATGTATCCTGGGGAGTGCAAAGCGACAGTCACTCAAGTGTCTACAGTGGGTGGGTTGCCCACTGTACCATCCTGGGGAGTGCAAAGCCACAGTCTCTCAAGTCTCTACAGTGGGTGTGTTGCCCACTGTACCATCCTGGGGAGTGCAAAGCCACAGTCTATCAAGTCTCTACAGTGGGTGGCTTGCCCACTGTTCAATCCTGGGGAGTGCAAAGCCACAGTCTCTCAAGTCTCTACAGTGGGTGGCTTGCCCACTGTTCAATCCTGGGGATGTGCAAAGCCACAGTCTCTCAAGTCTCTACAGTGGGTGGGTTGCCCACTGTTCAATCCTGGGGAGTGCAAAGCCACAGTCTCTCAAGTCGATAACAGTCTCCACTGGTTCTGGAGGGGGACTGGTGCCCAGAGTGCTTCATCCTGTTAAGGACTGAGGTAGTGGATGCTGTTCTCCACTGGTTCTGAAGGGGGACTGGTGCCCAGAATGTTTCATCCTGTTCAGGACTGAGGTAGTGGATGCTGTTCTCCACTGGTTCTGGAGGGGGACTGGTGCCCATAGTGCTTCATCCTGTTCAGGACCGAGGTAGTGGATGCTGTTCTCCACTGGTTCTGGAGGGAGACTGGTGCCCAGAGTGCATCACTCTGCCCGTGACGGTCCCACATCCGTCACTGCCCCTGCCGCACATGGGCTAGCGGTGCTTGAGTTGGCGGTGCTTGCCCTGTTCAGCGGTGCTTGCCCTGTTCATCGGTGCTTGACTTTGCTGTCTCTGACCTGTTCAGCGGTGCATGCCATGGTGGTCTTTGCCCTGTTCAGTGGTCTTTGCCCTGTTCAGCGGTGCTTGACTTTGCTGTGTCTGACCTGTTCAGCGGTGCTTCCCATGGCGGTCTTTACCCTGTTCAGCAGTGCTTGACTTTGCTGTATCTGACCTGTTCAGCGGTGCTTGCCATGGCAGTCTTTGCCCTGTTCAGCGGTGCTTGCCCTGTTCACCGGTGCTTGACTTTGCTGTATCTGACCTGTTCAGCGGTGCTTGCCATGGCGGTCTTTGCCCTGTTCAGCGGTGCTTGACTTTGCTGTCTCTGACCTGTGCAGCGGTGTTTGCCATGGCGGTCCCTCATTGCCCAGCGGGGCTGTGGCTGCCGAGGCCCTCCTGGGCACTTACTCTGGCGGTGGCCTCCTGGCCAGTGACGATGGGACTGCCCTCCTGGGCACTGACTCTGGCGGTGGCCTCCTGGCCAGTGACAATGGGACTGCCCTCCTGGGCACTGACTCTGGTGGTGGCCTCCTGGCCAGTGACGATGGGGCTGGCGGTGGCCTCCTGGGCAGGGGGATGATGGCGGGGTTTTCCGCCGTGCTGCTCTTCCCAGACTTTGGTGCTGTCTTCTGCCCCTTCCCCACCTTGGGAGGAGTCACAGCTGAGTGGACAGTCCCCCCGGGACCCTTGTGAGCGGCTTTGCCGGCTGGAGGCTTCCCCCTATCCCGTCGGGCACTGTCCAACTTCTGGTGCTTCACAGGGGGGGACTGGCTGTGCTGTGGCTCTGTGTCACACTGGCTGCCCTGGTGCCCGGTGCACTCCACATACCTCTAACAGGCACCACTGGTACCAGAGATTTTTTGGCTGAGGTGCTAGTACGGGACCTATGAATTGGAGGGGGGGGTGGTGGGAAAGAGGTCAAGGTTGCTCAGGAAAAGTTTCTGATGAACAATGGGACGGGTAGCTGGAGGGGGTCTGGGAGTGGAGGAAGAGGAGGTGGTTGTAGGTGGTGTAACTTTTGTTGATTTGGGTGCAGGTGCATGCGCTGGAGGTTGTCGTGAGGTGGATGGCTGTTGGGTGAGTGTGTGCCTGCGTTTGTGTACTTTGGGAGGGGGCGTCACAGACACACTGGGAGAGGACACAGGGGACGTGTAAATGGTAGTGGGGATGGTGAGTGCAGGTGAGCGGGGTGTGGTGGTGGGTGTGCTGGTGCGGGACCTAGTGGCTGTAGTGGTAGTGCATGCAGGTGAGAGTGTAGACGACACTGGGAGGGAGGAGGGAGACGACGAGGAGGGGGACACAGTGGAGGCAGTGGATGTTGCTTTGTCTGTATGTGGGTGATGCTTGCGTGAGTGCCTGTGAGTTGCTTGACTCTGTGGTCGCTGTTGTCCTTCCTAGGCACCGTCAGCTGGGACATGTGAGGAGATGGCGGAATCCTCCGGTATACCGACCGCTGGTGGACCTGTTGACAATGGAGGAGCGACATTTAATAATCACAGGTTTGACCGTGCCACAATCCAGGAACTGTGTACCCAGTTAGAGCCTGACCTGATGTCAGCTATCCGCCATCCCACAGGGATCCCCCCTCAAGTGCAGGTGCTATCAGTGCTCCATTTCCTTGCAAGTTGGTCATTTCAACCAACAGTGGCCATGGCATCAGGGATGTCCCAGCCTATGTTTTCCAACGTGTTGTCCAGAGTGTTGTCTGCCCTGCTGAAACACATGAGGAGCTACATCATTTTCCCTCAGGTGGAGGATTTGGCTACTGTTAAAGGTGATTTCTATGCCCTTGGACATATCCCTAACATCATAGGTGCCATTGATGGGACCCATGTGGTTTTGGTCCCCCCCACAGGAGTGAACAGGTGTACAGGAACCGGAAGAGTTGTCATTCCATGAATGTACAGATGGTATGTTTGGCAGACCAGTACATCTCCCAGGTAAATGCTATGTTCCCTGGCTCAGTGCATGACGCCTTCATCCTGCGGAATAGCAGCATCCCTTATGTGATGGGTCAACTCCAGAGGCACTGGGTGTGGCTATTAGGGGACTCTGGTTACCCCAACCTGTCATGGCTACTGACCCCAGTTAGGAATCCCAGGACCAGGGCAGAGGAACTCTACAATGAGGCCCATGGGTGGACTAGGAGGGTGATTGAACACACCTTCGGCCTCCTGAAGGCCAGGTTCAGGCGCCTCCATATGACAGGTGGTTCCCTATTCTACTCACCAAGGAAGGTGTGCCAGATCATCATCGCCTGCTGTATGCTTCACAATCTTGCTTTGCGACGCCAGGTGCCTTTTCTTCAGGAGGATGGTCCAGATGACGGTGTTGTGGCAGCTGTGGAGCCTGTGGACAGTGATGAGGAGGAAGCAGAGGAAGAAGACATTGACAACAGGTACTCAGTCATCCAGCAATATTTCCAGTGACACACAGGTGAGAACACTTTCTTGCCTACTACAAGTACTTTGACACTTCTACCTCTATCCCGTCTGTCAATTTCAAGCAGTATTTGGTAACTGAGTTGTACATTTCCATTACGGTTTCACAGGTGTGGTTACAAACGTGTGTCATATGCTTGCATTTTTCATGGACTTGTGATGTCTGACATAGGTATGTTGACATTACATTTGTGAATGGATTTTGTCACTGTCATAGGTAATACACATTTTCAAAATCACAGACTGACTCCAGATTGTTTTGTGCTTCAAGGGTGTTTATTGAAGTGCTAATTATTGGAGGGGGTGGTAAAATGGTGAGGGGTGATGGTGGAGGAATGTCCATGGCAGAGTCCAGTCTATTAGTCTCACAGGTGCACTGCCCATATGGGCATAGGAAGTGGAGCTGGGGCAGTTCTAATATGGACAGGGTTACAAAGTGGGACAGTGGAATGACAATCAGGGTGGTCTCATTTCTTGGCGGGGGTCTTGGCATCGTGCTCTGTCCTGTTCCTGGATCTCAAGGACCGCTTGCCGGGTGGTTCTCCGTCTGCAGGGGGTGGGGTGCTGGTGTGGTGGTCCTGTGGCTGGGCGTCCTGTCCACTAGCGCCGGCGGAGGTGGTGGGCGGTTCATCGTCCATGCTAGTGTCAGGGGCCCCTTGGAGTGCCACGGTGTCCCTCATGGTGTTCTGTATGTCCTTCAGCACCCCTACGATGGTGCCCAGGGCGGAGCTGATGGTTCTGAGTTCCTCCCTACAGCCCAAATACTGTTACTCCTGCAGGCGCTGGGTCTCCTGAAACTTGGCCAGGACCGTAGCCATCTTCTCCTGGGAGTGGTGGTATGCTCCCATGATGGAGGAGAGGGCCTCATGGAGAGTGGGTTCCCTTGGCCTGTCCGCCCCCTGTCGCACAGCAGCCCTCCCAGTTCCCCTGTGTTCCTGGGCCTCCGTCCCCTGGACCGTGTGCCCAATACCACTGCCCCCAGGGCCCTGTTGTTGTTGGGGTGGTGGGTTATCCTGGGTTCCCTGTAGTGGTGGACACACAGCTGATTGACGTGTCCTGGGTACGGAGGTATGGGCCTGCAGGGTGGGTGCTGTGCTGGTGTTTTCAGAGGGTGGAAGGTCTGTGTTGGGCTGTGCCTGTGTGAGGGGAACCAACTGTCCCGAGGCCCACGATGGTCCGGGCTGGTCATCTGGATCCAGTTGGCCAGAGCTGCTGTCATCACTGTGGGCCTCTTCTGTGGGTGGAGTAGAGATGTCTGGACCCTCCTGCTGGTGACGTTGGGTAGTGGTCCTGCAGGGGCGTAAAAGCATGATTATTGCATCTGTGTGTGTCATGGTGTGCAATGGGTGGGTGACCGTGTACCCCTGTGTGGGGGCTTGTGTGATGATGGTTGGGGGGGTGTTATGGGTATGTGCAGTGGGCATGCTTTAGTGATGGGTGTCCATGCTTTGTTGTGTCATGCAGGGCTTGGTGTTGGGGTGGGTGGTTTGTGTTATTAGTACATTAGTGAGGAGTTGGAGTGATAGGGGAGGGGGTGAGGGTGGAGGTCTGTGATAGCATGCAGGTAAGGTGGGGGTTATGATAGTTAAGATTTGACTTACCAGAGTCCATTCCTCCACCGATTCCTCCGAGGCCCTCTGGATGCATAATGGTCAAGACCTGCTCCTCCCATGTTGTTAGTTGTGGGGGAGGAGGTGGGGGTCCGCCGCCAGTCTGCTGTACTGCGATGTTGTGCCTGGAGACCACGGAATGCACCTTCCCCCGTAGGTCGTTCCACCTCTTCCTGATGTTCTCCCGATTTCTTGGGTGCTGTCCCACTGCGTTGAGCCTGTCGACTATTCTTCGCCATAGCTTCATCTTCCTAGCTGTGGAGGTGTGCTGCACCTGTGCTCCAAATAGCTGTGGCTCTACCCATACGATTTCCTCCACCATGACCCTGAGCTCCTCCTCCGAGAACCTGAGGGTGTCTTTGCCATGCCATGGGGTGGTGCAGGTGATGAGTGGGGTGGTGTATGTGGTGATGAGTGTGGTGATGTGTAGTGGTGTGTGGTGTTTTGTGCGTGGATGTTGTGTGGGTGATGGTGTTGTGTGCCTCTGTGTGGTGGGGTTGTCTATGCTGTGCAGTCTCTCTGGCCTTCGTCATTAATCTTTGGTCGTAGGGGTTTGTGGGTGATGTGGGTGTGTGTTTTATATTGTGTTGGGTGTGTGGGAGTGGTGTTTGTATGTGTATCAGGTGTGTGTGTTTCGAATTGTCCAATGTGGCGGTGTTTTGGAGATGTGTGTGTATTTTGAGTGCGGCGATGTGTACCGCCAATGGAATACCGCAGTTGAAAGACCACCGCGTGGATTCGTGGGTCGTGATAGCATGGGCGTGTTTCTGTTGGTGTGACAGTGGAGGATTTGTTTTTGCCAGTTTATCACTGACCTTTGGTATGGCGGACTTGTGTGGGTGTCTGACTTTCGGGGGATTCCTAGATGTGGGTCATAATAGCTGTGGCGGATTTCCGCGGCCGCGGCGGTGTATTGGCGGTCTTCTGCACGGCGGTAAGCGGCTTTTACCGCCAATGTTGTAATGACCCCCTAACGCTGTTAGCGTGAAAAAGTACCTTGGGTGCGTCAAAAATAACCCTGCATGGGCGAGTGTGTGTCAAAAAGGGCTTGCGATGCGTTGATTCCACTCACGAGCGGGACCTTGCGTCGTTTCTCCTTTTGTCAGGTAAGGGAGCTTTGTCTCTTCTCTCTGCAGGAGAGCGATGTGTCGATCCGGTCAGCACTCTCAGGTCCAGGCAGGCCTTGCATTGTTTTTACATGCCCAGCGGTACTTGCGTTGGAAATCCAGCCGCACGATGATCCGAAAACCACGCAGCATGGGTTGCGATCTCCCAGACTCCGTTAGCGATACTGTGCGTTGTTTTCCTGCTCCATGCGTCAATTCTTCGGTCGCGTTTCCGGCGAATGTCGATTTTCAGCCGCGGAGCCGGCGGTACGTCATTTCTTCAGCCGCAGATTGGAGTTGTGTCAATCTTTTCCCCACACAGCACTCTGTGCGTGGATTTCCTTTCCTTTAGGCTGCCATCTTCTCTTTTCAGGGTCCCAGGAACTGGATGGGCACCACAGGGCAGAGTAGGAGTCTCTCCAGAGACTCCAGGTGCTGGCAGAGAGAAGTCTTTGCTGTCCCTGAGACTTCAAACAACAGGAGGCAAGCTCTAAATCAAGTCCTTGGAGAGTTCTTCTCAAGATGGAAGGCACACAAAGTCCAGTCTTTGTCCTCTTACTCTGGCAGAAGCAGCAACTGCAGGATAACTACACAAAGCACAGTCACAGGCAGGGCAGCTCTTCTTCCTCAGTTCTTCAGCTCTTCTCCAGGCAGAGGTTCCTCTTGTTTCCAGAAGGATTTCTCAAGTCTGTGTTTTTGGGTGCCCTTCTTATACCCAATTTCTCCTTTGAAGTAGGCCTACTTCAAAGTAAAATCTCTTTTGAATGTGAAATCCTGCCTTGCCCAGGCCAGGCCCCAGACACTCACCAGGGGGTTGGAGACTGCATTGTGTGAGGGCAGGCACAGCCCTTTCAGGTGTGAGTGACCATTCCACCCCTCCCTCCTAGCACAGATGACTCATCAGGATGTGCAGGTTACACCCCAGCTCCCTTTGTGTCACTGTCTAGTGTGAGGTGCAACCAGCCCAACTGTCAAACTGACCCAATCAGGGAATCCACAAACAGGCAGAGCCACAGAAATGGTATAAGCAAGAAAATGCTCAGTTTCTAAAATGGCATTTTCAAACACACAATCGGAGACCCCAAACTCCACATGTCCATCCGCTTCCAAAGGGAATCTACACTTTAATCATATTTAAAGGTAGCCCCCACGTTAACCTATGAGAGGGACAGGCCTTGCAACAGGGAAAAATGAATTTAACAATATTTCACTGTCAGGACATATAAAACACATTACTGTGGGCCTCATTGCAACCCTGGCGGCCGGTGGTAAGCTGGCGGTAACACCACCAACAGGCTGGCGGTGTTCCGCCAGCTATTATGACCGTGGCGCAATAGTCACGGCCATTCCGCCGGCCCCTCCAACATACGGCCAGGCTTCCGCCTGGCGGTTATAATCCCCATGGCAGCAGTGCAAGCACCGCTGCCCTGGGGATTATGAGTCCCCGACCGCCAGCCTGGCCACGGCAGTAAACACTGCCATGGAAAGGCTGGCGGTAAGGGGGACTTGGGGTGCCCCTGGGGGCCCCTGCACTGCCCATGCACTTGGCATGGGCAGTGCAGGAGCCCCCAGGCATAGGCCAGTCGTGCATTTCAGAAATGTGCAACGGGTGCTACTGCACCCGCTGCACATCAGCATTGCCGCTGGCTCTATTACGAGCCAGCAGCAATGTTGATGTGACTTTTCTGCTGGGCCAGTGGACGGTAACACTGTTACCATCCGCTGGCCCAGCAGAAAAGTCATAATAGGGAGCCAGGAATACCGCCAGCACTGGCGGTATTCTGGCTCCCGCAGCCTCAGCGGTCTTTTTAAAAGACCGCCGAGGTTGTAATGAGGGCCTATGTGTCCTACCTTAACCATACACTGCACCCTGCCCTTGGGGCTACCTACGGCCTACCTTAGGAGTGTCTGACATGTAAGAAAAGGGAAGGGTTAGGGTACACTTGCCAAGTCGAATATACAGTTAAAACTGCACACACAGACACTGCAGTGGCAGGTCTGAGACATGATTACAGACCTACCTATGTGGGTGGCACTACCAGTGCTGCAGGCCCACTGGTAGCATTTGATTTACAGGCCCTGGCACCTCCAGTGCACTTTACTAGGGACTTACTAGTAAATCAAATATGCCAATCATGGATAAGCCAATTACATGCACATTTTGTAAAGGAGCACTTGCACTTTAGCACTGGTTAGCAGTGGTAAAGTGTCCAGAGTAACAAAAACAGTAAAATCAGAGTCCAGCACACATCAACAACCTGGGGAACAGAGGCAAAAAGTTAATGGAGACCACGCCAAGCATGAAAAGTCTAACAACTTGAATACATTTCCCTGAGGGCATCACAATTTCGTGGCTGTCCTGGCGGCAGTGCACTCTTTGTAGTACAATGCACTGTCCCTGTTTGCACCTGGCATGCCTTTTGAAAGGTGCGCCATGGCACCAACAGGGAATGTGCGGCATATACATAATATTGCTCCATGTGGGTAGAAGCCAATGTCTCAGCTTTCCAAGTCAAAGGCAGCTCCCAACATACATAAAGATCCCAGCTCACACCACAGTCATTGTTTTGTTCAAAGAGCGCTCTTTGGTGTTGTGGAAGCATTTTCTGCAAAATTGAAAAGCCGGCCTCTCTACAGGCATGGCGGCCAGTTGGCATGTTTGCTTTATTCTGCAGAAGCAACCTCCCAAATAGAAGTTTATGCCTGCATAACAAAAAAAGGCCTCGATGTGCTGGAAGTTTTCTCCCAGACCCAGTGGGCAAATAAGTTGTTTACTGTTTGTGATTGCTAGTCTTTTCCTGGTGGTCTCGAGCAGAAAAATGAATGGAGTAAGGACTACAATTAATACAGTGAAACGCCTGATGGCCCGATGGCAGATAGGTTGTCCGTCAAACACCGAACTGTGAGGTTGGCATACTTAGGGGGCATATGACATTTTTAGAAGCTAAACTGTAAATGACCTCCTTAGTCTGAAGGCACTGCTGAACCTATGTTGGACTGCATGTCTGCTACCATGCCTTTGTTTAAGTCTCCAGCCAACCCAAAGAGGCCTGGGGTGTCGACTTAGCTCATTAAAGCCAGCTTTATCTCTCATCAGAGACTCCAAGTCAATTGCCCAGAGAATTACCTAAATAAGTGTAGATATTCCCAAACTTTCAATGAAGCACCCAAATGTATTACCACAGGTGGAACGGCTGGCTGACTCTGCCTTTAACCACTTCTGTAAGTTCTATCAACTGATGCTTCAGTTGCAAAGATTTTCTTTTTTTGATTCAGTGCTGTTGTAATAGCTGAAATTAAGCTAATTTACCACACAGTAACTATTTTGAAATATCCCTGTGTGATTTCTTTAGTACTTATCCTATGTGATTTCGCTATCTTTCGAACATTAGCTGTTTGCTTATAATGTGTTACTGTATTATTGTTTCTGTACTGAATTCTATTGATTTTGGGCAATTCTATTGATTCTGTGTTATCCTTTCCAAATACGTTCAAAGCTATGTGAACATTAGTGCTCAATGAACATCACAAACCTTCTCTAGGATGTACAGAGAGGGGCCTGATTTCACTGCTTTATTGTTACATTAATATATTTTTGAGTTTCATGAACTCTGCATTGTTTTATATGTAATTTCTACTTTTCTGACTTTCTGCTTATACTGCAAATATATTTATGTATGTGTATGTATCTAGTCTTCTGCACACCTCATCACTTGAGGCAGACGTTGATTGCTCATTCACATTCACCCAGAATGTTAAGGGAACGGATTGAGGACACCTTTCCTCTGCAGACTTAGTAGCTGGAGCACAATAATCAGGAACCTTTGGATTCCACAATTTTGTAGTGTTTAGTGGTCCATGTATATCCATTCCCTTCAGGCATGGATTACTAGGAACCTTTGGCATTCCCAGTTTTGTAGAGTTTAGTGGCCCATGTAGATCCATGCCCATAAGGACATCACATTTACTGTGCTGGATTTCCCTTTCACTAATCATTGGGTGAAGGTGCATTAGTTCAATTTGTTCAGCAAAACTGAACAAGAATACAGATTCCAAAAAGTATTCAATTATTTAATTAAATTTCAAACTGGGGAGAAAATGCCAACGCCAAGGAGAAAAAATCTTTCCGTGACATGAAGTAATTTAGTGACACTAAGTGCAGTGAAACAGCAGGACACTTTCGACTGATCAATTGTGCAAAGACATATCATTAAAAAAGCTAAAACAAATTCCATATTGAGAATGGATATAATAATTTAACTACATTGGAGTTGCCAGGATGGAACAATGCAACACAACCCAATTTAACACAACAGAGCAAAATGCAACATTGTATAAAGAGTAGTTATGATCCAGTCATTCTTGAAAATTCTAAAACTAATTTCAGGGCATTTAAAATGCTACTATACCTTCATGTTGATTTCCCTGCTGATGTGTAAAAGTGTTGTGTGCCTGACTTCCTTTCCCAAGGTCTTTTCATGCTTCCTGATTTGGTGTCTCATCACCCTGGTTCCCCCATATTATTGGTCTTTATTGGTTATCTTGGGGGTGTTGTCTCAAAAGACTATGCCTGACTTATAAAGAAGCTCCACTCCTTCCTTCAGTATCTCCATTACTGCCTTAGGACAGAAAAACAGCTGGCTCAGTGTGCTGGCCATCCTGGCTTCCCCTGTCAGCCAGGAAATTCTATTCTCTGAGTTTGGTAATTGTTAAAGTTATGTTGACTGTTTGGTCAGCTCCCTTTTCCTCCTGTATCCAGCCACCATTCCACTGTAGATGCCAGCCTCAAATAACACATGTGATTTGGGAATACTTTCCCATTTCATGTTGCAACTCCACATGGCAGTGGTATGTGTGACCCAAAGGGTTCAATATTGATGTTAGAGCTAGATCTACCTAACTTCTTTTAGGCTGAAATGCTTCTCTCCTAACGCAATATGACAACAATCTCACATCAGATTTTGACAATTGTTCAGGGCATGTTTATGTGTTCTGGATAAAAAATCAGCATTACCTTATAGAGCACCTGGGGGATGCATGTCAGAAAAAGACAAAGACTGTAGGGCTAAGAACCAGTATAGTATCCAAAGATGAGCCTCATTACAGAATGCCAACCAGGTAAGTGGAACATGGTCACATTGATTCTAAAAATGTCATCCTAAGAGGTTTATCTTAAAAATTCTACCTCCCATTTTAAAGCTGAACACTGCTTTTCCAAGGTGGTATATAGAGTCTTGTGAAGATGGAGTTTTTGGCTAATTTAAAGAATGGGATGGACCCTGCCCTGGGGATTCTGTGGTATAAGAGCCTCTCACCCGATGCCCAAGGCATCCTTTGTAACATAAAAGGTAATGTAAAATGAGGAAAACATAAAATAGAGGAGGATGACAAAAAGTCATGAAGGCTTCCTCCCGCTAGAGACACCCTGGTATTTGATTAGGTATTGAGTTCTTCAGAAGATCTGTAAGCAGTAAGGCCACATCTGAGATTAAAGGTCTGAACCGTTAGTAATTTTAAACAAACACCTAAAAATGATCAAATTGTTTTTATCATGATATCCAGAAATCAGTTCCAGTGTCTCCAGTTTACCTGCTTGAGGCTGAATTGAACCAGTTCTTAAGATATAACCCAGATATTTTACTTGCCTAGCGGCCAACATACATATGTTATACTTTGTTGTAGTCTGTAGGGCTCTTAGGATCATTTCAAGGCGTTCCAAGTGTTCTTTTGTGAAAGTGCTACAAATTATGATATTATCTAGATAGGTGGATGAGAAAGCACTGTGGGGTGGTAGAATATGATCCATCAGTGTCTGGAAGGTGGCAGTGTCCCATGAAGTCAAAAGAAAAAGACGTTGATATGAAATAAGCCACTGACAATGGAAAAGGCTGTCTCATATTGATCTGCCTGATGAAGGGAAACTTGCCAATGGCCCTTGATTAGATCTAGAGTGTTAATATATCTGGCTTGCCCACGTCATTCTATCACTTCAACTGGAGCATTGGATCGATATGAAAAGCTGAACACTTATTGGCTTGTCTGAAGTCTATGCAAAAACGAATGGTGCCTTCTGATTTCAGGACGAGTACGGTTGGAGACAACCAGTCACTGGTTAACTGTACAATGATATAAAAGGGTAAGATTGCCTCTAATTTCCATACCATGGCATGTCTTCTTGCTTCTGGGATTCCGTAAGGTCAAACTCAAACCCCCATTGCTGGAGGATTCTGTGTTTGATCAAGTGTGTTTTACCCAGAAGACATGAAAACACTTTCCTAACTCTTTTCAGCATCTCTACTAGGTCTTTCTTTCCTAGTACAGTTGAAAATGAAGACTGTTCCAATTGTTCCTATTATCCAAATACCTAACTGGAACATTTCATCTTGAAGGGAATCTGGCCATGACACTATACCTCTATACATTGAGGTTCTGAAGATTCGCATTGTGTTTATGTTTAAGTGGTAAAGCTGATTTTCTATTTGGTTAGGGAACTCAATAGCAACAGTTACCAAATCTTTTTATAAGGACCATGCGTCAGGCAAGAGTTCACTGTCAGTGGAAGGACTCAGGACCAACACCTAATCTCCCGGCAAGAAGGTTTGCATTCTAGTACCTTGGTTCTAGAATTTTTCTGTTATGTTTGTGCCTTTTGAAGGTTACTAGCTGCCAGTTCATATATGGCTCACAATAGTTTTTGCAATGGCAGAACATAATCCTCTAAAATGGTACCACCTTGTTCGTTTTGCCAGTCTTCGAATGCTTGGGCTGATGTAAAAGTAATTCAAACTGGATTAATCCTGTGGATGGCTGAGGGGGTTCCTAGAAAAACTAATATGACCCCAGGTCGTACTTGATCCTATTCTTTACCATCCTGTGAGGTTTCCTTCTACAGCATTTTCTTACAGTTTGGTTGCAGAGCCTAACTAGTCCATCCATTTGTGGGTAATATAAAGCTATGTTAATGTGCTTCATTTTCAGGAGTTGAAGAAGTTGTTTCATTAAAGGTAATGTAAAGTTGTTTCATTAAATGGAATGTAAAGTTGTTTCCCCGGGCTGTCAGGATTTTATCAGATAGTCCAGGACAAAAAAGGAAGTAGAAGTAACCCCTCACATCGGGAATGCTTCCAAATATCTGGTGGGCATACCATGATCCCCAGAATGTCTGTGTCACTAAATCGATGATCTAATGGCTTATAATGTCCATACTCCTTCTCTGGAATGAGGTCCGTATATACAGGATAGTAAGGTAGCTTTGCTTACATGGGGTTGCATCTTCAACTGACAGGTTAGACATCAATGGCAATATGGTACCAGTTTTACATTGGTAATTAGAAACTTCATTAAATGATTTGTTGAGTTTTCCTTGTCTCTTTATGACCCCACCCTGTCAATTGGATGTTGTAATGCAGCCTTTCTAAAAGATTGTGGCTCCGGCAGCTGTTTTTACTAAGTATTGTTCTATGTGATACAAGTCCCTTTTCATTTGTAAATATGGACCTGAAAGGATAGTTTCATCTCTTTCTTTTCTAGATTGTGAACAAAAATGTTCGAACAAGGGAGCCTTCTCTTGAGCAACCATAATCTCTAGTTTTATGGAATTCACAGGTTGGATGACAGTTATCCCTTCCTACATCTGTCACTTTCGAGCTTTGATTTTCTTCTCTTTGCAACTCCTAGGAACTGTCCTCAGTCTTTTGAGAGAAATGTGGTCTTGCTAGCCAATCTTATCCTAGACTTTGTGCAAAGAACAAAGACTGAAAATGTAGAATATTGGTGCTCAAAAATATAGGTTTGGGCACATACAGCAACACCCTAAGTTTCAGGGCATTCTGTGTCCTTTTACCTGTAGATCATCTAAGTACAAATATAGCAATTAGCTGTATTCATGGGGGCACTAATGACTACCATACCACATATCTATTGGATATGGAATCAGGTCAGGAACTAGGACAGTCTGTAAACTCCTGCTGTTTACAAATCCTTCAGCTCCTTACCATTGATACGTATGCTGCACAGGTAGGGGTGTTCTCTGGGCTCAGTTCCTCTACAATGAACTCAAAATACCTACATCGTACATAGGCTCTTGTTTACTTTTCTGTGGACAGTTACAGACTACATGGGGCAAACATGCACATTCAAAGCACTGTGGCCCAAGTGGCACACTAACCCATCTTCCTGTGGCCCATTCAAGATGAAGCTCTTTCCCATCCACGTTACTCTTTTATTTCTCAGAGCCTCTGGACTGTGTCTTTCCAATAGGAAAAAGGGAACTCCTTTTTGTTTCAATACAGTCTTTTTTTAAAATTAATTCCTTGGTCCTAGCAGAGTGTTTTAGCCAATAATCTGAAAAATGTTTGGTTCAAAAGTATAATTGGTATGGTGTTTTATTTCCCTTCACCCTGATAGCTCAAAAGTTCTGTCTATAAGTTTAATCACAATACCCCACTCTTTCAAGAATAGATTTCTTCGTCTCATCATATCTGATACTGCTAGTCATGTTTGTTGCTTGATGTACATTGCTTTTTCTTTTCCAAAATGTCATTCTATTCAGTGTTAACATACCTCAAGAAAATATTTCACATTTGTCCCCCTTCATCCAATTGTTGTTTAATATCTCACCTGTATTCTCCTAATTTACAGAACCATCAACCATTAATATTCATGCTTTATGACTACTTTGCATAGTCTGTCAGCAAGTGATTTTTGAGATGTTTATGAGAGGCTTGTGCCACCATTGTGTCACTTTCAGTGGTGCAGCAGTTGCACAAACCTTTCAACCATATCTATGAGGCCACGCAAAGCCACTTTGCATGGCTTTGAATGGCCTCATAGATATGAAGTAAGGCAAGGCAGCACAAAGCGCTACGTTTACTCAGCATTAGGGAGGCGTTCTATGGGCATTGCTGTGGGTGTGCCTATACAACTCCCATGGATTTTTAAGTATCCCCAGATTTACAAGGCCATTTAAACCTGGGATTGCATTAAAACCTTGGGGGTCATTACAACATTGGTGGTAAAAGGTGCTTACCGCCGTGCAGAAGACCGCCAATACAATGCCGCGGCCGCGGAATTCCGTCACAGCTATTATGACACATATACTGTAAACCGCCGAAATTCAGACACCCACACAAGTACGCCATACCAAAGGTCAGTGTTAAACTGGCGAAAACAAAACCTCCACCGTCACGCCAACAGAAACACGCCCATGCTATCACGACCCACGAATCCATGCAGCGGTCTTTCAACTGCGGTATTCCATTGACGGTACACACCGCCGCGCTCAAAATACACACATCTCCAAAACACCGCCACATTGGACAATTCAAAATACACACACCTGATACACATACAAACACCACTCCCACACAACCAACACAATATAAAACACACACCCACATCACCCACAAACCCCTACGACCAGAAATTTTGATGAAGCCGAGAGACAGAGAGCACAGCAATTGAGAACCCCACCACACAGAGGCACACAACACCATCACCCATACAACATTCCACGCACAAAACCCCACACACCACTACACATCACCACACTCATCAACACATACACCACCCCACACATCACCCACACCACCCCATGTCACGCCAAAGACACCCCAGGTTTTCCGAGGAGGAGCTCAGGGTTATGGTGGAGGAAATCATCCGGGTAGAGCCACTGCTATTTGGCTCACAGGTGCAGCACACCTCCATAGCCAGGAAGATGGAGCTATGGCACAGAATCATGGACAGGGTCAATGCTGTGGGACAGCATCCAAGAAATCGGGAGGACATCAGGAAGAGGTGGAACGACCTACGGGGGAAGGTGCGTTCTGTGGTCTCCAGGCACAACATCGCGATTCAGCGGACTGGCGGCGGACCCCCACCTCCTCCCCCACAACTAACAACATGGGAGGAGCAAGTCTTGACCATCATGCATACAGAGGGCCTCGGAGGAGTCGGTGGAGGAATGGACACTGGTAAGTCAAATCTTAACTATCATATCCCCCACCCTACCTGCATGCTATCACACACCCCCACCCTCACCCCCTCCCCTATCACTCCAACTCCTCACTAATGTACTAATAACACAAACCACACATCCCAACACCAAGCCCTGCATGCAACAACTAAGCATGGTCACCCCTCACTAAAGCATGCTCACTGCACATACCCATAACAACCCCCCAACCATCATCATACAAACCCCCACACAGGAATGCTTGCACTGGGGTACACGCACACCCACCCATTGCACACCATGACACACACACATGCAATAATCATGTTCTTATACCCCTGCAGGACCACTACGGAACGTCACCACACAGGAGGGTCCAGACATCTCCACTCCATCCCCAGAAGAGGCCCACAGTGACGACAGCAGCTCTGGCCAACTGGATCCAGATGACCAGCCCGGACCATCGTGGGCCTCGGGACAGTCGGTTCCCATCGCACAGGCACAGCCCAACACAGACCTTCCACCCTCTGGTAACACCAGCACAGCACCCACCCAGCGGGCCCATACCTCCGTCCCCAGGACACGTCAATACGGGGTGTGTCCACCACTACAGGGAACCCAGGGTAACCCACCACCCTAACAACAACAGGGTCCTGGGGGCAGTGGTAGTGGGCACACGGTCCAGGGGACGGAGGCCCAGGAACACAGGGGAACTGGGAGGGCTGCTGTGCGACAGGGGCGGACAGGCCAAGGGAACCCACCCTCACGAGGCCCTCTCCTCCATCATGGGAGCATACCACCACTCCCAGGAGACGATGGCTACGGTCCTGGCCAAGTTTCAGGAGACCCAGCGCCTGCAGGAGGAACAGTATTTGGGGTTCAGGGAGGAGCTCAGAACCATCAGCTCCGCCCTGGGCACCATCGTAGGGGTGCTGAAGGACATACAAAGACCATGAGGGACACCGTGGCACTCCAAGGGGCCCCTGACACTAGCATGGACGATGAACTGCCCACCACCTCCGCCGGCGCTAGTGGACAGGACGCCCCGCCACAGGACCACCACACCAGCACCCCACCCCCTGCAGACGGACAACCACCCTGCAAATGGTCCATGAGATCCAGGAACAGGACAGAGCAAGATGGCAAGGCCCCCGCCAGGAAATGAGACCACCCTGATTGTCCTCCCACTCTCCCACTTTGTTACCCTGTCCACATTGGAACTGCCCCAGCTCCACTTCCTATGCCCATATGGGCAGTGCACCTGTGTGACTAATAGACTGGACTCTGCCATGGACATTCCTCCACCATCACCCATCACCATTTTGCCACCCACTCCAATAATGAGCACTTCAATAAACACCCTTGAACCACAAAACAATCTGGAGTCAGTCAGTGATTTTGAAAATTTGTATTAGCAATGACAGTGTCAAAATGCATTTTCAATTGTAATGCCAACATACCTATGTCACACATCACAAGTCCATGAAGGATGCAAGCAGATGACACACGTTGGTAACCACATCTGTGAAACCGTAATGGAAAGGTACAACTCAGTTACCAAATACTGCTACTAATTGACAGACAGGATAGAGGTAGAAGTGTGAAAGTGAATGTAATAGTAAAAAAAATTGTTCTCACCTGTGTGTCACTGGAAATATTGCTGTATGACTGACTCCCTGTTGTCTATGTCTTCTTCCTCAGCTTCCTCCTCATCACTGTCCACAGGCTCCACAGGCTCCACAGCTGCCACAACACCGTCATCTGGACCATCCTCCTGCAGAAAAGGCACCTGGCGTCGCAAAGCAAGATTGTGAAGCATCGAGCAGGCGATGATGATCTGGCACACCTTCCTTGGTGAGTAGAATAGTGAACCCCCTGTCATATGGAGGCACCTGAACCTGGCCTTCAGGAGGCCGAAGGTGCGTTCGATCACCCTCCTAGTCCGCCCATTGGCCTCATTGTAGCGTTCCTCTGCCCTGTTCCTGGGATTCCTCACTGGGGTCAATAGCCATAACAGGTTGGGGTAACCAGAGTCCCCTAATAGCCACACCCGGTGCCTCTGGAGTTGACCCATCATATAAGGGATGCTGCTATTCTGCAGGATGTAGGCGCCATGCACTGAGCCAGGGAACATAGCATTTTCCTGGGAGATGTACTGGTCTGCCAAACATACCATCTGTACATTCATGGAATGATAACTCTTCCGGTTCCTGTACACCTGTTCACTCCTGTGGGGGGGGGACCAGAGCTACATGGGTGCCATCAATAGCACCTATGATGTTGGAGATATGTCCAAGGGCATAGAAGTCACCTTTCACTGTAGCCAAATCCTCCACCTGAGGGAAAACGATGTAGCTCCTTACGTGTTTCAGCAGGGCAGACAACACTCTGGACAACACGTTGGAAAACATAGGCTGGGACATCCCTGATGCCATGGCCACAGTTGTTTGAAATGATCCACTTGCACGGAAATGGAGCACTGATAGCACCTGCACTTCAGGGGGGATTCCTGTGGGATGGCGGATTGGTGAGATCAGGTCTGGCTCCAACTGGGTACACAGTTCCTGGATTGTGGCACGGTCAAAGCTGTAGGTGATGATCAAATGTCGCTCCTCCATTGTTAACAGGTCCACCAGCGGTCGGTACACCGGAAGATTCCGCCATCTCCTCAAATGTCCCAGCTGACGGTGCCTAAGAAGGACAATTGCGACCACAGAGTCAACAAATTCCCAGGTATGTACCCACAGCTACACAGAACACGGCACCAAATACAAAACTCTTCCTGTATGTGTGTTGAGTGTAGGCTTTGGTATGTGTGACACAGTAGTAAATGAAGCCATGTGGGCCCCTGAAATGGCGGCTGCCTGACCTCTAAAGTGGGACAATGGGATGTGAGGTATCTGCGCTGGCGTTGTACACCGTCGCGGTAGGCGGTCGTGGACCGCAGCGCAATGCTGCATTGGTTAACATTGAACCCTATGGGTCCCAGGAGCCAATGATGAAGTGCACCGACGGTGATGATACGCACTGCCGCGGACGTGACCGCCGCGGACGTGACCGCCATTTTCTATCTGTTCAATCACTCGATACCTGATCTTCGACAGGAGAGGACCTACACTGCAAGTGCTGCTGTGACCTCGGTCTGGAAGAGACAATGGCTTCTGCGTCTGGGTAAAGGGCCCCTGCCTTCACTGCACAGGAGTTGGAGAAGCTAGTCAACCCAGTACACGCTACTCTACGGTCCTCCAGACCAACAGGTAAGTACACAGGGAGCACGTTGTATGGGCTATGCTGGGTGGAGAGGGCTGGTTGTCAGTAGGAAGGGGGCAGAGTTCAGGGAACATGAAGGACTGTGAATGCATGTGCCACATGGCAAGGGTAGGGATGGGGGCCACTCACTTCGACGGTGCTGTTGGTAATGACTTCTCTTCTTCCCCTGTACATGTCATGTAGGTCAGCGCGAACCAGAAGAAGGACATTTGGCGTGCCATCGCCAAGGACGTCCGGACCCTGGGGGTCCACCAGAGATGGGGCACCCACTGCCGGAAAAGATGAGAGGACATTCGCCGCTGGAGCAAGAAGACGGCGGAGGCTCAGCTGGGGATGGCCTCCCAACGTGGGAGGGGTGCCTGTCGCACCATGACCCTGCTGATGTTCAGGATCCTGGCGATGGCCTACCCGGAGTTGGATGGGCGCTTGAGGGCATCACAGCAGACACAAGGGGGTGAGTACACTCTCATTCTGCGGACTTTGCGCGCAGTGGAGGGGTCTGGGTGGGGGAGGAGGGATGTGGGTTTCCCTAGGCCAGGGCGAGTTACGTAGGCTAGGCCCCTCCGTAATGCAGGCCATGTGGCACTCCACCCCACCTCTGTAGAGTGCCAAGTACAGGTATACATGCCCCTGTGTCATCTATGTGTGCAGATGACCACCATAGCCATGAAGGCCAGATCCCAGGAATTGAATCTGTAGAGGCCAAGAGCACGGTGTAGTGCAGGGGGCTGCTGTGTCCCCCCCTTTTTGTGCTCTCCCTGTTCTTGTGTGCATCAGCATCATCAGGCGGAGGTACAGTGGCACCAGAGCACGAGGGAGCTGCATCCCACATGGCCATGGAGGGCCACACCACAGACTCCGAATACACCAGTGGGACGGAGGGCGAGGGGAGCTTCACGTCGGTCACCGGATCACCAAACAGCGACACGGACTCATCTGTCGATGGGAGCTCCCTTGTGGTGGCAGCACCATCTGTGCCCCCCACTTCTACAGGTACAGCCGCCACCTCCCCTACCAGCACCGCCCTCCCAGCAGCCCCTCAGCCTTCGCCCTGTGCCCGCTCACCCAGGAGGGTGGGCATCACCTTCGCCCCAGGCACCTCAGCCCCTGCCCCAGTCACCCCTGCTGCCCTCAGTGAGGAGGCCATTGACCTCCTCAGGTCACTCACTGTTGGGCAGTCTACCATTGTGAATGCCATCCAGGGTGTAGAAAGGGAGTTGCAACAAGGTAATGAATTCCTGGAGGGCATTCATTCTGGTCAGGCTGTCCTTCATCGAACCCTGCAATCTCTGGCCTCAGCACTGATGGCAGCCATTGTCCCTGTGTCTAGCCCCCCTCCAACTTCCTCCACCCAGACCCAGTCCCCTGTACCCCAGCCTATCCCAAACACACCATCAGACAAGCATGCATACACCTCAACACACAAAAGTAGCTCAGGCAAACATAAGCACCACACAACCCACAGGCACTCAAACAAGCATCACCCACATACAGACACAACAACATCCACTGCCTCCACTGTACCCCCTCCTCGTCGTCTCCCTCCTCCCTCCCAGTGTCGTCTACACTTTCACCTGCATGCACTACAACTACAGGCACTAGGACTCGCACCAGAACACCCAGCACCGCACCCTGCTCACCTGCACTCACCACCCCCACTACCATTTACACGTCCCCTGTGTCCACTCCCAGTGTGTCTGTGACGCCCCCTCCCAAAGAACACAAACGCGGGCACCCACACACCCAACATCCATCCACCTCACGACAGCCTCCAGTACCTGCACCTGCACACAAATCACCTAAAGTTACACCTCCTACAACCACCTCCTCTTCCTCCACTCCCAGACCCCCTCCAGCTAGCCATCCCAGTCTTCGTCAGAAACTCTTCCTCACCAACGTTGACCTCTTTGCCACCACTCCCACCCCTCCAATTCATAGGTCCCGTAGTAGCACGTCAGCCAAAAAAAGTCCAGTACCAGTGGTGCGTGTTAAAGGTGTGTGGAGTGCACCGGCCACCAGGACTGCCAGTCCACCCCCTGTAAAGCACCTTAAGTTGGAAAGTGGCCGACGGGACAGGGTGAAGACTCCTGGTGGCAAAACTGCTCACAAGGGTCCCGGGGGGAGTGCCGAGTCAGCTGTGACTCCTCCCAAGGTGGTGAAGGGCCAGAAGAAGTCTCCAAAGTCTGGTAAGAGCAGCACAGTGGAGAAGGGCGCCATCCTCCCCGGCGGCCGGGACGCCACCGCCAGCACTGTCGTCACTGGTCCGGAGACCACCACCAGAGTCAGTGCCCTGGAGGGCAGCAGTATCGTCACTGGCTGGAGACCACCGCCAGAGTCAGTGCCCTGGAGGGCAGCAGTATCGTCACTGGTCCGGAGACCACCGCCAGAGTCAGTGCCCTGGAGGGCCCCGTCAGCCACAGCCCTGCTGGGCAATGAGGGACCGTCATGCCACACACCAATGCACAGGTCAGAGTCAGCAAAGTCAAGCACCGCTGAACAGGGCAAAGACCGCCATGGTGAAGACCGCTGAACAGGGCAAAGCACCTCTGAACAGGGCAAAGACTGCCATGGTAAAGCACCGCTGAACAGGTCAGAGACTGCCCTGACAAAGCACCGCTGAACAGGCCAAAGACCGCCATGGCAAAGCACCGCTGAACAGGTCAGAGACCACCATTGTGAAGACCGCTGAGCAGTGCAAAGACCAGCATGGCAAAGCACCGCTGAACAGGGCAAAGACCGACATGGCAAAGCACGCTGAACAGGTCAGAGACCGCCATGGTGAAGACCGCTGAATAGGCCAAAGCACCGCTGAACAGGGCAAAGACCGACATGGCAAAGCACCGCTGAACAGGTCAGAGACCGCCATGGTGAAGACCGCTGAACAGGGAAAAGCACTGCTGAACAGGGAAAAGACCGCCAAATCAAGCATCGTTAGCCCATGTGCAGCTGGGACAGTGACGGAACAGGGACCGTCACGGGGAGCCTGATGCACTCTGGGCATCAGTCCCCCTCCAGAACCAGTGGAGACTGTTATCCACTTGAGAGACTGTGGCTTTGCTCTCCCCAGGATGGTACCGTGGTGCAACCCACCCACTGTAGAGACTTGAGAGACTGTGGCTTTGCACTCCCCAGGATAGTACAATGGGCAACCCACCCGATGTAGGGACTTGAGAGACTGTGGCTTTGCACTCCCCAGGATGGTACAATGGGCAACCCACCTACTGTAGAGACTTGAGAGACTGCGGCTTTGCACTCCCCAGGATAGTACAGTGGGCAACCCACCCACTGTAGAGACTTGAGAGACTGTGGCTTTGCACTCCCCAGGATGGTACAGTGGGCAAGCCACCCACTGTAGAGACTTGAGAGACTGTGGCTTTGCACTCCCCAGGATAGATCAATGGGCATGGAGCCCCGTCGTGGATCTGGCGTGGTGCTGTATCCGGCTGAGGTGCCCCCCCTTTCCTTCCCCCTGAGGTGCCTGTTGTATTTCTACCTGATGCCCCTGCAGTGTTCTCTCTGTTTGTGGACAGGTATCTAGTGTGGGCCTCGCCCAGGCATTTTGGGCCCAGTGGTGCACGGACATTGATATGTGCATACCTGCACTACTAATCGTAATGTATAAATTCTGGAATGTGTATGTATATCTGTATGTATTTGGTTACTGTGGTTTGAAACATTACAATGGTTGAACTGATTTCCTTTTGTCTTTGCATTCTTCCGGGGGGTTGTGGGTTGTGACTGTGCTGTTTGGAAATGCAGTGGTGTGTGTGTTGTAGTGGGTGAGGGTCGGGTTGAGGGTGGGGGTGTTGCGTGTGTGTCCCCCTGACTTTTGCCTCCCCCCTCCCCTATGTCGTAGCTGCAGTACTCACCGCTGTCTTTGGCGCCTACGTTGCTGGTGATCATGGAGGAGCAGGAAGACAAGCACAGGGAGTATTTGTAGTTCGGGCTCCATGGTGGCCTCCTTCCTCGTGGAGTGTATTAAGGTGAGCGTTTTCCCATTGCAAAAGCTGTTTCCACCGTGTTTTTATCCACGGTGAATCCGCCCCGGAAAAGGGCGGATTGGCGGGTTGTGATACTGTGGGCGGTACATTGTCTCCCGCCTGTCTGTTGGCGGTGACCGCTGCACTGCTTGTCTGTACCGCGTGGTGGTCGGAGTGTTGAAGTGGCTGTCTATTTTGGCGGTTTCAGCCACAGTTATAATTCCCTTTTTTTGCCCACTGGCCTGTTTGCGGTATTACCGCAGCTTTAACACCGTCCGTTAGCGTTGTAATGACCCCCCATATGCCTTCCCAGGGGAGCACAACGAGGAGAAATGTCTTTATTTCACCTTGTTTTTCCTCTTTCTGTTTGTGCTGTATTTTGCAGCACACATAGAAAGCGGAAAAAAGCCTCCCAGGACTGTTTTGTGCTAGAAGGTGCCACTTACTGCCCAAAACAATCCCACCTACAATACAGAGACCCCTGCACCATGGTGCAAGGGTGCCTGCATTGGTGCTAGGCAGCCAAAACGGGGCCAGCGCAGTGGGAAAGCACAGAAATGCACATTATTGCATAGATACAGTGCATTCCAGCCCTTTCCCTTTGACGCAGGACAGCGCAGCAAGGTGACTTGCTGCGCTGCATCAAAAAGTTAGTAATCTGCCCCCCAGTTTCAGGAATTTTATAAACATATCAGCATTATAAATATGCAAGAGTATCAGGACTGAGTTCTAAGGTTTTTTCTCCTTTGATTGATAAATATTGCATTATATTGTATTTTTATTCATGACTTAGTTACCTAAAACCATAAATTTAGAATAAAACAATCAGCACAATCATTGATCATCGTATAAAATTCCTCATAGAAACTTCTCCTTGTAACCGTACCTGTATCTAATTCATGTCTTAGTTCATTTAAACTATTTATCGGAAGTAAAACAGTCATCACAAAATTCCCCATAAAGAACTTCTCATTGCAATCATAACTGTATCTAGTAAAATGTAGACATTATGACAAGTTACCTTTCTAGATGAGATTTACCAAATATGTTCTCACCCAAGTCTCTTTCCCTTATCTCTTTAAGGTTTCTGGGTCCAAAAGTCTACCCCTTTTGGGAATTACTCCGGGTACCACTTGCTCCGTGGAGAAGAAGAAGGGAGGTCACTCTTCCTGGTCCCAGAACCCCTCCAAAGGACCACCTACATCCTCCTCCACCCACAACCTCTCCTTGCCTCCTCTTTGCTTGTGGAGATGAATAAGACTGGAAGGTTACTCCTCTTGTCAGTCATGAAGCTTCTTGTATCAGAACTGAAGAGCAGCCTTTATACAGGAAAGAAGCCACAGGAGTACCCTCTTCAAAGTGTTTCTTGGCTTCCTGATTGGTGACACTACTTCCTAGTCCACACTATCTTTCTCATTTGGATGGTGATTGGAACTCTTGGGAACGTTGTTCTTAAAGCTTCTGTCCCCCACTTTATGGAAATCATGCCCTTTCTATCACTTTCTCCGTCTATGCATTAGGTTTCAGAAATAACAGACCAGGTGTGCTGGTCAGCCCCTTCCTATCCTCTAATTACAGGAATCAAATCCAATGAGTGAATTAAGTGTTTAATTTATATCGGTTCACTAGCTGACTCACTTTTCCTCTTGTATGCAAATGCTATTCCACAATTGATTCTGCACAAAATACAGGTGTTTCAGGGATATGGTCCTATTCCCCATTGCAACTCTGCATGATGGTGGCACTTGAGACCCAAAAGGGTTCAGTATTGGGGGGGAGGTGGTTAGTGCTACATACATATTTGCTCAGTGCTGGCCAACACATAGCGAAAGTATTGTTCGTGACAATGATGAGACCTAGTATGCCACTATTGGCATTTGTGATTAGTGGGAATCAATCCATGTTGAGATAGGTTATCACTAGTTAAGAAGGCAAATAGGAGAGTGAAATAAGGATCACTGGTGGAAAATAGAAGTCTCCAAGAAAAATGTTTTCAGTTGATCAAATCACTTGGGAGGTCATGATCAAGTACCATGACCTCACACACCCAAGAAAGCAATTATGCGAAGCAAATATGCGAACGAGAGACAAAATGTAGAATAAAATTATCTAACTCATAAAATCACACATTGAATGCATTAATGCAAATTATTATACATGGAAAAAAGTATCTGGAACAATGAAGGAACAAAACAGCACATACAAATACAGGGCTCAATATTTCACGCTAGTTCAGTGAAAAAAAAAAACAATTGAATAACACAAACAACCATTACCAACAAAGAAGAGGGCACATCAAAGGGAGACACACTTGCTGAAGCAAAACTCCTGTTGTATCACTTTCAGTGCACTTGATGACATGTACTTGAGTTTACGCACCAGCAAACCTATAAAGTTGCAGATACCAGCAGTAAAACCCACCTTGCTCCCCTGCAGTAGAGGGACAAAACAAGCAAAGAGAAACCATCAGAAATTACCTCATTGTCTGGCAGCACCTCAGGAGAAAGAGAAGGAAAACAAGAGAAAATAAAATAAAGGTGAATGATAACACTCCAACATTACACTGATCACGAATGTGTGCAGGCCTCCACTATTTAAAAAAATAGAGGTGCCATAACCTAAATTTTAAATGAACCTGTACCCTGTGAAGAAAAAAATATTTCCCCCAAAAAGAAGAGCAGCCCAATGAGTGAGTAAATGTAATGACTAGAATGTCAATGATGTAAGGGAGTATTCTTCAGACTCAAGTCTCAGATACTGTAGCAAAGTAAAATAATACTTGTCAGGATTCTACCAACTTGCTACTAGATGTCACTCATTAGGGCGCTTTAGTTTCCTTGTGCTCTGTTGTGGTACTGCTGTTGTTAGTACTGGGTTGGTCCTTGGCTCTGTTTCCCTTAGTCTCTGAACACATTGTCCTGTTTTTGTCTTCTTGCAGCATCTGTTTCTGTCCTGTATTTTCCTGCATCTCTAGTCTAGTACTAACCATTGATCATAGTCTCCTGTCTGCACTCTTCTTGATCTGCCATGCTATATGCAGATTCCCTGCCTTGTGTTCTGTGTTCCTGTTTATCTGCATATTTCTGTCTTGCCTTGTTTGAGTACAGATTTCTCCTGCCCTTGTTTTCAGTATTTCAGTTCTGTTCCTGACTCTGATTTCAGTCCTGCTTATGTCTGAGCCCAACTTCTGTTTTGATGTTCCTTGTCCTTTTCCCTGTTGTTTTGTCTTGTATTGTTATCCTGATTTTCATTACTTCCAAGGATGCCAGTTAGATTCCAAGGCGTGTGCCTTTGGCACAAAGACCCACTGAGTGCATCTTCTCCATTGGAGCTACTGGGTGTCTTCCAGATCTTTGTGAGATTATTTTGCTCCTTGGTTTCATATAACATTGTTTCACCTCACAGAGAAATAATTTCAGAGGAACAGACAAACTATAATTTCAAGTTCCCTATTTACTGCTTGTTCCAACCTGCTTCAGTTCTCAGCTTCTGTCCTACCTCCGATCCAGCCTTCTGGTACTCTCTTATTTATACTTCACTCCAGTTATTCAGTCATGTTCCAGTCTCACCCAGCTAGTCCCCTGATTGATCATCATGCTACTTCCCCAACAGATGAAAAGCCCAGCCCATATCTTTCTTGTCAAGATGTTTAGGGTCAGGTTTATCAAGGTTTTGTGTTGCCTTTGTGCCACTGTAGGGGACACAAAGGTGACTCAAAACCTAAGTGAGATTTGCTTGGCCCTACATGGCTTAATAAATCTAAAGTAACGCAAGACAGTGGAGACAGGGAGACATTCTATGGGTGGAGTGTTGGTGTTCCCATGCATTCCCAGATAAATTCTTCGGCACTGCCAGATTTACCATTAGTGACAGACCTGGGAATGCGTCAGAATGCGTCAGAATGCTATGCCTCTCCAAGTGAGGTGTAACAAGGAGAAATAACCGTATATATCAGTGTTTTCTCGTTTTTCTACATGTGCTGCATTCTGCAGCACATGTAGAAAGCAGAAAATGCCTCTCAGGATTGTTTTTGTGCAGGAGGGTGTCCCCTCCTGCACAAAAACAAACCTGCCTACTACACAGGCATCCTTGCATTATGACAAATGTGCCTGCATTGCTGCTAGGCAGCACATTGTGCGCTAGCACAGGGAAAGACTGTGCTTGGAAAAGACAGGAATGAGTTGTACAATGGTAAATAAGGTGCCTTCCTGCTCTTTCCTTTTCATGCACTGCAGAAAGGTGGCTTGCTGCATTGCACTGCAAGAGAGAATGATAATTCTTGCCATAAGTATATTGAAAACCAAAAAGCCTGGGTATGTAGCTAGACTCCCTTTTGCCTAAGTTGTACAGTTCATTTCAACCAGTTAGAAAGACAATTTTCTTGAAAGATCAGCACATGAAAAAATAGACATTTACATGCTGAATATTATTTCCTGTGGTTCTATCTGTGATCCTTTCCCATAGCTCATGTCAGTGAAGAACTACAAGATGAAAATCCATTTCTATAAACTTTGTCAGCAGCAGAAAAGCAGAATGGTTGTTCATAATGTGGTGCATTAAAGGGTGCTTTTCTCAAGTTAGCAGCCTCAGAAATTAGGACCAAGATCTTAAAACCTTTGACAACAATTCCAAGCCATTGCGTATTTGTGTATGTCGTCAACCCTGTAGTTTAACCCCAACTGTTTGTACTGCTGTTACAATTCCTTTGTTATCTAAAAATGACTCCAGAGATCTGTTGCCTGATCACATTTTTTGTTCTGGCACAGTAAAATCAGTTGGGGTCTTTAGTCCACAGGCGTATTCATTCAACAACTCTTGTGAATCATGTCATGAAACTAAAGCAAAGATTTCACATGCCTATAGGGTCATGCAGCTAAGTCTGGTGTACAACTAATAGACAATTCTTTCTCTAAATTATCTGCTTCTGCCTACAACTGAACTTTATGATCTTAAGAGAGAGAGAATGGATTTGTTTGATAAGTATGTCAGTCTACATTACAATTTGTTTCACAAAATACACATTTTCTCTCAGACTAATCCCTGTTGTTCTGAACCAGTGATCCTCTTATCGATCCTCAGTTCTATTATACTCCAATTGAGTCATTTAAGTTTAAACAATAATTCATAAAACAGAAAGAGTAGCTTGAGGAACAACTGGCCTATCAGATACAAATTAATTTGATATACTCTCCTTTACTTGCTACAAATATTGAGCAAGCTTTTTTTTTAAACCAGATCCTTTGAAAGGCTTCAAGACTATGAAACACTCAAGACTCCTGAACTGAGAGATCACAGATTTACAGAGTCTGCCTTAACCTGTGCTGTAGGCCTAACACAGGAGTCAAATGAAAACATTATGTGAGAAGTTATCTAGTTTTTTTAATGATACACTTGCTCAATTAAGCACAATATGCTCTTCTGGAATACTCAGAAAGTTTCCCAGATAGACCCATTCAGCTCCCATTTCCCCAATGAGGCTTTCCGGAAAGAATTCTGTCCTGTAACTGAACATATTTTGGAGTTAGTCATAAACTACCACCCTTCTGACTCTCCCTTCCCAGTATATGAAGGTGTTGATAGCTATACTTGTGAAAGAGACTGCTTTCTTTTAGTTATTACCAGGAAAAGAAACTGGTATCTCAGATATGGAAGAACACAGCGGTGAACACACTTTAAAAAAAATCTCACTGCATCAATCTGATCCACAGACTCAGACCCATCAAATTCCTGCTCTGCCTACCAAAGAGTTTGTAAAAATGGATGGTATGCACAGTGCAATTTCGTCCCTCAGTTACTGCACTTTGTTGAGCCCTCTGACTTCTTGGAAGTCAGAGCAGTGAGCTAATGGTAGTGTCAGTGCAAGATGATCTGCATAGAGCAGTGGATGCTGAGAGCACATGTGCTTTAGCCATCTTAGCAGCCTTAGATACTGTTGAAGCCTCCTTCAGATCAGGAACAAAACCAAAGACCAGTCAGCCCTTTACAGTATAAAGGAAGAACATTTATTACATGCATGGAGACTGATGGCTTGATAGGCCAACTCCAAGCAGTCCACATTTAGGAAGTCATACATGATCTTTTATTTCTACAAACCACAGGGCGTGTTCATGCAACTCATTAATTCTCAACAGTAACATGTCATCATTTCTCGAACACTGCAGAAAGTATTACTGTTAATCATATATATTGTACCAAATAAGGTAAGGTACCCTGCACAAGGAAGTTACAGAATATGGCCTACGTGCCTCACATTGCGAGATGGAACTTTCCATTTAACAGGGACGACGCATACACTGGATAGTACATTTCTTAATATATCTTGCTTCAGCTAGCGTGCAATGATTTTTCATGAGGGCTGTTTTGATAGCAAGCCTTGCATCATAATGCATTCGGAGCAAACAGAAAAGATCAGAAAATAAAGTTCATATAGGTCATGAGCTGTTCAACAAACAGGCCTTGTTACCATTGAGTATCCCAGGGCCTGGGAGGCCAGAAATGGAGTCAAGGTAAAATGCATTTCCACATTCCGCCCTCTGATACTCAATGATAACCTACACGTCCCTCTGTAGCAGTGTTGTCTCTGGACTGATCTTTTCCTCTGGGGCACCTTTTTTATAGTGGTGCTGGTGATATGCAGCAGTCTTGTTACAGTCTCTGTATAGCACTACCCTTATGCTGATAGGACACACCA
Organism: Pleurodeles waltl; assembly: GCF_031143425.1. Classification (NCBI taxonomy): domain Eukaryota; kingdom Metazoa; phylum Chordata; class Amphibia; order Caudata; family Salamandridae; genus Pleurodeles; species Pleurodeles waltl. The sequence goes on along the minus strand of NC_090439.1, from coordinate 703,907,401 downwards.
TTATTAACACACAGAGAGTTATAAGTGCCACTATCCCTATTATCAGTGCCTCTGTGAACCATGACCCCCAATTTCTGAACCATGCGCTTAATGTTTCCCAAATTCCACAGGGGTCTGTTGAGACAAACACTTCCTTTGCTTCCCTTTCTACTTTCCTTATGCATCATCATAATCATCATCCTTACATTTCCTATTGCCTTATTTATCTTTCCACTATTATTTGGTATGGACATGCAGCAATCCTTATGGATCACATGGCATACCCCACCATCCTTTGATAGAATGATGTCTAACGCCATTCTGTTCTGAATCACAATAGCTCTTAGATCAGTGTGCTCCTCCGTGATATTTCCAAGAGCTGTACCTGTGGAGTCCGCCAATGTCTCCACCAGTTCGGCCAATTTCTGTATTTTATATTCTGAATGCATAACCCCAAATGGTGGCACTATCTCTCCCATTATTCCTAAGGGCTGATCTAGCCTGGAAGAGGCCCTTTTTCTGTGTATTTTCGGGCGTGCTAGATCTGTTATCTGTGGCAGACTTGTCACATGCATTATGCGTGGCAGCACTAATGCTGGATAACGGCTACCTCTCAATCCAGCCGGTAATCTGAAGTATCAGTAATTACCACATACAAAGAAAAATCCCCCGGGCCCAGGCAGGCCCACTGACAACTTTTTGGGGCCAACCCTTATTCTATCTAAGTTAGTATAACTGAGGCAATCTCTGGTGCCTACATTTATGTTGATATTGGCATCAGTGATGCCCTCCATACAGCCGCCGTCGGAGGGTTTAAGGAATTTCATCATAGAGCATGGGTACTCTTTATTCTCTACAGCAATTATTCTCTCAACTGAGGTGCTACCCTTTGTGTACCTTATGCACCCTGGTGCTTTCTTCTGTCCACCAATTTTTTGGAATTGGATGCCTATACTTTCTGCGGTCCGGTTACCGGGCACCAGCCCCTCCTCTTGTACCATTTTGGTATTCTTGCCCAATTGCCTCGGTCCCTGAAGTTGGGCTAGAATCAGCTGATCCTCTGTCTGAGGAGTCATTCACCCACATGTGGCACCATTTTGAGGGCTGTCCCTTCCGTATGTTCCCTTGTTCTTCTTAACAAGGGACTGCTGCTTTATGAGATCATTCACTATGGGGGTCATTACGGCATTGGCGGCCGGCTACCGCCGCCCGCCAAGCAGTAACCGCTGTGCGGCTGCCAATGTGGCCGCACTCCCGCGGCCCCCATCACGACATCCCCGCTGGGCCGGCCCAGCGGGGATGAGGCCGCAACATAGGAGCCGTCTCCTAATGGAGCCGGCGGTGTTGCGGCTGTGCGACCGGTGCAGTTGCACCCGTCGCGCTTTTCAGTGTCTGCTATGCAGACAGTGAAAAGCTGGCCGGGGCCCTGTTAGGGGGCCCCTGCACTGCCTATGCCAGTGGCATGAGCAGTGCAGGGGCCCCCAGAGGCCCCAGGACACCCATTACCGCCAGCCTCTTCCTGGTGGTGCAAACCGCCAGAAACAGGCTGGCGGTAGGGATGTCATAATCCCCAGGGCAGCGCTGCTTGCAGCGCTGCTTGCAGCGCTGCCCTGGCGGATTATCACCGCCGGGGCTAAAACGGCGGGAAACCGCCGGCCCCGGCAGTGCGACCGCGGTGCTACCGCCGCGGTCGTAATAAGGGCCTCCGTACCGCCAGCCTGTTGGCGGTAAGGATGCTACATTACCCCTGGCGGTCTCCGACCGCCAGGGTCGTAATGACCACCTATGTCATATTCTCTCTGGTTGCTCCTAACAGGTGCTTTGAGCTGCTGCTGTATGAGACTGTTCACAATGTTACATCCTACATATTTGCTAAGTGGGATGGCTGTGTACTTCATTGCATTTTGGAAGTGCGTGGGCAAGTGGGTGCACACATAACAGTCTGATACATTTGTTGCTTTTACATACAGCATAACTGTTTGTAGACACGTGTTGTGTGCGTATATTTCCCTATTCTCACTCCATGGCATCTGTCCCTTATTTTCCTCCCTCTACTGGTGCCCTGTCTCCCTTTCCCCCGATATATTGGCGTGCAATCCTTCACTTTTATTGAGATAGCTATGCTCATTGAGAAATGATATGTATATTTCGTCTGCAAACATTATTAATATAATTGTCAGTATTATTACCGGAGTGGGGGCGCAGATGGTAGTCAGCACTGCAGGCCATTTCCTCTTGTTATTCTTGTCTGCAAGCATTGTCCTTGCTGTTGGTAGGACGATGTCAGAGACCGGAAGGCGTCCCCTTGAAATATTAAAGTTAATTGTTCCCAGTCTTTTCGAATCAGTAGGTGGTGGTCTATTATTTTCCCATCGGTGGTACTCTATAATGTGGCATCAGAGGTTATCTAGCACATAATACCCATTCAGGTACATCTGTAGATAAATCCAGACAGGACCCGTTTGCACCGTGGGTTTTCAAAGGTGTGCCGCACAAGCAGTCCTATGAAGAGTCACTGCAGGACCCGCTTGCACCCCTTGGCCTTTGCGAGGGTGCAGCACGAGCAGTCCTGTCAGTGTTCCCTTGACTTGTTCGTGGATCGGAGGTTGTACCCCGGCGGTGGTGGCGGAACCCTAGTTGGTGAAACAGGCGGCTGTTGCAGATTCGTTGGTCCCGCCACCTTTTTGGTGTGGGAGCTGTGGGTCCAGCAAGTTAACCCCTCACTCTTGACCGCAGTACCCATTGTCAGAAGGACCTGGTATAGTTCCTTCTACCTGGGCTATAGACAATGTCATCTGGTTTGGGCTTTGACCCATACCCAATCACCAGGCTACAGTCAATTTTCTGGTGGTGTCTCTTCTTCCGGTAAGGCCTGCAGCACCGGACGGTGGAGATAATGTAGGGTCTCTGTTATTTTCTTGCAGTACTGTACAATAGATCATCTTTTACTGCTAGTGGCGCCACAGACATGTGGTCAGGAATGTGCCTGGGATGGCCAAACAGTATCTCATAGGTGTTCAATTTTGGTACTCTGTCAGGGGTGCTTCTCATGGCAAGCAATGGCAATGGCAATGGCAGCGCATCGATCCAGGAGAGTTCAGTGGATGCACAGATCTTCCCTATTTTGTTTTTAAGTATCCCATTCTTCCTTTCGACAGCTCCCGCTGTGAGTGGATGGTATGCACAGTGCAATTTCTGGGTGACAACTAGTCCTTTGCAGAGCCCCTGTATTACATGGGAAATGAACCCTGGTCCATTGTTAGAGCGCAGGAGTGTTGGGACCCCAAACCATGGGATAAGTTCCTTTAATAGGCACTCAGCAACTGTCTGTGCATTGCAGTTCTTGGTGGAATAAGCTTCTGTCCATTTACTGAGCATGCACACAATGACCAAAACATATCTGAACTTGTGCGTGTGGGCATTTTGATTAAATCCATTTGTAGGCTCTCAAAGGGTCCATGTGGCAGTGGGAAATGGCCTGATGCAGTGGGTGTACCCTTGCCTGTGTTATACTGAGCACAAATAGTGCACAGTTTACACAAATGTTCCTCATACTGATGAAATTTCGAGCTAAACCAACATTGGGAAAACAGACAGATCATTCCATCTCGACCCACATACAAGGGGCTGTGGAAGAGGGGGGCCATGGAGGGGAGCAACATTGATGGCAGGCATATCTTGTCATTTGGGGCTAACCAAACCCCCTCCCCGTTTTGTGAACATCCTCCCCTTTTCCATTTCTCTAACTCCTGTTCCCCAGCCTGTTGTTGAACACATTTTGTCATCTGCACCATTTCATACTTGCACCCACTTAAGGCTATTCTTCGAGCTTCCTTATCAATAAAAACATTACCTGTGGAAACCCGGGGGTCATTATGACCCTCGCGTTCACTAGACCGCCATGGTCACGTTGGCAGTTGGACCACTGCGGCCGTGGCGGTCTGACTGCCACATTATGACTGTGGCGGAGCCGTCATGGTCCAACTGCTGACACCATCAGGCTGACGCCAGTCTGCAGCCTGGCGGTCCCAGTGGTTGTAATTTGCCAGCCTGTCCATGGCAGTGTGGCTGGCAGAATGGGGGACTTGGGGACCCATGGGGGCCCCTGCACTGCCAATACACTTGGCATGGGCAGTGCAGGAGCCCCTATGCCCAGTCCCATTGCCCATTTCACTGCCCGAATTTTGGGCAGTGGAATGTGGGATGGGTGCTGCTGCACCTGCTGCACCACCTCATTGCAGTTGGCTCCATCAGGGTCCGGCTGCAATGTTAAGGCCTTGTTCCCCCCTGGACCAGCGGGCAGAAACACTATTTCCGCCTGCCGGCCCAGCGGGGAAACCATAATAGGGCCAGCAGGGTTTAGGCTGCACAGGCGGCCTGATGGGGTTATGGCATTGGAAATGTAATAATGAGGGCCATAGTCTTTGGTAGAGGTATAATCTGCACACCTTACAATGGCAATCCTTTTTGGTAAAAGCAATGTTTGCAAGAGTTTTGCAATCAGTGATATGTGCTGTATGTGTTCACTAGCTGAGGTGAGGAATCCCCTCATTGCCCACAACTGTCAAAGTCATGTGTTACTCCAAAAGCGTATTGACTGTCTGTGTAGATATTTGCTGACCTTCCTTCCGCCAACTTGCAAGCCCTCGTTAGTGCCACTAATTCAGCTGGCTGGGGACTTTTTACTGTTGCTTGTTTTCCACTTCCCAGCAATCCTTTCGCTGTACCCACAGCATAAGCAGCTTGCAATGTCCCATTTTTGTCCCTGATGCATGACCAATTGACAAACAAGTCCCCCTCTGCATCTTGGAGCGGGGTATCACTGATATCTGGTCTCACTTTTGTGTGTCTATCAACTGCCAGTATGCAGTCATGGAAGGAGTTGTCCATGGAGGGGTCATCATGATCACTTTCTGCCGGCAGGAGACAGTAGGGATTCAGTGTGGTGCATCTTTTAATAGTGATATTAAGGGGGTTATTCTAAATTTGGAGGAGGTGTTAATCCGTCCCAAAAGTGACGGAAAAGTGACGGATTTACCACCAGCCGTGTTACGAGTCCATTATATCCTATGGAACTCGTAATACGGCTGGTGGTATATCCGTCACTTTACCGTCACTTTTGGGACGGATTAACACTCCTCCAAAGTTAGAATAACCCCCTAAGTGCCAACAATGTCAGCTTATTTTTGGAGAGGCAAGCATTTGTGTGATGTTGTGTTTTTGTGGTAGTCAATAATGTGTCCACAGCATGTGGAACATGCAAAATCAATGTGTGTGCCAGCACAACATTTTCTGATTGCTCAACCGACAGGGAGGCCACTGCCCTTAGACATGGTGGGAGTGCTGCTGCAACAGGGTCTAGTGTGGTGGAGGAGTAGGCCACTGGTCCTTTCTCATGGCAGAATAAGTGAAAGTCCTTAGTATAATCTGGGATTCCTAATGCTGGTGCTGCACACAGCTCTCTTTTCAGTGTTTGGAAAGCTTCCTCACAGTCTGGGGACCAGGGGAGTTTGTCTGGTACTTCTTGTGGGTGAGGTTCTGGGGTGGGCATGCTATAAGGGAAATATTTGGGATGCAGTGCCTGCAATAACCTGCTACTCCCAGAAAGGCACTCACCTTCCTCTGCGTGTGTGATCTGGGATATTGTGTTATGACTGCTATCCTGTCTGGTAGTAACTTTGTGTCTCTTGGGAGTTTTTGTGGCCTAAGTATTGTGCTTTTTTGCTGTCAGAATTGCAATTTCTTTGGGGACACTTTGTGGCCGTTCCTCACTAGGGGCCAGATGTAGCAAAAATAAAAATTGCGACTCGCATTTTGCGAGTTGATGCGAGTCGCAAAATGCGAGTCGCAAATTGGAATGCCAGAAAAAAAAGCGATCCGATTTTGCGACTCGCAGCCGGACTCGCAACGAGTCCGCAGTTTGCGAGGTCGCTGTTTGCGAGTGTGCAAAAACGAACTCGCAATTAGCGAGTGGGTGTCGCAAATTGCGAATACCTTCAAAATTGCTTGCAGATGCAGCAGAACACTCCAGAAAGCATACCAGAACACCCTGGAAACACTTCCTGGCACATGATGATGACATCACAGCCAGGAAGTTAACAAATACACCTGGGAGGAGGGCTCAACAGTGAGCAGTGTCTCTGCCACTCACAGTAGGGTGCTGAGGAGTGGTAGGCACAGCACCATGGACGCAGCAGGGACCAGCCAGGCTGGCAGGAGGGGCAGGAGATCATAGATAACAGCCAGGACAGATTCATGTGGCACATGGCGTTAATGTGCCACATGACTGGTTGGCATTTCCCTGCCCATGGACAATTTCAACTTGTATATAGTTTCTTCATGACATTAATAAAACAGTTATTTTTGTTCCACTTAACAAATGGTTAATAGGTGAGTATGGTGGGAGTTGACACGTACCGTCCAGAATATTGCGTTGCAATGTGGTCCCGTCTCAGTCTGCCTTGATTAGCTAGACTCCTATCCCCATGATGGCGATGTGGTTGTTCTTGCTCTTCATCATCAGGATCTGGGTCTGCAGGGGTGAGAGGTAGCCCACGTCGGGTGGCTATGTTGTGGAGGATGGCGCATGCGACCACAATTTCGAAAGCGGTAATGGGGGTGTATTGGAGGGCGCCTCCACTGCGGTGGAGGCATCTGAATCTTGCCTTAAGCAGTCCGAAGGTGCACTCGATCAGGTTCCTGGTCCTCTTATGCGCACTGTTGTATTGCCTCTCTGAATCATTGCTGGGTGTTAAAAATGGAGTCATGATCCATGGCCTTAGAGCATATGCACTGTCACCTGTTGGGCACAAAAGTACACTGTTAGTAAGTCCAGATAGTCGTGCACAGTGACCTGTGTGTATGTCTGCAAGGTGTATGCAGCTCTACCTAGGAGGTATCCGTCTCCAAACTCCCCACGTTCCAGGCGTTGATGTATCCCACTATGTCTAAAAATGTATGAGTCATGGGTACTGCCTGGAAACTTAGCTACGATGTCCGTGATGACGTAATGGGCATCACAAACAACCTGTATGTTGAGTGAGTGGGTACACTTTCTGTTGCGGAAAATATGTTCCAGATTAGCGGGGGGGCATATTTGAATGTGTGTCCCATCTACACATCCAATGACATGGGGGAAGTGGGCAATGCGGTAAAAGTCCAGCTTGGTGCTGTTAATTTCTGCCTCATTCCTTGGTAAGTATATGAACTGAGACCTGTGCGCTACTAAGGCATCTAGGAATGCCCTGAGGAACCTTGACACTGCACTTTGGGATACCCCACCTGCCACGGCAATGACCCCCTGATAGCTCCCTGAGGCCAAGAGGTGCAGTGCGCATAGTACTTGCACATGCGTGGGGATGGCGCAGCCACGCAGAGTCTTGTGTTCTAGCTGTGGTTTTAGTAAATCTATTAATTCTAGAATGGCAGCGCTGCTAAGGCGGTATTTATCATAGATCTCCTCTTCAGTTTGCTGGAAAAGGGTCTGCCTTGTTCTGTATATCTTCTCCTGTCTGTGGCCCCTCCTCCTCCTCTGCTGGGCTGCGTAGACGCTCCTCCTCACTGCTATCAGGTATATGTCCGCCATCTTGAGTGACCCAGATGCCTTCTGGGTCTCCTTTTATACTTTGGTAATGGTTACCACCTGCTCTGAGTTAGTGGTAAATGCGACTTGCAAACTGGGCTTTTTGCGACTAGTCGCAATTTGCGAGTTGCAATTGCATAAGGTTTGCGACTCGCAAATTGCGACTTGCAATTTGCGGGTCGCAAAATGGGGTCGCAACGGATGCGACTCGCAAACGGGTCCCATCGCTTTTTGCGAGTCGGAAATGGGCTTTTTGCATCCCATTTCCGATTTTGCACTGTCGCAAATTACGAATCGGCCCGTTTGCGAGTCGCAAACATTTGCTACATCTGGCCCCAAGTAACATAGGGATGCTATGGTGTTTTGAATGCAGGCCGTCCTAGAAAGTGGGGCCAGCTTCAGGTCATCAATGTACTGTACTAAGGGGGAACCACCAGATAGCTGTAGGGATGCTAGATCTGTTCATAGGGCATTAGAAAATATGGAAGGAGAATCACAAAAGCCCTGAGGAGTTCTTTCCCATGTTAACCTTCTACCACAGAATTGGAATAAGAAAAGATACTAGGAATCCCCATTGAGGGGCACAGAGAAGAATGCATTGCTAAGGTCCAGGGCTGAGAAGTGGGTAGCTGTTATTGGGATGCTGGACAAGAGGGTGGCTGGATTTGGGACCACTGGGAATGACAGGACCACCACCTTGTTCAGCTCGAAGAGGTCTTGCTCAAATCTGTACTCTGGGGCCCCACAGGGCCCCTTGGTTGCGTTCTTCACCCGGAGGATCAATGTGTTACAGGGGCTGTCCCATATCTCCCTTTGTACCCCTTGCTTCAGTAGATCCTGTATCACTGGAGCTATGCCCTCCTCTCCCTCCTTTGAGATCTTGTATTGTGGCACTTGGGGTAGTGGTGCCCCTGGGTGTAATGTTACCCATACTTGGGGGTGGTCCAGTATCTGCCTCATATCATTTGCTCCTTGTGCCAAGACCTCGTTAGGGACGGAGTCCTGCAGCTCTGTTAGAATGCCTTGTACTTTCCCTCGGGGGCCACATCTCATGAATGCCTGTACTATTATTCCATTCATTTTGCTTTCTAAGAATACCCCTTCAGGTGAGCAGCTGATGGTGCACTGCAACATGCATAGGAGATCCCTCCCCATCAAATTAACAGGGCAATATCTGCTGAAGAAAAATTGGTGGTTTTTAGAAATGGTGCCAACTACGAACTTCAGAGGCTTTGTTAAATATTCATCAACTGGTTGTCCTGTCATGCCCACAGCTGTTATTTGTGTTCCTGACCTCGTCGCCCCTGTGTCCACTAAAAATGGGACCGTCTTATTCAATATAATGCCATCATCATATGGGCCCTCTGGTCCACTAATATCACCGGGCCCATAAAGTATGTTTCTAGAGGTGGGGGAGGCTGGGGATCATGTGATCTATCCCGACGGGGCTGGGTAATATTAGTAATGGCATTGAATACATCATTGGTTAAGGTGGGGGTGGTACATTTTGTTGTTGCCTTTGTTGGCTCCTACCTCTAGGTCCCCTACCTAGGAGGGGGCAGTCTGCTTTCAAGTGTCCTTTCTGGTTGCAGTGGAAGCAAGTTGTGCTCGAAGGTGGTTGAGAGGATGCTCTCTCATTTTGTCCAATTCCCCTTCCTGTACCCGTACCTCTTCCCTGTCTATCACTAGTGAACTGTCCACCACTATAGTGACAGTGTCAGAGTGTCTGCTACAGTGTTAAGCTCTGCCCTTTGTTCATCCTTCTTTATCAGGTGTCGTGACAAGCCACGGGCAGCTGCCTTCTCAGCTGGAGACAGTTGAGGAGGTTGCATCCCTGCTGCCGAGTGCCCTGAGGTCTCTTTCGTGACAGGGGCAGCTGTGTTATTTGTGTTGCCCATTCTATCCATTAATATGTTTTCTATCAGTTGGTCATATCCCTCATCCCCTTCCACACCTTGTTCCTGTGATTGTGCACTTACCATAGGAAAAGATGGAACTGTTCCCACTACTTCTAATGTGTGTTCTCTCTAACCCTCCTTTTTTTCTCTGTCCATCATCCTTTCTTTAGTTCCAACAACTCTTTATGCACCTTCTCCTTCACATCACTAGTTGCACACAAACCACGCAACACCACGTCTTACATCCTGAATGCTTTCCATTCAAGAGGCATAATCTTCTTCCCTTTAAGGATCAAAAACTGTTGCAAATAAGATAACTTTGTCATAACATAGGTGCCAGTCTGCGGAAATTGCATGTCTGGTCTTTTGGTCGTCAACTTGTGCCACGTGACAAGGTAGAGTAGTGCACTGAGACCCTGTCTAGTCACGACCTGGTGCACTGGTGAATCTCAGGGCGGTGCCAGCTGACTGGTTTCCAGATCCCTTTTGCTAAATGGGTTACCCATGGTGGTGGCAATATCTCTCCCTAATTGGGCTGCGCAAACAATTCAGTTGTACTTAGCAGGGAGAAACAAAAGGGTGTCAACAGGCTATCCTTATTGCTCATACCCTGTGAAACATGGGGGCGCTGACAGTGGATACTACAAGCAGTCAGGCATTCATCTGCCAACAGCGTATATTGTTAGTAAAAGCAAGGAGAGCAATTGCAATCTGGTGACATTTCATTTGGTACCAGTTCGCCATAAGCATTCACTAGTTGGAAATAGGTAGAGGCCAAAGGTGCTGTTTTACCGGCGTCCTTATGCAGCCAGGAAGGGAGATGACAGAAAAGTGGGGAGGGAAAGTAAAAGCTTCCACACCCTTGGGTTCTCGCATGAGGCAGGGTGCGGCTGTATGAAATTGAAGCCCATCTAATCCAAGGCTGGCAGCAGACAGATAAGGCGACAGGTGGTATAGCTTGATGCACTTGCATTCATACAGGTACAATACAAAAAGCAGAGAACTGTCCCTGCTCCCTACCCTTTGCACTGGGTGCTCCTAGCATCCCCGTGGGCTAACTAGTAGCCTTGGTATGAGCACAGTGATAAAGAAGTTTGGACATATGATAATAATATGAAAAAATGTATCAATTGAAGATGGCTTGTTGTCGGGAGGCATTGCACTTTGTGTGTGTGTCAAAATAACAATAATGGGAGGACAACAGTGTCCTGGTAAGCACAGCAGCATAGTACAATCAGTTTCCTTATAATGTCAATATACCCCAAACGTCAACAATAGGGTCCTTACCAGAAACATACAAACATCCGATCTACAGGCATACAGTCTCAGCAGCCATTTATTGTCATACAAAATACAATATTTCAGACTCTCCACTGACATGTCACAAACTTGACATGTATATACAACATACAATAGTCAAATCAAAATTTGGCCCGGGTGGGTCCACAGAAACAAACCAGAGGCCCCCCCTTGGGGCGCGGGCATCTGGAAGACAAAAGCAGAAAGGACCCAGTCTGAGGTGGTGGCGGGAAAAGAGCAGAGCACCACCTGCCTGCTGATCTAGGGCAAACCCCTACCAGCCCTCTGGCTAGATCAATCTCCCCAGCCCCTCCGGGTGAGGAAACTGCTGTCACCGCCCCTCTGGTTGAAACCCTGGACTCTCCCCTGCCCCTCCCATTGAGAACACTACCATAACAGCCCCTACAGCTGAGACCCTGGATTCTCCCCAGCCCCTGCGGCTGAGGATGCTACTGGCACAGACCCACAGGCTGTGGCCAGGGGCAAGTCCACCTGTTGACCACACCCAAAACACAGCACTTCCCCCTGCAAATATCACCCAAAGAGCGCTGCTTGTTCACAAAATAAACCGAGAAAACACCACTGTTAGCCCAGGGAGAAAGGTGATATTAAACGATATGTGAAGAGGGAGAGCAGCAGATTAGCGTAGAATCCAAGAATATGATGTGTGGTGGACGGCCACCAATGCAAAATCAGGAGCAGCCACCAAAGCAGGGGTGGGGCAACGGGCATGCCACTAGAGACAGAGGAGAAAGAGAACCAGAAAGAAGATGCCACTCATGGGGAGACAGATAATGAAAATCATAGTAAAAACAGAATCCTTGTAATCAACTTCACCCCTTACCATTCCACTCCCCTCCTACCTGGACACCACCAAAACATAAAAGAAAAATGAGAGACGATCAGGAGTCGAAAGATGCTCACGAATATGTGACAGAACAACTAGGTCCTAAACAACTATAGCATATATATATATATATACAGTATATATATATATATACATATATATATATATATATTCTAAAGAACTAATAAACCATAAAACCCAAAAAGAAAACCTTACCTTAAAATTAGTTGTTCAGGCAATTGTTATTCATGCACAATTGTTGTTTAGACAGTAGTTGTTCAGTACTTAGATGTAGAGACTTTTAGTTGTTTATCAGTAGTGGTTCAGGCAAGTAGTGGTTTAGACCTAGTTGTTCAGGATGTTTCCCGATGCTCACCACAGCACTGGCTCCCCTTTTAGGGAGGGCCACACCGAGCATGGCAGGGAAAGCCACAGGAGCTGGCTCCCCCACCCCCAAATAGCTGGGAGCCAGGCAGGGGAGACCGTCATTCCAAGCAAGCATATCTCCACCAAGATGTTGAAGCTTCCTTCAGATCAGGAACAAAACCAAAGACCAGCCAGCCGTTTAGAGTATAAAGGAAGACAATTTATTATGTGCACAGAGACTTATGGCTTGAAAGGCCAAGTCCAAGCAGTCCGAATTAAGGAAGTCATACATGATCTTTTATTTCTACAAACCATAAGGTGTGTTCATGCATCTCATTAATTCTCAACATTAGCATGTGATCATTTCTCAAACATTGCAGAAAGTGTTACTGTTAATCCTATATTTCCCACCAAATAAGGTAAGGTACACTGCACAAGGAAGTTACAGAATATGGTATATGTGCCTTACATTGCAAGATGGAGCTTTCCATCTAACAGGGACGACACCAGATAGTACATTTTTTCATATATATTGCTTCAGCTAGTGTGCAATGATATTTCATTAGGGCTGTCTTGATAGCAAACCTTGGATCATAATGCGTTCAGAGCAAACAGAAAAGAACAGAAAATAAAGTTCATCTAGGTCCTGAGCTGTTCAACAAACAGGCTTAGTTATCATTGAGAATCACAGAGTCTAGCAGGCCAAAAATGGAGTCAAGGTAAAATGCAATTCCACAATACCATTGACCATAACATTTTTATCAACAGACATAAGGAGTGTGATATTAAGCACATGGCACCTATATGCTTGAGAAACTTTTTGACTAAAAATCAGCACACTGTAATGACCCACCCTTTTACATCTGACTCAAGACCAATTGAATGTTGAGTGCCTCATGAATCATCTGTGTCATCCATGCTATTTACCAACTATTTGGCTAACTTACTCAAGCAAATGAAAGTGAAACTTTAGATAGATGCCGAAAATACCCTGCTCATGTTTGATCTTTCACTGTACCTGACAACCTTCTCCAAACCAGGTTCTGTATTAGCAGATAGTTTGTAAATTACCTAGTGGTAAATGGCAGCTAATGTACTTTAACTGAATCATAGCAAAAATTATAGTAACCTTCTCAAACATCCATGTGAGTGAGTTGAATTAGCCCTTCTCTATCCTGAAACTGAACCTGGACATCAGTGACCATAGCCTTGAACCAATAGAGCCTTGATTATGGAAATGACATTTTTTGACTGCACAAAAAACAAAATAACTCACCCCCAACATATTCAAAATGCAGCTTTAGGAGCTTAATTTTTTTTATCATGTATCACTCTCTCTCTCTTGGGATATTGCATCACCTTCCTGTAAGGAAACAAGATGCCTTTAAAACGCTGACCACTGTCCAGAAACACATCTTTGTTAGTGAACCATCATTTATGGCTTGAAAATGTCCCCGATTTTCCTGGTACAAGCTGGTACAAGCTGAGAAGGCAATTGTATTCCAAAAATAAGATTTTACGTCAAATTCTGTGGGTGATAAATTCCACCTTCGGAGATACAAGCTTTCCCAGTATCATCAGCTAAATTGTGGAATTTTATTTCCTGTCACCTTTTTAGCTATGAACCCCTACCTAAGTATAAATCATCTTGAAAAACATACATTTACAATCTGTAATTGTGGTTTTTGAATCTCAACAACATTCTCCTCAGTTTCCATTCAACAATAAATTATTGCTAAGAAACTTAGGTGATCAAGCCCATTACAAATGCACGGCCCATTCGCTATTATTAACCCGCTGCTTCTCTGTGTCACACCTAAGAACCATGGCACCTACTCATAAAGGTACATTATACATGTGAGGTAAATTATACATGTGAGCAAAGCTACACATGTAAGTTTACTCATACTCTTTTGAGCAACTTTTGGCTATTCACCATTTACAAGTGTACATTTACTCCAATGTTTAAACTTACACGTCCATACTCCCTCAATTTAGCAGGTGGTGCCTGATTTATGAGTTTGGAGTACCTTATTACATGTAGATAGAGATGTCTGCCACTGGAGTGGTGAATTTCCTATGGTAAACTAAAGGAAAACTTTTATTAGACTTAAAAATTGATTTGTGAAAATAGTATAATGTTAAATGTGATAGTAACTTACTTAAAATATTTATTTTTTATGTAAAGCAAAATAAAGAGCTAAAGCATGACCTTAATTTTCAATTAACTATTTATTTTAAATAGATTGAGAACTGAATATAATAAAATGCCACCCAACGTATTACATGTACATGTATATATTATGTAGTGAAAATTATCTAAAGGTACGTGAAGAATTCATTTAAAAACCTTAATTATTGAAAAAATATTAAAGCTTTACAGCGACATTAATGTTTACATTAAAAAGTCATTACCATATTTCATCATAAACTAATATTTAAGTTTTAGTTATATATCATTTTTAACATTAAATTACATTCATACATTTATTTTATTTTTAAAGTTAAAATAAGGTGATTTCATTTAATTTTAATTACATTTAATATTAGTTCCTGTGTCCCTACTCCTATAATTTTCAATTGGAGGATGTTGTAGTACCAGTGGTTGATCACATGTGGTGATTACTGCAGGTCTGAGCTGGAACACATTTATAACTGTTTGGAGTCATTTTTGACTAATACAGTACTGTAGTAACTATATAAGTGCAGTTTATGAATTTCAATGGTCTTAATTCTTTGTGGGGGTGCATGTCTCTCCTTACAACTTAACTCCTCCTCACTCCTCCCTAAAACCCTAACATTTATTTGTAAAAAAATCCAGTTTTCCAGCCACCCCGTCCCTTCCATTTTTAAGGAAAAAATTAAACCTCCGCAAGAGGAGATCTCTGCAGTTGGGGTAGAGAATGCCACACTTAAAAAATAGATGAGTGGGAGGCGTAGACCTCCAGACAAATGGTTAATGAATACCATTTTGTACTACATTAGGAGTACTGCAAAATGCAGTTTGTAAATAGACTCCAACATGACAGAATTTCTATGGGCAGTATTACATAATGCCACTGAGTCACAACAGAGAGTCACTAGAGACAAAACTCGCATCACACCACCATTTGTCTGCAAGGCTGTATTGCAAGCCACCAATCAACATAATCCCCATTTGTTCTAATCAGATCCTCTTCCCACACAGATAACCACACAAATGACGTGCAGAGAGGTTCCATATAAATCATACCTTTCCCATTTACTAAGAGGCAACGGATTGCATACTCACAGGCATCAGGAGCCCCACAACCTGTCCCATTTCCTTTTATTTCACAGTACACACCTTCCAGTTGGTTTGTGATAATAACATATGGTTCACAGCAGACTCAAAATTCTTCCTGAGTTCATAACATGATGCAGCCATACTGGGTACCACTTGAGTCCCATAAAAAATATTTTCATTATATTTTGAAAAAATTATGTGAAAATATGCAAAATCTCCTGAATAGAATTCACTGGTATTTCACAAAAAGATTTCATGAGAGGTAATTTCTCATGTTGGTATGTCATGTAAGGTACTAGCATTAGCCTGGTTCAAGGAAAATACATCTCTATTCAGCAGTTCTAATACTCCTGTAAGAAATTTTTACTTTGAGCAGTCTCATGCTGCAGAAAATGTCACAACAATTTGGGGGTCATTATGACCCCGGCAGTGAGTGGAAATGTGGTGGTAGTACCGCCAACAGGCTGGCGGTACATACCACCACATTATGAGAATGACGGGTTGGTTGCAGGTAACCTGCCACTTTTCCACTGATACTGCCATGGCAGTATCAGCCGCTGGGCCAGAGATTTTAATCTCAAGCCCGGCTACCGGCATATTACCACCAGCAACATTATGAGCCTGCCTACCGCCATGGTTTTCGTGGTATTTGCAACACCAAAAAAACCATGGCGGTAAGCCCTACTGGTGACAGGAAATTCCTTCCCTGTCACGGGTTGGCTGCTCCCCCACCACCCAACACTCACCAGACGCCCCTACTCCCCTCCATCCAAACTCCCCCCACCCCCTCCAATCCTCACACTCCCCCCAACCCCTACAGACGCACACACCCGCAGACACGCACCACACATACACCCAATCACTCACACTGGCATACATGCATTCATACACGCATACTTCCAGACAAGCTCGCACACATTCTTACACACCATCACAATGACATGCAGACACGCACTCTCTTCACCATTCTTACACGCATTCACTCACACGCATACAACCACTCAAACAACACAACTCACACAGATGCATTCACACACACACTCACACATTCTTGAACACAACCAGACACACGCACACACAACACCCCCCTCCCCTGTCGGAAGCCCAACTTACCTTTGTCGAGGAGGTCTTCCGGCAGGGGAACGGGAAGGGGCCCTGCTATCGCCAGCAGTGCCCCACCAGCAGAACACTGTTCTACTGGTGTGGCGGTGCTGGTGGTAGCAGCTTACCACCGTCCGCCTGTATGATCACTGCCGAATTTCCACCCTTCTTGTGACGGAAGTCAGGCAGTGATCATAATATGGTGGAAAGATGGTAGCTGCGGTGACAGTATGTTGGCGGCCGTCACCACGGCGGTAGGCGGTTTTTACCACCATTGTTATAATGAGGGCCTTTGTGTCTAAGAAATTTATTGGTATTTCACAATTTTCATAAAACAATTCACACAGACCTGTCTCAGCAAGGAGGTAAATAATAAGATACTGGAATGTTGCCCTTTTATGTGGGTTGAGCACATAGACAATCCTGGCATAACGATTTACACTATGACTCTGACCACTCGACTACTACCGGTAATAGCAGACCTCCTCATAAGACATACCTCAGTATCACTCTCTGCTGCAGGACTGTCTTGCACTCTACAAAGTTGACACAAACAAACAACTGTCTACACTAGATTACCAGGGGAAATAACATCCAGGACCATGGTTGGCTACCCCAGTTAGCCCACTAGGTCAAAACACTGCAGTCAGAATCGTGTTAGAAATGGGGTACTGACTGATGTAGAGTTTAAAAGACTGTTTGTCCAAGGTAAAGATACATTAGCAGATGCTGAGCGAGGTGGTTTGCTTCCACACCTTATATGGCCTACACACATGTGTCTTAAGCAGCCCCAGAATCACAGAAGGCCTCAGAGGCGGGGAATAGAACTTTGCCAACATGGACATAGAGATTGTCCATATACTCTAAACAGCAGGCAGCTCATTCCTTGTATCCTTCCTACCATGAATTTACCACAGCACTGCTGTACATGTCTGTTTTACTTCTGTCAGACTGACTTCGGGGGGCGGTGGAGAGGGTGTAGACCTACTTAATCACAGATCTTTACTGCTTGTTTGACCATTAGAAAGTCATGCATGTTTATACACTTCTGAATCATGGATTCAAGCAACTATTCCTTCCCTGTCACTGGTAGGAGGCCCACCCCCCAACACTCCTCATATACCACCTAACCCCTCCCTCCATCCACGCTCCCCCCTTCCAAACCACCCCCATACATGCACAAACGCAGGCACACACCACGCATTCACGCACTCACTCACACAGGCATAACGCATTCCTACATGCATGCATCCATACATTCACGCACACATCCGTACACACATCCAAATGTACACCAAGACACACATTCACTTTTCCATTCATACACGCATTCTCACACATGCACACACGCATGCAACACTACACACTCATGCGCATGCATGCACACACTCACACAGTCATGCACACCGCCCCCCACACACACACAACACCCCCCACCCCTCTCCCCTGTCGGAAACCCAACTTACCTGAATCCAGGGGATCTTCCGACAGGAGACTGGGCGCTACTACCGCCAGCAGCACCCTCCAACAGAACACAGCCAGGCCGTAATATTTTTCATAATACAGCTGGCAGCGGTCTACTGTGGTGGCGCTGCTGGTGGTAGCAGCACCACCTTAACACCATCTGCCAGTATGGCCACAGCAGGCTTTCCACCCTTCTTGTGGTGGAAATCTGGCTGCGGCCAGATTATGGCAGAGGTATGTTAGCTGCGGCAATGGTCTTTTGGGTGCCGTCGCCACACCAGTAGGTGGCACTTACCGCCAATGTTTTAATGAGGGCCTAAGTGTGCTCCCAGCAGCTTGGTTGTGCCAATGTAAGGTAGCCTCTTTTCTTCAGCTCCTTGCACTCGGGCCCTTCTTTTTTATTATCTCCCTTTCCTGACTGTTGCATGCCTGCTACCGCCAAACCCCTAGACTTGGCCCTGTCTGCTCCCTATGACTTATTCTCTGTGCCCCCATCACAGCATTGGTTCCCACTTCAGTGCCAACCCCTACGCCCGTGTCATACTTACCTCTATTCAGCTTGCCCTCCTCCCATGCCCCATAACCTGCATCCACGCCTGTGGATATTAACTGGGGTCCCTTACTAAAGTCAAGGCTCTTACATGCCTCCAAGGACGGTGCCGGTATGACTATGTGCCGCCTTGCCAGTAGCCTCCTGTGGTCCAATGCTGTCATCTGCCTTGTGTGCAAGATACTAACTGACACGTTAGCTGAGCCCCTCACCCTGTCTCCATCACCCCTTATATCTCTCACTGTGCCTTCCTCAAGGCTGTCTTCACAATAGTCCAGCATGGACACATCCCACTCATCCTCAGCTCTGACCCAACTCGGGACCCCTCCACCATACCGTGCTGGGCCTGTGGAATTACAGTTAACCGTGGACCCACATCTGGTGTCCAGGGGGACTACTAGGACACCATCATACCGGTCTGCGAACACCACCTATCCTTCCTTGTTGTCACTTTTTCTGGGAATCGTTCTGGACTTACCCAGTGTAGGAGTCAACAAAGTCCTATTGGATCTACTTGCTTTGACTTTGCCGGGATCCCCTTCTGATGTCCAGCAAGCCGTGCTGGTCCCAGCCATCTCATCATCTTGATGCCTCAGAGCCACCCCTAGTCAGCCGAGTTGAGAAAGGACTGACACCTGCCTACCTGAAAAATAGATGACAGGACTGGTGTGCTGGCACCCTGCTGCCAAACTTCAGGGCCTTCTCACTCTTCCAAAAACCGTGCTTCACTAGTCTGCTTACCCCCCCGATGACCGTCTCTTTGTCTGCACCCCCATAAGGGGACTAAAGGGCTAACTTGGTTGTCTCTGTGAAAACCGTGCTCCTCCCGCCAGCTGATCCCTCATCCTCCTCTTCCCCACTCCATTCCAAACCCGCTGCCTTGATCAAAACTGACTTCTCCTCCTGGCACCCAACCATGACCTGTTCAACCCACCTGTCCCTTCCAGACTCCATGGCCATGATCTTGCTGTTCTTATCTCCCAAAGAACCAACGTCTTCCCACTGAACCAAGCGTGAATGTGGGACCCCCTTTTCCCAGTTCTACTTTACCCACCAAGGGTCCCTCTCCCCACCTGCACCCCCCATAGAGAGTCCCACTAATGGTGTATTTTGCAGGAGCCCCCCACCTAACGGGAGCACCAAAATCCCTGTCACATGCCCTGCCCGGTTTTCCCCCCTCACTCCTCCCAAAGCATTCGATCCTCAGACATTCCCCAAGGGCCCCCCCATCCTCCACTCTAATGGGGACTGCCATGGGCCTTTCTTTATCCTCCACTAATGAGCAAGGTAGGTCATTGTCTCCTCCCCCACTCTCTTTCCTCTTACCCAGCCCATAGAAAAGCTCGGGGCATGCCCAGGCAGAGGTGTATTCCTGTGAGGGAGGTGCCGCTGTGCCTCCTGCAACCGCCTCACCCATGTCATCCAGTGTCAAATATGCCCCCTCTTTCCCACAAGGCTTGCCAGGGGGTGAATGTGCTACCTGCACCTTAAGCACCTCTTCCCCTTCTTCCCCACCCACCCCATGATCGGACTCCAGAGAGACAGCGCGATGCACTGCCTCTCATTGTCACCTGCAGCAATGCCGCCCGTAGTTTGCATGGCGGCCAGCAAGCCAAGATTGCTGCAGTCATGTGCTCCGATGCTCATCTAGCTCGCCCACCGGCTCCACTGCCCCTTGAACGATGAGGTCCATATGGCCTGCTTCCCACAGTAGCCACATGGCCTTTGCCACTTTAGCTTCCCCTGACTCCATTCCAAAATTTACGGGCCCTAAAATGGAAAAAATACATGCACCGCAAAAAATGCCTCCAGACCAGGTCACCTCTAAACAAAATGGTGGCTGGGGTGCCCAACCCTCCCCTTAACATAGCCTAGTTAGGCTATATTAGGATCCAAATGAGCCCAAGCCCCAAAACGAGGTGGAGTCCAGTCACTTTTGACTGCAGCCACTCCGAAAAAAAAACAGTGGCAGGCCTTCCTTACAATTGGCTGCCCTAAAACCCTGATGTTTTACAGATAGTCCATACAGTAGCATACAGATCCATCTTGCTTCACAGGATGCCCTGTATCACAAATGATGTTGACATAACATAGTCACCCTATAGACACAACAATTGTATTTCCAAATACAATGAGAGGACATTTCTCACTTTTAAAAAAAATTGAAAGTTCTACTGGAAAACCATTTGAACCACAGAGTTTGCAATATCATAGTTATCAGTAATTGTAAGAGCACTAAAAATACGCTTACAATGATTACAAAATGAAAACAACCATCAATGAGACATTACATACATTATACACCAAGCTATGGCAGTCACAAACCCTTCGGTTCGCGGAATTACAGGGTTTACCATCTCAAAAGTATTCTCCAACTCGCTAAAGGGGTAATGAGATCTGGTCTGAATTGCAGTTTCGAGAAGCATGCTATTTCCAAATTACAGTTCATACCACAACACAATTATGAAATCGCAATTCCTAATGTAAGACGCATACAACTTTTAATTTGTGATTCTTAGTGGTCACAAAGTGACCTACTCCATGAATATTAATGAGGTAGGTCACAGTTTGCAACCCATTAAGAATCATAGCCATCACAAGGATGGTGGCCTGCTGGGGTCAGTAGACCATCATGTCTGTAATTGATTTTAAATGAAGCAATCTTTTTTTTTTTAATGCAGCCTGTTTCCTTAACACAAAACGGTATGTGTTTCAAAAACAAAAAAATGAAACTTTAAGTTTCATTGTTTAACCCCCTCGCTGCTTTTGGCTATTTGGGACAGTTATAGGGCCTCATACCTTTTTGTCCACATGAGCTACCCATGCCAAATTTGCGTCCTTTTTTCCAATGTCCTAGGGATTCTAGAGGTACCCAGAGTTTGTGGGCTTCCCTGGAGGAGACCAACAATTTAACCAAAATACAGCTAAAATTTTGTTTTTTTAACAACAATGGGAAAAGAGGGCTCCAGAAGAAAGCTTGTGTTTTTTTTTCCCCTGGATTGGTAATAACAAAGGATTTGCAGTGCTAAAATTTGCATCTTCCCTGCTCTCAGGAACAGGCAAACTTGAATCAGAAAACCATGTTTTTCAACACAATTTTAGCATTTTACTGGGACATACCCCATTTTTATAATTTTTTGGGCTTTCAGCCTCCTTTCAGTTAGTGACAGAAATAGGTGTGAAACCAGTGCTGGATCCCCGACAGCTAAACATTTCTGAAAAGTAGACAAAATTCTAAATTCGGCAAGGGGCCATTTGTGTAGATCCTTCAAGGTTTTCCTACAGAAAGTAACAGCTAAAATAAAAAAATATTGAAGTTGAGGTGAAAAAAAGCCATTTTTGTCAACGTTTTCTTCTATTTTTTCATCTATGGCAGATTTTTAAAAGCAAAATACTGTTACGTCTGCAAGACTCTTCACGGTTG
Organism: Pleurodeles waltl; assembly: GCF_031143425.1. Lineage (NCBI taxonomy): Eukaryota > Metazoa > Chordata > Amphibia > Caudata > Salamandridae > Pleurodeles > Pleurodeles waltl. The sequence goes on along the minus strand of NC_090439.1, from coordinate 703,885,626 downwards.
CGGGGATATATAGGGCTTGTAGGTTCATCAAGAACCCTAGGTACCCAGAGCCAATAAAAGAACTGCACCTGGCAATGGGTTTTCATTGCGTGCCAGGTATACAGCAGTTCATTTGGTGAAATATAAAGAGTGAAAAATAGGTATCGAGAAAAATTTTGAACTTCCAAAATGGGCACAAGATAAGGTGATGAGAAGCAGTGGTGATTTGCCCATCTCTGAATTCCGGGGTACCCATACTAGCATGCGATTTACAGGGCATTTCTCAACACCTTATCTTATGCCCATTTTGGAAGTACAAAGGTTTTCTTGATACCTATTTTTCACTCTTTGTATTTCAGCAAATTATTGCTGTATACCAAGTATAGAATGAAAATCCATTGCAAGGTGCAGCTCCTTTATTGGCTCTGGGCACCTAGGGTTCTTGATGAACCTACAAGCCCTATAAATCCACGCAACCAGAAGAGTCCAGCAGACATAACGGTATATTGTTTTAAAAAATCTGACATCACAGGAAAAGTTACAGAGTAAAACGTTGAGAAAAATGGCTGTTTTTTTCACCTCAATTTCAATAATGCTTTATTTCAGCTGTTATTGTCTGTAGGAAAACCTTGTAGGATATTCACAAATGACCCCTTGCTGAATTCAGAATTTTATCTATTTTTCAGAAATGTTTAGCTTTCCAGGATCCAGCATTGGTTTCACACCCATTTCTGTCGTTACCTGGAAGGAGGCTGAATACACAAAAGATATTAAAAAAGGGGAGATGTCCCAGTAAAATGCCAAAATGTGGTTTTCTGATTCGAGTCTGCCTGTTCCTGAAAGCTGGGAAGATGGCAATTTTACCACATTAAACCCCTTGTTGATACCATTTTCAGGGAAAAAACACAAGCCTTCTTCTGCAGCCCTTTTTCCCCATTTTTTTATACTAAATTTTTGCTGTATTTTGGCTCATTTCTTGATCTCCTTCAGGAGAACCCACAAACTCTGGCTACCACTAGAATCCTTAGGATGTTGGAAAATAAGGACGTAATTTTGGCGTGGGTAGCCTATGTGGACAAAAAGTTATGAGGGCCTAAGCGCAAACTGCCCCAAATAGCCAAAGAAAGGCCTTTAGGGGGAAAAGGCCTGGCAGCGAAGGGGTTAAACTGTGTTTATATGGCATGGGTTGCAGCTCTGACCTGGGCTTAAACAAAGAGCATGGCCTGTGGCTGTTGCCTCCTCTGCCTCTGACAGAGACACATATTCGCTGATTGTGGTAAATGCGTAGCCTTTGGTAAATGGTCTGTTGCTAGTGCATTCTTACATGGATTTTGGCTATCCCTAGAGGGAATATCGTGTAGTCAGACCATTTATGAGTTGATTTGATTTTAAATGAACAACGTGTTTATTACACGAATTGAAAGCAAAGAACAAAAAAAGGAACAAAATCAAAAGAACACATTAATGAACATAAATTAGAACAAGCTGGAAGAGGGTACTACTCGGACAAGAAATAGGCCCTGGCAAAAATAAAAGTGGCACTCTTGAGAAAATCCTATAGCTAAAAAGTGCCTCACATTTGTCAATCCGGACAGTTTTGAAGTTACACAGTCACGCTGTATAGGTGACTGCATACATGTGTGCTTGCTGTAGGAAATGTTTGTAGAATATCAGGAAATCAACACTATAGGGCATATTTATACTCTGTTGGCGCTGAATGTGCGTGAAACATTTTAATGCACATTCGCCGCAAACCTTGTACCATATTTATACAATGATGCCTGACCCTGCGAATGTCGAAAGCCCTCTGTGTGCGTCATTTTCTGGATGCGGGAAACTGCCTTGCGTTAATGACATGCAATGTAGGCGTTCCCGTCCAAAAAATGACTTTTTGAGGCCTGTGCGCCTTATTTATACTCCAGCGTCATTTTGACACACAGGAGGGGGCGGACCTTAAAAAACGGCACCCAGCCTGATGTGCGCTGTTTTTTAACGCCTGGATGAGGGCAGGCATTAAGGGACCTGTGGGCTCATGTCCATGGTCTCTGACAATGGAAGAAGTCCCCAGGTGCCCTTCCCTGCCCCCAGGGACACCCCCTGGCACCCTCATCTGCCATGGATGGGGGGACCCATCCCAGGTAAGTACAGGTAAGTTAAGGTAAGTATTTATTTAATTTTTTTCTAGTGGCATAGGGGGTCCTAACTTGGGACCCCCTACATGCTGCTGTGCCCAATGACAATGCCCAGGGGACAGAAGTCCCCTGGGCATGGCCATTGGGTAGGGGGGCATGACTCCTGTCTTTGCTAAGACAGGAGTAATTTTAATGGGGGTTGTGCGTCAAAAAATAGCGCAAGTCTGGTTAGAGCCATGATTTTTTACTCTAGCCTGACTTGCACCATTTTTTGACCCACAACCTCCATTTTCCCCTACACCTGCGCTGCCTAGTTAGAGTCATTTTTTTTTTACTCTGACCAGCCCGCAGCGGCGGCTAACGTCAATCCATAAATAAGGCGCCCACCTGGCGGGTTGGAATGGCGCTAGCTGTCGGCAATTTTTTTCATGCAAACCAGCGCCGTCGCTGGTTTGCGTCAAAAAGTATAAATATGGGCCTAAGAATCAGACCACCTGAGTGTAAAACAGGCCCATGAATAAACCAAAACACATTGACTTGTCAGGCCAGCACTTCTAGCACTGTTAGATTGCTCTAAAGACCAGTGAAGCCCTGAGCTGGAGTAGAACCACTTCGAGTATTAGTATTTTGCAAATCATGAAGCTCTGTAAAGTACAAATCAAACTAATCGGACAGGCACTTGACACACACATCAGATGACTGAAAAAGGATAAAATCAAAAGAAAAAAGATTGATAAATATCATTTAATAACGAACTCTACTTTGTGCGATCCCATTTCCCCATAAATGCGTACTACTTCCATCATTTAAAAATTTCTGAAAGTCATAGTGTATAAATGGAATATTGAGAGTTGCTGATTGCTGACTGTTGGACTCATATCAATGAAACAACAGAAAAATACCATGCGGCTTCGCCTCCTCTTCTGTATTGTGTTTATCGGTATGCAGACAGATGGCCAGCATGTTCAGGAAACCATACACTATGCCAACTGTGTACCATGGATATGCCGGGACATACTGCCAGCAACACATGTTCATATTCAAGAAAGTAATTTACTACTGTGGGTAAGCAGACAGTTTTTCGGTGATGTTTTAAGTTATCTTTATCACCGGTTGTCAAATAGGTTGGTGACCAAAGTGACCAGGGAACATAACAATCATTATAGATAGAGAATGGGATGAAAAACAAGTGACTATTCATAAATTGATAATTGCTTCAGAAGAGGAACTTTAAGGAACTTGTATGCTATCCTCTGTTTAATAAAGATTAAACAAAAATCTCAATTTCACTTTGATCATTGAGACTCGATGGAGCGAGATTTCCAAACATGCAGATCTATAAAGCTTGCCATTTGCGTATTGCCTTCTTATGACGCCCCCTCTATGTGTTGTAAAATGTAAATCTAATGATATCTAAATCCTCTTTCCTTGTGATTGGTCTTTATGCAGATAAACAATGTTAGAGGACTCAGTCACTTTCTTAATCTTACCTTGATGTGTCCTCCCGCTCCACATCCTTCTATGCCTTGTGCATCGCCATTGTATGCATACCATGCATGACCTGTGCAATATTCTCTATGTTCTGCACAAAGCGCATGCCATGTTGCCAGGACCTGTGTTCACTTTGGAATTGGCCTGACCTATGGTTATGATCTGTTAATAGCATACTCAAATGATACAAATATGATCTATAACACGTGATACAAGACAAACCTGAGGGTGTGCACTGTATGCATTGTGTGAATATTGCACATTGCATGGCCTGGAGATGTGTTGTGAATGGAGAAACATAGTCATGCATTGTTAGCAGTTTGCAGTGGGTGTGGCCTATTGTGGTGATCTGTGTGTACTACATATTGGGCCTGGTCATAAGGAACGTTGTGTGTACAGTTTTGACTGGCATGGAGGTGTGTGTTCTAGGCATTCCACACACACCTCATGATCTATGGCAATTCCCTCTATTTAATGTGCACAGAGTATGGTTTGTGAAAATGGAATGTATGCAGTGCACTTGGGATTTGTGTAAGTCTATGGTCTGTGCAGGGTACACACAAGGCATGCCCTGCAGCCATAACCTGTTTGTGCTATAGTTCAGGTGCCTTGCCCTCAATAGCCAGATTGCACTATGCCTGAGTACCCACTGCCTAATGAGCATTGAGTAGGTCTTTTGGCCAAAGCCTATGTGCAATCCCCTGCCTGCAAACACCTGAGGCACTGTCAACAGGGCATGACATCTGTTGTGTGCAGTGTCCTATTTGCAGTTCCCAAAGGCATAACCTCTGGTCTTTCCCCAGGGCAGTGTCTTCGTAGCATGGCTTTCCGGCATGCCATTTGGACAGTCCCAGAGGGACGCCTGGTGTGAACACCACGGGAGTGTTGTGGTAACCATATCTGCCGAAAAACAGGACTTCACAGATAACAATCCTGCACCTGAAATGTTACTTTATGGAAGCATTTTTGCACCTGTCCTGGCTCTCTTGGGGTGGTGGTTGATGCCTACACCCACTTCTACAAATTGCCCAAAATATTTTTCTCACTCTGTTCATGAAGCTCGGTTGATGGTCAAATTTAAAGTATTCTGCAGGAGCAAAAATACCAGGAGACAATCAACTCTGTTTAAATTTTTCATAAAGGTAGAAATGTGTTTACAATTCATGGGAATGTGTCTCACAATCTGGTAAATGAATTTACAGGAAATCAAAGTGTTCACTTCCTCTTCTCAAGAACTATCTTCATTTCAGGTTTGATATTGAACTACCAAGGTTTTTGCATTGTAACTTCCCAAAAATTTCTAGTGCAATTTTGAGTGCAAAACGCATCCTTGGGGACCACCATAAAACCTCCCAATAGTCAATTAGTCCGAAAACTTTGAACATCCTCCTTAAGAGGATATTTTCCTTCTTGGAACGTTTTCTGCTGATTTGCCAGGCGATCTAATTTTTTCAGGTCGAGCGTGCAAGCGCTCCGACGTCTTGTAATCTGTAGCCTTTTAACCACGCCCACTGCACGCCCATCACTATCACTCGTTCATGGGTATCCCTTTTAAAAATCCTTTATCATCACTGGTAAATGCTTCACGTTTGCCCCTCCTTGGGGCTGTTTTGTTACCGCCTTGGCAGTCACCCATGTTACATGGATAATTGCATGTTTGCCGATACGTTTGACTGCGAGCAAACTTCGTTTCTCCTTTTGTGTCTCTCCTTCGCGCTCACACTCATGGCGGTCATGGCGCTTTGAATTGACTTGCTGTCAACTGTTTTACTTTTCATTTTCAATTTATGCGGCAAGAAAAGTCCAGTTAGGAATTTACAAAGCTAATAGCTCTAACTGGAGCAAATGAGAGACCCATTGCATTGCAAATGCTTGTTTTCACAGTGACAGCTGGCTTCAGCCATAACCACATAGTCCCGATGGGTGCATCTGTAGCATTCCATGTTTACCTATTGTTATTGTTAATGTATTATTAGGAGTTTGTTTATGTATTTTCATTTTATTTCGTACTTGGTATTTTGTTTTAATTTAATTTCCTGTTTCCTGTAGAATGGCCTTCGGGCTTTACAGTTTAATTGAAGCCAGTTGACAGGCGAACAGAAAACGACGCCAAAACAAATAAAAAAGAGAAGACTGTAAAGAAACAAATCTTAAAAACAAATGGATTATGAAAACGCATTGGGACGATAAAACGAGCTCTGGAGAAGGTGTGTTAGACAAGGCAGAAGGAGAAAACTGTAAAAGGAGAAAAGTAACAAGAACGAGAATGTAGTTATAGATAGATATAGATAGTTGAAAGATAGAGCATAACGGCCTCATCTGTAAAGGTCAATTTGGTAACACAATAGATCTGAAACCAAATTTATCTCACTTCTGACTGACAGGAAATTCCCCTCAATTTCCTATGTTATAAAGGGTCAAAAATTCACTCCTGCTATCTCTACCTATCGAAGAAGGGAATGGGAACAGATCACCCCATTGTTGCTGTGTGCCGGTGGGGGGGGCCGGGGGGGGGGGACATACACATGTGCATTTGTAGAGGAGATCCCATTTCCTCTTCTCCCGACCCGCCCCCTCCCCCAGCCCACCACCGAGCAGAGTTTCCACGATGGAATAGCACTGTGCTGGGGATGTCACATTACGTTCCCATGAATGTGCATGGAAACCTGTGGCTCAAAAGGTTTTCCAAGCATATTCCTGGGAATGTTTCCGTATTCCAGAGAGGCGTAAACCTGCACTTGCATATACGTTTAAATCTGTGAATGCAGACATAGAGCCTTTCTTGCTTTCTTTGTGAAACAGATCGAAAGAGCATTTGTGCAAATGAAGTGCTAGAATGAGTTAAGGTAGCAAAACAAGGATATATACAGGGAGTGCAGAATTATTAGGCAAATTAGTATTTTGACCACATCATCCTCTTTATGCATGTTGTCTTACTTCAAGCTGTATAGGCTCGAAAGCCTACTACCAATTAAGCATATTAGGTGATGTGCATCTCTGTAATGAGAAGGGGTGTGGTCTAATGACATCAACACCCTATATCAGGTGTGCATAATTATTAGGCAACTTCCTTTCCTTTGGCAAAATGGGTCAAAAGAAGGACTTGACAGGCTCAGAAAAGTCAAAAATAGTGAGATATCTTGCAGAGGGATGCAGCACTCTTAAAATTGCAAAGCTTCTGAAGCGTGATCATCGAACAATCAAGCGTTTCATTCAAAATAGTCAACAGGGTCGCAAGAAGCGTGTGGAAAAACCAAGGCGCAAAATAACTGCCCATGAACTGAGAAAAGTCAAGCGTGCAGCTGCCACAATGCCACTTGCCAACAGTTTGGCCATATTTCAGAGCTGCAACATCACTGGAGTGCCCAAAAGCACAAGGTGTGCAATACTCAGAGACATGGCCAAGGTAAGAAAGGCTGAAAGACGACCACCACTGAACAAGACACACAAGCTGAAACGTCAAGACTGGGCCAAGAAATATCTCAAGACTGATTTTTCTAAGGTTTTATGGACTGATGAAATGAGAGTGAGTCTTGATGGGCCAGATGGATGGGCCCGTGGCTGGATTGGTAAAGGGCAGAGAGCTCCAGTCCGACTCAGACGCCAGCAAGGTGGAGGTGGAGTACTGGTTTGGGCTGGTATCATCAAAGATGAGCTTGTGGGGCCTTTTCGGGTTGAGGATGGAGTCAAGCTCAACTCCCAGTCCTACTGCCAGTTCCTGGAAGACACCTTCTTCAAGCAGTGGTACAGGAAGAAGTCTGCATCCTTCAAGAAAAACATGATTTTCATGCAGGACAATGCTCCATCACACGCGTCCAAGTACTCCACAGCGTGGCTGGCAAAAAAGGGTATAAAAGAAGGAAATCTAATGACATGGCCTCCTTGTTCACCTGATCTGAACCCCATTGAGAACCTGTGGTCCATCATCAAATGTGAGATTTACAAGGAGGGAAAACAGTACACCTCTCTGAACAGTGTCTGGGAGGCTGTGGTTGCTGCTGCACGCAATGTTGATGGTGAACAGATCAAAACACTGACAGAATCCATGGATGGCAGGCTTTTGAGTGTCCTTGCAAAGAAAGGTGGCTATATTGGTCACTGATTTGTTTTTGTTTTGTTTTTGTTTTGTTTTTGAATGTCAGAAATGTATATTTGTGAATGTTGAGATGTTATATTGGTTTCACTGGTAATAATAAATAATTGAAATGGGTATATTTTTTTTTTTGTTAAGTTGCCTAATAATTATGCACAGTAATAGTCACCTGCACACACAGATATCCCCCTAACATAGCTAAAACGAAAAACAAACTAAAAACTACTTCCAAAAATATTCAGCTTTGATATTAATGAGTTTTTTGGGTTCATTGAGAACATGGTGGTTGTTCAATAATAAAATTAATCCTCAAAAATACAACTTGCCTAATAATTCTGCACTCCCTGTATATGATGGTGAGGTGAAATATAACATATTTGTAGCAAAAAATAGGAGTGGTCGAAGAGAGAAGAGAAGATGAGTAGGTTTGGGGAGGACAAAAAGACGCCATTTTAAGGAGCTAAGGGCCAGATGTAGCAACCCTTTTGCGAGTCGCAAACGGCGAAAATCGCCGTTTGCGACTCGCAAACGTGGGTTTGCAATGCACAAATGCATATTGCGAGTCGTTACCGACTCGCAATATGCATTTGCGACTCGCAAATAGGAAGGGGTGTTCCCTTCCTATTTGCGAGTCGGATTGGTATGCAACTCCATTTGCGACCGCGTACGCGGTCGCAAATGGAGTCGCAGTTACCATCCACTTCAAGTGGATGGTAACCCACTCGCAAACGGGAAGGGGTCCCCATGGGACCCCTTCCCCTTTGTGAATGGACCCCAAATTATTTTTTCAGGGCAGGGAGTGGTCCAAGGGACCACTCCCTGCCCTGAAAAAAACGAAACAAAAGGTTTCGGATGTTTTTGAAATGCAGCTCGTTTTCCTGTGAGGAAAACGGGCTGCACTTCAAAAAGGCAGGTCGCTAACATGGAGGCCTGCTGACGTCAGCAGGCCTCCATGTTAGCGAGTGCCTATACTCGCAATGGGGTCGCAAACTGCGACCCACCTCATAAATACTTATGAGGTGGGTCTTTGCGACCCCATTGCGAGTTGCAGAAGGTGTCTGAGACACCTTTCTGCATGTCAAATTGCGACTTGCAATTTGCGAGTCGCACAGACTCGCAAATTGCAAGTCGCAATTTGATTTTTTCCTACATCTGGCCCCAAGAGATAACGGTGGTGGTCAAAAGGCACTTTATTGGGTTAATATGGAAATTACTTTTTTGAAAAGAAGATTGAGGTCCTTCTGGAACAAAATATGAGAAGGCGTGGTGTGAACGGAAAGATGAAGTGATTCCCAACTTTTAGCAGTCCAGTGAAAAAAATATTGGCCGTATTACACTGTTTTTTAATTCTGGTGGTTCCAGTAGAAGTTAACCTCCAGAAATATTCTTTTGTTTTTTAATTAAGTTTATTTCTGATCAAAATCCTTAAAAAACAACAATAAAAGTACAAATTTCCTCACGAATAAATAGTTATGCTCAAACATTAAAATACAATACATCGCTTAGTTACTGTTTTATCATTTGTCAATTCTCCAGAGTTACTCCATTGCACCTGTGCATAATCCTTAATATGTTGCCTTATCAAAATGGAAATCATATTTTTGAGAACTCCCATTCAAGCTAGCCACTGCAAAATTTAGTGTCAGAAATTAGATCAAAAGCTAACCTAAAGTGACCCTTCTCAAACTGAACAGTCTTCCAATTTATGGTACACAACCTAAAGATCTGATGGAATGTGCTTGTCTTTTCCCTAAAATCAGCTTAGAGGTCTGATAGAACCCTATTTTTACCATCCATCACATTTGGAGACTGTCAATTAGACTAATAGGTTTGTAGTTGCTAGGGGCATCTGTAGCTGACAAACAGGTTCCTGGTATCTTATATGGTCCCGGCGCCTTTTCACAGACTCTGTTATATATAGCCTTGCATTTCCTTTTTTCTCTAGTTATTATCATTCTTATGTCCTTGAAAAGGTTCTTGTGGATAGTCAGTATGTCATTAGAATTGGGACAAGAGTTTGTGTTATTACCCAGCTGTGCTAAGACTGTGGCTACTCTACTGTAGATTTGAGCTATTCAGCACGGAGTGTGTGCAACCTGAGACCACTTCAGTGTGCACCTATTATTTGAAAGAAGCAGGCCTGCATGATCAATGGCACTCGGGCTCCCATGGGACCTAGTGAGGAAGTCCTCTATCATTAGATAGAGTGCATTATGATCACCGTCTGTCCTCTGGAGCATAACCATGTCTTTGAAAAATGCCCATAATCATCAGTCTAGCAATATGTAATCAATTCTACTAGATCCTTTAACTCCTCTAAAGGTAGGAGTTCCTTCAACATCAGATGCAGTTCGCTCACTGCATGCTCTAGGACCGTAGCTAATAGTCATGCCCATTAGTTGGGTAGCTAGCTTTTACCATTTTTACCTGGAGGGAGTTCCAACTTGGGGACTTCCCACTTTTCATCCTCATTCTTTGCAAATGCATGGGCTGCTCCGTCTAGTGGTTCATATGTGATGTTGAAAACTCCTGCAACTATCAATGGTCTATTTATTTGTTCTCTTTAATGATGTCCTCTAGCGGACTCGCGTTGGGAGAAGGCTGCAGCAGTATCTGAAGGGCAGAAGCCCTTTAAATCCATTACAGCGCTCCCGCTTCGCGAGACTCGCGCTGGGAGGAGGCGGCAGCAGTATCTGAAGTCAGGAGCCCTTTAAATCCACTACAGCGCTCCCGCCTCGCGGGACTCGCGCTGGGAGGAGGCGGCAGCAGTATCTGAAGGGCAGGAGCCCTTTAAATCCACTATAGCGCTCCCGCCTCGCAGGACTCGCGCTGGGAGGAGGCGGCAGCAGTATCTTTAAATCCACTACAGCGCTCCTGCCTCACGGGACTCGCGCTGGGAGGAGGCGGCAGCAGTATCTGAAGGGCAGGAGCCCTTTAAATCCGTTACAGCGCTCCCGCCTTGCGGGACGCGCGCGGGCGGCGGCCGGGCAAAGCCCGGGCCAAGGGCGGGCCCGTCCTTCACTCGTCATCGACCGTAAGAGGCTGGGCCCCCCCTCTAATGTTTCTTCCTCCCGTTTTGCGGTAAATTCTCTTGGAAGCTGTTAAAGTTGCTGTGGGAGACCGTCATCTATAATGGGGAAGAGAAAGATTAACTTGCAAAAGGGAGAAGGTGGGCCCAGCTCTCTCCAGTCCTCTATTACTAGCTATTTATCCTCTGTGATGGGGGCCATTGAATCTGAAATAGAGCAAGTAGAAGAAAGGATTGGTGCTGTCCAAAGCACTGTTCAGCAGCCACCTTTGGAACCTATTGTTCAAATAAACACTAATTCAAGAACTGGGCTCTTACTGCCGGCCCTGCTTTCTAGTATTACACAGTTGGGCCACGATATACTTCCTCCCATAGATTTAATCAATTCTCCTACCCCATTTGTTAATCCACCTCTGGAAAGCTCTTGTTCTCAGGTTGATTCTCCTCCTCTGAAGAAGAGGAGAGCCGGGAAAAAATCTAAAAATAAAAAAAATGCCTTGGGCCCTAAAAAGAGAACATCCACCCTTTCTGTTTTAAGTGCTAAAGATCCAGTTTCCCTGGTTTTCACTCCTGAATGTTTTCTGAGAAAGGATGCCCCTGAAGATTTTACAAGTGTTATAGATTCTATACTCAAATCTTTTTGTGCAACCTTAGAGGCGAAACTTATCACAATGATTACTAGGAAGCTTGATTGCTTTTGTAATGACGTGACTAGTACTTTATCTCATTTACTTAAGCCAGGATTAGTAAGTATGGGAAAATCTCACAGCCAAGACCAGGTTCATCAAACCAACCCCCTACCTACTTTGTTACCTCAAGGAGCTAGTAATCCCTTGCCCAATCTACAGGCCGCTTCTGGCCAAGGATACACAGCTGACGATTCTGCACAGGGGTTGACCAGGGAAGTTTGTTCCTCTAGGTTGCATGCTACGGGTCAAAATAAATCTACAAACCATGCAGATTCTTTACATCTACCTCCAGATTGCAATCCGTATGTATTGGTTCTATCAAATGTTCCCCCTTTGGTGAGTTCTAAAATAGAAGATACCCAATCCCTAATCAGGAAAGCTGGTCACTGGTTGAAATATAATATTAAACCTAATTTTCATCATAATGATAAGATTCTTATGGCCCGCAGAGTGAGGAGGGTTGGATATTCAATGAAAATGGAGGAGGGAGATTATGTTGTTTAAAATTTTGCAAATTCCTGTTCTGTGGATTATTTTTTGACCAACTGCGAACAATGCAATAGGTCATGTAATAGGATCCAAATACATCCCCTGTGCCAATTTTATGACCCTGCGCTCCTACCACGCCTCTCTGCTACTAACCCAAGAACCCACACACCTGACCCAGTAAGGTCCCAATTGCAGGTAAACGTACCCACTAGCAATCGTTTTTTGGCTCTTAATTGTCTTGACGAGAACGATTGACTGACGGCCCTGGTTTACCCCTGCCCTATTAATATGGCGAGATCAATAGCTGGGAATGTTTACAATGAATGCACTCGGGACGCAGGAAAGTCTGTATTGGATTTGTCAACTCCTACAAATACTAGAGTTTTAACACCATGTCCTGGGTTTAGAACATTAAGGGCCTGATTACAACTTTGGAGGACGGTGTTAAACCGTCCCAAAAGTGACGGATATAACACCTACCGTATTACGAGTTCCATAGGATATAATGGAGTCGTAATACGGTAGGTGGTATATCCACCACTTTTGGGACGGTTTAACACCGTCCTCCAAAGTTGTAATCAGCCCCTAACTCTGCTGGAATATAGCGGGGTTGCGGTCTAAAACTGACAACTCGGATTGGAGGAGCTTTATTTCTTCCTATGACATAATTTGTCTACAGGAGACTTGGTCTAAGGATACGTTCCTTCTGAATGGTTTTACTTCCTTGTGTCAGCCGGCTATAACCTCCCCAATGGGGAGAGCACGTGGCGGCCTTTTAGTTCTTGTATCCCTACATCTCCCTCTATTAAACGTGTCCTTAATCTGGTCTTCCCCTCATTTTATGGTTGTTTTAGTAACTATTAGCGGACAAAAAGATATTTTGATTTTACATTTTTATAATAATATCCCCCGGGGTCTTCTTATGGGATGCCTGGAGGAGGTAGCAGATTTCATTGATTCATCAAATGTTTTACAGGACAGCGATCTAATTATACTTTGGGTGGGCGATTTTAACACTCCTTTGTGTAGCAAGGAACTCACGGAATTGTGTGCCTTCCCTGATGAGGGCAGAGAGTCATCAATTAATTTCACTCACAGTGCTGAAGGAGATGCCCTAAACTATTTTATATGTAAGTTTGATTTGGTACACGTTACGGAGAAACTGGCTGCGGACGCCTGTAATATACCAACCTTCACAGGAAAACCGAATGGGAGCATCATTGATTATATACTTATTGGCTCCTCTGATTATCATGTAATTCAAGAATTTAAGGTCACACCTCACTGTGCCAGTGACCATAATCCCATCAGCATTAATCTGGATTTAAATATTAACCAGGTTCCTAAGAATAAAAGTTTGAGAGCTAGTATGGTTTATAATCCAAATTGCGGTTTACCCTTAAAATGGGACAAAATAAATCCTAAATTATTTAATCAGGAAATTGCAAGCACTAGGTCTGACTCTATTAATATGTGTCTGTCTCAGCAGTTAGATCCTGAATGTATAGTCCATGAATTTGAATCTTTATGTACTGATAACTCACGAGCCTTGGTGGTGGACAGGCCCTTGAAGGGGCCAGTGGTCCATAGATGGTTTGATTCTGTGTGCTCTTCTGCTCATAAAAAACTTAAAGATGCTCTTAAAGCAGTTCCCCCCTCCTGCAAACTAGTTAAACTAGCTAGAGCCGTTTATAAGGCTGCTCTTGAAAAAAGGAAATAAGAAATTAGGTCTAAGGCTTGGGATGAACTTTTGCCTGCCTCTGAGCTGAAGGACGCTTCTAAATTCTGGAAGGTGATAAATCATCCTTACTTTTCAGATAATAACACTAAGGCCGATGATTGTATCATTGTAGAGGATGTATGGGTGACCCATTTTAGGAAAGTATTTTGCCCAGGAAACAATGACAATGAGAACCTGTATATAGAAGATAACCTTACTGCACATTCTATTTCAGACTCTAATATCAAGACCCTAGATAGTACCTTTGATCACCATGAGGTCCTAAGCGCCATTAATCGACTAAGGCAGGGAAAGGATCCTGGCCCCTACGGGTCCCCCCTGATCTTTTTAAATCTGAAATTGATCTTTGGGGTCCTTTAGTTACAAATGTGTTAAATAGCGCGGTAAATAGTAACGTACCTATTTCATGGAAATTGGCTATTATTGTTCCCATCTTCAAAAAAGGAAACAGACAAGATCCTTCCTGCTAGAGACCAATTTCTCTTATTGATTCAACAGCAAAGATTTTAGGAAGTGTGATCTTATCCCGTTTAGAAGATTGGGTGACTGAGGCCCAGATTTTATCTCCAATTCAATTTGGTTTTAGACCCGGTGTAGGCACAGTTGAGCAGGTTTTAAATCTGCATCTGATACTCAGTAAATATGTGACAGCCAAAAAAGAGTCTATTCATATGGCATTTATTGATTTAACTAGTGCCTTTCATATGGTTAATAGGTCAAAGTTATGGCAAATTCTGGGAGCTTTAGGTTGCGATACGTCCCTTTTGGAGCTTATTAAACGCCTACATACAGATTTAACGGTTTCAGTTCAGACTGGTTTATATGGACAGAGAACTTCTCCTATTCCGTCAATAAGGGGCGTAAGACAGTGATGTATTCTTGCGCCTTTTGTTTTCTTGATATGTATAAAGGGGCTTTATGATTCGTTGGTAAAACATGGAAAGGATGTACCAAAGATGGGCCAGAGACCGCTTCCAGTTTTATTATATGCTGATGATGCAGTTTTAATTGCTCGTACCGCTAATGGTTTACAGGGACTCTTGGACCTATTTTACAATTTTATGTTGGACCTTGATTTGAAAGTAAATTACCCTAAGACTTTTGTTATGACATGTGGCCCACGTAATACAAAGTCTAAACAATTTATTATGGGAGGAAATATTTTAAATAAGATAACAAAATTCTGTTATTTAGGTATGTATATGAGTTCCTCTTTGCCCTGGAAGACTCACATCAATTTCAAGTACCAACAGCTGACAAGGAATAATGAAGCGATTTTTCGCTTTACTAGTAAATTAGGTCACAGACCCCTTGCACAGATGAAAACACTTTATAACACCAAGTGTGCTGCAGCAGTCCTATACGGGCTAGGAGTTTGGAGTTACAACAAAATACCCTCTCTCCAAAGTGCTGGAAATAAATTCCTGCGTAGACTACTGATGGTTCCAAAATGTATAGCTAACATCATCAGTCATGAGGAAATTGGCCAATGTTTTTTGGAGGACAGGGTCTCTATCGCTCCTTTACTGCTCTGGATCAGATGCTGGTTGAACCCTGCGGCAAAACTTGTTCAAGACTGCATTTCTGATTGCTTACAATTGGACAACTCAAACAGGATTCCCTGGCTTGTGTTCCTGCGAAACTCCTTTGAGAAGCTAGGACTTAGGTACATGTTTGAAGAACCCCAATTGTTAACCACAAACTCTAGGTCTGTCTTGAAGTCAACTTATTTTGAGCACATATCAGAGTTGAGATTTTATAGCTCCCTGAAACTGAAATCTTTTGATCCCTATATCCAATTGTAACTGTCCCATGTCTTGAACCTTATCTGATCTGGTTTTCAAGTTCTAAAATAACCTCTCCTTTAAAATTTTTTAGATTTAATTTGATTAATTTTAAGGTAGCCTTTACCAAACCATGTTTCTGGAAAAAGGATTTACCACCCTGCCCCTGTGATTCCAAATCAAAGCAGAGTACCACACATTTTTTTCTCTTTTGTTTTTTATATGCTGCTCCTAAAAAGGCTTTTATTTTACCTATTTTATGTCATCTTAGACCTATCTATTAAAAGGAAGCTCTCTTATATTTTCAGAGATTGCCAGATATCCAAACTTGTCACCACGTACTAAATTTTGTTACAGCTTCTCTAAGTATTAGGAAAAGGTCTACTCCATTTTAATCTCTATATGTTTGTGAGAGATTTCTATTCTGAGATAATATCTGTAAATTTTGTGTTTTAGCAATTCTTAATTATGTTTTAGTATACATATTTGTTATATGTCAAGGGTTTTTTAGATCGGATGTTTACATGGTGCTTTTAGAAATAGTTTTTACAGTTTTTGTGTTTTATACTATTTACAGATTCGAATATGTTTCTTTGTATGTACTTTTATGGCATTTGCCGAATAAAGTTATTTGACTGACTGACTGACTAATGGTTACAGACTCAATACTTATACTACTGCTCCAGTTGTATAAATCCATAGTAGTCACTTTGTACCCCTCTGTGGTATAACACTCCAAACCTAGGATATCCACAGAGGAGATGGTATTACCTTAATTCTGAGACTGAGGGATGATTTTACCCATATAGTTAGGCCCTCAACTGGCCTCCTGCTGGCATGTTGGACTGCATTAACAACATATGTTAAAAAACAGACCTAAAAATTGTTTATACACCATGTGTCCTGGAACATTCACATGTGAAAACTATCAATAAATCTGGGCAACTCAGGATCAATGATCTGTGATTTCAAACCAGACACATTCCATGATAATAGACTTCAATTGTTGGATTCAGCATTGTTTTGTATCAAGATACTTTTACATTTAGGTTTATCAGTTAGTCAATCCATACAGGCTGTGTCTTCAATTGGCCCTGAAGAATGTGCCTTGCGCTGTTTTCTTGTTGTGGCAGATTATATTTCAAATGGATCTTAGTGTTTGTGAGAGAAGATAACTGAACATTCAATGGTACTAGTCACCGTTACAGGACCCAAAACTATTTAATGTGATCTGAATCCAGCTCTTGAGAGGAATGATGGATAGTTTTTAAAATATCAGAGTGGATAAGAGGTCAACACCCACTTCATTTTCCATACCCTGTGAATTATTCAATAGGGATGCACCATCCTCCTGAACTCCAATAGGTAGTTTGGTAACATTGTGCATAAATATGGAATAACTGAAGGTTGTTGGGCTGGTCAAATTGGACAGAGAACTATGTAGTCTAGTGGGAAAAGATGATGACTCCCTAGTGGTATGTAAAGAAACTGTTGCCGAAACTGACCCATATCCAATATCCACAATCTTTTCTTAAAAAGTTCTGAGTTGGATTCTCTCTCATCTTGTTGCCATAACAATTGCCACCAATATGAGTGGGTTCAGGTCTCTGCCACCAGTGTGGTTCAAAATTGGGCGAGTATACATTCTTAAAAGTAGGGGTGAACAGAAATGGTGAAGTTTCAATCCACGGAATTCTGCAGAATTATATTAAAATTCTGTAGAATTCTGCCAAGGGGCAGAGTGGGCACCCCAACGTGCAGCGCATACCTCTCTGTGCTCTTACATGGTTATGTAATAAAACCAAGGGGTTTAGAAGTGCACTACGGTGCAGTGCATATCCCTCTGTGCACTTACATAAGTATGTGGGGAGAACCAAGGAGTATCCACTCTAGTGCATACCTCTTGGTGCCCTAACATACTTCTGTTAAGGCACAGAGGACTATTCAGTGCACTACAGTGAGCCTCATACCCTTCAGTCCCCTTACATAAGTATGTAAGGGTACCATGGGGTATCTACTCCAGTGCATCCCCTTCAGTGCCCTTACATACTCACTTAAGGGCACCAAGGATTATAGTGTAATGCATACCACTCAGCACCCTTACATACCTATGTAAGGGTGCCCAAGGATAAACAGTGCACTACAGTGACTTAAACAGGACTAGAAGTGGGAGCAGTTCCTCTATGTTTAAAAATCACTGCAGATTAAAGTTTAATCTGCAGTGGTTTTAAAATTTAGAGGGACTGTTCCCTCTTCCACATCTGTTTAAAACCAAAGAGTGCTGATTTAATTGCCCCAGAGGAATGGTGGAACTAATTAGTAATTCTGCATTACACGAGTAACACTGCAAAAGTAAATGACACCAATCTAGTGGGTGGCACTCCTGGGCCTCCTGGAGGATGTGGGTGACTCCGGAGTAGAACATATTTTTATAGGGGTGGCTGCCTTGGTAGCAAAACGAGACTGTGCGTCAATGGAATCATCCTTGACCCCACTCTGAAAACATGGCAAAGAGGACTGGACGGATGTGCAAAACAGTCACTATAAGCGGCCTGGGGCTGCCCCTGGAAACATGAGAGGATATGGGGTAAATGGTGTACTTGTTATGGACTACCTCTGTAAATGTATGTTGCCAAGGTAGATATCTTGCTATTTTGATTTGCTGGGTCAGAATGACAATGGCCCTCATTATGACATTGGCGGTAAATCCCACTTACCGCCATGCCGACTGCCTCCAACATAATGCCGCCGCCGCGGATAACCGCCAACCATATTATGACACACACATACCAATCCGTCACTATACAGCCACACACACAAGTCTGCCAGCCTAAAGGTCAATGATAAACTGGCGGTATCCAATCCCACACCGTTACACCAACAGAACTACGCCCACAACATTATGGTCCATGAATCACCGTGGCGAACATTCAATGGCGGTAAACCATTGGCGGTACATACCGCCGCGCTCAAAATACACACACTCAAACAAAAACTACACCACATTGGACAATTCAAACTGCAGAAACCTGACACCCATACACACACCACACCCACACACCCACACCACTATAAAACACACACACCACAACACCCACATCCCTTTACGACTAGGAATAATTGCCACCAGAGAGAGATACAGAAAGAGCACCCACACAACCAGAGCCACATAACATCATCACCTATACACCTTCCACGCACCTTACATCACACACCCCAACACATCACCCCACACATCCTCACCCACACCACTCACACTGCACCCATGGTACCACAACGACACCCCAGGTTCTCACAGGAGGAGCTAAGGGTCACGGTGGAGGAAATCATCCGGGTAGAGCCACTGCTGTTTGGATCACAGGTGCAGCAGACATCCATTGCTAGGAAGATGGAGCTATGGCGGAGAATCGTGGACAGGGTCAACACCGTGGGACAGCACCCCAGAACAAGGGATGACATCAGGAAGAGGTGGAACGACCCACAGGGGAAGATGCATTCCATGGCAGCAAGACACCAACTAGCTGTACAGAGGAATGGCAGTGGACACCCACTTCCTCCACCACAGCTAACAACATTGGAGGAGCAAGTCTTGGCAATCATGCATCCTGAGGGCGTGGCAGGAGAAGGAGGAGGACTGCACTCTGGTAAGTCAAATCTCTATTACTATCACCCCCCCTAACTCCATCACAAACCCCCATCCTTACCCTCACTCCCATCACTTCCCCACCTCCCACATACCCCACCATCACAACCCACTCATCCCAATACCAAGCCCTGCATGCAACGCCAATGCATGGACACCCCTCACAGACCTGCATGGACACCTATCACCATTGCATGCACACTGGAGAGAATCACCTAGCCCACCAAATAGCAACTCACACAAAGGCAAATCTGCCAGGGCAACAACAACCATAGAGGGCAACACACCCATGCACAATATGTCACACGCAGAACCAATAACACTGTTTTCACATCCCCACAGGTACCCCAGCCAATGTCACCAGAGACGAGGTGCCAGCAACATCCAGTCCCCCCCCAGAGGAGGCCCACAGTGATGACAGTGATGACAGCAGCTCTGGTCGCCTGGATCTGGATGACCAACCTGGCCCATCAGGGATCTCCAGACAGTCGGTTACCCAGGCACTGTCACACACAACCACAGAGCCTCCCCGTCAGGGAACACCTCCACAGCATCCACCCAGCGGGCCCATCCCTCTGTCCCTAGGACATGTCAATCAGTAGTGTGTCCACAACTACAGGGACCCCAGGCCACCCCACAATCACAGGATGATCAGGGACCTGGCGTCAGTGGCAGTGGGCACACGGTTCAGGGGACAGAGGCACAGGACAACAGGGAAGCAGGGAGGACTGCTGTGTGACAGCAGGAGGACAGGCCCAGGGAACCGACTCTCCAGGAGGCACTCACCGCAATTCTGGGAGCATACCAACGTTCCCAGGATACACTGGGCCAGATACTGGACAAGTTGCAGGAGAACATGCGGCTGCAGGAGAGACAGTACCTGGGGATGAGGGAGGACTTGAAGGACATCAACACCACTGTGGTCTCCATTGCAGGGTGCTGGCAGACATGGCCAACACTATGAGGGAGGCAGTGTCACACCACTGAGCCCCTGACACTAGCCAAACCGATGAACAGCTCTCCACCTCCGCTGCCCTCCCCCTGCAGAAGGAGAACCACCCTGCAAACGTTCCCTGCTATCCAGGCAGAAGCCAGAGGCTATTGCCAAGACCCCCACCAGGAAATGAGACTTTCCTGATTGTCAACTTTTTGTCCCATCTGTCACCCTGTCCACCTTGAACCGCCATTTGCTCCCCTTACCATTCCCCCTTGGACAATGCACTTGTGATACAAATAGACTGGACTCTATCCTGGACTTTTCTCCATCATCAACCCAGCCTATTCCACTACGCCCTCTTCTTCTTAGCACTTAAATAAACACCCTTTGAAAAAATATGGAGTATGTTGAATGATTTAAGTATGTATTTGTTTAACAAGGTTTAAACATTGCAATTCAACTGTACAGTAATGTATACATAGGAATGACCTGGAGTTGGCTGCAGTCAACACACCAGGAGTGATAGTGGGGCACCAAAATCTGCAAATAGAGATGCCAAAGGGTACAGTGAGTGGCCATAGAAGGGGGAAAAACAGCCTGCCAGTGACAATGTCAGACACAAAACTATCAATTAAATGTGAATTTACACTGTCTTACCTGTGTGTCATTGGAAGTATTGACTAATTATTGCACTTCTGTTGTCCTCATCCTCATCCACTGCCTCCTCATCTTCACTGTCCACAGGATCCACTGCTGCCCCACGGCCATCTCCAGCCTCCTCCTCCTGCAGAAAAGGCACATGGCGACGCAAGGCAAGGTTGTGCAACATACAGCATGCCACAATGATCTGGAAGACCTTTTTGGGTGAGTAGCACAGGGATCCACCTGTTAGATGGAGGCAACGAAACCTGGCATGGAAGAGGCCAAAGGTCCTGTCTATAATTCTTCTTGTCTGCCCATGTGCCTCATTGTAACGTTCCTCTGCCCTTGTCCTGGGATTCCTCACAGGGGTCAGGAGCCATGAGATAGAACTTGCACAAGAGGGGGGATCCCGGTATGGTGATGGATTGCAGAGATTAGGTCAGGCTCCAATTGGGCACACATCTGTGATTGTGGCCCTCACCAGTCTATAGGTGAGGAAAATGTTCCTGTCCACCATTGTTGCCAAGTCCACCAGGGGTCTGTACACAGGGGATGTCTCCATCTCCTATTCATCCGCAGCGGTTGCAATCTATGGGGCAAAATGATGAGCAGCTGGTCATTATCTCTTAATTCCAAACACTACAGTTCAATGCATGTTGTGACTGTAATGTTATTTTGTTGGAGATGTCCAAATGGTGCATTTGTGTACTGTGACGCAGTTAGGATCCATGGCCTGCCCCTCCCCTGAAATGGCTTTCGCCTGTCCTGTATGGAGGGACAGGTGGAAATGAGGTAATTCCGCTGACGTTGTGCGCCGTTGCGGGAGGCGGTCAAAAACTGCTGTGCAACTCCTCATTGGTTAACATTGGGCCCTATGGGGTACAGTGGCCAATGGTGATGTGCACCGCCTCTGACGTCACCGCCATTTTCTATCTGTTCACTCACTCACCTACACTGCATGTGCTGCTGTGACCTGTGTCTGGAACTGACCATGGCTCATGTGACTGGGGAAAGGGCCCCTGCCTTCATCTCAGCGGAGTTGGAGAGACTGGTGGATGGGGTCCTACCCCAGTACCGAATGCGGTATGCGCCTCCTGACGAACAGGTGAGTACACCGTGAGTACGATGCTTGGTGCGTGAATGCATGGAGTGCTGTGTGTGAAGTCCTCATGTAAGGGGTGGGTGGTGGATGGGCCCTGGGCAGCATGCAGCATGCATGGTGAGCCATGTCTGTGCTAATGGGGGTGGGCCATGAGTGTGACAGGCAGGACAGTCCGACTAATACCTTTCCTTGAGTCCATTTCCCTGCAGGTCAGCAGCAATCAAAAGAAGGGTATATGGCATGCCATTGCCAAGGACGTGCGGGCCCTGGGGGGTCTACGGCAGGCGGAGCACCCACTGTCATAAACGGTGGGAGGACCTGAGATGCTGGGCAGAGAAGACCGCTGAGGTCCAGCTGGGGATGGCTTCCCAATGAAGAAGGGGTGCCCGTCGAACCCTGACCCCCCTGATGGCCCACATACTGGCGGTGGCCTGTCCAGAGCTGGATGGGTGCTTGGGAACATCACAGCAGTCACAAGGGGGTGAGTATAGTGCCCCAATATACAACTTGCACCTGGTGGGGTGGGATCCGGGTGGGGGGTGTATGCCCTGTGGGTGCCCGTAGGCCAGGCCTGTTATTGCAGGGTTAGTCCCATGTTGTAACCACATAAAGAGTAAACTGTTCCTAAAAACGTTCTGGACAGCCATGATGTTTTAGAGCAAAGCCCTCATGCATCACATTGGATGACAGGCATCATCATTGGGAATTGCTCAACGTCAGGCCGGCACTGCAATGCCTAACGTGCTCACAAGAAGGGAGCTATCAGCCGTGATTGTTGGTGTAAAGGCTGATGGAAGAAACTAACCACCAGACCAAAAACAGGAGAGCAAAAAAGAAAATTAGGTTAAAATTGGTTAAATCCCATGTTGGACAGGGTTCTGATGTGAAAGTACTCCAACCAAGCTAGTAGGCGTCCACTACTGGGCAGGGGTCTGTGGGTCTCAGGTATGCTGCAATTGGCGTTAGGTGTCCCTATCCATGGCCTGGTGACTAGCATTGTGACTGGTAGTTGCATTGCCTAGTGCATAGGACTGTTCCCTGTGTGTGAGTGTGTTGTGTATGCCAACGGTGGTGTTGTTGGCGCCATTGACCAAGTGTATCCTTTGTGTCTCCCTCCCTTTTTGTTTTGTCACCCTGTCCTTATGTTCATTAGTATCATCTGGCAAAGGAGCAGAGGCACCGGCGATGGAGGGAGCTGCATCCCACAGGACCCAGGATGCCTAATCCACCAATGGTGAGGGCACCAGTTGGACAGAGGGCGAGGGGAGCACGAAGCCGTAGACTTGAGGGGACAGTTCGGACATGGATTCCTCCTCCGGTGGAAGCTTCCTGGTGGTGGCGGACACCTCTGTGCCCACTCCAGCTACAGGTACAGCCGCCACCCCTGTACCAGCACCACCCTCCCGGCAGCCCCTCAGTGAGTTTCCCATGCCCGCTCTCCCAGGAGGGTGGGCATCTCCTTCACCCTAGGCACCTCAGGCCCTGCCCTGAACGAGGAGGCTATTGACCTCCTGCGATCCATCTGTGTTTGGCAGTCAACCATAGTGAATGCCATCCACGGGCTGGCAGGGCATTTGCAATATACTAATGCATTCCTGGAGGGCATTCACTCTGACATGGAGGCCCATCATATATCATTCCAGTCTCTGGCCTCCTCCCTGATGGCAGCCATTGTCCCTGTCTCTAGCCTCCCCCCTCCAAACTTCTCTACCCAGTCCCATTCCCCTGAACCCCAACCTATCCCAAGCACACAATCAGACCAGCATGCACCCAAGACAACACACAGGAGTGGCTCAGGCAAACACAAGCACCACACATCATCCCACAGGCACTCACACAAACACCATCAAGAATCAGATGTACCAACATCCACTGCCTCCACTGAGGCCCCCTCCTCCTCCTCATCCACCTCCCTCCCAGGTGCGTCTCCACTCACACCTGCATGCACTACATGCTCATCCACTACCCTCATCACCAGCACACCTAACAGCACACGCCCCTCACTGGCAGTCACCACCACCACCCCCACTACCATTCACACATCCCCTGTGTCCTCTCCCAGTGTGTTTGTGAGCCCACCTCCAAGGTACACAAACACAGCCACACACCCACCCAACAGCCATCCACCTCACGGCAGCCTCCAGCCAATGCACCTTCACCCAAAGTCAGCAAACGTACACCTCCTACAACCACTACCTCTTCCTCCACTCCCAAACCCCCTCCATCTACCCGTCCCGGTGTGTCCAAAACACTTTTCCTGTCCAACCTTGACCTCTTCCCCTCACCTCCCCCACCCATTCAGTCCCCT
Organism: Pleurodeles waltl; assembly: GCF_031143425.1. Lineage (NCBI taxonomy): Eukaryota > Metazoa > Chordata > Amphibia > Caudata > Salamandridae > Pleurodeles > Pleurodeles waltl. Next base: position 703,861,568 of record NC_090439.1, on the reverse strand, counting down.
AGGGCCTGCCTTTCCAGGTCCCAAACCAGCACCTCAGCCACCACATCACACGTTCCCTGTGTCCTCTCCCACTGTGTCTGTACCCCATCCTCCCAAAGTACACAAACGCAAGCACTCAGACTCCCAAGAGAGATCCACCTCACAACAGCATCCAGTCCATGCACCTGCACCCAAACACAGCAGATAGACACCTCCTACCACCTTACCCTCTTCCTCCACTCCCAAACCATCTCCCTCTTCCCGCCCCAATGTCCCTAAGAAGATTTTCCTCGCCATCATTGACCTCTTCCCTACCCCTCCCCCACCCTCATGTCAGGCTAGGGCGGTCAAAACCCAGGCAAGCACGTAAGCCACCCAGTCCACGGGCACAGTGGTGTCCACAGTTACTCCAGGTGGGAGAGGATCCCGGGCACCAGGCAGCCACACTGAAAGGACAAGAGACCTGGTGCTGGGACTCAGTCGGAGCCCCCACCACCAACCATGGTGGTTCAGCCGTCCGAGGCTGCAGGGAAAGGGCTTGAGCCTCCCCCCACCACTACCAGCACCGCCAGCAGCACCACTGCCAGCAGCAGCAGCCCCAGTGGGCAGCCGTACGAGTCTGCAGGGGAAGGGCTGGAGCCTCCCCCCACCACTGCCAGGACCGCCAGGAGCACCACTGCCAGCAGCAGCAGCCCCAGTGGGCAGCCATCCGAGGCTGCAGGGGCTGGGCTGGAGCCTCCCCCCTCCACTGCCAGCTCCACCAGCAGCACCACCACTACCACCACTGAGCAGCCGTCACCACGGGCAGACAGTGACTTGTCCTGCCTCTATGGGCATTTGAGCGGCCTGGCCCCAGTAAATCCTGTGGGTCTGACACCCAGGTGAGAGACTGTGACCTTGCACTCCCCAAGATCTGCATCACAGGGCACAATGCCCCCTCCAGAACCAGTGGAGAAGCCATCCACTCACCCCATCCTCCACAGGATGAAGCTCATTGGGCACAATGCCCCCTCCAGAACCAGTGGAGAAGCCATCCACTCACCCCATTCTCCACAGGATGAAGCTCACAGGGCACAATGCCCCCTCCAGACCCAATGGAAAAAGTCACCCACTTGAGAGACTGTGGCCTTGCACACCCCAGGACCAAACAGTGGGCAAATCACCTACTTGAAAGACTGTGGCCTTGCATTCCCCAGGACCAAGCAGTGGGCAAATCACCCACTTGAACGACTGTGGCCTTGCACTCCCCAGGACCAAGCAGTGGGCAAATCACCCACTTGAATGACTGTGGCCTTGCACTCCCGAGGACCAAGCAGTGGGCAAATAACCCACTTGAGAGACTGTGGCCTTGCACTCCCCAGGACCAAGCAGTGGGCAAATCACCCACTTGAAAGTCTGTGGCCTTGCACTCCCCAGGACCAAGCACAGGGCATGTTGGCCCCTCCAGGACCAGTGGTGTTGTCCCATCTTCCAGCTGAGTTGCCCCCCCCATTTCCCCTCCCCCTGAGGTGCCTGTCTATTTTTGACCTGATGCCCCTGCAGTGTTCTCTCCGTTGTGTTGCAGGACTAAGGTGGGGCCTTGGCCTATGTGGTGTGGCCCTGTGGCCCATGGACATTGAGTGCTGGGCAGTGTCCCTAAATTTGTAAATATGTATATACTTGTTGATTTGGATGCACATATTTATACTATTTTATCTTATTATGCTCATTTTAATCAATTCCTTTTGTTCATGCATTATTCCTGAGGGGTATGGGGTATATGTAATGTTACGGCATCTGGTTATGTGTATGGTGTTGGGGTTGGGGGTGTTGCCAGTGTGTGTCACTCTCTTTTTCCTCCACCCCTCCCCTGTGTGCTAGGCGGCAGTACTCACCGTTGTCGTCTTCACCGGCGTTGGTGTTCGTAATGGAGCAGAAGGTAGATCATGGGGAGCACAACTCGGGCTCCGTGGCGGCATGGTTCTTCCCTGAGTCTCCACAAGTTATTTCTTTGACTTCTAAAATCTGTTTCCGCCAGGCTTTTGATGCCGCTGGTACCGCCCCGGAAAAGGTGGCAGATTGGTGTCTCATAATACAGTGGGCGGAACATTGTCTTCCTACTGGCTGTAGGCGGTTACCGCCATGGTGCCTGTTGGTTTCGCCCTGGCGGTCGGTGTGTTAAAGTTGCTGTCTGTCTGAGCGGTTTTCGCCGTGGTCATAATTTCAGATTTATTACCACCGGCCTGTTGGCGGTATTACCACCGCTTTATCACCAACCGCCAGAGTCGTAATGTGGGCCTACATCATTCAAATGTCAATTTTGGTTGACTATAATGTGCATTGTTAAAGTCACTAAAGTTGGTTCTCAAAAGGAAAAATTACTCAAATTCTGCCATAGAAATAAAAAATTTCACTCACCCCTTCATAAAAGGGTCCTTTGACATCCCCAGGTGGACTTTGTTTTTCATTAGTTCAAAATTATCATCATTTAAGGGCTCAGATTCGGTGGCCTTTTCAACACAATTCTTTCTGCTGGTTATTACTTGGGTGACTGGTATTTCTGCATAGATTTTCACAGTTAAGTCTCTCATCAGGATTTTGAGAACCACTATTCCTTCCTTAAGGTTGTTCGCCATAGATATCAATTCAGTGTGGATAGCATGTTTTATAATATTCATATTTGTACACTAACTTCCTCTGTCAGCAGTTTTTTATGCTGGATTTCTCAGGAGTTCTACCAGTGGCCAACAGTGGATCAAATCTATCACTAACAGGTACTGGCATTGTGTGAGTGGCCGAAGGAAGGGTGTTTTGCAGTTTGGCCACTTTTGCCACAATGGTATTTTCAGACACTGGAACAATAGTCTGTTTTAAAGCACATTCTATTTCTTTTTGTGTTTGTTCTTAATAAACAGACTAGTTACAGACACAGTGGTGGTTGGGGGAGTGCAGTGTCATGGGGATTTAGTTTGATTCCAACTTCTTCAATCAGAACATCAATCTCACTTAGGGTACATGACTGAGCTGTCCCCAGCTCCTGGGTGGCATTTTGTTGTTTGGTTTCATAACACCACAGAAATTGTCCACAGCCTTATGTTTCCCCACAATCTTCAATTACTAAGCTAACTTTAGTAGTTCAGTATATACAAATAAGTGTTTGTGTATATGTTAGATTCATCTCAGTTGTCTCTTAAGGGGTTCAAATTGCAGGTGCAAGATAAAGGGTTGGCCCAGTCTTCTTTGGGTTGTGACAGGCCCGCTCTTGGCCTGGGAACACGCCAGGGTGTGTCCTCCTCCGTGGACAGGGAATGCAGTGTTTATGCACCCAAGGCTGTTCCCTCGCCTCCAAGCAGGAGCAGAATCCAGGGCAATGGAGTCCCCAGAGGGTGCAGTACTTGCCTGCATTTGTTGCGGTGACTAGCACTGGGGTGGGACTTCCTCCCAAAGTGTGCACAGAGACCTGGAGGAGGGTTAAAATGTTTGCAATGCGCTTTTAAGTGCTTCAGGACTCGAGGGAGGCAGTAACTACCAGCATTTGTTGCTGTGACTGGCACTGGAGTGGGACTTAATCCCCCAGAGTGCACTGAGCACAGGAGAAGGGACAGAGTGATTGCAGCATGCTCTCAAGCACCTCCAGACTCCCTCATTGCGGGATGTGGTATCTGCCTGCATTTGTTGTGGTGAAAGGTGCTGCGGTAAGACTTCATCCCCCATTGTGCACTGAGCTCTGGAAGAGAGCGTTTGCAACACACTTTTCAGCATGCCGGGACTCCTGAGTCGCAGGACATAGCATCTACCCGCATTTATTGTGGTCACCAGTGCCGGGGTGGAACTTTATGCATCACAGGAAATGCGTGGGATGCTTCCGGGCCAAGACCGGGGTCATCTTTGCACATCATCGCCAGAAAGAGACTGGGTTTTGCCACCCTCTTTGGTTTAGCCTGTTTGAAGGTAGAACTGGTACGTGGGCCTCTTAACACCTGTCATTGAGCTTCCAGTCTCCTGAAACTGATTTAATTGAAGAACCTGACTAAAAGAAAAGCCCAGGGGCCGTATTACAAGTATGGCACATTTTCTTTGTATACTCCGGGGGCACCTATTAAAAAGTGTCCCTGGCACAAACAACAAGAAAGCACCATATTAGAATGAATGCGTTGCCTGCACGGCAGCCACAAATTCACGCTATCCTGGGGCAGCACATTCAGTGAAATATGAAGTGGCTTTGAAGTAGCTGCTCCATGTTTCACTGTGCAGAGGGCAACCAGCTTACACTTTTAAGAGGGGTGAGAGATCTCCTTGCAGGTGGGTGCAGTGAGTGCCTGAAGCCTCCTACAAGGAGATGTCTGGTGGGCATAGGACCACCTTTACTCCCATCAGAGTGCTGCCATTAGGGGCCCACTGACATTGCGCCACCTTTTTGTGGCGCACTGTCAGTGTTGCTCCTGAGAGCTTCTCTCATGGCCCCCATTCAAATGAGGAAATACCCTCTGATGATAGCGCTGGTGCTATATGTACGCTAGAGCTATCTGTATTACAGAGGGGGCCTCACAAGCATCTGCAGCCCCTTCTGTAATATGATTGTGCCCTGGGGAGGGCGCAAAGTGGGAACAAACGCCTGTTGCGCCCCCAGGACACTTTGAGTAATACGTCTCCAGGTGCCCAGTGGAGTGAAGGGTTCCACATCCACTGTTACCCCCTCCATCAATAATGACCTGACTTCAGTAATGGAAGCTATTGACACTGAAATTGGTCTGGTGGAGGAAAGAATTGATGCAGTCTGGCAACTTTCTATTACGTCGTCCTCCATCACATCAGTGTCGAGTGGCACAAGTAGTAAACTGAATACAGGAAATGATGTGTCAGACACTGTAACAGTGACCATTCCAGACAATAACCTGACTAGCAAATCTAATGAGAGGGAGGCTCTGAGTCAAGGCACTAGGCAAGTAGATTTTAGCAACCCATGGATAATGGGGAAGCTAGCTTCTGCTTTGAGACACATGGCTGCTTCCTATTGCCATATTAGATCCCCCCTTTGTGTTTTCTACAGTATAAACCCCCACAACCTTTGGGTAGGGAGGAGGTTCTCAGCAGGGTAAGGTTAAGTCTGCTGCTACAGTTCAGGCCCCACAGATCTGTTTATATAATCGCTTTTATCCCTTAGGCATCTTGCAAGAAATTGACTGATGCCCAGCTTTGCCAGCTTTGTGTCCCCTTGCTTCCTGTGCCCTAGACTGTGATTGTTCTATAAACGGTGTTGCGAATCCAGTTCCAAAATATAATGTAAGAACAAGCCCAAGTCCTCCACCAAGTTCAAACTGTGTTGATACAACTTCTAACGTATTATCTTGGAACATTGCTGGTGTTTGCTCTAAGACAGCGAACAAAGATTGGCTGGGATATATTAAAGAGTTTGGTTTAATCTGTCTTCAAGAGAACTGAGCTTTGGACGACTTTTACATTGATGGTTTCCTTTCCTATTGAAACCCACATTACCATCAGTTTGTGGGTGGGTGAGGAGTGGTCTGGTTATCTTAATCTCTATTAAGATTTTAGGCCTAAAATTCAAGCATGTTAGATCTTCTCCTTCGTTGAAACTATTACTGCTGACTGGGCTGGGGACAGACGATTTATTAGTTACAAATTTTTATCATAATCTCTTTCATCATTGCTGTTCCAATATTGTAGCTATGTTAGATGATATCATTACAAATGTGAGTTGTAAAAAACATTAACTGGGCAGGTGATTCCAATTGTAATGTTTGTGAATTTAGTGATTCACCATTGTGTGGGTTGGAGAACACAGACAGCCAGTTGATGACACATTTCAGGCACTCTAACTATGGTGATGCACTGAACATTATTATAAACTATAGGACCCTAGTGTTTGTGAATGACTGTGCCTTTGGTACCTCAAAATCTTATCCAACTTTTACTGGAGGTAACACATCTAGCACTATTTACTTTACTTTAAATTCAAATGAATTTAATTATTTAATTCTTGATTTTAAAATGTCTTCAAATTGGTTCAATGATAATAACCCTTTAGTAGTATCTTTAAAATTGTCCAGAGTGTTAACATAGCCTAAGCTGGAAGTGGTCCCTCTCATATTCAGCTCCAACAAAGGCCTCAGAATTAAATGGGAGTGTGTTGACCAGAAAAGGTTTTTGGAAAATGTGGTTCCTGAAAACCTTTATGTAGTGCATAGGTGTCTGTCATCTGACACTGCCCCTTCATCTATAATAGAAGGTGTTGCATAGTCTGTTGGGCAACTGTCCAAACATTAACTGCAAAACACCCCTGATCTAAACCCCTTTAGCACTGAGGTTCAATGCAGCCTGCTTGAAATCAGACAATTTTCTGAACCAGCTTTAAATGCTGTGCATAAGAATAGGAAAACCATCATTGCAGTGCGTAAAATTCCTGGCAAAAGTCATCGAGAAGGCTGTCAACAGACAACTAACTCGCTTCCTCAAGGAGAACTGCACCCTGGACCCTTCCCAATCCGGATTCCGCAGCAAACACAGTACCGAACCTGCCCTCATCGCCACCACCGACAACATCAGAACAGTGACTGACTCTTTCCCTGATTATTGGTAAGGCCATGATGGGCTCCTTACATCTAGCTTTAATGGACTTGTCAAGTGCTTTCAATACTGTTAACTGAGTCAAATTATGGGTTATCCTAGGAAACCTGGGGGTAGAGAAACCCCTTATCACCCTCCTCTGCCACCTGCATTGCACACATTGGCTAAGATACGCTTTGGTACCAGGGGGTAATGTACACCATCCGTTCAGTGTAATCAGGGAGTTTGCCAGAGTTGTAATTTAGCCCCATTTGCATCATGGCCTCATATACATCAATGGTTTGGTAAGCCACTTTTTGCAGAAGTAACTGGATGTTCCCAGGGCGGGAACTCGATTTATCCTGACCATCCTATAAGTGAATGAGGCTGTCCTTATAACCAGGACAGCAACTACTGTACACAGAGCGTTGGAGGCCTTTGCAGAATTTATATGAACTTTTGACTTGATGATCAATCAGAAAAAAGTCCTTTGTAATGGTCTGTGGGCCAAAGAGAGCCAAATCCAAGACTTTGTTCTCATGGAGGGTGCCCCCTTTGCTAGAGTAGAGAGTTTCAGCTATCTAGGGATGCCATTTGACCCACATCTGAACTGGGAATTTCTATTAGTGCTGAGGGAACAACAAATAACTAGATTTGTTGAAGCAATCTTCTGTTTTGCTTCTAAATTATGGCATAGACCAATGAGGGTAATAATAACCCTGTACAAAGCAAAGTGCCATTTGATCACTACCTATGGTTCGGGAGTGTGGGGGCACTGTGACTGCTCCACACTCCAAAGAGTAGAAAACAGCTTTTTGCAAAGATTACTTATGGTACAACAGGATGCTCCTACTTTCTTCTGTCATTCGGAAGAGGCCTTCAACTATGTGGAGGACACTCTCTGGCTTGCCCTGTTTCCAGTGCTTAATTTGTAAATAAAAATGTGCTGGTGCCCAAAGCCCTCCTCTTAAATATGCGGCTGCTGCAATTAAATGTGCAAACACAGAATACTGAGGGAGTGTAATCCTGAAGCCATCTCAGGCCTCTTCAATTAATTTACAGCCATTCCCTGCCCTTCAGCTCAATCTTGCAGCTTTCTGCTTTCTCCCATTGTGACGATTTTTTGTTTTTCTCTTCCTCTGTCTTTCATATGTGTATTTCCCTTGAAATAAATGTTTGAGGTAGAAAAATAAGTGCGGGCCCTCAAAAATAAGTGCTGGTGCCCCCGCACCAGAAACAAGCACAAGTTTAGCATTGCCCATTGCTACTATGGATGAAAATCTGGCAAACCCGTGCTCTAGGGCTCTCTAAATGTGTTCTTTTGAACTGGCTAGCTCAAGGTAATTCAGCCTCTATTCCTCGGTTGATGCATCTGAAGAGCAGTTTTAGTAGGCTGGGAGTCCCAGAATTTTTTAACACCCCGTGTAAATACCCCACACTGCTAGAACTCAGATAAAATCAGCTTTTTATGATGAGGCGCAGCTTAGGCACCAGCACAAGGCTTACCAGTTTTTCCCTCTGGTCGATTATCATGCTTTATCTAATGGCCATGAATTGGAATTTTATCTAACACACATAGAAAATGCCCCTTTTAGGTTTTATCTGACCAGGTTATGAATGTAGTCTTTGCGCTTTCTTTTAGCATTCTCATTGAAAGGTACATGATTTGAAAATGTGCCGCCCTGCCAGTGTGATAATCTCTCGAGGCAAAGCACACTGCACTTTCTGCTTTTCGGTGCACTTTACAAATCCATGAGAACTCACTTTTTAGTTCCTATCTTGTGCTCACTATGCCCTAATTCCTATCAGATCGGTTTTAGATTGTTACAGCATTTTGATTTGCCTGGGGTTTGCCACGCTTTATAAAAGGGTCTTTGAGTATCAGGAAAAATACAGTTGACAACCCTTGATAGAACTGTTTTATAACTGTACTGAGGCATTTAAGTTATTTTACTATTTTTTTAGTTTTAACAAATGTTTACATTTTTTATATTGAGTTGCACTCTGCTAAGTAATTTGCTCATTTTATTAAATAGATTGCATGTGTAAACTGCATTTATGTTGACCTTTTATGATTATTTTGCAGACTAAAGTTTAAGACCGACTGACTGAGTCCCCAGGCAATCTAGGTTTTGGCGTCCGACACCATGGGAAGACAATGCAGTTTTTATGCACCCAGGGTTGTTCCCCCACCCCCTAGCAGGCGCAGAATCCTGGGCAATGGAGTCCCCAGGCGAAAGCAGGTTTTGGCATCCAATGCTGCAGGAACAGTTTTTATGGGTCCGGTGATGTTACCCCACCTCCTAGCAGTCGCTAAATCCTAGGAGATGGAGTTCCCAGCCGAAAGCAGGGTTTTGCATCCCACGCTGCAGGAAGGGAATGCAGTTTTTTATGCCCGTCACTGTTCCGCTGCCTGTCAGCAGCAGCCGGATCCTGGGCAATGGATTCCATAGGCGAAAGTGGGTAGAAAACATTAAAATCTTTGGTTAGCCTTATGTATCTAAAACTGTATAACTAATACAAGCTAACTTAGGGATAGATCTAGCTTCAGTGGGAAGCCATTGGAGAGTTGTAAGATGGAAGTGGAAATATTTGAATAGTTGGCTGCAAATTGTGTTTCAGTATAAAAAAACTCCAGACTTTCACCCTCAAACTGGCTTTCTACAGTGCCATTAGTTTGTGGCATACACATCTTTAATAGATAATAAAACAAGGGCCTCTAGGCTGAAATGGTTGGAATCTTCAGGCCTGGCTGCCCTGATGAGATTTTCGGCCATGTCTCTTCATTTTCTCAGAAAGTGCTCCTGAAGACAAAGAGGAAAGGATAATGTTTGCCTTGACAGTGTGCAATCGTGAGATATATTGGCTAAACGTAAACCAATGAGACAAAGTTGCTATGTGGTGGTGGTGGTGGCCCGAACACCTGTGGCATATTTGACTTCTGTGTCCAGTCTTTTAAGCCATCAGGAAAAGGTGATTCACTAGGACATTAGTGTCAGCTGGTATTCAGTGCACAAGGAATGTAATGCTTTTCATTTCTGACAAATGTTGATCCTCGTGCTCGGTAGCTAACATATAGGCTTCTTGGAGAAGTATGGACAGCTAGAAGCATGTTGGCTCACCCACTAGAATATGTATAGTTTTTCTGTGATGTAGATGAGTGGTTTAGACATAAAGGACAACGGAAATTTTGTGTATTCAAAAGTTACATTTTAATTTTCTCCCCATAGCATACTATACAATGTAATGCTTTTTTAACTATTACATACTGGTGGCTGCCAGTAGGTAGTTACAGTTAGGACCCAGTTTCCATAGGAAAATAATTTTTTGTTTTGCTAATTACTTTGGTGCCGCTTGACAAATCTTCGCAAATTGTTTCAAACTAGTTTGCCACTCACTTCAACTGCTGTCTGGAAGTTTTTGGGGTGATTCATCAAGTGGGGATTGAGAAAAAGAGGGAGTTCTCAAAACACGTTTTTCCCATGCAAATTCCCATTGGGATTTTAGACACAACTACAGCCCAAATTGCTGAACTGAATTACACCAAATTTGGCAGAAAGCTAGATCTTGGTCCAGAAAGAGTGCTTTTTGTAATTTGGTGTAAACGAATTCAGTAGGTTTGGAGTTATTAAAGAAAAAAGAGATATAGATATCTGGATGAAGCCTAAGCACATTTCTTATGAGATCTAATTGGCTGCTAACATGGAAGTGTTGGCAGCCATCTTGGGACTCGGACCCAGCGGAGTACAATACCCGATGGATGCCACTTAAATGAAACCCATTTTAGTGACAGAAGATAGTTAGTCCACTTACTATGTACTCTTAAATTGAGTCGTCTAGATTCAAGGTATATCACCGACTTGGAAAGTAAGACCACAGGGTTATGGAATACCGAAGAAGAACTCAGAGTACACCTGGAGGACTAGTTGGTACCTCTCCTTCTACCCACCCTCCTTTCTCTTATAGCTCTGTAGTTTGGGAGTATTTCTCTCCTGGACCTTGCTAATCTTGTCTTCCATCTTTTCTTTCTCACAGGGGAAAGGAAGGGATACCTCTGCACAACAGGAGGAACCATTAAGTGAGCGCTCCTTGCCCTTTGCTTCAGGCATCTGTCACCGCAGCAGACAGATATGATTACGTCCTCTCTACCAGTACCTTTTAACTTAAAATACGCCTTTTTTCTGGGTTATGCAACAGTCACAATGACACCTTGTAGGAAAGTACCATCTTGCCTGGCATGTTACCCCCATTTTTTACTGTATATATGTTGTTTTAGTTGTATGTGTCACTGGGACCCTAGTATCCCAGTGCCCCAGTGCTCATAAGTGTGCCTGAATGTGTTACCTGTGTAGTGACTAACTGTCTCACTGAGGCTCTGCTAATCAGAACCTCAGTGGTTATGCTCTCTCATTTCTTTCAAATTGTCACTAACAGGCTAGTGACCAATTTTATCAAATTACATTGGCTTACTGGAACACCCTTATAATTCCCTAGTATATGGTACTGAGGTACCCAGGGTATTGGGGTTCCAGGAGATCCCTATGGGCTGCAGCATTTCTTTTGCCACCCATAGGGAGCTCTGACAATTCTTACACAGGCCTGCCACTGCAGCCTGAGTGAAATAACATCCACGTTATTTCACAGCCATTTTACACTGCACTTAAGTAACTTAGAAGTCACCTATATGTCTAACCTTTACCTGGTAAAGGTTAGGTGCAAAGTTAGTTAGTGTGAGGGCACCCTGGCACTAGCCAAGGTGCCCCCACATTGTTCAGGGCCAATTCCCCGGACTTTGTGAGTGCGGGGACACCATTACACGCGTGCACTACATATAGGTCACTACCTATATGTAGCTTCACAATGGTAACTCCGAATATGGCCATGTAACATGTCTATGATCATGGAATTGCCCCCTCTATACCATCCTGGCATAGTTGGCAAAATCCCATGATCCCAGTGGTCTGTAGCACAGACCCTGGTACTGCCAAACTGCCCTTCCTGGGGTTTCACTGCAGCTGCTGCTGCTGCCAACCCCTCAGACAGGCAGCTGCCCTCCTGGGGTGCAGCCAGGCCTGGCCCAGGATGGCAGAACAAAGGACTTCCTCTGAGAGAGGGTGTTACACCCTCTCCCTTTGGAAAAAGGTGTGAAGGCAGGGGAGGAGTAGCCTCCCCCAGCCTCTGGAAATGCTTTCTTGGGCACAGATGTGCCCAATTCTGCATAAGCCAGTCTACACCGGCTCAGGGGACCCCTTAGCCCTGCTCTGGCGCGAAACTGGACAAAGGAAAGGGGAGTGACCACTCCCCTGACCTGCACCTCCCCTGGGAGGTGTCCAGAGCTCCTCCAGTGTGCTCCAGACCTCTGCCATCTTGGAAACAGAGGTGCTGCTGAAACACTGGACTGCTCTGAGTGGCCAGTGCCACCAGGTGACGTCAGAGACTCCTTCTGATAGGCTCCTTCAGGTGTTAGTAGCCTATCCTCTCTCCTAGGTAGCCAAACCCTCTTTTCTGGCTATTTAGGGTCTCTGTCTCTGGGGAAACTTTAGATAACGAATGCAAGAGCTCATCCGAGTTCCTCTGCATCTCTCTCTTCACCTTCTGCCAAGGAATCGACTGCTGACCGCGCTGGAAGCCTGCAAACCTGCAACATAGTAGCAAAGACGACTACTGCAACTCTGTAACGCTGATCCTGCCGCCTTCTCGACTGTTTTCCTGGTGGTGCATGCTGTGGGGGTAGTCTGCCTCCTCTCTGCACTAGAAGCTCCGAAGAAATCTCCCGTGGGTCGACGGAATCTTCCCCCTGCAACCGCAGGCACCAAAAAGCTGCATTCCCGGTCCCTTGGGTCTCCTCTCAGCACGACGAGCGAGGTCCCTCGAATCCAGCAACTCTGTCCTAGTGACCCCCACAGTCCAGTGACTCTTCAGTCCAAGTTTGGTGGAGGTAAGCCCTTGCCTCACCTCGCTAGACTGCATTGCTGGGAACCGTGACTTTTGCAGCTACTCCGGCCCCTGTGCACTTCCGGCGGAAATCCTTTGTGCACAGCCAAGCCTGAGTCCACGGCACTCTAACCTGCATTGCACGACTTTCTAAGTTGGTCTCCGGCGACGTGGGACTCCTTTGTGTAACTTCGGGTGAGCACCATTTCACGCATCCTCGTAGTGCCTGTTTCTGGCACTTCTCTGGGTGCTACCTGCTGCTAAGAGGGCTCCTTGTCTTGCTCGATGTCTCCTCTACCTCCTGGTCCAATTTGCGACCTCCTGGTCCCTCCTGGGCCACAGCAGCGTCCAAAAACACTAACCGCACGATTTGCAGCTAGCAAGGCTTGTTAGCGTTCTTTTGGCGTGAAAACACTTTTGCACAACTCTCCATGGCGAGAGGGATCCGTCCACCAAAGGGGAAGTCTCTAACCCTTTTCGTTCTTGCAGAAACCTTAGCTTCTTCTGTCCAGTAGAAGCTTCTTTGCACCCACAGCTGGCATTTCCTGGGCATCTGCCCATCTCCGACTTGCTTGTGACTTTTGGACTTGGTCCCCTTGTTCCACAGGTACCCTAGATTGGAAATCCAGCGTTGTTGCATTGTTGGTTTGTGTCTTTCCTGCATTATTCCTCTAACACGACTTCTTTTTCCTTAGGGGAACTTTAGTGCACTTTGCCCTCACTTTTCAGGGTCTTGGGGAGGGTTATTTTTCTAACTCTCACTATTTTCTAATAGTCCCAGCGACCCTCTACAAGGTCACATAGGTTTGGGGTCCATTCGTGGTTCGCATTCCACTTTTGGAGTATATGGTTTGTGTTGCCCCTATCCCTATGTGTCCCCATTGCATCCCATTGTAACTATACATTGTTTGCACTGTTTTCTAAGACTATACTGCATATTTTTGGTATTGTGTATATATATCTTGTGTATATTTCCTATCCTCTCACTGAGGGTACACTCTGAGATACTTTGGCATATTGTCATAAAAATAAAGTACCTTTATTTTTAGTATAACTGTGTATTGTGTTTTCTTATGATATTGTGCATATGACACTAAGTGGTACTGTAGTACCTTCACACGTCTCCTAGTTCAGCCTAAGCTGCTCTGCTAAGCTACCATTATCTATCAGCCTAAGCTGCTAGACACCCTATACACTAATAAGGGATAACTGGGCCTGGTGCAAGGTGCAAGTACCCCTTGGTACTCACTACAAGCCAGTCCAGCCTCCTACATTGGTTGTGCAGCAACGGGATAAGTGCTTTGAGACTACTTACCACTCTTGTCATTGTACTTTTCATAAGAGAAAAATATACAAAACAAGTTCAGTGTATATACACATAGCTAAAAAGTTTTGCATTTCCTCTTTTCACTCTTTTCTAAGTGCTGAAAAGTACTTCTAAACTTCTAAAAAGTTCTAAAAAGTTTAAAACGTTTTTTCTCTGTCTTTCTAAAAGCTCTGACAAACTTTTTTTCTCTTTTTCTATCACTTTAACTCTCTCTAAAAATGTCTGGCACAGGCCAAAATGTTGATCTGTCCAAACCTGCATATGATCACCTTAGCTGGAAAGGAGCAAGGAGTCTCTGCATAGAGAGAGGTTTGAGTGTAGGGAAGAATCCTTCCTTGGAATTGTTACTTAACATGCTTAGAGAACAGGATAAGGCTAGAAGTGCCCCATCTGTTGAAAAAGTAGCTAATGGTTCCCAATCTGATCCAGGGACTCCCCCAGGAAAAGATTCAGGAAAGAAACTTCCTAGCCTGCCCATTACTAGACAGTCTAGCATAGTTGGTAATGATGAAGAGCCACACCATACAAATAGTGTTGTCTCACATCATAGCAAAAGCATTTATTCACACCACAGTGGTACTGATGTTTCTGTTAGCCAAGCTGTTAGGGTGCCCTCTGTAAGGGACAGGTCTCCTTCTGTCCATTCTCACCATACTTCTGTTTCAAGGCATGTCCCTCCCACCCACCCTGATGACAGATTGTTAGAAAGGGAGCTCAATAGATTGAGAGTGGAACAAACCAGACTGAAGCTCAAGAAGCAACAGCTGGATTTGGATAGACAGACTTTAGAAGTAGAGAAGGAGAGACAGAAATTGGGTTTAGAAACCCATGGTGGCAGCAGCAGTATTCCCCATAGTCATCCTGCAAAAGAGCATGATTCCAGGAATCTGCATAAGATAGTTCCCCCTTATAAGGAGGGGGATGACATTAACAAGTGGTTTGCTGCACTTGAGAGGGCCTGTGTTGTACAGGATGTCCCTCAAAGGCAGTGGGCTGCTATCCTATGGCTATCATTTAGTGGAAAAGGTAGGGATAGGCTCCTTACTGTGAAAGAAAGTGATGCCAATAATTTTACAGTTCTTAAGAATGCACTCCTGGATGGTTATGGCTTAACCACTGAACAGTACAGGATAAAGTTCAGAGAGACCAAAAAGGAGTCTTCACAAGACTGGGTTGATTTCATTGACCATTCAGTGAAGGCCTTGGAGGGGTGGTTACATGGCAGTAAAGTTACTGATTATGACAGCCTGTATAACTTGATCCTGAGAGAGCATATTCTTAATAATTGTGTGTCTGATTTGTTGCACCAGTACTTGATGGACTCTGATCTGACCTCTCCCCAAGAATTGGGAAAGAAGGCAGACAAATGGGTCAGAACAAGGGTGAACAGAAAAGTTCATACAGGGGGTGACAAAGATGGCAACAAAAAGAAGGATGGTAAGTCTTCTGACAAGGGTGGGGACAAATCTAAAAATGAGTCTTCATCAGGCCCACAAAAACACTCTGGTGGGGGTGGTGGGTCCAAATCCTCCTTTAATCAAAACAAAGAAAAGAAACCATGGTGCTATTTATGTAAAGTAAAAGGCCATTGGACAACAGATCCCAGTTGTCCAAAGAAAAGCACCAAGCCTCCTACCACTACAACCCCTACTGCTACAACTAGTGTCCCTACTAATAGCAGTGGTGGTGGGATCAAACCTACTAATAGCCAATCCAAGGGAGTAGCTGGGCTCACTATTGGTAACTTAGTTGGGGTTGGCCTTGTTAGGGAGGCCACAGAGGCTGTGTTAGTCTCTGAGGGGGCTATTGATTTAGCCACCTTAGTTGCTTGTCCCCTTAATATGGATAAGTACAAGCAGCTACCCCTAATAAATGGTGTTGAGGTTCAGGCCTACAGGGACACTGGAGCCAGTGTGACTATGGTCATAGAGAAACTGGTCCACCCTGAACAACACCTACTTGGTCACCAGTACCAAGTAACCGATGCTCACAACAACACACTTAGCCACCCCATGGCTGTTGTAAATCTCAACTGGGGGGGGGTTACTGGTCCAAAGAAAGTTGTGGTAGCCACAGATTTACCTGTAGACTGTCTACTAGGAAATTATTTGGAGACATCAGCTTGGTCAGATGTGGAGTTGGAGGCCCATGCAGCAATGCTGGGCATCCCAGGGCATATTTTTGCTTTGACAAGGGCTCAGGCCAAAAAGCAAAAAGGACAGGGAAGCTTGGATCCTGGAACAATGGACCAAGTGCTCCCTAAAGCTAGGGCTAGTAGAAGCAAACCACTTCCTACTATCCCTCCCTCTACAGTGGATTCAACTTCTGAGGAAGAAGAATTCCCTCCCTGTGCAGAACCTACACCAGAGGAGCTTGAAGCAGACACTGCTGAGCTTTTGGGTGAAGGGGGGCCTGCCAGGGAGGAGCTGAGTGTGGCACAGCAAACCTGTCCCACAATAGAGGGTCTAAGACAGCAAGCTGTCAAACAGGCTAATGGGGATGTCAGTGACTCTCACAGAGTTTACTGGGAGGACAACCTCTTGTACACTGAGCATAGGGATCCTAAACCTGGAGCTGCCAGGAGATTAGTGATTCCTCAGGAGTACAGAAAGTTCCTCCTAACTCTAGCCCACGACATTCCCCTAGCTGGACACCTGGGACAAATTAAAACTTGGGACAGACTTGTCCCCTTGTTTCATTGGCCTAGGATGTCTGAGGACACAAAGGAATTTTGTAAGTCCTGTGAAACCTGTCAAGCCAGTGGCAAAACAGGTGGCACTCCAAAGGCACCCCTTATTCCACTGCCTGTGGTTGGGGTTCCCTTTGAAAGGGTAGGGGTTGACATAGTTGGCCCCCTTGACCTTCCTACTGCTTCAGGCAATAGGTTTATCTTGGTGGTAGTGGACCGTGCCACAAGAGATCCTGAAGCTATTCCTTTAAGGACCACTACAGCACCTGCAGTGGCAAAGGCCCTCCTGGGAATATTTTCCAGGGTGGGCTTCCCAAAGGAAGTAGTATCAGACAGGGGAAGCAATTTCATGTCTGCATACTTAAAGGCCATGTGGAAGGAGTGTGGTGTAACTTACAAATTCACAACACCCTATCATCCACAAACAAATGGACTGGTGGAGAGATTTAATAAAACTCTCAAAGGCATGATTATGGGTCTCCCTGAAAAACTCCGCAGGAGATGGGATATCCTTCTACCATGCCTCCTTTTTGCCTACAGGGAGGTACCCCAGAAAGGAGTGGGCTTCAGCCCCTTTGAACTTCTTTTTGGACACCCTGTTAGGGGTCCACTCACACTTGTAAAGGAGGGTTGGGAACAACCTTTAAAAGCTCCTAAGCAGGATATTGTGGATTATGTACTTGGCCTCAGATCAAGGATGGCTGAGTCCATGAAAAAGGCCAGCAAAAACCTTCAGGCCAGCCAAGAGCTCCAGAAGCAATGGCATGATCAGAAGGCTGTTTTGGTTCAGTACCAACCAGGGCAGAAAGTGTGGGTCTTGGAGCCTGTGGCCCCAAGAGCACTCCAAGATAAATGGAGTGGTCCCCACACAATTGTTGAGAAAAAGGGTGAAGTCACCTATTTAGTTGACTTAGGCACTGCAAGGAGTCCCCTTAGGGTACTCCATGTAAACCGCCTGAAACCCTACTATGACAGGGCTGATCTCACCCTGCTCATGGCAACTGATGAGGGACAGGAAGAAGACAGTGATCCTCTACCTGATCTCTTCTCTTCCACAGAACAAGATGCTCTTGTGGAAGGTGTAGTTTTGGCTGATTGTCTTACTGCTGAGCAGAAAGACCATTGCATAAATCTCCTAGATCAATTCTCTGAACTCTTCTCTACTGTGCCAGGTACCACTTCTTGGTGTGAGCACACTATAGATACTGGAGACAGTTTACCTGTCAAAAGTAAGATCTATAGGCAGCCTGACCATGTCAGGGACTGCATAAAGCAAGAGGTGCAGAAAATGTTAGAACTAGGAGTGGTTGAGCACTCTGAAAGTCCATGGGCTTCTCCTGTGGTACTTGTACCAAAACCCCATTCCAAAGATGGAAAGAAGGAAATGCGGTTTTGTGTAGACTATAGAGGTCTCAACCTGGTAACCAAAACTGATGCTCACCCTATACCCAGGGCATCCTTGTAGTGCCTGTTTCTGGCACTTCTCCGGGTGCTACCTGCTGCTAAGAGGGCTCCTTGTCTTGCTCGACGTCCCCTCTACCTCCTGGTCCAATTTGCGATCTCCTGGTCTCTCCTGGGCCACAGCAGCGTCCAAAAACGCTAACCGCACGATTTGCAGCTAGCAAGGCTTGTTAGCGTTCTTTCGGCGGGAAAACACTTCTGCACAACTCTCCACGGCGAGAGAGATCCGTCCACCAAAGGGGAAGTCTCTAGCCCTTTTCATTCCTGCAGAAACCTTAGCTTCTTCTGTCTGGTAGAAGCTTCTTTGCACCCACAGCTGGCATTTCCTGGGCATCTGCCCATCTCCGACTTGCTTGTGACTTTTGGACTTGGTCCCCTTGTTCCACAGGTACCCTAGATTGGAAATCCAGTGTTGTTGCATTGTTGGTTTGTGTCTTTCCTGCATTATTCCTCTAACACAACTTCTTTTTCCTTAGGGGAACTTTAGTGCACTTTGCCCTCACTTTTCAGGGTCTTGGAGAGGGTTATTTTTCTAACTCTCACTATTTTCTAATAGTCCCAGCGACCCTCTACAAGGTCACATAGGTTTGGGGTCCATTCGTGGTTCGCATTCCACTTTTGGAGTATATGGTTTGTGTTGCCCCTATCCCTATGTGTCCCCATTGCATCCCATTGTGACTATACATTGTTTGCACTGTTTTCTAAGACTATACTGCATATTTTTGGTATTGTGTATATATATCTTGTGTATATTTCCTATCCTCTCACTGAGGGTACACTCTGAGATACTTTGGCATATTGTCATAAAAATAAAGTACCTTTATTTTTAGTATAACTGTGTATTGTGTTTTCTTATGATATTGTGCATATGACACTAAGTGGTACTGTAGTAGCTTTACACGTCTCCTAGTTCAGCCTAAGCTGCTCTGCTAAGCTACCATTATCTATCAGCCTAAGCTGCTAGACACCCTATACACTAATAAGGGATAACTGGGCCTGGTGCAAGGTGCAAGTACCCCTTGGTACTTACTACAAGCCAGTCCAGCCTCCTACACACATGTCCTTTGAATTTTGAGCTGACTAGTTTGCCCTTTATTGCTGCCACTATGGGCTAAGTGATAACTTAACTACTCTTCGCTCTGTCCTCCTATAGCTGCATATATGATTGTAACATCTCCCTGGGAGATTCCTGAAACACCCTTAGTACATCTATTTTCCTTGAATGTGCAACAAGTTCCAATATCTGTATATAACCTGTCTTTTCACATGTTCACTCCTGCACATGGGCCCATCTATGGAAAGACTTGTTTAATTCAAAATATTTCTGATGACCTTTTCATTTGAGAGGCCAGTCAGATCTGCCAACCTGGGTTAGAGTGTGGGGCTGATGCAAGTACTGCAAGTAATTGGCAAACATAAACACATATTTTTCTTGATTTTTCTTGAGGTGAACACTGTAATTATTTACTTTGGATCAGCATGTTAGGCGATTTGACAGGCACCTGGGTTCTGCTGGCCTGTTATGTTAGTATCCATGGCATTGTCAACTGGGGCTCAATTTAAGTTACCTGTACAACATGTGTGATGGATTGACCTATGTATGCCCACTTTGGCTTGATGTATTTGTGTTTTCGAGCTCCTGCTCACTAGTGGAGAATTACATGCTCATGCACTTAATCCCCTCAGGATTGAATGCTCTGATTTTCATTATGTACATGTATTTTCATCTATTAACAATGTTTAGAGACTGAATGAAATGCCAATTGAGTTCTCTAACGAATGTCTTGAATACACTTTTCTGTGCACTTGAGTCCTTTCCAAGAGGCTGCCGGCTCTTACATTTTGTTTGATGTTCTTTGTGTATTTTGCTTATTATAATTAGGCCACACGAGTAACCTCGGGTCATATGACCAAGGCCTGGATGGGCCGAAATGAGTCTTGTGGTTTAGCTGGATTAAACGCACTTTATTCACCATTCCCAATCTGAGCGCTTTACCTTTTTGTTTTGGTCTGTGTTTATCTCATGGCTGGCTGCTCTTCCAATCATTAGCGCTCCTCCCCGAAGTAGAACAGGGATTTTTGGAGAGTTCTCTTATTGCACATGCACAGTTTTTTTTGTAAAAAATGTTACTACAAATATTTAATTGATATTATCAATTATGTTATTAAAGATGTTATGAGTGTCGTAATTTGCTGGGTAATTAGCAGTGAATGGCGAGTGTGCGAGTTATAGTAACCTTAGGGCACAAGCTATAGGTCCTTGAGGTAACTCTAACTATAATTGGTACATTTCTATAGCTTTGTACATTTAAAATGTTGGCCTAACTGTAACGTCCCTGTAACCTTTGGTTGTTTAACTAAATGTGTTTCAAGTAACTACTGTATAACTCGAGCCCTAAGGTAACTATAACTTGCGCCCTTGCAATGCACAGTTTACTTATCAATAATGTTTTTGCAAACGTTTCAGTGAGATCAAAGTTGCCATACAAGATCTCATTAATGACATAATATGTGGAGTAATTAGCTGTGCATGGTGAAGGCGCAAGTTATAGTTACCTTAGTGCACAAATTATAGTTACTTGAAAGAACTCTAACTATAACTTCTCAATTTCTATGGTTTTGTACGAGTAAACTCAGAACCTAACTATAAGGTCCCTGTAACCTTTGTTTTTTTCAGTGAATATCTATGTTTTTTTAACGTAAAGTAATTTTAATTGCTATACGTTATTCGAACCCCTGCCATGGACGACTTTTGGCTTTGCATGGGGGGGGGTCGGTAGCAAGGCCTAGCCTTGCAGCCAAGCCCTTTTAACCACCCAAAACCACGCCACGCATGGCCTTTGGCCGTTCGCAGCACTGGTTGGCCACACGGCCTGTCTCAGTCAGTGGATGTATGAGTGGGTTTGTGAGTGTCTGAGTGGGTCTGAAAATGGATCTGTGAGTCTATGAGTTGGTCTGACTGGGTGCATGATTCCCTGAGTGTGTGTGTGTGGGTGCCTGAGCCTCTGAGTGCATGTATGAGTGAATTAATTAGTGTATGAATGTGTCTGTGTTTTTTCTTTCAAATTTTTCCATATTTGTGAATATTTTTTGAATAATTCATGGAAATTGGTGAAAATTCACAAATTTTCACAGATATCACAAACTATGATGCACAATTATATTACCCTATAATTTACCTCTAGAACACACCTATATCACACCCCTGGTGGGTGTCAGGGTACCTTCACCCAGACCCCTTATGCCACTTTCATTTTGAATTTTTACCTCCAGGGGCCATGTTTTGTGAAATAAAATGGCAGTCGCACCTTTCTCGTCAGGTTGTGGTTAGCCAATTGCAACACTTCTTTTTCACATGTATTTGCGAGCATTTGTGAATTTTCACAAATTATTAGAGGCCAGAGTTATATAAATGTCTTTTCCTTTAAATATCTCCTAAACTACTGAACAGATTTACAACAAATGACAAAAAGCACAATCTGCGTACCAGCAGCTATATTCTGCCATATGTAGTGTAATTGTGTTCAGTGGTTCAGGCTGTAGACGTGTTGACAGGTCCTATGGGAATTAACATGGGAAGCACAATGTTTTTTTAGCCCCCTTTTTCTCGGCCCCTGCTTGATGGATCACCCCGAATATTTCCCATGTGCACACTTCTTTTTAGAAAATTTGTAAAGATTCGTCAAACGGTGCCAACGATATAGGCAAGTCAAAAAATGCATTTCCTATGGAAACATGGTCCTAACTATAACTACCTAATTGATGAATATCTATTTTTGAAATGTGATCATCCTAAACTCCCAGTGTTATATCTATTGCCCAAATTGCACAAGGATTTGGTTAATCCTCCAGGCAGACCAATTGTTTCTTCAAGGGTTAGTTTGTTGGAGAACACATCAAAATATGTGGATTATATTTAAGTCCATTTGTAGAAACATTGCCATCATATGTCAAAGATACCTGTGATTTTTTTAAACAAATCAACGGTGTTTGATGGGAAAACCAATAATTACTGTTGAGTTTAGATGTAGAGAGCCTGTATACATGTCTCCCGCATGAGTTAGGTATCAAAGCATTCAAACACTTTTTGAGAGCACTGTCTACTTCTTTTTTTACAACACACGGACATGCTACTACAGATGATGGAAATTTGTTTGAAAAATAATTTTTTCATCTTTGATAATGAAATTTACAGACAAACTCAGGGGACAGCGATGGGGACTTGCTTTGCCCCCAGCTATGCAGGACTTTTCCTAGGCTGGTGGGAGAAGTAAATTGTATATAATAATTATCTATTTGAAGAACACGCTGTTCTATGGGCCCGATACATTGACGATATTTTTTGTATCTGGAAGGGCAATGAGAATGAAGCAAGAGATTTTGTCCAAGAATTGAATGTGAATCAATTTAATCTTAAATTTACAGCACATGTCCATAGTTCAGAAATATAATTTTTAGATCTCAAATTACAGATCAGAGAGACAAGATTGGTTAGTACATTATACCGTAAGTCAACAGCAGGAAATACCTTGCTTCATGTAAATAGCTGTCATCCCAGTTGTCTCATCCGCAGTATTCTTTATGGGGAATTACTGCGAGCTAAGAGAAATTGTAGTGATGAAAAAGATTTCCTTCAGGAAGTAGAAATTGTGAGGAAGAGATTTTTGGAGCGAGGGTACTCCTGTAAACTTATAGATAATGCACGTAAAAAAGTGTTACCCATAAATCGAGAAAAACTATTAGTGCCCCAGTCTAAAGAGAAAACTGGAGAACATCAACCAGTAAGATTTATTACAAATTTTCATAACAAAACATGGGAAGTTAGACATGGTTTCAGTACATACTGGGGGATTTTAAGAATGGAAGAACACTTAGCAGATGCCATTGCAAAGAATCCTCAAATAACTTTGAGGAGATGTAGGTCCCTGAAAGATAATTTATGTAGAAGTTTAATTCAATCTACAGGTAAAACGAGACAGTAACCAATACGAGGTTTCTTTGTCTGTGGAACGTGCAAAGCTTGCAAGGGCAGCAACAACTGCCAATGTAATGTAATACAGATTTTTGTGTTTACTATTTAAGTTGTCCTTGTAAAAAATATAACATGGTAGCACAATCCATTAGGCTAAGAAGCGTGTGTTGGAACATATGAGGGCCATCTCCAAGGAAGACAGAACTTATCCTGTTGCAAGACATTTTGCAACATTTCATCAGACGAATGTGAATCTTTTAAAATTTTGTGTTGTGGATAGCATCCCAATCCGTATAAGAGGAGGTAATAGAGAACAGGATTTAAGAAGATTAGAATCAAAATTCATAATAAAGTACGCAACCACTCATCCTGGTGGTTTAAACCTTGATGAGGAACTCTCAGTACATCTGGGATAGTATAAACAGGAGTATTTTATAAGCATAAGGGTGGTACATAAGGGAGTATGCAGGTCAGCATTATCAGGTTTAAGAGGTGTTCTAAGTTAGTTATTTTCACTGATTTACTTCATCAATAGTGTAAAATAATGGGATCTTGTAAAAGTATCCTTCAGTCATTTGAAAATAGTATCATAGGTATTAATTCATGGTATAGGATGGGGTATATCTATGTTCAAATATGGACAGTTGTGCTTTGTATTTTGTGTAAGCACTGAGGTATTTAGGAAAGTGATAACATATACAGTATTTTTTCTTTTTATGACTTTGCAGGATGATGTGTCGGCACCTGGACAATAACATGAAAAGCAAAAGATCTATTATATTCTACTTGGGTCAGTGCAATTTAAATAATTTACAATTATGGTCTGGTTTAAAATTAGAATGGAAATATGGGTAAAATATGTATTTGAGTTTGCTATTTGATGGTAATAGATTTGATTGTACAGCAACGATAGAGTAAACAGGATAGAATTGTTTATTTTAATTTGTTTAGATTAGTAGAAATCGATTGTTGGTATTATTGTTATTTCTTAATTTTTTACTTTGCACTAATATATTTTATTAGGTTAACATGGTATTTATGAGATGCCGACATAGTAGAATGGTTCATTTTTCAGCGGTGTTGTACTGTTTTGTAAGTCCTTTGTTTATGTTTATTACAGGAATAGAAAGTGTGAGTGGTTATTTAACATAGTTGTGAGACACAACTGTGGTAACCTGTGATCAAGGAGCTTTTTGCTCCGAAACACAAATAATAAAAACGCTTGTGCACACACGGAGTTACGGCTCGTTGGTTTTGCCTCTTCACATTAAAGGTTTGTCTTATCTGAAAGAGTTAATAAATACATTTCACATTCATCATGGCTTTGCTGTGGTGTGTGCTGAACTATTGTTGAGGGTGTTTGTGACAATGAAAGTGCATTCTATTGGATTATTTTTGTCATTGAGATGTCAACAATGCCAATAAAAAAACAACATGTGCACAAACAGTCATATTTAACATTCTACTTCATGAGTATTTGAGGAACCATGCCACTCAATAAGTTTCAGTCAGGCACTAAGGGCCAAATGTACAAAGCTATTTAGCATTTCTTAACAGTCCGAATTGCTATTTTGGGCCATTGAGAAATGCTAACTGTGATTTTCAGATGTGCAAAGCTTTGTAAGCAGTTGTGAATTGCATTTTCTACCCAGTAGTGTGAGAAAATGGGGCTGATTGCAGAGGCACCCTAACCATTTGCCCCCATTTTTCCCTTTTTGCTGGTGTTTTCCTGACTCTGATGGTGGCCTGAGTACTGCTAACCAGTTCCAGGGTCTGTGCTCTGTGTAAAATGAATACGCAAATTAGGATAATCATAACTGGCCATGTGAACCTACCTATAAGTTGCTAATATACGGTAGGGCACGTAGGTTTAGGGACCCCAGTGCCCAGGGTCATTTTAAAGGCAGGCCTGACTTGCTGGCTACTTTTAAATTAAAGTTTCATGCAAATTCAACTTTGGAATTAAAAGTACTTCAAAAGCCTAAACTACCTTGTTTTTACATATAAGTCACCCCTAAGGTGTGCCCTAGGTGCCCCCAAAGTTGGGTGCAATGTAACTATAAGCAGGTAACTTATAAAATATGTTTTATAAGCCCTGGTGAGGAAAAAAATAATTTAATTTTTCCCTCATTGTAGTGAATAGGCCTCATAGGCTAAAATGGGGAGACTTTATTTTAATTAATAACATCTCCACATGAGCTAGATATGGCACATTTGGTCTCAAACTGATTGTTATAATAAATGCAACAACTTTCCATTGTTGGATTTAATATAACTAGTTCAGGGAAAGAGTTTTAGAACTCTTCCTAAAAGTTACCAGTTTCAGCTCTGTAGTGCCCTTTCTGTGATTGGCCGCCTCTGGCAGCCTGGCCAGGCTGCCTTGATGAGGACTGAAGTGGCTTGGGCTGAACACAAAGGAAGTGCCTGGGGGAGGAGATCTGCCTCAGTAGGTGGTCAACCAGGTGGGTGGAGAGCAGCCAAACTGGTCTTCAAAGGAGACAAGCGCATTTGGAGCAGCTCAGGACCTCCCCCATTTCTTGCAAACCCAGACAACCAGGTGCCCTCTTGATTAAATTAGGATAGGGCAAGGGAGGGGAGTGTTAAGGATTTTTAGCCACACCAGTGGGTGAGGTCAGCTAGACCTAACCTCCAAAATTCAGTTTCTGCCATTTAAAATTTTTAAGGAATGTTGCTCCCTGGGATTGATTTTTGCCACACTTCCCAGAAGGTGGTCATCCCAGGGAGTAGTGGCCTGCCAGTGACTGGACAGTTGCCTCCCCCTGCTTTCCACCCCAGGAACAAAGATAAATATGGCAGAGCTCCATTCACACCTCAGATCCCTACCAGGAACAAGAACGAGAAGAAGAAGGACTGCCCTGCTGGACCCCTGGCCTGCACCTGGACACTGCACTCTGAAGGACTGCACCAGCTGCACTCTTGGGCTTCACCACAAAAAAGGACTTTGCCTGGTTTCAACTGGCTCAAGAAGGGACTCCCTGATTGCTATGGGTGACAAATAGCTAACCAGAGTCCCCTGCATCAAATCCTGAAGAAACTGACCAGCTGGTCCCTGTCCAGGGGTAATTTTGGCATTTGACCCAGGTGCATTTGGGAGTTGGAGTCCTAGCCCTCAAGGATCAACTCAGAGCTTCTGGAACCTTGGGGTGAGCTGTGGACTCCTAAAGGACCTTCAAAGACCTTGTGGAAGAAAATCCAGAAGTTTGGAGAAGATTGTAGAACTTTTGGTAAAACCTCCATAAAGGGAACACCCCGCCATTGAGAGTCAAGCCGACTAACGTCAATCGCGACCCGGCCTAACTTGCAGGTTTGTCCTGCTGAAAAGATAAAAATATTTCCTATGTTTATAATTTGGTTTCGGATTTTTAAACTGGTTCCTTTGTTTTATTTTATCACTGTTTTGTGATACTTGAATGCTTTACACACTTTGCCCCTCATTACGAGTCTGGCGGTCACTTGATTGCCAGACTCGCGGTGGCAGTCGGACCGCCACCAATGCAGCAGTCCGAACGCCAAACTATGACCACAGCAGTCATGCCACGGTCAGACCACCAGCACCGCCAGGATTTGTTGTCCCGGTGGTCTGTCGGGTGTTGCTGTCCTAATCTGCCAGGACAGCACTGCCCAGGGGATTACAACTTTGTTTTCCACCAGCAATTTCATGGCAGTAACACACCATGAAAAGGCTGTCGGGGAACGGGTGCAGTGGGCCCCAGGAGCATGGAGAGGTCAGGGACCCCTCTGACCAGCACCCTCGCAATGTTCACTGTCTGCTTTGAAGACAGTGAACATTGCGAGGGTGCTGGTGCACCCTCCATCCGACAGCACTGCAGCTGGCTTGATTATGAGCAGGATACAATGCTGTAGGGTGTTTCCCGCAAGGCCGGAGGGTGGAAACCTAGCGGGAAACTCGTAATGAGCCCGGTGGGGAAGTAGCCACTATGGCAGAAACCTACCAGTCAGACGTTCGGCAAAGGGCAAAACCATCCGCCGAACTCATAATGAGGCCCTTTGTCTCCTAAGATAAGCCTTGTTGCTAACAAGGGTTGAGCTGGGGTTAATTTATTGAGAACTAACTGAACCTAGTGGGGGGGTTAGTGGCCTATTGCTAAGTGTAGGTACTTACCTGCCCTTACCAATAATTCACTTTCCAACAAGTGGATTCACAATTTGCAATCCGCTAAATAGAAAATTGCATTGTTTACCTGTTTGCGATTCCTATTCACATGTACAAAGCATTTCCTAAATGTGAATTGGTCATTTAGGAAATGCAGTTACCATCGACTCGAAGGTGATTGTAACCGTGTGCAATTTTAAAAAAGCACCCAGCAATCGAGCGCACACATGCCCTTATGGCATATAATTGTGCTGTACATTTGCACCACTCAATTTTTTGGGGATGCATCATGGGAGGCCTTATGCCTATAGCCATCCTTGGTTTAGCATTCCCAAAACAGTAATATCCTAAATCGAAATCACTATTTTGGAAATGCTAAACCGGCCCATTGGAACAAATGTCATAGGATTAGATAATTGTGATTTCCCAATAGCAATTCCTACTCTTTAGGAATCGCTATTAGGAAATCGGTAATTTCATACATATCATTTTGCTTTTTTAAATAGCAATTTCTAAGGCATCGTTATTTCCGAAATTTAAAATGAGAAATGTGTACATCTGGCCTAATGCCACATAACTGCACCTGGTAGTGTATACTGTAAGGAATATACAAATATGCAAATGAATCACAGTAATGTTTCATGTGTCACCAAATCATGCAAGTCATTTATTCACGTCTCATGTAATGGGTACTGTTGGCCTGTTCATCATATTAGATTTTAATCTGCATGCCTAATTTGCTCCTTTGGTAAACGTGTAGGTGATACTACAATTCATATACAATGATGTGTGTAGTCATTTTATTGATAAAATGTTATGCTTAGCGAACCTTTCGTATTTTAAGTGGTGAAAACACACCTGCGTTAAAGATCATCATCATATGACCGTTTATGTTTCTGTCTGTTTAGACATTAAGGACAATTGTCCTAATTCGTGTATGTATACAGTAGGCATAACTTTTTTAGACTCCAAAATCCATAAAATCATACAAAGTCGGAAAAAAATAAAACCCAAGAACATAAATTTATAATCCTCGCTAAAATAAAATAGTAACTTGCCCGCCTTTGCTTTGCGGGTTTTGCAGTAATGCGGGCACAATTAGAGCCGTTCACACCGCCAGAAACTTTAACAATGAGAAGCATAGAGAACATGATGGGATTAGAGCCCTAATGCGCCTCTGTCAACACGTTTGCAGAGGGTCTTAGAACTGTACTGGCGCCATATCTCGGAAGCCTTGCTGATGCAACAGTTTGCGAAGAAGTCTGAGAAATATTATCGTTGATTAATGAGTGATCCAGTCAAACTGCACACGAGGATCTTACCCTGCTGCACATTCACACGACCCGAACAGCAGGAGAGACTAATTTTCGTACTGACTTTTTCCTTTCAGTATTACATCGAGAAATAACTTCCACAAACATTTGAATCGAGTATAACACATTGCAACCGTTACAGTACACTGTAACCAGTGTGGGGAAATACACTGCAATTGAAAATTAAAAATCAGTGTCTTCCTAAACCATGATAGGTTGAACGGCCATTATGGTCAAATGGCTGCCATTCTCCAGTAGTGCTTGTTAGTCATTCTCCCTGTTACGAGTATCCCAGAGGGCTGCTAGACTACCAAAGCGTGGCATGTGGCACTTAAAACAAGCATTTGCAATGCAACTGGTCTCGCGTTTGCTCCCGTTAGAGCTATTCTTGCCACATAAACTAATAATGAAAAAAAAACAGTTTCACACATGCGAGCCGATGGTCGCCATGAGTGTAAGGAAACAGAAGTTCGCTTGCAGTGAAACATATCGGCAAAAGTTCAATTATCCATGTTACAGGCAAAAGTTCAATTATCCATGTAACCAGCAAAAGTGCAATTATCAATGTATTAGGGTCGATATCATGCAAAGCACTCGACTTCTCCCCAGCGAGATCGTGCTGCACAGGAAATGAAAAGATAAAGTAGTCCAGAAACCAACTGTAAACACAGAGCCCTGCATGTTTTCAGTAGGTTACCGGTGCGCTCGAGGAGGGCTAAACACCGGAAAAGGGATGACGTATGCATGCCTTTCACAAATGGAATCAATCGCATTTTAAAGGGAAGCACACGAACCAATGGGCTTAGAAGCCCACAGAGAGATTACAGCATGGTTCAGAACGCTTGCGCGCACTCAACCCTAAAAAGAGGTGCACATGGTGTGTCCCTCCAGACCACAGAGGCCTGCTCTAGGTTGAGTTGGCCACAGTGGGCCATCAGTTTACAGGCAAAATCACTGTGCCTGTTGAAGACAACATTTTAAAAAACACATACTCTCCACAAGGGGAACTCATGGCAAGAAGGGCACACTCTTCGACCCACGAATAGGATCTTTCCCCTCCCAACAGTTGCCCTAAAACAGATATATCCAAACATACGTCCCAAACTCCCCGAGCCATGGGGACTTTAGCTGCACCACACAATGAATATAGGAAGGCTAAGACATGTCTGAGGATGTCTGTTTCAAGTTTAGAGGGGCGTAGCCCAGCAGTTCAGGCTGGTAAAGGCAAAACCTATTTGAATATGGTAGATCTGTTCATAAAGACAAAAATTAGCTAAAACCAAAAGAATTCACGTGGAATCATTACCAGTGGTTCATATTGATTCAAGCATGATCACCCATCACTTTTGTGACCCATATGTGAAGAAGCATTACTTCTGTAATGGGCGCTGTGAGATTTTGCCCATGGAGGTGAGAATGCCAGATGTGAGGCTTGAGGTGCGGTATGTGCTCAGTACATGGCAAGATTTGAGTTTGGAGGCGGTTTATGTGTTTTGTGTATGGCAAGGTGTGAGGTTTCATGATGCCCTCTATCGATGTATGACGTAGGATCATTTTATTGACAAAGTGTGCTTGAGATTTTACCTTTGTCAACTAAAATGATTGGGCTGATTGCTGTACATGTTGCCTGATGACTTTTAACCACACTAACCTCTCAATGGCAGCTTTTTTGGTGTCTAAAGCCTGAATGGGCCACACCTTTGAAAGGCCTGCAGTGGTCATTTTCCATCAGCACTTTCTATCCCTGTTGCACAGAATATTCGTTGTGATGGCCTAAAATGGTCCTATTCAGGAAAACTGAGGTGGGAGGGAGATATTTAGCACCCAAAGGACAAGGAAAGACTTGGAACGGGAATACTTAACGCCCCTGTCTGTTGTTTGATGAGGGCATCCTGGGAGCAGACTGGGGCACTCAGCATTGTTGTCAGGCAGAGGCCTTGCTCCCCCCTCCTTGTGGAGCTTCCTGAGCTCTCTTGGAGACCTCCCACTCCTGACAATAGCAGATACCGTGAGAGAAAAGGGGCTGTGCGACTTGGGCCTGGGAATGCAGAGTATTGAGTAACCAGCCTCCTCGGTGTCCTGCTGAGAGCCAATTACACTGCTGGTTAGGGGGCTTGCAAAACGACAGCATTGTGGAATAATCCTTCAGCATATAATAGTGTCCTACCTTGGAAGGATTCTTTGTGTGTGGGCGCCGGCGGCTGGGAGAGGGGCTGTTGCACTGTGGGTTTGTATCGTTTGTTATGTTATCTGTGCTCGTACGCCTCACGTTTAAAATTTGTATGCCTTTCGATCACTGTGCACTTGTCTACCTTGTGGGGGATTGTGTGTCAGTTTTTCTGTTCAGGAGAGTTAGTTCCAATACACGGTTGAAAACATAGGAGTCTTAACTATTAATCTCTCTATGACGGATAATTTATAGGCTGTAATTGATTTACCAAGCTGTGAGCACAGGCCATCAGACCAACAAAAAATATGTCCGCAAAGGGTTTTCATTCGCATTTAAAAGACTGCTCTTTAAAATCGTTACAAGTAAAAGAGACATGACAATGGAAAAATCAAAAGATTTGATCTTACTGAATAATCACGTAAAATACTACCTTGCATGTACAATCCATAAAAAAAGGCCAGAATGTGAAAGAACATCTGCATGAAAATCCAAAAACGTGCAAGTGTGACTCAACCGTTTTGAGTTAGCCAATTAAGGCTGATCTTATACAGTGATACCACCTCGTAAACACCCTGGAATTAATTCTCCCCAAGCCCCACTGACCTAAACAAGCATTTGGAATGCAGTAGTCTCTTGTTTGCTCGAGTTAGAGCTCATAGCGTTGTAAATTACTGACTGGACTTTTATTGCCAGACAGACGGAAAATAGCAAAAGGAAGAGAGCGAGGGTGAGCTGGCCCTGGAAAAGCCCCCCTCTGCTGTTGGTTTATGTTTACAGAGGGAGTTGGTGGGGAGGAGGGGCTGAACAAGCACCCACACTGTTGAGGAGAAACAGGCAAATGCCCAAAAAAAGTTCCTTACAGAAGAAATAAACAGGACATAGCGTATTTACACAGTACTTTGTGCTGCTCCCAAAGTGAAAAAAGGCAGGGCAAAGAGGCAGACCTGACCACTAGCAAGCAAGGATTTTTGAAGGACACTGCAACTAACAAATCAGAATGCTGAAACTCACTCTATTGTATACTTTAGTGTACAGCAGGCCGAACGCTAACGCTCGACCTAAAAAACAAAACAAATAAAATCAATACACTGTGTTTGAGACGCTGTCGCCTGTTGATGGCCTTTTCTTGTGTGTTTTTCCGGAAGATTGCAATTGTACAACTCATACAATGCTTTTAAAATATATAAAAAAACACTCTTACTGTAGGCCAATTTGGGCTGTGTTATAATGCCTTTTCATCCGCAGGCTTTTAGTATGTATGTCTTGGAAAACAGAACGTGCTGACTCACTTTTCATTTTTCTTTCTCTTAATCAAACTTCATGGACGACAATTCACCAAAATGCCAGAGCTAGCGGAAGTGACATCACACCCTTTTGACCTTCAATTTCACTTACACACATGCTTACACATACACACACATTCACACATACACACACACTCTCACATAAACACTCCCCACCCGCACTCACTCAACATACAATTAAAATAAATTTTTACATACCTCAGCTACCAGAGAAGGTCATTTTCAGCTAATTATATTCCATACACTAATAGTAAATAGTGTATTATTATGCACTATTAGTGTAATAAAAAATTTGCAAAAAACAAGGAGAGTGGAGCCCCAACTTACGTCCATAAGGACTGCTGGCTGTGTTCCAGGCAATGACTCTGTCATTTCTGAGGCCCGGGTTCCCAAAGGCTGTGCCAGTAGTCGCAAGCGGGTAGTGAGGGGTTTAAACTGTGACTCCTGGTGATCCCTAAATGATGTCCATGGCTCTAGCTCAAGTACGAACAATAGGTATGCATTTGGCAAGAGTGACTCATTTTGCTTTCAATTTGATTATTTACTTGTATTACCTAGAATTAACAAATGGTTTTGGCATCAGAATAGTTGTGATTTTTATGTATTTATTAGTTAACACTGCTTGTGCTATCAGACATTGTTGCTATGTGGAATCTTTGTAGTTCTAGTCTGCCTATTCTTTGATGTTCACAAGCAGGGTCGGCTTTAGCACTGGTGCCGGAATCTTTTTAGCGCTCCCCACCCCATGACCATCTCCCTGGATTTCCCTACTACCACAGAGCAAAATTTACCTTCATCTCTCCATAGCCCCTCTCACGCTCATTTCATTTATTTTAAAGTGCTAGTAAAGACTGGCTTTATTAATCCACTCATATATCCACATAAAATATAGTAATGTTCCTTGCATCAGGCATATTAACCCTCTGTGCTACTTTATGGCGAGTCAAAACTGCCACTGAATGGATCTTTCTCTTTAGCAAGAACATTAATCACAAAAGTTATTTTGACATTGTAATTGCTTCCTGAAGGCTGGACACATAAGGAACTTTTCAGCAGGTGTTTTAAAATCACAAGTTTCCTAAGTTATTGCTAAACACAGCGCCCTCCTGAGGTCAGCGACCTCCTGTCCAGGTCAACATCTGGTGCGGCTGCACCAGTCGCACTGCCCTAAAGATGGCCCTGTTCACAAGGGAAACTGTTATGGTGCATGCTGCTCTTTTTCATAGAAGGAATTCAAGCAACAAAAATGATAAGATTAACTAACTAAAACACACAAAGTAGAATTATTTGTTTTCCTGGACTAAAACAACTTCATGAAGTCAAGAACAACCTCCTAAAAGAAGGGGGAATGTCCGGTGCAAGTCAAGGAGCTGTTATTCATTATCTAGCACAATGTGAAGATCTGTCATTCTAATGTTCCCCGAATCGCTGCATGTCTAAAGACAATATTAGTGACATGTAGAGCAAAACTCAGTTGGACTCATTACCGAAAAAGCCAGGTAAGCTCATTCAGCTGATAGTAGAAGTAAAGAGCAAAAAACAAGCACTGAGCAAAGTAGAAATCCCTTGAGAAATTAGAGGAAAATACAGGTATTTGCTTCCTTCTTATTCACCATTGTAACTCATGCACTAAGAGCACATACAGAATTAGTGTATACCAAGTGCATTTTTTCAGTTGTAGACAAATAGAGAAGAGACATGAAAATTTGTGTAATTGCCACTAAAACAAATTCCAGGGTGTTGAAAAAGGGACAATTGAATTCTAGGGTAGCATTTATAACCAAACACTGAGGCACCAGGGATAAGCCTCTTAAATGCTGTCAGGGATTTATGATTATTTCTTGTATATATTTTGATGAGCGATTACCCATTTGTAAGGAGTAACATCTTGTTTGAAGTTTTTGAGGTTAAAAATCTGTTACTTCCTGATGATTATTACTTGCAAAACAATTCCTTCTGATTCAAAGAAATTCTATAAATGTTAACTTGTCCTGTAAAGTCAGTGGCAGGAATAGGCCAAAATGTATAAAATGATTTTTGTCTGTATAAAGAGTTTAGTAGGACAATAACTATTATATCCAAAAGTGGCTAAATCCAGAAATGTCACTGGAAGTCAATATAATAACAGTAATTGAAGGCACAGTTAATTAAACTGATATTTGAAATGGTTTGCAATGATCAATACATCAGTTTCAAATACATATTGGGCTCAATTCACAAAGTTACATCTGGATTTGTAGATGTACTTATGTGTAAAGCTTTTGCTATACCTGGGTGTAACTCCATCTTTTTGCTATTTACCATTTCCAAGTGTAGAGTCAGACCATGGTTTAGACATATATGCTTCAATTGCCTTCCACAAGGAGTTGGACCCTCCAACAACATAATTTATGAGTTTAAAGTTACTACTAGAGACTTTTCACCAGTTGGTGGACATCTCAGTCTATCTACTAAAGTTTATTGTTTTTAATTCAAAAATATTATATTGTGTTATATAAATGTACAATATTTATTATTAAGCTGAAACAAAAAAATCTAGGACCTCATTATGACCTGGGCGGTCGGCGGTAATATGGTAGAAAGTACTGCCAAAAGGCTGGTGGTACTTTCCACCATATTATGACACTGGCAGTTTGGCTGAAGCCAAACCACCAGTGTACCACACAGACTGCCACAGCGGTAACGGCTGCCGGACTGGATATATCAATCTCCAGCCCGGCGGCCGTCACTGTACCACCTGCGGGGTAATGACCCCACCTACTGCCATGGTTTTCATGGCTTCCTTACAGCCACGAAAACCATGGTGGTAGGCACTTTCGGTGACAGAGAATCCCTTCCCTGTCACTGATAGAGGTCATCCCCTCTCCCACCTCCTCCCCAGATCCCCCCCATCTCTCCTTCCTCTCCAGACCCCCCTTCATTCATGTCCCTTCACACACGCACACACGCACACATGCATACACACACCCATTCCCACATTCATTTCCGCATGCATACATCCATTTACACACACATCCACACACACTTTCATACATACACGCAGTCACGTATTCACAGAACACAACATACACGCACTCAAATATCCATACATACACACACACTCAACACAGTACACACACCCGCATACACGCACGCACAAATGTTCATACACACCCACCCACACACAACGCCCCCCACCCCCTCCCCTGTTGGAGCACCCACTTACCTGTGTTTAGGGGGTCTGTTGGCAGGAGATGGGATGGGGTGCTGCTGCAAGCAGCAGCGTTCGCCAGCAGAACACCGACAGGCCATACTATTTCTCATAATACAGCTGGCTGCGGTTTACTGGCATGGTGCTGCTGCTGGCAGCAGCGCCATCTTACTGCCATCCGCAGGCATGGCCACAGCCGGATTTCCGACATCCTTCTGGTGGAAATCCGTCTGTGGTCATAATACAGGGGACGGCTGGTAGCCGCGGCGACTGTCTTTTGGTGGCCGTCGCCGCTGCGGAAGGCGTTTTTTACCGCCAATATCATAAAGAGGGCCTAAATGTTGCTTGAGATAAACTCTTCAAATAAATGTTAATTAAATACTGACACAATATAACAATATTCATTTATTTAATAAATATCAACTTTCAAACAATAGTTTAAAAATGTAATCACCTTCACTAATGTTAAATTGATTTTTGGTAAACTTAGTTACAAGTTATACATTTAATTATTTAAATATATATATATATGTTTATGTATATATATATATGTATATATATGTATATATATACATATATATATATGTAAATATAACTTACGAATGCCAGACACCCGAGGCTGCTATATCGGTGGCGGTCCGAGCGTGGATTTGGCTCTCCACAAACATTCAACATTTTTGCCAAAAATTATTTGAAGAATGCTCGGACACTAAATGAAGTCCAAAAAGATTATATACTTTAATACAAAATGCCTCCTCACATACAACGCGTTTCAGCCGTAGCCTTGTTCACGTACAAACTGGTGCTTTACTACACACATTAAGTACCCTTACCAAACGACTAACACAAACACAGGACTACATAACACAATACCTTGCAATCCACGTCATGGATGTTTTGAGAAAATGTTGAATGTTTGTGGAGAGCCAGATCCACGCTTGGACTGCCACCGATATAGCAGCCTCGGGTGTCTGGCATTTGTAAGCTGTTGATTATTTTTTCTGAGGCTCCTGCAAGTTTATTTTCCCTCGTTCAAGATCTAACATCACGAGGATTTAGGAGCCGGACTGTGGAGCTTTGCAGGAGCGTTATTCTCCGTTTATGAACTTATACAACACTGTTTTATGATCGTGGTCGGCATCCTTATCTCAGCCGAAGGAAGGACTGAATAGGTTCAGCATAATTCTCTTTCTACCCGTGCTGATTGTGAATTAGGAACAGCACGTAGCTTTACGGGTTGAACTACGGAACTTTGGAATAGTGCCGCTTTCTGTTTATGAAGTCACATTAAATCAGGCTAAATGGATTTATGACCATTATCGGTATTTTCGATTTCCGTTTTTTCCGTGTTCAATGTGAATCAGGATTGGAATGTTGATGCGTTCTGAGAACGGCTTGTTTATATTTCACAAACCTCGATTATAAAGCAGGGTGTTGGCGACTACAGACAATTGAAAAAACCAACAAGTAAGTACTGTATCACGAGTGATAAGCGATTGTTGTGGATGAATTCAATTGTGTAAGCTGCATATAACTGTACCACACGCTTATGGAATGACACTATTTATTGCATTGTAAGTTGTTTAATTTTCCGGGACTGAAACCCACTGAAGTTGGAGTATCAGAGACTATGGGGGTCATTACAACATTGGCGGTAAAAGCCGCTTACCGCCGTGCAGAAGAGCGCCAATACACCGCTGCGGCCGCGGAATTCCGCCACAGCTATTATGACACACATCTCGGAAACCTCCACCCACCTCTGCCACACCAAAGGTCAGTGTTAAACTGGCAAAAACAAACCCTCCACCTCCTCGCCAACAGAAACACGCCCATGCTATTACAACCCACGAATCCACGTGGCGGTCTTTCAACTGCGGTATTCCATTGGCGGTACACACCGCCGCGCTCAAAATACACACACACATCTCCAAAACACCGCCACATTGGACAATTCCAAATACACACACCTGATGCACATACAAACACCACTCCCACACACCCAACACAATATAAAACACACACCCACATCACCCACAAACATTTACGACCGAAAATTAGTCACGAAGGCCAGAGAGACAGCACTGATTAGACAATCTCACCACACAGAGGCACACAACACCATCACCCACACATCATCCACGCACAAAACACCACACACAACTACACATCACTACACTCATCACCACATACACCACCTCACACATCACACACTCCACCCCATGGCATGCCAAAGACACCCTCGCTTTTCCGAGGAGGAGCTCAGGGTCATGGTGGAGGAAATCGTACGGGTAGAGCCACAGCTATTTGGCTCACAGGTGCAGCACACATCCATAGCCAGGAAAGATGGAGCTATGGCGCAGAATAGTGGACAGGGTGAACACAGTGGGACAGCACCCAAGAAATCGGGAGGACATCAGGAAGAGGTGGAACGACCTACAGGGGAAGGTGCGTTCAGCGGTCTCCAGGCACAACATCGCGGTACAGCGGACTGGCGGTGGACCCCCACATCCTCCCCAACAACTAACAACATGGGAGGAGCAAGTCTTGACCATCATGCATCCAGAGGGCATCGGAGGAGTCGGTGGAGGAATGGACACTGGTAAGTCTAATCTTAACTATCAGATCCTCTACCCTACCTGCATGCTATCACACACCCCCACCCTCACCCCCTCACCTATCACTCCAACTCCTCACTAATGTACTAATAACACAAACCACCCATCCCAACACCAAGCCCTGCATGACACAACTAAGCATGGTCACCCCTCACCAAAGCATGCTCACTGCACATACCCAGAACAACCCCCTAACCATCATCACACAAGCCCCCACACAGGAATGCTAGCACTGGGGTACACAAACACCCACCCATTGCACACCATGACACACACAGATGCAATAATCATGCTCTTATGCCCCTGCAGGATCACGAAGGACCGTCACCACACCGGAGGGTCCAGACATCTCCACTCCACCCACAGAAGAGGCCCACAATGACGATAGCCGCTCTGCCCTACTGGAGCCTGATGACCAGCCCGGACCATCGTGGGCCTCGGGACAGTCTGTTCCCCTTGCACAGGCACAGCCCAACACTGACCTTCCACCCTCTGGTAACACCAGCACAGCACCCACCCAGCAGGCCCAAACCTCCGTACCCAGGACAGGTAAATCAGCTGTGTGTCCACCACTCATTCCCAGGATAACCCACCACCCCACCAACAACAGGGACCTGGGGGCAGTGGTAGTGGGCACACGGTCCAGGGGACAGAGGCACAGAAACACAGGGGAACTGGGAGGGCTGCTGTGCGACAGGGGGCAGACAGGCCAAGGAAACCCACTCTCCACGAGGCCCTTTCCTCCATCATGGGAGCCTACCACCACTCCCAGGAGACGATGGCGACGGTCCTGGTCAAGTTTCAGGAGACCCAGCGCCTGCAGGCAGAACAGTATTTGGGGTTCAGGGAGGAGCTCAGGACCATCAGCTCCGCCTTGGCCACCATCGTAGGGGTGCTGAAGGACATACAGCAGACCTTGAGGGACACCATGGCACTCCAAGGGGCCCCTGACATTAGCTAGGACGATGATCTGCCCACCACCTCCGCCGGCGCTAGAGGACAGGACGCCCCGCCACAGAACCACCACACCAGCACCCCACCCTCTGCAGACGGAAAAACCACCACGCAAGCGGTCCCTGAGATCCAGGAACAGGACAGAGCAAGATGGCAAGACCCCCGCCAGGAAATGAGACCACCCTGATTGTCCCCCCACCGTCCCACTTTGTTACCCTGTCCATACTTTAACTGCCCCAGCTCCAGTTCCTATGCCCAGATGGGCAGTGCACCTGTGAGACTAATAGACTGGACTCTGCCATGGACATTCCTCCACCATCACCCATCACCATTTTACAACCCCCCTCCATTTTTGAGCACTTAAATAAACACCCTTGAATCACAAAACATTCTGGAGTCAGGCTATGATTTTGTAAAATGTATTATCAATGACAGTGTCAAAATGCTTTTTTAGTTGTTAAGGCAACATACCAATGTCACACATCACAAGTCCTTGAAGGATGCTTGCAGATGACACACGTTGGTAACCACACCTGTGAAACCGTAATGGAAAGGAACAACTCAGTTAACAAATAATCCCATTAAATTACACACAGGATAGAGTAAGACGTGTGACAGTGAATGTAATGTTAAAAATGAAAATGTTCTCACCTGTGTGTCACTGAAAATATTGCTGTATGACTGACTCCCTGTTGTTGTTTTCTTCTTCCTCAGCTTCCTCCTCATCACTGTCCACAGGCTCCACAGACTCCACAGCTGCCACAACACCGTCATCTGGACCATCCTTCTGCAGAAAAGGCACCTGGCGTCGCAAAGCAAGATTGTGAAGCATCGAGCAGGCGATGATGATCTGGCACACCTTCTTCGGTGAGTAGAATAGGGAACCACCTGTCATATGGAGGCACCTGAACCTGGCCTTCAGGAGGCCGAAAGTGCGTTCGATCACCCTCCTAGTCCTCCCATGGGCCTCATTGTAGTGTTCCTCTGCCCTGGTCCTGGGATTCCTCACTGGGGTCAATAGCCAGGACAGGTTGGGGTAACCAGAGTCCCCTAATAGCCACACACGGGGCCTCTGGATTTGACCCATCATATCAGGGATGCTGCTATTCCGCAGGATGTAGGCGTCATGCACTGAGCCAGGGAACATAGCATTTACCTGGGAGATGTACTGGTCTGCCAAACAGACCATCTGTACATTCATGGAATGATAACTCTTCTGGTTCCTGTACACCTGTTCACTCCTGTGGGGGGGGGACCAGAGCTACATGGGTCCCATCAATAGCACCTATGACGTTGGGGATATGTCCAAGGGCATAGAAGTCACCTTTCACTGTAGCCAAATCTTCCACCTCAGGGAAAATGATGTATCTCCTTACGTGTTTCAGCAGGGCAGACAACACTCTGGACAGCACGTTGGAAAACATAGGCTGGGACATCCCTGATGCCATGGCCACTGTTGTCTGAAAAGACCCACTAGCAAGGAAATGGAGCACTGACAGCACCTGCACGTCAGGGGGGATTCCAGTGGGATGGCGGATTGGTGACATCAGGTCTGGCTCCAACTGGGTACATAATTCCAGGATTGTGGCACGGTCAAACCTGTAGGTGACGATTAAATGTCGCTCCTCCATTGTCAACAGGTCCATCAGTGGTCGGTACACCGGAGGATTCCGCCATCTTCTCAAATGTCCCAGCTGACGGCGCCTAGCAAGGACAACAGCGAGGATCGAGTCAACTTTTTTCCAGGTATGTACCCACAGTTACACAGAACACGACACCAAACACAAAACCCTTCCTGTATGTGTGTTGAGTGAAGGCCTA
Source organism: Pleurodeles waltl (assembly GCF_031143425.1). Taxonomy (NCBI): domain Eukaryota; kingdom Metazoa; phylum Chordata; class Amphibia; order Caudata; family Salamandridae; genus Pleurodeles; species Pleurodeles waltl. The sequence continues at coordinate 703,821,158 of NC_090439.1, read as the reverse complement.
GCTATGTGTGACGCAGAAGTAAATGAAGCCACGTGGGCCCCTGAAATGGCGGCTGCCTGACCTCTAAACTGGGACAATGGGATTGTGGGGTAACTGCGTTGCCGTTGCACACCGTTGCGGTAGGCGGTCGTAGACCGCGGCGCAATGCTGCATTGGTTAACATTGGACCCTATGGGTCCCAGGAGCCAATGAGGAAGTGCGCCGGCGGTGATGATACACACTGCCGCGGACGTCACCGCCATTTAATAGCTGTTCAATCACTAGATACCTGATCTTCGACAGGAGAGGACCTACACTGCAAGTGCTGCTGTGACCTCGGTCTGGAAGCGACGATGGCTGCTGCGTCTGGGGAAAGGGCCCCTGCCTTCACTGCTCAGGAGTTGGAGAAACTGGTAGACGGGGTCCTCCCCCAGTACACGCTACTCTACGGTCCTCCAGACCAACAGGTTAGTACACAGGTAGCACGTTGTATGGGCTAGGCCTGGGTAGAGAGGGCTGGTTGGAAGAGGGAAGGGGGCAGAGTTCAGGGAACACTAATGCATGTGAATGAATGTGCCACATGGCTAGGGTAGGGAGGGGGGCCACGCACATCGACGGTGCGGTTGTTAATGACTTCACTTCTTCCCTTGTGCATGTCATGTAGGTCAGCGCCCACCAGAAGAAGGACATTTGGCTTGCCATCGCCAAGGACGTCAGGACCCTGGGGATCCACCAGAGACGGGGCACCCACTGCCGGAAAAGATGGGAGGACATTCGCCGCTGGAGCAAGAAGACGGCGGAGGCTCAGCTGGTGATGGCCTCCCAACGTGGGAGGGGTGCCCGTCGCACCATGACCCCCCTGATGTTCCAGGAGTTGGATAGGCGCTTGAGGGCATCACAGCAGACACAAGGGGGTGAGTACAACATCATTCTGCGGACTTTGCGTGCAGTGGAGGAGTCTGTGGGGGAGGAGGCCTGTGGGTGTACCTAAGCCAGGCAGAAATAGGTAGACTGGGCCCCTGCTTAATGCAGGCCATGTGGCACTCTACCCCACCGCAGTAGATTGCCAATTAAAGGTATAGATGCCCCTGTGGCATCCATGTGTGCAGATGTCCACCATAGCCATGTAGGCCAGATCCCAGAAATTGCATCTGCAGAGGCCAGGAGCACGGCGTAGTGCAGGGGGCTGCTGTGTCTGTATTATCCGCCAACGGTAGCGGTATGCCATGCACTCAACCTGCCTTTCTTCTGTTTCCCCCCCCTTTTTGTGCTCTCCCTGTTCTTTTGTGCATCAGCATCATCAGGCAGAGGTACAGTGGCACCGGAGCACGAAGGAGCTGCATCCCACATGGCCATGGAGGGCCAAACCACAGACTCAGAATGCCCCAGTGGGACGGAGGGCGAGGGGAGCTTCACGTCGGCCACCGGATCACCAACCAGCGACACGGACTCGTCCGCCGATGGGATCTCCCTTGTGGTGGCGGCACCATCTGTGCGCACCACTTCTACAGGTACAGCCGCCACCTCCCCTACCAGCACCGCCCTCCCAGCAGCCCCTCAGCGTTCGCCCTGTGCCCGCTCACCCAGAAGGGTGGGCATCACCTTCGCCCCAGGCACCTCAGGCCCTGCCCCAGTCACCCCTGCTGCCCTCAGTGAGGAGGCCATTGACCTCCTCAGGTCACTCACTGTTGGGCAGTCTACCATTGTGAATGCCATCCAGGGTGTAGAAAGGGAGTTGCAACACGGTAATGCATTCCTGGAGGGCATTCATTCTGGTCAGGCTGTCCTTCAGCGAACTCTGCAATCTCTGGCCTCAGCACTGATGGCAGTCATTGTCCCTGTGTCTAGCCTCCCCCCTCCAACTTCCTCCACCCAGACCCAATCCCCTGTACCCCAGCCCATCCCAAGCACACCTACAGACCAGCATGCACACACGTCAACACACAAGGGAAGCTCAGGCAAACATAGGCACCACACAACCCACAGGCACACACACAAGCATCACCCACGTGCAGACACAGCAACATCCACTGCCTCCACTGTGTTCCCCTCCTCATCGTCTCCCTCCTCCCTCCCAGTGTCGTCTACACTCTCACCTGCATGCACTACATCTACAGGCACTAGGACTCTCACCAAAACACCCAGCACCACACCCCGCTCACCTGCAATCACCACCTCCATTCCCATTTACACGTCCCCTGTGTCCTCTCCCAGTGTGTCTGTGACGCCCCCTCCCAAAGTACACAAACGCGGGCACCCACACACCCAACATCCATCCACCTCACAACAGCCTCCAGTACCTGCACCTGCACTCAAAACATCTAAAGTTACACCTCCTACAACCACCTCCTCTTCCTCCACTCCCAGACCCCCTCCAACTACCCACCCCAGTGTTCATCACAAACTGTCCCTGTGTAAAATTGACCTTTTTGCCCCCACCCACCCTCCAATTCATCAGTCCTGTCGTAGCGCCTCAGCCAAAAAGCCTCCAATACCAGTGGTGCCTGTTCAAGGTGTGTGAAGTGCACCGGCCACCAGGGCAGGCAGTGTGACCCGGAGCCAAGGCACTGGCAGCCCACCCCCTGTAAAGGCTCTGAAATTGGAAAGTGGCAGAGGGGACCCTGTGAAGACTCCTGGAGGCAAAACAACTCACAGAGGTTCCAGGGGGATTGCAGAGTCAGCTGTGACTCATCCAAAGGTGGGGAAGGGCCAGAGGAAGTCTGCACAGCCTAGTGTGAGCAGCACGGCGGAGAAGGGCGGCATCCTTCCCGGCGGTCGGGACGCCACCGCCAGCACCGTCGTCACTGGTCAGGAGACCACTGCTGGAGTCAGTGCCCAGGAGGGCCCAAGTATCGTCACTGGTCAGGAGACCACCGCCACCGCCAGAGTCAGTGCCCAGGAGGGCCCAAGTATCGTCACAGGTCAGGAGACCACCGCCGGAGTCAGAACACTTCTAGATATATAGATTACTTTTTGAGACCGTTTGTAGAGAGCCTTCCATCATATATAAAGGATACGACCCAGTTTTTGAAAATGATTGATGGCATCCAATGGGAAGATGATTATCTTCTCTTGACTATGGATGTCACCAGTTTATATACGTGCATCCAACATGATCTAGGACTAATATCTATTAGACATTTTTTAAGAGCAAGATCTCTGTCTTATTTGATCCATACAGAGATGATATGTGATATGATCAGTTACTGTCTGAACAACAACTTTTTTCTTTTTGATGACAAGCTGTACAGACAGATCCAGGGTACAGCGATGGGGACATGCTTCGCACCCAGTTATGCAAACTTGGTTATGGGGTGGTGGGAAGAACAGATATCCACCAACATACCAGAGTATGATGAGCATGTAGTTTTGTGGTGTCGATACATTGACAACATTTTTGTGATATGGAAAGGAGATGAGAAGTCAGCAATGAACTTTGTGGCTACTTTGAACAAGAAGAACTACAATTTGCACTTGAGTGAACAGCATAGTGAGAAACAAATTCAATTCTTGGATGTAGAGGTGTTGGTCCATTGGGAATCGTTGAGGACCAAATTACACAGAAAAACTACTACTGGGAACAGCTTGTTAAATGCTCAGAGTGCACATCCACCTAAGCTCATTGCCAGTATTCCTTTTGGTAAATTTGTGAGAGCTCGTAGGATTTGCAGTACATGGGAAGATTACCAGGAAGAGAGTGAAAGCATGTGTAGGAGATTTCAAGAGAAAGGGTATAACAGTAAGGTTATCCTACAAGCTAAAATAAAGGCAGATAATATAGAGAGGGATGTCTTGCTTTACCCCAAATCAGAACTAGACAGTGTAGAGCAGAATGTCAGATTTATTACTACTTATTCTAATCAATCGCAGACTATCAGACAGATCTTAAATAAGAGTTGGCATATATTACATACAGATTTTATTTTAAGTAACATCATAACTGATATGTCTATGGTTACCTTTCGGAAGAATAAATAATTACGTGATGATTTAAGTCACTATATGGTCACAAGTGGTCTTCAGAGTGCACTGATAACAAAAAATCCTGTGTTTTTTTTTTTGTTGTAAACGATGCAAAGCTTGCAGATATAGTGACAATTGTTCTCAAGTAATTGGTGATAATGGACATTCGAAGTTTCAAATCCGAGGCCATTACAATTGCAACACAGATTTTTGTATACATTGTTTGAGATGTCCGTGCAAGAAACTGTATGTGGGCAGTACAATACATAGAGCAAAGAAAAGGGTTCTAGAGCATATTAGAGCCATTCGTAATTATGATCGCAATTACCCGGTAGCAAGACATTTCCATGAGAAACATAATGGGGAAGAACGGCTGCTAAGTTTTGCGGTCATTGACCAGATTAAGCCTATTGCTCGGGTTGGTAATAGAGAAAGAAAAATGAGGATCTTGGAATCTAAGATGATAATCAGGCTCAACACTCTAAGCCCCGTGGGTCTTAATTCCACTGAGGAAATGAATATACATTTGGGATAAAATGAGGTGCTGGAGTCACTCTGTGTTTTGAATTTAATATTTGTTTAATATTTTCTATAGATTGGGTACTTATATATGTATATATGTGGGTTTTGGGGCTAGTACACATGCTAATATGGTATATGGGTGGTATAGTATAAGTATGGAATTGTTAAGGAACATTTGCAAAGGCATCATACAATTATAAAATCTGGCGGTGTTATTTGGCTACCAAGTTAGTAGTTTCAGTGTCAAGATATGCTTGAATTCATATCATTGAATTTTACATTATGGGTAGAGAGTTATGAATTTAATTAATTGCATTGTCTAACATAAATAGAATGAGTACTATGACATATATATACAAGCAACTCATACTACAAGATTTATACTTGGACGTTTAAATATGGCGCCCATGATGCCTGTGGATTGCAAGGTAGTGTGTTATGTAGTCCTTTGTTTGTGTTAGTCGTTTGGTAAGGGTACTTAATATGTGTAGTAAAGCATCAGTTTGTACGTGAACAAGGCTACGGCTGAAACGGTTGTATGTCAGGAGGCATTTTGTATTAAAGTATATAATCTTTTTGGACTTCATTTAGTGTCCGAGCATTCTTCAAATAATTTTGGGAGAAAATGTTGAATATATATATATATATATATATATATATATATATTTTTTTTAAGTTGAGCATTTAGTTTCATTATTTTAAGTTTGATATTAGATTTAAAAAACAATAAAGGTACATAATTCGTTATCTCTATCTTTTTATTTCTATGGAAGTGTGTTGCAGTACCAGTAGTTGGTCAGGTGAGGTGAGTAATATACTACTTGTCTTGCTGGAATATATCTAAGCCACGTTTTTTGGCTGTAGGTACTTTAGAAGTGTATTCTGGGAAATGTAATTTTGGAAGGATGTTTTGTATTAGAATGTCCTTCCCAAACCCCTTCTTAAATTTATCTGTTTTCCCCCACCCATTTTGGAGAAATGAGTCCACATTTTGCCACCACTCCTTCGTTCCCTCCCACATTTACTACAAAGTAGTTTATTTATGTGTATGTAGAGCACCGCCAACATGACATAGATCTCCTTACTGAAAAGATAGGAGGGCAGCGGTCTCCAGCCTTCGGTTTGTGAATTGCATTTTGTAGTACACAAGTATTACTACTGTAATACTACTTTACATATTATAAAATTATGTTGTGAATTGAAACTAAAAGTGTTTACAGGAAGTGTACACCCCATTTCAAAAAGGTTACCTTATATTGGTTTACATCCATGAGTTAAAATGCATTAACTATGATTTACATTTATCTACCACAAATATTACACATATTATAGATAAAAACTGTATAGTATAAGTTTTTAAAAATATTAGAATAATTCAATTATGGTGTCCCAACAATACATTTTTCAGTTAAAAGTGTGTAATCTGTAAATAAGTTGAGTTATGGAAACAAATCAATGCACTCATTGTAGCCCCACCCTGTTGCAAAGTAAATTGATCCAAGAAAGCAAAACAATTCTTAGTCAATGGAAGTTCAATACAATTAACAATATAATCTATAGGACCTTCATAGTGTGTTTGCCTGTTGCTAACAACTGTCTTTGGTACCACCATTGTTCCTCATTGTGAGATCCACCAATGTAAAGAATCAATATATACTAATTAAATTAAAAGTGTGCCTTTTTAGCACATACATATGAATGTATTTGTTGAAGGAGGTGTGTAGTATGTTAAGTAAAGAACTGGTCATGGTGGTTATAAGAAATTGGAGTATTAGTAGAGGGGAAGAGAACCCAACTCAAATAATAATAATAATAATAATAATAATAATAATAATAATAATAATAATAATAATAATCGTAATAATAATGATAATAATTGTGAGGGTGTACTACAAAGTTACTAGATAAACCTGCGCTTATCCCTTTGGTAGCTTGGCAGAGAGTCAGGCTTAAGTTAGAGGCACTATGTCAAATATTTATGCAGTACTTATGTAGTACTCAAACAGTAATAAAGTGAAAACCTAATGCAATAAAAATTCCAAACCAATTAGGAAAAGTAGAGCCCATTTTAACAAATAAAGTAACACCAAAACCACACAAATCCAATGTGCAGAACCAGAGATATGAGTTTTTAAAAGTTTAGATTGTGAAAAGCATCAACTGCGGGTATCTGGTCATGCGAGACTGGGACAAAATCACAAATTCAGGCCAACCACAATGGAGCACAGGTCAGATACAGAACCAGGTTCATCCAACTGGAAGTTTTACATTGTGACGATAGCACAGGGACTGTGCAGCACTGGTCTGCGGAGGTTTGCATCATTCTGCGGGAGGGCCGGTGAAGCTTTCAGTTAGGCAGGGAGAAGTGTACTGTGACCCCAGTCAAGGGTCCCGGACCTTGAAGACAGTACTTAGGGGTCTGGCCTTACTCCCAGAGAGGTCAGCTTAGGGAACAATGTCAGGTCCAGTTCGGTCTGGTCAGCTGGGCAGTTGCAAGTAAAGGGCCTCTGGAAGCTTGTTGTGTCCCTGTCAGGAGGTCAGTCAACCTACTTTTGGAGTCCCTTTTTGGGGTCCTCCTGTTTTCAAAGCAAACAAGTCCAGTCTACTTTCAGATTTTATACAGCAGGGCAAGTTCTGAGGATGCACATTTATGACCAGCATCACTCTGTGAGGGGAGACAATCCTTTGTCAATCTTCTAAATTGGTTCTGGTCAGTTCCACCCTCTCCTTTGGGTTTGGCTCCAACTTGGCCAATTAAACAAAGGCAGAGGCAGGCTTGGAGGCAGGTTATTCTGTGTTCCTAGGGTAGGGCCCTTTGAAGTCTAATTAGGACAGAGGCATAGCTCCTCTCCAGCCACCTAGTCAGAAAGACCCACAACTCCCCACACTTGGTCCTTATTCCACTGTCTTGGAGCAATGCACGCCTCACCCCAGGGAACCAAAACATTTGTGGTAAGGCAGTGTTTGGCTTAGGTGGGAAAATAGCAACTTTCTAAAGGTGTAATTTCCAAAACATTAAAATAAAAATAAAATTTTATTATTAAGTAGAATTTTAGATTAATATTAAAAGGAATCTTTGAAATATTTTTCCATCTGCTACCAAACTGAATTTAGCCCTTATTAGATTCAATAGGGTAAACAGAGTTAGTCTGTGGAAGGTCAGCCTTACCACAGTGAGAAATAGCTTTGGAGGTTTATCCATGCCAGGACATGTAAAACATGATACAGGTTCTGCATTTTAAATATCACGAACCGTGTCCTATGGGCATTTAGGGCTTACCTTAGGGGTAACATAAATATTAAAAAGGAGGTTTTAGGCTTGGTAAAAGGCTTATTTTGCCAGGTCAAAATGTCAGGTTTAAATTGCACTACAGGCTGGAGTGGAAGGTCGAGACATATTTTACAGTGCTACCTTAATGGGTGACACAATGAGGGCTGCAGCCCATAGGTAGCTTTTAATTTGCAGGTCTTGAGTCATGCAGTACCATATATTAGGGGCTTATAAATAAATTAAATGTGACAATCAAGTAAATGCCAATTTTTCTCTTGTTTAAAGGGAGAGCACAGGCACTTAACCACTGGTTAGCAGGGATGAAGTGCACAGAGTTGTGTGGCAAAAGAAGACAAAAGCTGGGGTGCCCTGAAGAAAGGGCACATTTCCAGCACTTGTGATAGACTGGACCCTGCAGCAAACTCCCATTGTGCAGGCTGTAGGTCATGCAGAGCGGGAGTTAGCCATCTGCAGTGGATTGGGTGCACAGCCAACTCACAGATAAGCATAGATGAAGGCTGTGAACAGTACGTGGTTGGCTGTTCTTGAGGGGTTGGGTATTGTGCCTGGCTAGAGGCCACCTCATGTGTTCACCCCATACTATACATGGCTGAGGGTTGTCTAACGGGGTTGGACATATTCTCAACATTGAATATGATCATAGAATCTTAGAAATTTACTCTTAAAAACAAATGTTAAAGTGACGGTATAATTAGGTGCTGAATTTAGATAAGAATTAACTTTCAAAAATAGAAAAAAAAAATATGTTACAGTTCCTCAGTTTTAGATTAGTGAACTAACTTTAACTTTCAGCCCTATCGTGCACTGCTTATGACCTCGCATATTATATTATTCTCAACATGTTAAATGATATCCTTGATGACAGTGCTGATGACATGTCAAATTACATAATTGATAACATCACATATAGCATCATCCATGATAATGCTATTGACATTACTTCATAGAACCTCACATCATTTAAAAAAAAGAAAGTTGTTAGTAAAGGGCCTATAGTCATATACAGCATAGAGCTACTGTGTGTAAACATGTGGCTGCATAGAATGGAAATAGTGTAAACCGTGGAGTCAAGTGTGGTTGTGCATCCTCTGAGAGGTGGTTTAGCTCACACTGGGGTTGTAAGCATGGCTCTCAGGATATATGCCATTGTGCTCATCTCAAGAATGTGTGTATTGTAATTTTGCAGACTTTGGAAGATGTCTATAAGGCCTGTCAGAAGGAGTGGTAGATGCATAACTGTAAATCTCTTCAATTAAAAATTGGGATCATGTGGTATTTTTAAGAAACTGTTCCTGTTAAGGTGAATAGAGTATAAGCTCTTTTTCAAAGGGTGTTCAAGGTTTAAAAATGGGGTGGCCATATTAGAGTCTATGGAGGCATTTTCGTTTCTATTGGGAAAATACAGGCAAAAAGAGGGTAACAATTACCAAATGTGGGTAAAAGAAAACTATGGGCCTGATTCACAAAGGTAAACTTGGACCAAAAGTCCAAAAGTAGTATTTGTACGTCTGCACCAGGGGTGGGGTTTCCACACTCTGAGCAGAATCTCCGCAGTCATGCCGTAGTATTAAAAACTCTAGATGTACAACAAAATAGCATAAAATACATCACTGAAAATGTGAAGTAGCTACATTTAAGCACTGGGCAGTTACATATGTGGATGTGGAGGGTGAGTACTACAGTGGTAAACATTCTGTCAAACACACACACCACCAGAAGAATATTGAAAAACATCCTAAATTCAATAAAACATATTTTCTACAGTTTCTCATTTAACCCACAGTCATGGGTCATGTGAAGTCTTCCACAATCAGTAAAATTGTGAATGTAATATACTGCTCTAAATCGATGAACAAACATCAGATTCCTAAGTTTCTCCCAAAAACACCATACACACACACACACACCTGTGTCATGCTTACTATTCCCCGTCCCAGCTGGAAGTCATTAGCCAAGCACAGGCTGACTGCAGGCATTAATTCTGAGATTCCACACACAAACCCTTTCAGACCTTTCAATAAGTTGTGAATGTGTTTGTTGAGTTGCTCCTAGTCGTGCAACAGAATGACGTGAGGAGAAGGAGGACAGAGGAGAGGTTCTTCAGGCAAATGATTAACCTCTTTGGTGTCTTTAGCCAAGATGTTAGGTCCAAATTTAATTTCCCCCCTGATGTTATTTTGGAGATGGTTTCTGAAAGGGAGCAGGATCTTGACTCTGTGGTCTGCTGCTACCATGCTATCCCAGCCTGTGTCAAGGTCCTAGCAACTCTCCATTTATTTGCTTCTAGGCCCATTCCATAGTGTGTCTAGTAATGTTGTGGCAATATCTGTGGCAAGCCAGTCCTGATGCATGTGTCAGGTGCTGAGGTGCATACATTGGAGAGTGCATCAGTACATGTGTATGCCCCATACTCTGGCAGAAAGGGAAAGGGCTGCCATGGATTTCTACATCTTATCCTGCTTCCCACATATGGTTGGTGCAATTGATTGCACTCAAGTGGCACTTCTGCCACCTCACCATAATGTCCACATCTTCTGCAACAGACACCGTGGCACAACATCAATGAGCAGGGCATGTGTGATGCCAGTGGCCGCTTTATGGATGTGCATGCAGTGTTCCAAGGTGGTACACATGACAGCTTCATATCCTGCACGTCACTTCTTGCCCAGCTGTTGGCATTGGGAGAATTTGGCAACATATGGCTTCTGGATAAGGATAAGTACTCAAACTACAGGCAAGTTTGTACATGTGTAAAGTTATTTTAAACAACTCCATCGCTATTTAATATTACTGTGACACATACATGATGCCAAGAGATCTGCATTTACCATTTCATATCTTGGTAACTTATTCAACAGGGGCGTGCACCAAAATCTGTACTTTTTCTTCCTCAGGTGATGCTGCATATGCACTCTCCCCTCATCTCATCATACCATTACAGACATGCAATCACTATACATCAGTGGAGGTAAAATAGTGCACACATACGGACAAGAGCCATCATAAACCGTACTTTTAGACTCCTAAAGTCACAATTCAGATGTCCTACTGTACAGGGGATCTGCTGCTGTACTTCCCTCAAGTTGTGTGCAAGATAATAGTAGCCTTTTGTGTCTTACACAACATTGCAGTATGTCAGGGCTTACACATACCTCTGAACTCTCACCTAGGTCTGAATCCACGGAACCGGTCATTGTACTGAACAGAGGGAGGGATATGCAGGTGCATGACCAGCTGGATGACACTTTTTTCTTTTAAGCCACTACTTGTGTTACGATCTTTATGTGGTTGCACAGTCAGTTGTCAATGATGATTTGTGGACATTTACCATTCTGTCCATAAATTCCACCCTAAGACTACTATGTAAGCCATACATATAGCTTGTCAATAACAGATGGCTCCACAGGTTTGGTGCTCATGCCAGGGTTTAGTGTTGACAAAGTCACAGATGACTCCATTACCTAAGGGGAGTACATGTCAATGTATTTGTGTAATCTTCCTCGACAATGGACATCTGAAACTTTGTCTGCACCAAGTGTCACAAGGTTTGATACCTAAAGACAGAGTCAGTGGTGTTTGGTATTGTTTACAAGAAGGAAACCTATAGGTAGATGTGAAAGAGAAAATTGTATAAGTAAATGTGAACCATAGGTTTTTTAGATATCCATACTCCAAACTAGCACACGTTCCCTATTGGTTATAGGAGACTAGCTGTGTGTCAGACGGTACATTTTACAATGGCCCTTACACACATGCAACATGGGGGTGTCAGGTAGTGTTATGAGCTTGGGAGCATATTTGCTAAAAGTGCTGCGCAGCAAGTCACCTTGCTGCGCTGAGTAATTGGGAAATGGCAGGAATGTACTGTATCTAAGGTTTATGGCACATTACTGTCCTTTCTCCATGCACTGGTGCACAATACGCTGCCTAGTGCCAATGCAGGCACCCTTGGTGAAAGGGTGTCTGCGTTTCACGCAGAATTGTATTTGTGGAGAAAGAGGCACCTTCCTGCAAAAAAACAAACCTGGGAGACGTTGTCCTCTTTATGTGCATGCTGCTTTCAACAGCACACACAGAAAGAGGACAAATCTTTCACCTCATTGCTCCTCGCCTGAGGAGGTGCAAGGGTTTGGCACATTCTCAGTTTTACATTGCCTTCTACATCTGGTGTCAAAATCCATGGGTGTTGCATGTGGATACCCCCTGCAAGCCAGGACAGAGTAGTGTAAAGCAGCACCTGGTGTTGCGTATCGCTACTCTGATTTATGCAGCCACTCAAAGCCCATCAAGGTAGTGATTAGGCTGCCCTGGCTTTCGGCTGGAGTGGGGTCGTGTTGGAAAAAGCCCTGTCTGCAGGGTTACCCCAAACATTTTGTCTTCCTCCTCCTCTTTTTCTGACCTTGTTTTTGTGGGCTTTAGTACTCTGAGCATTCTACCGCTACTAACCAGTGCTAAAGTGCATGTGCTCTATTCTCTAACCATGGTAACACTGGTTTACATCTGTTTGGCATATTTAGGGCCTGATTTATACTTTTCCAGCACCGCATTTGCGCCATTTTCTGACGCAAAAGTGGCGCAAACAAAATATAAATGAATTGTGTAAGTTTGCGCCGCTTTTGCATCAAAAATGACGCAAATGGGGCACTAAAAAAGTATAAATCAGGCCCTTAATGTATTTGTAAGTCCCTTGTAAAGTGGTACACCATATACCCAGGGCCTGTAAATTAAATGCTCCTAGGGGGCCGGCAGCACTGATTGTACCACCCACTCAAGTAGCCATGTAAACATGTCTTAGGCCTGCCATTGCAGAACCTGTGTGTGCATTTTCACTGCCACTTGGACTTGGTATTGAAGACTTCTCACCAAGCCTTAAACTCCCCTTTTATTACATATAAGTCACCCTACGGTAGGCATTAGGTAGCCCATAGGGCAGTGTGCTATGTAAGTAAAAGGCAGGACATGTCCTGGTAGTGACAAACAAGCTATTTAATATTTCACTACTGTGAGCCTTGCCCCGCTCATAGGCTAACACTGGAAATTCCTTAATGTATGTTTGAGGTGTAATTCCTGATCAGAAAGAAGTAGCTGCATCATGTTTCATATCATTGGAATGGTAACGATTACTCTTCTATACTGGTGAAGGTGGATTTATAATCAGTATTTTAGAAATGCCACTTTCAGAAAGTGGACATTTCTCTGCTCTCACTGCTGTGTGTACCTGGCAGCCTGTCTCCAATGCACATCTGGATTAGGCTGTACTTTGTGCATTCCCTCCAGACAGCCACAAACACAGGAAGGGTGGGTGTGACAAAGGACTCATCTGCATTCACGTGCATTTTGATGGGCCTTAGTGGGCTTGAAGGGGGGAGAAGAGCTAACACTTACACTTCAATAGGGAAGTGCTTGTTCCCACACAAAGGGCCGATTACCCCCAACTGATAGTCTGGAGCCAGGACTGGAATGAAAGGGAGACCTGCTTTGAAGTTACCCTTACTTCAAAGGCACATTTTGGTATAAGTACTGGGGCTCTGACCCCAGCAAATTGGATCACTTCTGGACCTGGGAAGAACTCTGCTGGAGTAAAGATTACTGTGCTGTAAAAATTGCTACTTTACCTGGACTGACTGTTCCAAGGAACTGCTTCTCTGCTTTACTGAGCTGCCCTGCTGCCTGCTGATCTCAAGGACTGGACCCATCTTGCTGAACCCAGAGTGACTCCAAGGGCTTGCTGGCTTGTCCCTTGTTCTCCTGTGGTCTTAGGGACATCAAGGACTGCCTGCAATTCTCTTGGTACTGCTGGACTCTGCCATCTGTGAGTCCTACCTTTGTCTGAGGTTGACCCTCTAGTCTTGGGCCTCAGAAGTGGGTTCGGCATCTGATTTCTGCAAAACAATGGTGTATGGCCTCGACTACGTGAGACATTCTGCCACATTACTCTTGAACACTGATGCAGACGCTGTTTGACTACAGCAGATCCACAGTCTGTGCGGAACACCGCTAATGCTTTGCACGGCTTGATGATGACATATCACATTTACTTCCATGGAGTTTGATGCTGACGATGGGCCTGACTACGAGGATCACAACTGATGCATTGTGCCCTTGACGTCGATGTTTTGCTCCATCAAAGGTACTGTTTCAGTTGACCCTTTGTGGGTTCTGTAGCTGACCTACCCTCCATTGCGGTCAGCCTGAACCTTGGATTTGCACCATACCCTTGCGACCTCAAATAACCTTTTGACCTTTTGTGACTTCTAAGCACTATTTTTGATTTAATCATTAAGAAATCATATCTCGACTTCTACTGATTGGATATTTGTCATTTTGGTCTTGGTTTAGTCAGATAAATATAAAGCCTTTTTGTGGTGTTTTCATTGTGTTATTGTGTGTGTGTACAGATGTTAATTTAGAGAGTGTAACTGACTTACCTGACTAGGATTGTGGTCCCTACTTTGACAGAATCATACCTCTGCCAACTGGAGACCTTATTTCTAACACTGAGGGTTTGTAAACACTGAAGAGTATACAGAGCAAACTTAAGACAGGTGTTATTGTGTGTGTAATTTCAGGACATTACAGTGATAATACACACTGTTTGGGGTTTGAAAAACATAGCATTGCATAGTGAGATCAAAGGAGTGCAAAGTCAGCACTTGCCTAATGTCATGAGCTTGTTTCTGAATTATACACCAACTACATAATTGTTTGCTTTCTATTTCATTGGACCTGGCTGGCCAAAGGACATCCACCGAGGACCAGGGGCAGGCTAGTGGAACCTCAGATCATCGGCGAGTATGTCCTCTCGATTCCACCAGCAAGGAGGAGGAGGGAGAGCAAGACCAAGGCAGGGGTAGTGTACTCACCCAGACCACACCTACACCAATAACACTATCTGCCCTGGTGGAGGCTGTAGACATTAAAGGGGACATTATGAGGGACATCATCAGCCAGGGGGAAGAATGTGGGTCTCCCCCTAGACCAGAAGAAGTAGAATTTGAAGTGGCGTACCCAGGGCAGACATTATCAACATCTGTGCCTGCCATCAACCCCTCCAAAACTCCTGAGGCCTCCATTCCAGTGGGGCATCTGGCTGCACTCCCTGCAACTATTCCCTCTTCATGTGCCTGCCCAGAATAGATGATGAAGGCATCTGCCTCCGACATCCCACATCCCTCTTGTTCTATCCAAAACACTCCCTGTACTATCATTCCTGGGGCTACATCCCAGGATGTGGTGCTGGCATCTGAGGTGGACGGGAATGTGTCTTCTCAGAACTTAGTAAGTTCAGAGAAGCACAATCAAGACATAGGGCTCACCTCAGTGCCTTCATCACTTCCTTGGATGCAGCCATATTTTCTGCATTAGCCCACTGACCCAAACCACTGCAATAATTTCTCCCAGTTCCTCTTCTCTTTCTGTTTCCCCTGCTGCCCCTTGTGCCCATTATGTTGCCTACTCCTGTGGGGTGTCTGGTCCTGCATCGGCCAGTCAGGAAGTGTCCACAGGAGCAGAGGACTTGAACATTATTGTCAAGGTGGACAGTGAGGATGGTCAGTGACTGGAAATTGCCTGGACTGGAGACACTTTTTAACCATGTGTACACACACATAGACTGGTTTCCCTGATGCTTCCTGACATGTTAAATTTATTTTGCCCACCCCCTTCCAAGTCTCCTTGCCCAATCTGTTTAAAGTTCTATTTGATTTCCTTTCTCCCTTTCCAATGGACAGTTTTTATTTTACTTTCATTATTATCAGACATAAAATTTGAAAAATCTAAATCTCTGTGTTCTGTGTTTTAATATATTTGCTGTATTCAAAGTACTGAAGTTACATCAGTAGGTGCATAGCTATGCTTTCAACATGATACCTTGGTACACAGATATACCTACAAATCTACATGTCTTACACACATTCATCAACACATATTTGATGTAAAACCGGAGTAACCAATTGACCATCATCAGCTACTACATAACTCAATTGAAATGAATTTAATTTGAAAATTATTTTGGAAAACATGTATTACAGTGATCATGGGGATCTCTATTGTGATGACGCAACAGGGGTGGTAAGGATTTATGTAAGTGTGTTTACTGTGTTGGTGCTGATGTATTGGTTTGTGTGGTGCATCTGCCTCTGGCAGCGGTGCCTATACAGGGAGTGAGGGTGGCTGTACAGGTGGTGGAGGTGCATGTATAGGGGATGAGGGTGCCTGTAGAAGTGGTGGCTGTGCCTGTACGGGGGCAGGGGTGCCTGTATGGGTGGTGGAGGTACCTGTGCAGTGGGTGAAGATGCCTGTACGGGTGGTGGAGGTACCTGTACAGGGGGTAAGGGTGCCTGTACAGGTGGTAGTTGTGCCTGTACAGGGGGTGAAGGTCCTGACTGGGCAGCGGGGGCAGTGCAGGAGGGTTGGTGTTTGTGGATGTTGGGGGGTGCCTGTGCAGGTTGTGGTACAGGAGTGTGGGTGGGGCGTGGGTGGGGTGTGGTGCAAGTATGTGTGTCAAGTGACCTTTGACCTGTTTTTGATCAAGAGCTCGCTCCCCCACACCCGCAGCACCACCTGGTTGTGCCCATGTCCCTGACCCCCGCCCACACTGCTTTGCGTGTTCGAGGCTCCCACCTCCTCATCCCTGGTGTCTACTGGTAAGCGTTGTGCCTTGTTTCACTGTATTTTTCTTTAATTTCTTTTTTAGGTCGTAATTTCACTTTTTGTGCCACTTTTCTGCCCCGTTGTGCTCTCTGCCCCCGCGGCCTTTCTCGGCTCCCCTGAGCCGTTCTGTTTCCTGCCACTGCGTCCCTGCGGCCCCACCCCCCTCGTGCCCCCATTCGCATTCCCCTCCCGCCTCCCAGCTGCTGCTCCCTCCCTCCTCCCCTTCTTAATGGCGGTTGCTGTGCATCGCAGGAAGTGACCTCTGACCTGTTCTTGGTCAAGAGCTCACTCCCCCACATGCGCAGCACCACCTGGTTGTGCCCGTGTCCCTGACCCCCGCCCACGCTGCTTCGCGTGTTCGAGGATCCCACCTCCTCATCCCTGGTGTCTAGTGGTAAGCGTTGTGCCTTGTTTCACTGTATTTTTCTTTAATTTATTTTTTGTGCCATAATTTCACTTTTTATGCTGCTTTTCTGCCCCTTTGCGCTCTCTGCCCCTCCAGTGCCTTTCTCGGCTCCCCCAAGATGTTCTGCTTCCCGCCGCTGCATCCCTGCGGCCCGACCCCCTCGCGCCCCCATTCGCCTTCCCCTCCCACCTCCCAGCTGCTCCTCCCTCCCTCCTCCCCTTCTTAATGGCGGTCGCGCCGCGCCAGATGCAAGCCCATCTGCGCCCATCCGCGTCTGGGTTGCGCCCAGTGCCACTCCCCCTGGCACGCGAGGCCCCCGCACCACTGCACGCCGTTATACTGCCAGTGACCTCCATGCACTCAATCCAGGACGCTCCACCACCTGCTTCCAGTCCACCACAAAGAACACCAAGGTACCCTTCTCCTGCCAAGCCTGCTGTTTCACCTGTACCCTAAAGCACCACAACAGACCTGCCGACAACCACCTCACCTGCATTCTACTCAACACCCGTTCCGTCCACAAACACGCAATTGAACTCTGGGACCTACTGACCTCAACTTCACCGGACATTGCCTTCCTCACCGAAACCTGGACGAACTTGGCCTCGGATCCCGACTTAGCCATAGCCATCCCTGAAAGCTACAAAATCACCAGAAGAGACTGCACCAACAAACCAGGAGGAGGAATCGCCATAGTCCACAAAAGCACATTCAAACTCTCAAGCAGCACCCACAACACCCTCAACCTTGCCGAGCACCTCCACTTCAACATCCACATCAACGCCAACACCACCCTCAAAGGAACACTGATCTACAGACCCCTGGGCCCCCGATCCCTATTCTGCGACGCCATCACCGACATTGTCAGTGCCAAAGCCCTCGCCTTAAACAGACTACATCCTCCTCGGAGACCTGAACTTCCACCTAAAAACCAACAATGACATCAACACCACCAACCTGTTGTACAACCTCACCAACCTTGGCCTCAAACAACTCATCACATCGCCCACCAACACCGCAGGCCACACACTCGACCCCATCTTCTTAGCCAGCAGTCACATCTCCTTCAGCCACACCACTGAACTCAGCTCAACAGACCACCGCTGCATCCACTTCTCCTACCAGAAACCAGTCACTCACCACCACCACACACGACCCCCCCGATGCAACTGGAGCAAAATCTCAACGGAACAACTGATCTCCACCCTTGCCCAGGCCCCACCCCCTGGGACCCCGGACACTGACACAGCCGCCACCAACCTGCATCCTTGGATAGAACATTGCGCCAACACCCTTGCGCCGCTGAAAAAAAAAAAAAACACCCTCCACAGAACCAAGGCCAGCTGGTTCACCCCAGACCTACAGGAATCCAAACGGTCATGTCGCAAAATGGAGAAAACCTGGCGCCTTGAACCTACCAACTCCAACCACATCGCACTCAAGGACGCCATACCCAAGCATCACCAGCTGATCCGCACCACCAAAAGGACCCACTACAAAAACTGTATAAACACCAACGCTCACAACAGTAAAGAGCTCTTTGGCATCATCAAAGAGCTCTCCAACCCCAGGACCTGTTCCAATGAACCCCCGCCATCACAGGAGTTCTGCAACTCCCTCGCAACCCATTTCCATCGAAAGATAGAAAAAATCCACAACAGCTTCAACCCCCAGACCCACCAACCGACCACAGACACCCACGAACCCAACGCCCCAAACAACACCTACCTCCTCCACACCTGGACCCTCGTCAATAAAAAAGACATCGCTAACACCATGGCCTCCATCCACTCCGGCTCCCCATCAGACCCCTGCCCACACCACATCTTCAATAAAGCAAGCAACATCATTGTTCCCCACCTCTGCGACACCATCAACAGCTCCTTCGAGTCAGCCACCTTCCCAGAAAGCTGGAAACATGCAGAAGTCAACGCCCTGCTGAAGAAGCCCAAGGCGGACCCAGATGACCCCAAGAACTACCGGCCGATCTCCCTCCTCCCCTTCCCAGCCAAGGTCATCGAAAAAATTGTGAACAGCCAATTATCCCGTTTCCTGGAAGATAGCAAGGCACTCAACACCTCCCAATCTGGATTCCGCAAAAAACACAGCACCAAGACCGCACTCATTGCTGCCACAGACGACATCAGGACGAAGGAGAAACAGCGGCACTCATCCTCCTGGACCTCTCCACAGCCTTTGACACAGTATGTCATCACAATCTCCTCACACGCCTTCACAATGCCGGAATCTGCAACAAGGCTCTCGAATGGATCTTGACATTTCTCGCCTGCAGAACCCTGAGAGTCCGCCTTCCACCGTTCCAGTCAGAAGCCTCCAAGATCATCTGTGGCGTCCCCCAGGGATCATCTCTCAGCCCAACACTTTTCAACGTTTACATGGTCCCACTCGCCAACATCGCACAAACCCACCACATCAACATGTTATCCTACGCAGACAACACCCAGCTGATCTTCTCCCTTACAAAAAGACCCTACAGCTGCAAAGAACAACCTCCACAATGGACTTCACGCCATCGCCAACTGGATGGAATCAAGCCGCCTCAAGTTAAACACGGACAAGACAGAGATCCACATCTTTGGCGCCAACCCCTCAGCATTGAACGACTCCTGGTGGCCCACCTCCCTAGGAACCGCACCCTCGCCCACCACCCACGCACGCAACCTGGGATTCATCTTGGACTCCATGCTCAGCATGACTTGGCAGGTCAACACAATCTCCTCTTCCTGCGACAACACTCTCCGTATGCTCCGCAAGATCTTCAAGTCGATTCCCGTCGAAACCAGAAAACTGTCACCCATGCCCTGGTCAGCAGCAGATTGGACTACGGAAATGCTCTAAATGCAGGCCAAACTCCAAACAGAGCTGCAACGAGTCCAGAACGCTTTCGTCCGCCTCATTCTTGACATCCCATGCCGCAACCACATCTCCCCCCACCTCAGAGACCTTCACTGGCTACCTGTATTGAAGAGGATCACCTTCAAACTCCTCACCCACGCACACAAAGCCCTCCACAACACAGGTCCAGCCTACCTCAACGACAGACTCACCTTCCACACCTGACCCGCTATCTTCGCTCCGCCAGCTTCGCCCTCGCCTCTGTCCCCCGCATCCGCCGCACCTCCACCGGAGGAAGATCATTTTCCCACCTAGCCACCAAGACCTGGAACTCCCTACCGCTCCACATTCGCCAGACCAAGGACCTCCTGACATTCAGGAAACGCCTCAAGACATGGCTCTTCGACCAGTAGCGTCCCCCTCCCCCAGCGCCTTGAGACCCTAACAGGTGAGTAGTGCGCGTTATAAATCTATTGATTGATTGATTGATTGTGTTGGGTTCTCTCAATGCATTGACTGTGAATGAAGACTTTGGAACAGTTTCAACATGCCCTTCAAAATCTTCATCGCCAAGGCATGGTGTCTTGCACTCTCTTCCCTACTGATTGCTGAGATGTCATTTTGCCTCTGTGTCATGTCTTGGCACGTTTTCTCAATGCTGTCCAAGACACAGGTCTGTCTGTCAAGCATCTGAGGGATTTGGAGTATTTTCTTCAGCGGTCCTGACATGTCAGACAGGGTAGCTCTTATGGCATGAATGTCTTGCCTCACATCAGCCTGCTGTTGGAAAAGATCATCCTCCCTCTAGCCACCAAGACCATCTGCCAGGCCCCTCTGCATGGAATGGACTCTATTATTACTGTCAGGACTACCAGCACGGAGAGGGGATGCACGTGGGAGGCTGTGTGGAAGAGCTTGGTGCCTAAGGGATACGTGCTCCTTACCAGGGGTATCAGGTCCCTCAGATGCTTGTGAGAAAGCCTGGGAGGCAGTTTCATGGAAGGGGAGTGTAGGAGAACCAATATATCTAGCTTGAATGTGAGGAAGTGATAGTTGTGTTGGGGTTGGTGAATGTTCTGTCTGACTGACTGACTGACTGCTGGGAATGGGCAATCCTCAGAGGTAAAGTGGGAGGTGCAATTCTGGCTGAACCTGCTGTAGGCTTTGATCTTTTGTCCTGTGGGCCAACAATGGACTCCTGAGACTCCTCCTCTACGACTAGCAACAGAGTGTCTTCTTCCTCCTCTACTTCCTCCTCATGCTCCCCTTCTATTGGGGTGCAGGCAGCAGACATAAATGTTTGGAGGAGGATTGGATTCTCTCCTTTGATTGCATGTCTCCCTTGACTGGTGGATGGTTCCGTTTCCTCAAGTGACTCAATGTTCTTAGCAACTGAAATACAAAGTTTGCAACAGGATAAGTATTTGCCTTAGAATATTGTGTGCTATAATACAAGAGCAGGATCAAACAATCTTTGCGTTGATCTGATGTTCCACATGTGACCTTGTTTGTGTAGACCTACACATGACAGCTGACACTGTAGCACTGAGGTGTTCTTTTAAAATATGCAATACAAAATCAAACTCACCAGCTCCAGTCACAGCTCTGTGTGGTATTGAGATTACCCATGATTTCAGCTGCTGAACCTGGCTCCTTGAGTGTGTTGCAGAACAAGTGGTCCTCGATCCAACAGCTTCAGAAAGTTGTGACACCAAAATTAATATTCAGCATGATTGATATGTGTACATGCAAGTATAACACAGCCATAACTGATTATGTTGGGAACATACTACACACCAACTTCCGATGCTATAAAAAGTGGCAAAATCTGCTAATATCCTTTCACAGGATTGGTTTATCTGTGCAAATTGAGATTCTATAGTTTACAACAGTATATGGCACACTTACCTGATGGACAGATGGTAGTGGGTCTAACTGCTGCTGCTGCTCCCAAACCCCTGGATGATGCTGTCTGGGTCACAGAGGAGGTCCTGATAGCAGCTGTAATGTGCCATGCATATCCATATATCAATACAATGGAAGATGACAATAATTTTACATGTGTATATAATAGATACATACCAATGATACTGAAAGTACAGCCAGGGACCACAAGTAGCCCGCCTGACCTTTACATGCAGCCACCCTGGTCAACAGAAGCACTGGTCTGCTGTTAACTCACCATAGCACTGACATAGAAAAGATGTGAAATAAACATGGAAACGAGTATCTGAAGGTAAATTTAGGTTAAAGAAAGAAAGTAACTGGGGTGCTCTGCATTGCGAAACGTTAGAAACACCTTCAGTTGTAAAGACATCTTGCTGTGTATGAGCAAAAGTATGAAAAAGAATCTTCAAAATTCTATCAGGGCAATTCATTAAGATGCACAACTGTTTCATTTTAGTACATCAGTTTACATTGGTGCATTGCAGAGTAGTTTAAAGGGATAATTTTCTGAAATGAATTTGGTATTATTATTTGTTCAACTCCCCCCGCAACCCCAACAATGTTGCCAATAGCGAACTAAGAGGTAAATCAGTTGTAATGTGCCTGCGTTTCTAGTAAACATTAACAACATCATGGTTTTTTACATCCAACACAGGAGAAAGTTTTGTACAGCACACATCCTGAAGCTATGTATTTCAAGATTCTCTGATATGTAATCATGATGAAAAAGGAGTGAAAGTGAAATGAAACAATTGCCTAGGATCACATAATGTGGTTGCATGGAGATACACAGATGAATCACACATCTTCAGGTTTCACATTGTTCAGTTCAGCCGCCAGATGTATATGGTTTGCTTCACCTGCACTTATCTTACAGCCAACACCCTACAGCCCCAAAACACCAACCGCTAACCTGTTGGCATCAGTGTGAGCCTCTGCCACATCACTGACCATACATTTTTGCCACTGGGAAAATGTTTGAGAGGATCCATGGTACAAACATTCAAAACAAGTTGTGGCTACCCCTTTATAGATGAGACAATATAGGCAACTGGGTACATACTGTATTAATTTGATATAAATGTAGAGTCATACTTTCATTACCCAACATGTTATGAAGTAGGATACTCTTATTAGTCATATCTGAGCATATGGAAATGAGTACTAAAAGGGATATTAGACACACACCACATATTACTGACATATCATCCAATAATTAGGAGCATGGCCATTTTGTGAATTCCTTATTAAGTGTACTTACCAGGGTCTGCCATTCACCCAGTGTGTGGTGCCTGACCCGATTTTACGCCCGTCTGTGGAGCAGAGATTACTGTAGTCAATGTTTTTCTGGCCGACGTCACAGGGCCTAAAATGATATGAGTGTATTCTGTTTACATTTAAGCTGACATGTAATGTACCACATTCCTAGTTCAGTTCACATGTTTAAGACTATTGATGGAATCTAAGTAAATTATCTATTGTTTGAGTGATCACAATGTAGCAGAAGAGACCCTATTCAAGCCATATGTATGTACCAGTTTGTGCTTGTGAAATGAGTTAATGTGCCCTATGACGGTTCCTCAGTGACTGAATCTCTTCTAACTGTTTGTGGCAATTAAAATGAGGAGTCAAGAAATAATACCAACAAATGATGATTATGTACAATAAGCTAAACATTTACTCAATTGCATTTACAAGACAACAATGATGGTTACTAACTCAGGCATATATTCAAGTGCCATTTACCAGTGTAAAATGCAATCATCAGCAGTGATGGGTCACTGTTTGTGAATGAGAAACTTGATGTTACCCTTTCCATTGCATTGTAGTGCAATAGACAAAATCAGACACACAAGAGTCTAACTCACTATGAAAACATGCACAAACTTGGACTGACTTCCATAATCACATTTTCAGTGTACCATACAACTTTTGCATTTTAAATTCTTCACATACTACCCGGCACTACATTCAGTTCATCACTCATAGACAGCTCATGTAGCAGTTGGGGGCTCATGGTGGACAGGATGTCACTCTCAACTAATGTTAGTTGGAGGCAGGTTCTATTTGGTCCACCAGGGAGAGCTCTGGCCAGTTCTGTCCTGGTGAACATCTCCTTCACCCACCTCTTCTCATCCTGCCACTTCTTCTTTATGTCAGTGACATTGCAGACCTCCTACCCTAAGGCAGAACTGCTGCTGCCAACTGCTGTCATAGGGCTGCCTTCTGTGTTGTGGTGGTGTAGTAGGGTGGAAGTCCATGCAATTTTTTTGTAGTTTCTGACTACAAATGTGACTATCAATGTAGTCCTCTGCTCTGTATAATTTCTCTTTCTCCTCAAAGGTAGCATTTTCGATGAGTTTCCAGGCACAGAGCAGGCAGGTGCAGTGTTGGTATGGAAAGACCAGAGCCTTGCATGTGTGCTCGTTTTATGTGGTTTACAGTAAAGGGTTGCAGGTGGTACTAAATGTCTGCAGGTGTGTGTAATTGCAATTACTACAGCCCAAATTCGTAGTCTCCACCTCGAGTGTGGAGATTCTTCCCCGATTGCAGCAATCCCACCCCGAGTGTGGAACTCCACCCCAAGTGCACACCTACAGATACTACTCAAAACTTACCTTTGTGAATAAGGAAATTCATAAACATAGACTTTTGGTTTACGTTTACCTTTGTAAATCAGGCCCTATGTGTCTTGCATTTGACCAATGCTTATGTTGATTATGACTCAATTATTGATGGAAAATTGGACACAGGTATACTTGTTGGATTACTTTCAGACCAGAACATCTATAGCACACTGTCACAATTATTGGATCAGTAAAATGCCATTTAGCATGTCATGACTGATGCAATATGTGAGGTCATAATCAGCACACAATGGGGGTGCAAGTGAAGTTAGCTTGCTAACAATAATGGTGAATTTCAGTAGCTTTTAGGTTTTCAAACCCTAGTTCTTATCTTATTTCAACTATAAAGTCAATTTGAATTATATATAAACATAAATATACGCACACATATATGTGTATAGCGAACTAAATGGTAAATATATGTGCGTATATATATATATTTTTTTATTCACACTGAAAAAGCCAAAGGTTAGTTAGTTCATAGTTTAGTTAGTTAGATTAAGAATTTGCTCATGAAAAACATAGAAATTCAGGAGATAAAGCTATGGTTAACTCAAGTAACTTTAACCCGCACCCTAAGGTAACTATTACTTCTGGCTACCTCTAATACTATTTGTGTATAACAGTAGTGCTGCAATAGAATAAAAATAGACATAGAGGCATAGATAGGTAGAATACAAAAATATAATCTCTTGGCAGAATCTATCTATCTATCTATCTATCTATCTATCTATCTATCTATCTACCTATCTATCTATCGATAGATAAATAGATAGATAGATATTACCTACTGGCCATGGTAGTTATAATACGACTAAGTAAGACTTAGTTTCAATAAGAAAAGTATTTTTTGTTGTGATAATAACTTTGGTGACGCTTTTTTAGTTTGCTGCTTACTTCTGCTGCTTTTTGAGAAGTTTAAAGGTGATTCGTCAAGTGGGAGCTGAGAAAAAGGGGGATCTACAGTGTGTTTTGCCCATGCTATTTCCCATAGGGATATTAGATACAGCTACCAGGAAGTGTTGGCAGCCATTTTTTGGGCTCAGGCCCTAAAAAAAGTAAAAACAAGTGAAGGGCAGAGTAGGAATACCCTGACACCTTAGGCCTGGTGGTCAGGTCCCCCGGGGGCCTGTCAGGGCAAAAAAACATATTTAAAAAAAAAAATCCTGTGAAAATTGTGGAGTATCCACAGATCTCAGGATTTTGTTTTTAAAGTTGAGGCCTTGGATATGCCAAGTCATGGGGTCATAAATTATTATGCATTTTGAGGAGAGGGGGGAGCACACTGCCCCCCTCCCCATTGTCAATCTTAGCCCGCCACCTCCCCAGGGCAGACCACATTTAAGTTTGATAGGAGGGGGACATACAGCCCTCCTTTCATGGCTGTTAATGGCCCCAGAAAAAAACGCCACCTCCCCCGGGGCTAGGCCAAAAAAAAAGAAGGGGCTGCACAGACCCCCACTCCCGAGCCCAGTATGGCCCAGGCGGGGCCACCACCTCCCAGGTGCCATGATTATATAACAAAGGGGGGAGTGAGCCATGTGGCTGCCCTCCCAGGATATATTTGGCCCCAGGGACCACCACCTCCCCAGGTCTTGACCAAGATGTTAATAGGGAGTGGGCCTCAAAACACAAAGGCAGGGGACACACAAACCCCCTCCTAGAGCCATTGATTGCACTGGGGGCTACGCCCCCCCAAGCTTTGACAGCTCCCACCAAACAGGAGAACACAGTAAGTCCGCTTCCAGTGGGCAGGAGCAGGAAAACTGCTTCTGCTTCCTGGGAGCAGTTATTTCATCTGTTTTCCAGCCCGCTGTGGAGCGGGCAGGAAAACAGTTTGAAGAATTGCTCCTGCATGCAGGGAGCAGCATTTCTTGCTACTCCCTGCATGTGGGGTCAATGCTGGCACCCGCTGAAGGCAGGGAGCCTGCAAGGCCCACAGTGGACCGATGGTCCCCGCTGTCCCCAGAAGCGCACACTGGGTCCCCTTGGTGGGGCCAGAGCCCCCAGGAACTAGTGGCATGGCCCCAGGGGATGGGGTCCCTGGAGCCAAAATTAGCCCGGGGAGTGTGAGGTGCAGGGTCCCTTGAACTAATTGTCCAGGCTCGAGGGATGGGGTCCCAGGGCATAAATCAGCCCAGGAAGGGGGGCATGTGGCCCTTCTTCTCTTTTATTAATTGGCTGGGCCCGAGGAGATAGGGTTCCTGTGGCCAAAATCGGTCCAGGGAGGGGGGCTGTGGGGCCCTCCTCCTCTCTTAGTAATTAGCAAGATCCCAAGGGATGTGGTCCCTGGGACCAAAATAGGCCCAGGGAGGGCCCCCTCTCTTTTCAGAAATTGGGGGATGAGGTCTCCAAGGTTAAAATCGGCCCAGGTTTGTGGGACTTTTAGAAATTGGTTGACCCCAAGGGATGGGGTCTTCAGAGCTGTAATTGGCCCAGGGAGGGGGGCTGCATGTGCCCCTCCTGGGTTGCCTAAATATGGGGAGTGAGCCACATGGCCTGGCTGTCCCCTTGCTAAGCACGACCAAAAGCCATGTGAGGTGTGGGTGCCTGTGGGGAATTGGCTTCAGGGCCTGGTTGCAGCCAGGCACTGCATCCAACCCACCTCTGCACCATGCGTGGAGGGGGCTCAGGTGCCTATGAGGGCTTGGCCAGGTGTGGGGGTTGCATTCATGTAAGATAAGGGTGTGATTAGGCATGGGGTTCAGTGCCTACGTGGGGGGAGGTTGGTCATAGGTGTAGTTATACTTATCTCAAGAAACTAACTCGTGCCCTAAGGTAACTATAGCTGCCCCCTCAGCATGCACTGATAATTACCCCACATATTACATCAGTCATGACCTCTTCTATGACATCATTGATAATATCACTGCAACGTTCGCAATAAAAGTATTGATGAGAAAACTGTTCATAGTGAGGGTGTGAGTTATAGTTATCTTAGGGGCATGAGTTATGGTTCCTTGAGATAAGTATGACTCCAACTGCTGAATTTCCATGGTTTTGTGTGTGTAGAATTTGAACCTAACCATAATGTCTCTGTAACCTTTGTTTTTTTCAGTAAAAAAAAATAGATAGATAGATATGGATACAGATATCTGTCATATGATAATATATATTACTTTATGGTTTACTGAGCTAACTATAACTTGCTGCCTCGCCATACATTGCTTATGACCCTGCATATTACATAACTCATGACATGTTCAATGATATCATTGATGACATCACTCATGATGTTACTATTAACAACGCTGGTGACCTCACTGATGGCGTCATAAAATTAGTGTGGCAGAATGCCATACGCTTCCGAAAGGTATTTACATTTAGAGTAAATTTCCAATAGCTTATGTACTGCTCTGCGAAAAGTTGTCCACAGGATAACAGCTGTGCACAGAAGAGCCTTCATCTCCTAACAGACTTTGAGTCTTTAGGTAGTGACTCTCTGTGAAATGTTGTGCACAGTGCAAGGGCTGTGTATAGTAAGAGCTTGGCAACCTAACCTGGCTTGGTTGTCTTGTGTGAATGAGCCTTCCCTGAAGAGTTGTGGGCAGGGCAAAGGCAATATGTAGTAGGGGCTTTGCCATCAAATGGGACTTGGGTGCTTGGTGGGAGTGAAGAGCTCTGCATAGGGCAAAGGATGTACATACCAGGAGTTTTAGTGTCTAATGGGGCTTATGTGTCTAGAGGCAGAGGACTGCAATCTAATTATTTTATGTAAAAACATGTTTATGGCAGGTATGCTTTACACTATTCTGTGCCATTTAGTATGTATTTACAAGTTTCAAATGCTGTACTTGTTTGTAGAGTAAACTGAACAGCAGAATGGTGGATGATGTCATCAGTGATGTCATCAATTATGTAATGAGTAATGTCATCAATGATGTCACTGAACATGTCAGGAGTGATAAAATATGCAAAACCATGTTGGGGCAAAGGGTATAGTTAGTTCAGTAAATGATAAATGGGGAATTTCTGTGTTTTTTATGGTTTAAAATTGTATTTTTAACTGACATTTTCACCTAACTATAGTGTCAGTTTAATCTTTGTTTTTTTTCAGTAAATGCCCAAAGTTTTTTCCACATAAAATATTATTACCAAACCCAACTATAACATCACATCAACCTTTAATTTGATAAATAATGTCAAGGATTATTTTGTTAAATACAGTGTAATATATAAATATAATGAGCAAACTATTACTAGCATACACAGTAATATGTATGGAGCCTTGGATATGTGGAGGCAGTGAGCTCTCTGGAAATGCACGTCTGCTAACTGAGTACTGAGTTGGCATAGTAAGGGTTTGCCCACTTAATGCACGCATGTCTCTTGAGGGAGTGGGTTTTACGTCAGGCTGCACACTGAGGGCAAACTGTGTATAATAGGGGCTTCTCCACCTAATCGGGCGTAGTGGTCTGGAGGGACCGGGCTCTAGGCACAGTCTTAGCAATGAATGCTGACTAGGAGCTCGCCCACCTGATGGGGTTTAAGTCTCGTGAAGGAGTGGGCTTTACTGCTTTGTGTATTTAGATTGTCTGTGATTTCCTCTGACCCTCAATATATGTCAAGAACTGGACGTTGTAAAGGTGTGTCAAGTTTTCTTTTTGATTGTCAGAGGATATGATGACTCAACCAATTTGCCATTGCCCCAACCTTCACTTTGAAGTACACATGTTAAGTGTCTTTTTCAAAGATTCAGCTAGCAGGAAAAAGCCAGAAGAGGAAAAAACCCTCTTTGGCAATGTAGCTCCTGTCTGAAGATGAAGACTATACATATTTAAAAATGTAAGGAATGGAACTGTACCTAACTCGCTAAGCAAATGTACCTAGTAGGAGATCTGTAGGGAATTCGAGCTTCAAAGAGCAAAAAAAATAAGGACAACAATATAAGCAAGTGAGCAATGAACACGACGAACAATACGGGAACAAATACATTGCAAATACATTCACTGGTTAATTTCGATTCAAACAGGAACTAAGGTCACAAGAAAAGAACTCGACTTCATATTTCTGTGGGTATCTTAGGCAGAAATCTCTGGAGTAACCACCGTTTTGAAAGGTCAGTTTGTTGGATGTGACCATGACTCTTCCTTGTAACGCTTGGCTTTGACTAACCATTCAAGGAATTAGTTCAAGTCTGACATCTATGACGTACCATCGAATGCAGACCTCCACAGCGCTGCCACCGCTTTACTCTCCCATCTCTCTTTGCAGATCTTAGATCACCCCTCTGGATAAAATAACTTGCAGACATTTTGGGTGATCTAGGGTACGAGGAGGACAAGTCTTGAGCTGAATGCAGCAGCTTTCAACATGCTGCCCAACTCAGCATTAAGCATAACATCTTGCTCTGAAGGCTCGCAGCCTCTGGTGTGCTCTTGACGTGGATGTATCAATATGTCAGTATTATTCCTTTATCATTTTTACTGTTCTGTAATCGTAAAAGGCAACCTGGTGAAGCAAGAATCTCAGCAAAAAGGTAATGGCAGGATCTTTTTCAATTGTCTCCCAAATTGTTTGGAAAATAAGTAAAGCCTGAGCAAAGATGGTGGTCAGAGATATAGCTGGATATAGCTGGTACAACTCATATCACTGAGAGAACAAGAGAGCATGTTGATGAGTGAGGTAAAACGATTTTATTATATTGAATTGGAAACTAAAACTTCCAAAAGGGAGATTATATTTCCCTCTTTAGCATACGAAGTTGACATAAGGGGCATCAGGAGACAGCATGTGTTGACTCTTGGAGTATCAATACTTTAACAACTAGTATGACCAGACGTTTCTTCATATTGCTGGGTTTAAAGGAGAGGCGGAGGCTCCTGAGGCAGAGCCCAGCATCAGAGACTAGGGTGTCAGGTAGAAGAGGAAAATCTCATAGCTGTTATCTACGTCTGATAATCCATAACACTTAGATATTTGAAGTTTATGACTTACAGTCACCCTCCTTCAGACTCATGAAGATTTGTGTGTAATCCGCATACATGTATAATCCTGCCTTGTAAACTATATCCAGGGCTTTCATATAGAAACTAGGATCCTGATTTATACTTTTTTTGCACCGCATTACCGTCATGTTTTGACGCAAAAGTGGTGCAAATTTAAAACATACAATTGTATTTTGTAAAATGACGCTAATGCGGCACAAAAAAAGTATAAATCAGGGCCTAGGTTTGTCTCTTTCATTAAAAATTGAATTGTTAAGGTTTAACACAGTCTGACCACTTTTCGTCACTATTGTTTGTCTAACTAGATGCTACCCAGTTTTCATTGGTAGCTAATTTGCACTTTGAATAAATAACCTCCATATCTTTTGGTAGTCTCAGGGAATTCTTGTTGATTGGCACACTTCGACCCACTTTTCACTCAGGTTGGGCCAGTTTAATTTGGATGTAAATAAAGTGCTCACAAAACTTTTGCAAGTGCATTTCAATTATTTTGTAACAGTTCTTAAAGTGTGCTTCTTTGTGGGCCTGTTAACTTGATTGTTATGTAACTATGTTGAATGCACATTGGATCAGTTATCCATTTGGCTGTACCCTAAAAAATTAGGAGCGACTAACTCTTGAAAGAACTTTGGTTGGCAAAAATATAAAATCTGACAATTGGTGAGCCATTGATGCCGAGATTATAATCTCGTGTTGAAACTGAAAGGCCAAAAGTAAAATCGAATGTATGACGTATTAATTAAAGAAAAATCACTTTAATGTGCAGTAAATGTTCTGTTCCCCCAATTGTACTGTTGCTAGATTTGCGAATCTATCTGAAATATGCTCCCCATATCAATTATATGGACTGAAGTTCTTGGACCTCTCCCCAATCCGGATCGGTAGTCAAAGACCTAGGATTCTGGCTGACAAAAAGCTCTTTATGGACTATCAAATAAACAAAGTGGCTGCTGGTTGTTTTAGTTTACTCAGGTGATTTTTCAATGCGTTAAAAACATTGTACTGTTGACAGTACTGTTTCATGAACATTAGGCAATACTGATTACACTGAAACATGGTTATTCAATATGGTGACGTAATGGTGGTATTTTACCTGTGGATTGTTTGACTTTTATTGTGATGAACCTTTGACAAAGCCAATTGGCCAGCCTAATATATTAGTGTGGTGCCCCCCTACCTTATAAATTGTTGTGATGACCCTTTGACACGCCAACAGGTCTGCCTTATTTAAAGTGATATCCCCCCCATGGTGTTATGTTTTATATGGGATATGTGGCTGTGGAAGGGTAATGTGAGTTTGGGTGTCACGACCCTGTAGGGTTGAAATGTGTTGTCAGAATGTACCAAACGTTTTGTGTCTGCCTGATGTATATATTTGTAAATAAATGCATAGGATATAGTAGTGTGTATATATTAAATGTACTTTTTCTTTTGGAAAGTAAACGTATTGCCTGGACAATTATTTATTGAGTGTTTTTTCTGCGTGCCAGCGAATTGTGAATACTAGCCCACACCACCTCCCCTGAAAAGTTCTTGACCTACTCTGTGTCTATACCCTGAGCACAATGGGGTGTCATGTTCCCAGTACAGGGAAATTGTGTGCCTATTACGTGAGCAGGTGTCACAGTCTGCACAACCAATAACCACATTTCTTGCAACCAGATTCTGAAATGTAGATTGGATAATCTTCAAGTCCAAGATACTGCATTGGTTTGGCTGTAGGGTCTCCTTGAACATACAGTCCAACAAGTGGTATCATCTACTTTCATTTCTATCCCTTGATATCACCAGTTTAATGCCCCCTATAGCTCAACCTGTTAAGCAATGCAAATTAGCCTTTATGTGTTAGCACTGAACCACCTAATAAATTCATTTGGCTATACATTTTTAGGTTTGCCAATGACATGTGGAGACATCAAAATCACTTGAAGTTAAGACATGGAAAGAAGAAAATTAAGATTGTGCTTCCTATCATTACAAACTTTATGGTAGAATCAGTTGATCTCACATGACAGCGATGATCAGCTTCATCACATGGGCGGCTTTTTGCCCCTCCACATCTTGAACGAATGCTCCACTTTACAATTCTACATGTAGTTCTGATCATTAAAGGCTTTAAAGCCTCACAATTGTACTATTGCACCACAGTATATGGGAACCTCCTCAAAGCCTCACTACACAGTCCACAACTAATTTGAATTCTGCAGCTAGACTTTCCAAGCACAGACATATTTCTTTGCATGGCTTTTATTTCATGAATGAGTGAAGTTCAAGGTGCACTGTTTGATTCATAAATATCTTTATTACCAAAAGGAAAAAGCCAGAAGAGGAAAAAACCCTCTTTGGCAATGTAGCTCCTGTCTGAAGATGAAGACTATACATATTTAAAAATGTAAGGAATGGAACTGTACCTAACTCGCTAAGCAAATGTACCTAGTAGGAGATCTGTAGGGAATTCGAGCTTCAAAGAGCAAAAAAAATAAGGACAACAATATAAGCAAGTGAGCAATGAACACGACGAACAATACGGGAACAAATACATTGCAAATACATTCACTGGTTAATTTCGATTCAAACAGGAACTAAGGTCACAAGAAAAGAACTCGACTTCATATTTCTGTGGGTATCTTAGGCAGAAATCTCTGGAGTAACCACCGTTTTGAAAGGTCAGTTTGTTGGATGTGACCATGACTCTTCCTTGTAACGCTTGGCTTTGACTAACCATTCAAGGAATTAGTTCAAGTCTGACATCTATGACGTACCATCGAATGCAGACCTCCACAGCGCTGCCACCGCTTTACTCTCCCATCTCTCTTTGCAGATCTTAGATCACCCCTCTGGATAAAATAACTTGCAGACATTTTGGGTGATCTAGGGTACGAGGAGGACAAGTCTTGAGCTGAATGCAGCAGCTTTCAACATGCTGCCCAACTCAGCATTAAGCATAACATCTTGCTCTGAAGGCTCGCAGCCTCTGGTGTGCTCTTGACGTGGATGTATCAATATGTCAGTATTATTCCTTTATCATTTTTACTGTTCTGTAATCGTAAAAGGCAACCTGGTGAAGCAAGAATCTCAGCAAAAAGGTAATGGCAGGATCTTTTTCAATTGTCTCCCAAATTGTTTGGAAAATAAGTAAAGCCTGAGCAAAGATGGTGGTCAGAGATATAGCTGGATATAGCTGGTACAACTCATATCACTGAGAGAACAAGAGAGCATGTTGATGAGTGAGGTAAAACGATTTTATTATATTGAATTGGAAACTAAAACTTCCAAAAGGGAGATTATATTTCCCTCTTTAGCATACGAAGTTGACATAAGGGGCATCAGGAGACAGCATGTGTTGACTCTTGGAGTATCAATACTTTAACAACTAGTATGACCAGACGTTTCTTCATATTGCTGGGTTTAAAGGAGAGGCGGAGGCTCCTGAGGCAGAGCCCAGCATCAGAGACTAGGGTGTCAGGTAGAAGAGGAAAATCTCATAGCTGTTATCTACGTCTGATAATCCATAACACTTAGATATTTGAAGTTTATGACTTACAGTCACCCTCCTTCAGACTCATGAAGATTTGTGTGTAATCCGCATACATGTATAATCCTGCCTTGTAAACTATATCCAGGGCTTTCATATAGAAACTAGGATCCTGATTTATACTTTTTTTGCACCGCATTACCGTCATGTTTTGACGCAAAAGTGGTGCAAATTTAAAACATACAATTGTATTTTGTAAAATGACGCTAATGCGGCACAAAAAAAGTATAAATCAGGGCCTAGGTTTGTCTCTTTCATTAAAAATTGAATTGTTAAGGTTTAACACAGTCTGACCACTTTTCGTCACTATTGTTTGTCTAACTAGATGCTACCCAGTTTTCATTGGTAGCTAATTTGCACTTTGAATAAATAACCTCCATATCTTTTGGTAGTCTCAGGGAATTCTTGTTGATTGGCACACTTCGACCCACTTTTCACTCAGGTTGGGCCAGTTTAATTTGGATGTAGATAAAGTGCTCACAAAACTTTTGCAAGTGCATTTCAATTATTTTGTAACAGTTCTTAAAGTGTGCTTCTTTGTGGGCCTGTTAACTTGATTGTTATGTAACTATGTTGAATGCACATTGGATCAGTTATCCATTTGGCTGTACCCTAAAAAATTAGGAGCGACTAACTCTTGAAAGAACTTTGGTTGGCAAAAATATAAAATCTGACAATTGGTGAGCCATTGATGCCGAGATTATAATCTCGTGTTGAAACTGAAAGGCCAAAAGTAAAATCGAATGTATGACGTATTAATTAAAGAAAAATCACTTTAATGTGCAGTAAATGTTCTGTTCCCCCAATTGTACTGTTGCTAGATTTGCGAATCTATCTGAAATATGCTCCCCATATCAATTATATGGACTGAAGTTCTTGGACCTCTCCCCAATCCGGATCGGTAGTCAAAGACCTAGGATTCTGGCTGACAAAAAGCTCTTTATGGACTATCAAATAAACAAAGTGGCTGCTGGTTGTTTTAGTTTACTCAGGTGATTTTTCAATGCGTTAAAAACATTGTACTGTTGACAGTACTGTTTCATGAACATTAGGCAATACTGATTACACTGAAACATGGTTATTCAATATGGTGACGTAATGGTGGTATTTTACCTGTGGATTGTTTGACTTTTATTGTGATGAACCTTTGACAAAGCCAATTGGCCAGCCTAATATATTAGTGTGGTGCCCCCCTACCTTATAAATTGTTGTGATGACCCTTTGACACGCCAACAGGTCTGCCTTATTTAAAGTGATATCCCCCCCATGGTGTTATGTTTTATATGGGATATGTGGCTGTGGAAGGGTAATGTGAGTTTGGGTGTCACGACCCTGTAGGGTTGAAATGTGTTGTCAGAATGTACCAAACGTTTTGTGTCTGCCTGATGTATATATTTGTAAATAAATGCATAGGATATAGTAGTGTGTATATATTAAATGTACTTTTTCTTTTGGAAAGTAAACGTATTGCCTGGACAATTATTTATTGAGTGTTTTTTCTGCGTGCCAGCGAATTGTGAATACTAGCCCACACCACCTCCCCTGAAAAGTTCTTGACCTACTCTGTGTCTATACCCTGAGCACAATGGGGTGTCATGTTCCCAGTACAGGGAAATTGTGTGCCTATTACGTGAGCAGGTGTCACAGTCTGCACAACCAATAACCACATTTCTTGCAACCAGATTCTGAAATGTAGATTGGATAATCTTCAAGTCCAAGATACTGCATTGGTTTGGCTGTAGGGTCTCCTTGAACATACAGTCCAACAAGTGGTATCATCTACTTTCATTTCTATCCCTTGATATCACCAGTTTAATGCCCCCTATAGCTCAACCTGTTAAGCAATGCAAATTAGCCTTTATGTGTTAGCACTGAACCACCTAATAAATTCATTTGGCTATACATTTTTAGGTTTGCCAATGACATGTGGAGACATCAAAATCACTTGAAGTTAAGACATGGAAAGAAGAAAATTAAGATTGTGCTTCCTATCATTACAAACTTTATGGTAGAATCAGTTGATCTCACATGACAGCGATGATCAGCTTCATCACATGGGCGGCTTTTTGCCCCTCCACATCTTGAACGAATGCTCCACTTTACAATTCTACATGTAGTTCTGATCATTAAAGGCTTTAAAGCCTCACAATTGTACTATTGCACCACAGTATATGGGAACCTCCTCAAAGCCTCACTACACAGTCCACAACTAATTTGAATTCTGCAGCTAGACTTTCCAAGCACAGACATATTTCTTTGCATGGCTTTTATTTCATGAATGAGTGAAGTTCAAGGTGCACTGTTTGATTCATAAATATCTTTATTACCAAAAGGAAAAAGCCAGAAGAGGAAAAAACCCTCTTTGGCAATGTAGCTCCTGTCTGAAGATGAAGACTATACATATTTAAAAATGTAAGGAATGGAACTGTACCTAACTCGCTAAGCAAATGTACCTAGTAGGAGATCTGTAGGGAATTCGAGCTTCAAAGAGCAAAAAAAATAAGGACAACAATATAAGCAAGTGAGCAATGAACACGACGAACAATACGGGAACAAATACATTGCAAATACATTCACTGGTTAATTTCGATTCAAACAGGAACTAAGGTCACAAGAAAAGAACTCGACTTCATATTTCTGTGGGTATCTTAGGCAGAAATCTCTGGAGTAACCACCGTTTTGAAAGGTCAGTTTGTTGGATGTGACCATGACTCTTCCTTGTAACGCTTGGCTTTGACTAACCATTCAAGGAATTAGTTCAAGTCTGACATCTATGACGTACCATCGAATGCAGACCTCCACAGCGCTGCCACCGCTTTACTCTCCCATCTCTCTTTGCAGATCTTAGATCACCCCTCTGGATAAAATAACTTGCAGACATTTTGGGTGATCTAGGGTACGAGGAGGACAAGTCTTGAGCTGAATGCAGCAGCTTTCAACATGCTGCCCAACTCAGCATTAAGCATAACATCTTGCTCTGAAGGCTCGCAGCCTCTGGTGTGCTCTTGACGTGGATGTATCAATATGTCAGTATTATTCCTTTATCATTTTTACTGTTCTGTAATCGTAAAAGGCAACCTGGTGAAGCAAGAATCTCAGCAAAAAGGTAATGGCAGGATCTTTTTCAATTGTCTCCCAAATTGTTTGGAAAATAAGTAAAGCCTGAGCAAAGATGGTGGTCAGAGATATAGCTGGATATAGCTGGTACAACTCATATCACTGAGAGAACAAGAGAGCATGTTGATGAGTGAGGTAAAACGATTTTATTATATTGAATTGGAAACTAAAACTTCCAAAAGGGAGATTATATTTCCCTCTTTAGCATACGAAGTTGACATAAGGGGCATCAGGAGACAGCATGTGTTGACTCTTGGAGTATCAATACTTTAACAACTAGTATGACCAGACGTTTCTTCATATTGCTGGGTTTAAAGGAGAGGCGGAGGCTCCTGAGGCAGAGCCCAGCATCAGAGACTAGGGTGTCAGGTAGAAGAGGAAAATCTCATAGCTGTTATCTACGTCTGATAATCCATAACACTTAGATATTTGAAGTTTATGACTTACAGTCACCCTCCTTCAGACTCATGAAGATTTGTGTGTAATCCGCATACATGTATAATCCTGCCTTGTAAGCTATATCCAGGGCTTTCATATAGAAACTAGGATCCTGATTTATACTTTTTTTGCACCGCATTACCGTCATGTTTTGACGCAAAAGTGGTGCAAATTTAAAACATACAATTGTATTTTGTAAAATGACGCTAATGCGGCACAAAAAAAGTATAAATCAGGGCCTAGGTTTGTCTCTTTCATTAAAAATTGAATTGTTAAGGTTTAACACAGTCTGACCACTTTTCGTCACTATTGTTTGTCTAACTAGATGCTACCCAGTTTTCATTGGTAGCTAATTTGCACTTTGAATAAATAACCTCCATATCTTTTGGTAGTCTCAGGGAATTCTTGTTGATTGGCACACTTCGACCCACTTTTCACTCAGGTTGGGCCAGTTTAATTTGGATGTAAATAAAGTGCTCACAAAACTTTTGCAAGCGCATTTCAATTATTTTGTAACAGTTCTTAATGTGTGCTTCTTTGTGGGCCTGTTAACTTGATTGTTATGTAACTATGTTGAATGCACATTGGATCAGTTATCCATTTGGCTGTTCCCTAAAAAATTAGGAGCGACTAACTCTTGAAAGAACTTTGGTTGGCAAAAATATAAAATCTGCCAATTGGTGAGCCATTGATGCCGAGATTATAATCTCGTGTTGAAACTGAAAGGCCAAAAGTAAAATCGAATGTATGACGTATTAATTAAAGAAAAATCACTTTAATGTGCAGTAAATGTTCTGTTCCCCCAATTGTACTGTTGCTAGATT
Source organism: Pleurodeles waltl (assembly GCF_031143425.1). Taxonomy (NCBI): domain Eukaryota; kingdom Metazoa; phylum Chordata; class Amphibia; order Caudata; family Salamandridae; genus Pleurodeles; species Pleurodeles waltl. Next base: position 703,783,052 of record NC_090439.1, on the reverse strand, counting down.
TGCGAATCTATCTGAAATATGCTCCCCATATCAATTATATGGACTGAAGTTCTTGGACCTCTCCCCAATCCGGATCGGTAGTCAAAGACCTAGGATTCTGTCTGACAAAAAGCTCTTTATGGACTATCAAATAAACAAAGTGGCTGCTGGTTGTTTTAGTTTACTCAGGTGATTTTTCAATGCGTTAAAAACATTGTACTGTTGACAGTACTGTTTCATGAACATTAGGCAATACTGATTACACTGAAACATGGTTATTCAATATGGTGACGTAATGGTGGTATTTTACCTGTGGATTGTTTGACTTTTATTGTGATGAACCTTTGACAAAGCCAATTGGCCAGCCTAATATATTAGTGTGGTGCCCCCCTACCTTATAAATTGTTGTGATGACCCTTTGACACGCCAACAGGTCTGCCTTATTTAAAGTGATATCCCCCCATGGTGTTATGTTTTATATGGGATATGTGGCTGTGGAAGGGTAATGTGAGTTTGGGTGTCACGACCCTGTAGGGTTGAAATGTGTTGTCAGAATGTACCAAACGTTTTGTGTCTGCCTGATGTATATATTTGTAAATAAATGCATAGGATATAGTAGTGTGTATATATTAAATGTACTTTTTCTTTTGGAAAGTAAACGTATTGCCTGGACAATTATTTATTGAGTGTTTTTTCTGCGTGCCAGCGAATTGTGAATACTAGCCCACACCACCTCCCCTGAAAAGTTCTTGACCTACTCTGTGTCTATACCCTGAGCACAATGGGGTGTCATGTTCCCAGTACAGGGAAATTGTGTGCCTATTACGTGAGCAGGTGTCACAGTCTGCACAACCAATAACCACATTTCTTGCAACCAGATTCTGAAATGTAGATTGGATAATCTTCAAGTCCAAGATACTGCATTGGTTTGGCTGTAGGGTCTCCTTGAACATACAGTCCAACAAGTGGTATCATCTACTTTCATTTCTATCCCTTGATATCACCAGTTTAATGCCCCCTATAGCTCAAACTGTTAAGCAATGCAAATTAGCCTTTATGTGTTAGCACTGAACCACCTAATAAATTCATTTGGCTATACATTTTTAGGTTTGCCAATGACATGTGGAGACATCAAAATCACTTGAAGTTAAGACATGGAAAGAAGAAAATTAAGATTGTGCTTCCTATCATTACAAACTTTATGGTAGAATCAGTTGATCTCACATGACAGCGATGATCAGCTTCATCACATGGGCGGCTTTTTGCCCCTCCACATCTTGAACGAATGCTCCACTTTACAATTCTACATGTAGTTCTGATCATTAAAGGCTTTAAAGCCTCACAATTGTACTATTGCACCACAGTATATGGGAACCTCCTCAAAGCCTCACTACACAGTCCACAACTAATTTGAGTTCTGCAGCTAGACTTTCCAAGCACAGACATATTTCTTTGCATGGCTTTTATTTCATGAATGAGTGAAGTTCAAGGTGCACTGTTTGATTCATAAATATCTTTATTACCAAAAGGCACTCCTCTGGGGCAGATTTACCAAGATTTCACACAATGCACTGCTGCAAAGCAACTTGCTGTTCTCAGATGCGTTCAAGGGATACAGCAGAAATGCACCAAATTTAGAAAAATATAGTGCATTTCTGCTGCCTCCTAGCACTGGAGCACTACGTGGCACCTAACACCAATCCACGCAGCCTTGCACCATGCTGCAAGGGTGCGTATTTTAAAGGCAGGAATACCTTGGAAGGCATAGCCTATTTACGCATTCCGAAGTCTACCACTAATGGTAAATCTGGGAATGCACTAAATCCATTGTCCACCTTTGGAATGCCTCTCGTTGGCAGAAGGCAACGATTTCCACTGCTCTGCATTACTCCAGATTTATCAAGGCATGCAGTGCCATGCAAGATGGCCTTACATGGGTTGCTAAATCTCAGTTAGGTTTTGAGTCACCCTTGTGCCCCCTTGTAAGGGCAATGCAAAACCTTGATAAAACTAGCCATATATTTCTAACTTTTGTTTTTTACTATACAGGCTTTGTTCCTATGTTTCAGTTGGTACACTTTTGGAGGGCTTACAATGTCGAGAATAAATGGTAAATTGATAATATGTAGAATGGCAGCACCCTAATGAGTGAAATTGTGCACAACATTATTTGCATGGCAGTTTTGTATAAAGTGTAGTAGAACACGCAGAAATTGTGAGTATGACACAGGAATGATGGATACTGCATGCCTGCATGCAAACAATCCTTATGCTTACAGTGCGTGTACATATGTTAACTGATAGGCGCCAAAGGAATAACAGAAGTGTACATCTCGTAATTACAAACAGGAACTGCATGACTGTTAGACTAGCTTGCAGGAATTAATTATCTGCAAATAATGCAGAAAGCTATTGGACAGTGTTCAACATTGTACAGATTAGTTTATTGCTTATCGGAGGAATTGATTTAGATAAATATGAGAACAAATGTCAGATGACTAGAATCGCGTTAGGAAAGCGTGTGTTCAAAATGGAGTTCATCGCTAATGAAGACAGTGCTCCTTTGTAGTCGGATCTGTAACCATCTGCGCCCTTAAAGCAAAGAATAATTCAAGGAGATTTTTATTATGGCTGGTTAACTTCAAACACCAATTCATTAATCACCAAGAGCAGCGAAGTGAGCATACTTATGTCTTCAAGTACTTGATAAAAATTGGAATCTAGTGACCCAGTTCACAAAGAGAAGTCTTAAATGTACTCCTACAGAGAGGTGTACGTTTAGGACTTTGACTGATTCGAAAACTTACCAACTGTAACTCTGGAAGATGAGCCTGTTGCAGCTTTTCGGGTATACTTTTGGGAAAGTCCTGTGATGGTTGTGTGTGTAAGCATTTCAGCAGTGGACGCACTGTGAATTCCACAACGAGGAAAGACAGCACTGCAGTGCAATTGCACATTTGCTTGTTTCTTCTCCACAGGGAAAAAAATGCCTATGAAACAACCGCTTCCATGATGCCCCCTAATGTTTGGGGGTGTTCACTTTCTCTTCCCTCCTTGGAATGCGATTTCTTTCAGCCTTTGATTGGTGGAAATAACTAAACATTTCCAAGTTGGTACAGGAAAGCGTTTGGGGTATTTAACCACAATACCGGAGTCAAACTATCGACCTGTCGATATATCATGACAATAATATGGAATGCAGAATATTAGCATGGCAGATATCTTAACAGTATATTTACGTTTACATGCATGGTATTTTGGTTGATGATAGTACAGGCATGTTAAGCCTGCAGTTCAATACTTCCAGGACACCATTGTGACATATAACCTTTTTCAATGCTCACAAACCGATGGATTTACTGATATTAAACTTTCAAGGTAATCCACGCCTTGATCCACCCACTCCCCACACCATGCATAAGATTTAGATATGCCTAATGGTATGCAGTTGTGGAGAAATATTACACATGCAAGGTCAGCTTTTATTGTTACATAGCTGGTGTAGATGGAAACATTTTTGATTGCAAATGAACTTTCATGACCAAAAATGGCTGTGTAAATTGGTACCTATGCGCATTTATTTTTAATTCAAGAAGGCTGACGCATAACGTGCAGTGGGGAAAAAATGTGCATTTTTAGAACAGATCCATGAGAGTGAATTTTATTTCGTATCATTTACTTCTACTGAATCCATATTGCCTTATAGTGGTCATACTGTATGATTCTAAGTGGTATGGCCGCTGCCAAGTAATTTCACACAATGTTGTGTTAAATAGTTATAAAAATCTGAAACACTGAAAGCCCTTAATCTGAGGGAACTCCTTGACAGTTAGTTTGACATACTCATCACAACAAGCCCATGTGGTGTAACTTTCATTAGGGGAGATAATGAGCACAGTATTGCAATATCCTGCCTCGCAGCATATCAGGCATCTGTAAATGTAACAGACTACGATTACTAGACACTCTTCCAGATTGTCTGTCTATGAACGAATATGTTTCTTTTCATACTGTTTTCACTTTAGTTGCTTTTTCAGTATGTCTTACTGCAATTGTGAACCGTTGGACAAGTCAAATTACGTAACGGATAAAAACAGCTTGATTCCATGCCTCCTAGTATGGAAATAGCCCTGTTTAAACTTACTTTTGTAGCATACCTCATTCTCTGCTGACCAGTGCATATCAAATTTTCTCTAGAACATTTCTGGTCAGGCTGTAGACCGGAATCACTTTACATTCGAAAATGATGCACAGATAGACGTTTGTCTGCCACTGTGGTGTCCGTGGTGTACGTTTCTTAAATTAAAGTATTCACGAAATGAGCAATTTTTCATCTGTCGGCCAAATTCAGGTAGGTGTACTAATCCGCCTATGCTGCATGTGTATTCAGATGTCAGGAAAGAGTCAGCAGGTTAGACCTGACCACAATTACTCCCACCAGCCACAAACACACTGAGAAGCACATAAATACCTCCCACATTCAGGGTTCTTCGGGAGAAGAAGGTGCTGAAGACAGGTTTTTTCACATGTATTACTGTCAACAACTAATGCTTTATGCTTGCATGAAGAGAAAAAAATGCCAAATATATATTTAAATGTCCTATTTTTCTAGATCATAGTTTTAAACAGGTTTTTAGGCTTCTTGGGTTTTAGCTCAAATAGGCAGCAGGTTTTGTTGTATTCACTGTGAAAACTGTTACTCTGGCGAGAGTTCTATTGCCACAGCAAACCCACTGGTACCTTAACTTGCTTTTCCATTTGTGGCTTACTCCTCTACATATCAGAGGTGTGCACATCCATCTCTTTCCTCAGTGGTTTTCGGTGGTTCTCCAGAATATGAGTTTCACCAATTGTTGAGACTCTTGGTGAGTACGATGTTCAAAAATTGTTGACTCTTGTCTGCAGTAAGGAAAAAAGAATCGGTATTTTTCAATTGGCAGTGGTACAGTTTGAGTGATTGTTCTAGAGACAAAACCATTTGTGCACCTTTCTCGCCTGTCACACATTTTCACTGTTGTTAAGAAAAACAAAGACGTTTCTAAACAAGGACCAGAATCGTACTTATCAGAATATAACATCACACTGACTCACTTCTAATGCCTGGGTTGATACTGTATGTGAGTGGTTTGAGATGGTGGAGACCAAGGTTGACCTATTTTGAAATGAGACACATGGCAACTTGATGGCTGTCATCAAGGGTATTTCTACCTAAATTCAGAGGACCCAGAAGCCATGATGGCATTGTGTTACTTTACTTAATTTGAAAGGTTATCCCATCTTTCTTTCATCTCTTCTACTTAGATTCAGTGGACTCAGATGCCAGGATGGCAATGTGTTACTTTGTTTTATTTGAGACATTAGTCCATCCTTATGTCACTTCTTATGTTCATGCCTAAAATTTTAAAAAAAACTTTTGACACCTGATCCTTCAATATTCATAGCCTTCATTGAGAGCCAACTTCAAACTAATTATATCATTGTATCTGACAGGTCACAGGGAAAATAAAAGTGTGCAGCATCTCTGTGTTTTCTATTTACTCATGGTGCATCGGGATATAAACACTCGACACCCTTCTCTATAGTGTAAAAGGCCATTCTTTAGGACAGGCTTGATCCATAACATAACATTAACATAACCGTAACTTGATTGAACACTTTCTTCTTTTCTGTTTGAACTCTCTTGTCTTCCAATTTCACTTCCTTCTCCACGTCTCTGTTCACCCAGCATCCCCTTCCATTCTCACATGCATCACCCTTTTGCATTTGTCTCCTGCCTGAAAACAGGCTTCCCACTCTGTCATCCTTCACCTGCTTCTTTTTCCCCAGGGGAAGGGTGGCCAGGCCTGCATCTGACCCTCCACCCTCCCCATCTACTGCCACCCAGCATAAACACATTAGGCGTTTTGCTGCCCCACCAGCGAACCCACTGCAACTCAAAATCAGACAGGCTTATTCCTCCACAGCTTCTCCCCCCACAAATTAGTCAGCAAAAAACACAATTCCATCGTGTAATGCGCATTCCCCATTTCCGACAAATGTACCCCATCATCTCTGAAAAGTCCCTGTTCACTTTCTTTAATCCCTTCATGCATCAACACTTTGATGTCTTGCGTCCCACAGAACACCCGCATAGCCCGATTAAGCTTTCTCATGGCCCACTCAATGGCCCCATGCTTCAAAGCTCCTCTCCATTTCCTTCTGGGCACAAACTCTGCCCATACCACACAAGTCCTGTGCATATTGTGTTTCAGTAATGCCAGGTCCCTCCGCATGTGTTGCAGTAGGGTGAGCCCCGATAATCGAACCAGATCATTTTCCCCTAGGTGCAATACCAGAACATCAGGACAACCCCATGTCGGCAACATTGCAGTTATAAAAGAAAGCAAATTGCCCTACCTCTTTCCGCTCTTCCCCCACCACAACACCTCATGTCTGCTACTTGGAAGTCTCAATGAACGGCCATAAACTTGCTTTTTGGCATATTTTGTAGACCAGTGAATAAATGAATGTCCAACCAGCCATGTCACCACTTTTGCTTTCTCCGGGGCGTACACACAACCTAGAAGGATAAACACATGTCAGTGTAAGACAAGATCCCCTTCCCCCCAGTGCATAAAATTGTCCTGGAAAATACTCCCTCTCAAGCCCTGAAATATCTCTCACAACACTTCGACCTCCTTCTCCCAATGCGCCTGATTCGGTCCCAGTCCCAGCCCAAAGAGCTGCCTCAGTAGCCGCACCAATCCGGAACGAATGAGTTCTAAAATTACCCGGCTGCCTTCCAACCCGCCTCAAAGCCATTCTCATCATAGCCAACAACTGGAAAGCCGTAAGCTTCTTCTCATCCATGTGACAGAAAGCACCCCCTGCATGTTCTGAAACGTGTTTCTGGAAAGAGTCCCACTCCTGCACTGGACATGCTTCCCCCTCCCCCCTTTGATCTAACCATATCCACTTCCCCTTCCCCAACTGGTCCATTTTCAAGCGCCTCAACCAGATGCTTTCTCACATCCTCCTTCTGAACTCCCCAAGCTGTACCCACTCCTAGCAACGCAGACACTCGGAAGGCCCCAAAGAAATCCATATCATACACAAATGAAAAAGTGCCACTTCATATGCATCCACACAACAGACCGGCAACACATGTAACAGTTAACAGTTGTACCATGTAACATGTAACAGTTGTACCAATAGTTCAGACGTAATAGCCTCACGCACCATCCTTCCTGACCCTTATCGTGCCCTACCCCACCCATTCAACATTTTCACCAAAATATCATCTTTTGCCAGGTCCCTGCCAAAAAAAACTTCCCATTAAAAGACACACCAACACCTTGCCCCAAATCGTGGCTGGTGACAAACCCTTGTCAATCAGGAATAAAACAAAATGGACCACTCACGCTTCAAGCGCACCCCTCCCTTACCACCAGAAACAATCACCATTCGCCTCAATATCCTGAAATTCCAACCATGCTAAACGGTAATTCCTCAGCGTGGAATCAGCCAGCGACATCTCCACCAGTTCCATGACTATCACTCCCCCCACTCCCAAATGTCTGCTGGAACCCCAGTCTGTGCTCCTCTATGTCCCTTGCCAATGCGTGTAAATGCTGCCACTGCGAACAAGACAGGGAAACTGCGATAGAATTGTTGACCCCAGGAATGTGTGTAGCCTTAAATATGACTTTCAAAGTCAAACAGTGCAGCATGAATCTTCACAAAAGGCGCAGTACCCTTACCCTATTCACCAGATCAACCACTGTCAAGTTGTCAACATGAAACATTACGGTCCTGTTTGCCAGCTCGTCACCCCACACCACCAAAGCCAGCAAAAGTGGGAAGAATTCCAGAAACGCAATGCTTCTACCCTGGTTTAACCAGTGTGCTGGCCAAGGTTCTCCACACCACTGACCATCCCAAAAAAGGGCAAAACCAGAGGCCCCTGCTGTGTCCGAAAAAATCTGCGCCTGCCACACTGTGTCCTCCTCCCGAAAAGCCATGGAGACCCCATTAAACTGTGTCAGGAAAAGTTCCCACACTCTGATGTCTTCCGTCAAACCTACTGTCAGCCAAATCCTATGATGAGGAAGGGATGCTCCAAACATTGGCAGCCCTATGCGTCTATAAAAGGTCCTACCTCCCCGGACCACCCTACATGCAAAATTAAGGTAGCTCAGGAGCTGTTGTGCCACACGCAGCTCTATCCTCCGTCTCAACCTGATCTGTCGCAAAAATTGCAGGATTTCAGCAACCTTGTCTGCAGGCAAACACGCCATGAATGCCACTGTGTCCAGCTCAATACCCAAAAAGGACAAAACGCAACTAGGTCCCCATGTAATTTCAGGGTCCGGAGGCACCGCAAATCCTGCGGCAATCTCTCAAAACACTGCAAGACCTTCCCACACGCTCCCAAATGTCGTGCCCCTACAAAAAGTAAGTCATCCAGATAGTGTGACACCGTCCGATGCCCACTCATCTGCACAAAAGCCCATTGCAAGAAGGTACTGAAAGTTTGAAACAATGCACAAAAACTTGCGCACCCCATAGGCAACACCCTGTCCATGTAAATAGCCCCTCCCAACTGCATCCCCAGCAAGGAGAAATCCTCAGGGTGAATAGGGAGCAGCTGGAAAGCTGCCTTAATGTCACACTTGGCCAACTGCGCACCATTGCTGTATCCCCTTATGAGCCGGATAGCGTCATCCACAGAGGCATATACACCTTAGTATCTTCTGGTGAAATAAACTCATGGACTGATGCCCCTTCTGGCCATGACAAATGGTGAACTAAAGAAAACTCCCCCTTTGCCTTCTTGGGGACCACACATAAAGATGAGACCATAAGATCATCCATGGGCCCCCCGTAAAAGGGGCCTGCAATTCTACCCCCTGCCACTTCCTTGGCCAATTTTGTTGCTACCACGTCAGGCATGGCCAACGCTGACTGCAAGTTCTCCGCCCATCTCCTCACCCGCGGTCCTTAATACCGTGCTCGAAAACCCTGTCTGAAACCCCTTTCCAATTTGCGCGCCATGTCTGTACATGAGTACATGCGCAACCAGGGCACTAACCTATCCAATTTAATTGTAGTAGGTGCCCTTTGGCCCAGGAGCGCCTTGGCTTCCTCTGCCCCTAGAAGATCTCCACTGCTCTGCCGGACTGGCCACAGAAACACATTGTGTGACTGGGTATCTCCCCACACATTTGGATCATTCGTGCTTAAATTTGCAAGGGTGCCTAGAGCAAAACCCCTTATTGAAGTTCTAGCATGCTCCTGAGTTAGCCAATGGTGCTCTTGGTACCTGACCCGCCCCGGCGGGAGCAGGTCACTGCTAAAATTGCCTATAGACCACCGGAAGGCCACTAGCTGTATGGGTGAACCCAGCAGACTACGAAGAAGCCATCCACTGCATCCATAGCTCAGAGTCCACATCCCCCCACGGTTTCTCAGGATTAACACTCAGTCTAGCCTAGAACTCCTCATCATAACTCAACCATGCAAAACCTCCAAAATACATTTGGGCCTTGCAAAAAATATCCATGTATTTAAAGATAGCAATGTCTCTGTCCGCGTATTTTTCGCAGTAAATACTGTCATAAATCAGGAATGCCGAGGTCCAATTATCCGTAGTGATAGGTACAGTAGGCCTATGTGGCAGTTTCCACTCTTCCTCTTTTGAGCCTTCTTTAGCCTGAATGTCTCTATGTAGGAGCTGAAAAACATCAACATACTCATCCTGCCATATCTGAGCCTTCCTCTTCTCCGCCACGTGAGACCCCAGCGGCATCGCTAAACCTATGTCGGGTAGCTGCTTCTTCTGGCAATCCCCTTCTTTAAAGTCACTTTCTTTGTCCCCAGTCGCCAATGTGTCTCCCTTTATGCACTGTGGTGTTGCAACCTTCTCTGCCACTTGTTCTTTAACACCCGCAGGTACAGCACTGGTATCAAGTGTGCCATGTGCTAAATCATCCCCCACTCCAATAGACTTATATTCGGCCGCACCAGCCTTACCCCTCCACTCACCCCATGGTGATCACCAGTCTCCCTTACCTTGTACTCCGTGAGCCCGAGTACTCTTCTCCAGCAAGGCCTTAAGCCCGCCGCCTCCCGTGTGCGACACCTCCCGTGCTCCAGCACCATTCTTTGATGTCTGCAAAACATGAAAAGAAGAGGGGGTTGCACCGCTCCTTTGTCCGTTCCCCTCCCCTGGCACCTCCTTATCAAGAATCTCCCCTTCTTCCCATTCCTCCAATTCCTCCTCATAGTCCAACTCCACCACATCTTCCTCATCCATACCCCATGAATCATTGTCAACCTCAACATCCACTGCATCAAGCTTGCAGACCGTCCCATGACCCACATGGCATCTGCCATCTGTATATTTTGTGCGATCCCGTGGTGTAGAGAAGGCCACTGAAGACCTCTCTATTGCTTCGGTCCAACGTCCAGGGCCCATGATGCTTACGTTGCTTAAGTTGGCTTCACCACCTTTCTGCCAACCTCTGCTGCTGGCATTGACTCCCGTGCCGCACCTTGCCATAAGCGCGATGTGCGCTTGTCACGCTGCCTGCCCCACCGGCTGCATCAGCCTCCTGCTCCCTAGATTGTTCTTCTGACGGGACCCATACCCAATTACCACGCCCCAAACTGCACATCTGGGGCACCTCACTACCACCCACTGACTTTCTCTTTGCCTGCCTTGCCCGGCCCTCTGCCTCACCCCTTTCATTACATAGGAGCGCCCATCTCTCCTCAGTCTCCGCCACTAGCTTCCTCTGCTCCTGTATCCTGGCCTCAGTATCCACTGCTGACCAGTCAGTGGTGGGCTGCTGCTGACAAACCTTCCCCCGTAAGCCCCCTACACCTGCCTCCCCCTGCTCCTTGCTGGGCCCCATGTCCGCCTCCTTCACCCTGCTCTCACTGGCACCCGTCTGAACCCCCCTCTCTGCCACTGAATCTTTCTTACATCTGGTCTTTCCTTTGCCCCCACCTTGCCCCCCTAATCCCCTTCTTGCCAGCCTTGCTAGGCTGGCCGGCCACTGAAAGGTCCAGAGGCAGCTCCAGGCCCTGAGGTCCGCCAGGCCTCTGCACTTCACTAGGGTTGTTTCGCCCTGTAGGCAGGCCCTGGGCACTGGGCCCAGGTGCCACCCCAGTTGCCTCCTCTGTCTGCCCCTCCCCCACCTGCCTTTGCTGATCTTCAGGCTCCCCCAATGCCCCAATCACTGTTTGTGGCCCGGGAGGGCGAACCTGCAGCGGCCCGCCCCCCGGATTTCCTTCTCCGCCCCTTCATAGGTGAGCGGTAGATGGCAACTGCCACCACAACGCTGTGTATAGCAGCACGCGTGGCGTGCTGCATCCCCACACAGGCCTGGTTGAGGACACCAGGCCTGAGGAGATTGCTATGGCCGACTTCGCCTAAAACGCGAAGCACGGCCCGTACGGCTGTCGCATCATGCGCCGCTGCCATTCCCTTTCAAAAACACCTTTCTACGGGGATTGGCTCCAATCTTATCAGCAGCGGGCCAAGCTGCGAAAGAGGCCGATCCCCGCTCATACCCACTCCTTATACCACCCCATTACTCCCTCCCCTTCCTCCCCCACCAGCCTATCCGGCCTCATGCCGTCTCCTTCCAGCCCGAAGCTTCCCGTGGCTATACTGGACTGCGCCCATCTCTCCACTGGATCCTCAAAAGCGAAAATTGCTGGTTACCTCCACATTCCCATGTTACTCCACTATTGCTCAGTGTTTTAGAACTGCTGGGTGCTCTCTTTTATGAACCCTCCTTTCACTAAGCAGAAGCAGGTGCTTTTTCATTCTTCCTGCAATAATTTGATTATGCATTTCAGAACCAAGAAGTCAATGGGTAACTGTGACTCTCAATAAGACCCAAAATCAATCAATCATTAAAATGTTTTCTCTGCGACACCCTTGTACCCCTTACAACGTGAGCAAAAAAAGTTACATGAGTTTACCCACCCCGTCCCATATTTTACAAAGTAGTACACTGCTGCTCCATCCCCCTGTTTCTTCTCCTCTGATAAAACTATAAAACGCGTCCTTGAATCCTATGATCCTTACCTTGCCCAGCTGCGAATTTCAAAGCTGTTTCTCCGAGTTTCTCCCCCACTTTCATTTCTGCCAGGCACATGAAGAAACCAATGCTGCTCCCCGATCTCATATGTATTCCTAATAGATATAAAAGAACGTTTCCCTCAATCCCTGTGTCTGCCCTTTTCAATGCCAAGAAATACTTCTTCGGTCACACAGTACCACTGTCAATCACTTGCATGTTGAACAGGCACATGTCAAGGGGTTAGTGAATCGGGCTCTGAGATTCCAAATCGGACCTGCATAACCTCGATTCATTCTGTGTATGTGATACCCTTTGTTTCTAAAACTACACTGTATGAACATAAGACATCAGGAGACGGGGCTAACCTGGGGGTAACTCCCACAGTCCGGAAAGTGAGCTCTCCTTCATCCCTCTGGTATACTTCATTTGAAGGGGGTGGGAGGGAGCACAGTTTCTCTGTGCATGTGAGCCTATTGTGTGGAATCATGTTGGTCCTTCTATTCAATTTCTTCTTTTTACAGTTTGTTTTGCAGTCTATAAGAGACTAATTTATTAGGATATGGTGCAGCACGGTGCCACAAGCAGTATTGCTGCGCCATTTACAAAATGCAGGAATGAGCCATAATTTCAAGAATATGACGCATGCCTGTGTTTGACCCTGCACCGGCGCTAAATCCGCTGCCTAGTGCCAATGTAGGCACCCTTGCGCCTTGGTGCGGGGGTGTTTGTTAATGTGCGGGAAGGGACACCTTCCTCACATAAACAATCATTAATGGTGATTTGTTCCGTCTTTGTGTGTTGCAGAATGCAACACACATAGAAAGAGCAAAAAAAGGAGAAATAAAAGTATTTCTCCTCATTGTGCCACTCTAACACCACACCTGGGGAAGCAGTAGTTTTTGGCGCTGCCTCAGGTTTATGATTTCTCGTAAATCTGGGGTAGCATCAAGAAGTGGGTGTTGCATGGGTACATCAACAGCAACATCCATTGCATGTCCCTTTGCCACATAAACCTGCGTGGGGCAGCCTATATTTACAAGGCTGCACGAAAAGTGCCTGAATGCCACCTTGTAACTATGGAGCAGGCCACAGTGCTGCTGAAAGTGATGCTCAGGTGGCGCAAGGGACTTAGGGCCTCATTTACTACAAACTGGTGCTTAGCTCCCGATGTGCCAGTTTGCTTGCGTTGCCCTGCGCCCTCCTAATGACACAGTGGTAGAGCTGTATTTACAATACAGTGCACCATGGCATTCATTAGTGCAGCTGCATCAGAATGTCTGATGCAGTTGTGCCACTTTGATGGACTAGTGTCAAACATTTTGACGCTAGTCCAGCAAAGCATGGGGAGGCCCATAGAACAAAGCAAAGCATCACTTTAACGCCTGCCCTGAGCACTAGAATGACGCAGTGAAATCTTCTAGATTTCACTGCGCCATTCCTAAGGGCCTCCTTGTGGGGAAATGCCTCCTTTGCATACATTATACCTGGCACAGGAATAATGTGGCTCAAGGGTTTACAAACTGGTGCAATGATACCATTGTGCCAGTTTGTAAGTATGGCGCGGTGTGGGGACTGTTTTGTGTCGCCGTAGCATCATAAAAAATGACAATACAGTGACACAAGGGGATTCTAATTTAGCCCCTTATTGCTCATTGTGACTAGTATTGGAGGTTTCAGTTTCTTCACGTCCTGATCTGTGCCTTCATTTTGCCTGCTATTTTTGGCTGATCTTTAACCAATCGACTGCGCTGTTAGTCATACCAAATCTGTATTCTTTTTTCTGTGTACAGGGTTTGGTTTTGACAAAATATCTGTGTACGCAGCTTTGGTTTTGACAGAATATCCCCATTTCTGTTGGTCATTTGCATCTGTGTCCTTAGAATCGCCTGAGAGCTTAAGGCATGGCTTAAACTTTTCCCAGCTCACTCCACTAACACCACTGTGCCATCCGTTTCCCACATTCTTATTTCTCCAGCTGAGTGTCCTTACTAATACCCTAAAAATAACCTCATCACATTCTGAATCTTTTGGAATTATTAATTAAACAGCAAAAAGATATAAAACAGGAACCACACAGTTTAATTTTTATTCACATCATCTAGCACTGACAAGATGTATTAACACCATGAACCAAAATATATTAGTCATAATGTAAGTATATATTTAGACATTTACTTATTATTTAAAAAAATACTGTCTCTCGAACAGACCATCTGTCTTACGGCAGTCTAAAAAAAGAAACAGTGATAAAAACTGAAACTGATCATTATTTCATCTAACAGCTAGTCCATTTCATACAATGGCTATGCACTATATTGCACTCAGTTTTAATAAAGGTTTATTGGTGTCTATTTGACAGACACTCCAGAATACTGTGACATGAATTAGCAAATTTTGCAGCACAAATATGCAAATTTTGCAGCACAAATTTGCACATTTTGCAGCATTTATGTGGCCATTGATTTTGCTATAAATGAAATCCCCCTAGAGCCCGCCGCGTGACCGGTGGGTGGTGGGCCCTAATCATTTAAAAAAAACGTAGGCCCCCTCGGCCACCCATGTGCCCTCTGCACACTAATCTTTTTAAAAAAAAGTTATGCCCCAGGTCCCGCCACGTACCACATGGGCAGTGGCCACCAATTTTTGAAAAAATGAATGTCCCCTGGGCCTTCGAGGTGCCTCATGGGTGGCAGGCACTAGTCATCACTTTTAAAAAATGTATGCCCCCTGGGCCACCCGTGTGCCCCGTGGTCAGCAGACACTGATTTTTCAAAATGTATGCCCCAGAGCCTGCCACGTACCCCGTGGGCAGCAGGTCCTAATCATTTCAAAACATTATTGCCCCCTGGGCCAGCTGCATGCCCTGTGTGTGGTGGGCCCTAATAATTAAAAACAATAAACGCACCTAGGGCCTGCCATGTGCCCTGTGGGTAGCGACCCCTAGTAATAAAAAACAAATTGATGCACCCAAGGCCTGCCAAGTGCCCCGTGGGTGGCGGGCCCCAATAATTTTGCAGGCCCTACTTATTTAAAAAAAATATGTGCCCCCGGTCCAGCCACTGCCCCATGGGTGGTGGGCCATAATAATTTTAAAAAATACATGCACTCAGGGCCCACCGCGTGCCCAGTGGATGGCAGGCCCTACTCATTAAAAAAAATATACCCCCTGGGCCCTCCACATGCTGCATTGGTGGCTGGACATAATCATTTTTAAAAAATGAATGCCCCCTTGGCAGCGGGCCCAGGGCACATTCATTGTTATCAAGCTTTGGGCCCACAGGAATATGGCAGGTCTATAGGGTATTTTGTTTTTTTTAAATAATGTTGATTAGGGCCTGTAGCAGGCCTTGTGGGTGACGGGACCTAACCATTTAAATAAATGAAAGCTCCCTGGACCGGCCATGTGCGCTGTGGGCCCAAATCCTGATAAAAACGAATGCTCCCCAGGTGCCCCAAGTGCAAGAAGGTTCATAAGGCATGAATTTTTACCAATGTTTGGGCCCACCACCCACGGGGCACACGGGGGAATTTTTTTTTTTAAATGATTAGAGCCTTCAGCGGGCCCCACAGACAGGGGGCTCTAATCATCTAAAAAAAAACTGCTTCCTGGGCCTACCATGTACCCTGTGGGCGGCGGACCCAAAACTTGATAAAAACTAATCCCCCAGGTGCCTCGTACATGGCAGGCCCACAGGGCATTAATTTTTATCAAGCTTTTGGCCCGCCACCCACAGAGAAACAGCGGGCCCAGGGACATTTACTTTTTTTTTAATGATCTGGGCCCGCATCGGGCTCAGTGGGCAGCGGGCCCTAATCATTTTTAAAAATTGCACCCTGGGTCCACTTTGTGTCCTGTGGGCAGCAGGTCCAAAACGTAATAAAAGCTAATGCCCCCCAGGTGCCCCGATTTCAACACGCCCAGGAGGCATTTATTTTTACCTAGTTTAGGGCTCGCCACCAAGGGGCACTTGGCAGACCCAGGGGGCATTAGTTTTTTTAAAGTGATTAGGTCCTGCAGCATTTCCCATGGGCCATAATAGAAAATAAAATGGTCCCTGGGCCCGCTGTGTACCTTGTGGGAGACGGGCCCAAGCTTAATAAAAACTAATGCCCCATGGGTGCCCCGTGGGTGGGGTGCACAGTGGGGCAATAATTTTAATAAAGCTTTGGGCCCGCTACATAGGAAAGTACCCTCTTTTTGGCATGGTTACCCCCACTTTTTGCCTGCTGTCAGTATGCTTTGACTGCTAACCAGAACCCCAGTGATTGTGCTCGCTGCCTCTAAATTTGGTTGCATAGGACTTTGCACACACCACAATTGGCATACTGGTGAACCCATATAAGTCCCTAGTATATGGTACTTAGGTACCCAGGGCATTGGGGCACCAGGGGCACTAGGGGTTTCCCATGGGCCGCAGCATCTATTATGCCGCCATTGGAGCCCTTGCAAAATGTATCTGCAGGCCTGCTATTGCAGCCTGCGTGAAAAGATGCATGCACCCTTTCACTACAGGTCACTGCACCAGGTCACTGTAAGTCACCCCTATGTTACGTCCTCCTAGCAAAGAGGGCAGGGGATTGCCTTTCACATTCCACTTTTTTAGTATATGGTTTGACTCTCTCCTAGGGCCCTCGCTGTTTACCTATACTTTTGCCAATGCTTATTGCTTTCTATGCTCTTTACTGATTACTAATGTGTATATAATAGTGTGCTTACTCACCTCCAGTGGGGGGACTGCCTTTTAGTAGTCTAGTTTTTGTGTTACCATGACAAAGTGCCTTTATTTTTGTAACACTGTGTGGCTCTTTCATGTGTGTGAAATAGGAAACAGAAAAGACCATTACTGGTGGTTAGGTACACACTGCACTTAGAGATCAGGATGTCTAGTCTCCCAAGTTTGAGTAAGTTAGGGTTCTAGCATAGCCCTTGCTCTAAACCTTTCTAGGAAGCCTAGTTGTTAGAGTAATCAGATGCACCACACCAAGATGATCTTCAGTAGAACACACCTCTGAGGCCCCAGACTCTCGCTGTGAGAGTCTTACTTTCCAGGAGTTGAAGGAGATGTGTGCTTCCAGAAAACTAAAGACAGGGAGAAATCCCAATAAAAGTCTACTTCTGGAGTTGCTCCTCCAAGCTGACCAGGACAATGCAGGTAGCCAGGAGGAGGAGGAAGTAGAAACTGACCCTCCTATCCTAGACAGGGTAGATTTAGGCTACACTGAAGGGGGTCAGAGAATCTGGGGAATAACACAGCCCTGTTAAGAGCACTGCAGGTAGTAAGAAGGGGAGGGGGTCATTCCAGTAGGCCAACTGTTAGACCTGACAGCCTTAGGGTGGTCACCCCTAACTTTTTGCCTGCCTCCCTCCACTTTTTAGACACTGTTTTTGCTGGTTTTAAGACTCTGCACACTTTACCACTGCTAACCAGTGCTAAAGTACATATGTTCTCTCCCTTTAAACATGGTAACATTGGATCATACCCAATTTGACTCTTTAAGTTACTTATAAGTCCCTAGTAGAGTGCACTATGTGTGCCCAGGGCCTGTAAATTAAGTGCTACTAGTGGACCTTCAGCACTGATTGTGCCACCCACTTAAGTAGCCCCTGAACCTTGTCTCAGGCGTCCGATTGCAAGGCCTGTGTGTGCAGTTTCACTGCCAATTCGACTTGGCATTTAAAAGTACTTGCCAAGCCTAGAACTCCCCTTTTTCTACATAGAAGGCACCCCAAGGTATGGCCTAAGTAAACCATAGGGCAGGGTTCTGTGTAGACAAAAGGCAGGACATGTACCTATGTAGTCTACATGTCCTGGTAGTGTAAAACTCCTACATTTGTTTTTACACTGCTGTGAGGCCTGCTCCCTTCATAGGCTAACATTGGGGCTGCCCTCATACATTGTTTGAGTGGTAGCTGCTGATCTGAAAGGAGTAGGAAGGTCATATTTAGTAGGGCCAGAATGGTGACATTAAATCCTGCTGACTGGTGAAGTTGGATTTAATGTTACCATTTTAGAAATGCCACTTTTAGAAAGTGAGCATTTCTCTGCACTTAAATCTTTCTGTGCCTTACAATCCACGTCTGGCTGGGTTGAGCTGACAGCTCCTGGTGCATTCACTCAGACGCACCCCAAACACAGGATACTCAGCCCACTTGCATACATCTGCATTTTGAATGGGTCTTCCTGGGCTGAGCGGTTGGAGGGCCTGCTCTCACACAAAGGACTGCCACACCCTCTACTGGGACCCTGGCAGACAGGATTGAACTGAAAGGGGACCTGGTGCACTTCTAAGCCACTCTTTGAAGTCTCCCACTTCAAAGGCACATTTGGGTATATTAACAGGTCCTCTGCCCCTACCAACTCAGACACTTTCTGGAGAAGAAACTTGTAACCAGTACCTACATCCTGCCAAGAACTGCCTGGCTACCCAAAGGACTCACCTGACTGCTTTCTGTGAAGGACTGCTGCCTTGTTGTTGCCCTGCTGCCTTGCTGCTCTCTGGCTGAGGTGAAGAAGTGCTCTCCAAGGGCTTGGATAGAGCTTGCCACCTGTTCCCTGAAGTCTCAGGACCAAAAAGACTTCAGCTCTTCACTTGTGCGGTGAAATTCAACGCGTAGCCTGCCAGAAATGATGCACAGCCTGCACTGCGGTGACAATTTCACTGCACACCGAACCAGAATGACACAGCCTGACTTCGCAACAAGAAGATCAATGCAGCAGCAGCGTAGCAACTGGAAATTTGATGCATGGCCCACTGGATCGATGCATAGCCAGAACAACACAGCCCAACTTCCAGAGAGGAATCGACTCAGCTCCTGCCGCGCGGCAGAACATTTGACGCAACGCCCATCAGATCGACGCAGCTCCTGTGACTTCGTCCTGCCAGTGCAGGAAAACCACACACCGTCCCTGGAGCATCTGAAAACCCCGCAAGCCGAAGAGGATTCACGACCGAGCACCGGAAATCATCCGTCCCTGTGTGGAAACTAAACGACGCATCACTGTGTGCGGCCCAAGAAATCGACGCACACCCCTTTGTTTCTACACTTCTCCTCTGCGGCCCTTTGTGGAGATTTTTCAAACCAGGTACTTTGTGCTTGAAAGAGACTTTGTTTACTTTTAAAAGACTTAAGACACTTTGGGGGTCATTACAACATTGCCGGTAAATGCCGCTTACCGCGGTGCAGAAGACCGCCAACACACCGCCGCAGCTGCGGAATTCCGCCACAGCTATTATGACCCATAGCTCGGAATCTGCCAAAATGTAGACACCCACACAAGTCCGCCACACCAAAGGTCAGTGATGAACTGGCGATAACAAAACCTCCACTGTCACGCCAACAGGAATACGCCCACACTATCAGGACCCACAAATCCACGCCGCGCTCAAAATACGCACACATTTACATAACACTACCACATTGGACATTTCCAATTACACACACCTGACACACATACACACACCACTCCCACACATCCAATACAATATAAAACTCACACCCACATCACCCATAAACCCTTACGACCACAATTGCCACTGAATGCCAGAGAGAGACACCACCATCTACAAACTAGCATCCACAGGCACTCAACACCATCACTCACACAACATTCACGCACAAAACACCACACACCCCTAAACATCACCCCACACATCACAACACACACCACCCCACACATCACCCTCACCACCCATGGCACCACAAAGACACCCCAGGTTCTCTGAGGAGGAGCTCAGGGTCATGGTGGAGGAAATCATCCGGGTAGAGCCACAGCTATTCGGATTACAGGTGCAGCACACCACCATAGCTAGCAAGATGGAGCTATGGCGCAGAATCGTGGACAGGGTCAACGCAGTGGGACAGCACCCAAGAACACGGGATAACATTAGGAAGAGGTGGAACGACCTATGGGGGTAGGTACATTCCGTGGTGTCCAGACACCAGATTGCGGATCAGAGGACTGGCGGCGGACCCCCACCTCTTCCCCCCCCAACTAACAACTTGGGAGGAGTAGGTCTTGGATATACTGCATCCTGAGGGCCACGCAGGAGTAGCTGGAGGAATGGACTCTGGTAAGTCAAATCTTAACTATTACATCCCCCACCCTACCTGCATGCTATCACATACCCCCACCCTCGCCCTCACCCCCATCACTCCAACTTCTCACATATGTCCCACTATCACAAACCACCCATCCCAACATCAAGCCCTGCATGCAACACCAAAGCATGGACACCCATCACCAATGTATGGCCACTGCACATACCCACACACACCCCTAAACAATTATCACACAAGGTCCCACACAAGAATGCAAGTACTGGGGTACAGGGTCACCCACCCATTGCACACCATGCCACACACAGATGCAATAATCATGCCTTTACACCCCTGCAGGACCCCTACCCAACGTCACCGGACAGGAGGGTCCAGACATGTGTGCTCCATTCTTAATTTGAGCTATAAGTTGTTGGTACAAGGTCTCTTGTTCCATAATACATGTTTGACAACAGGCATGTTCAGAATGTATTGAGCACCATGACTACACTCTATACTAATGGGAATGTGAGGCCATTCAGCAAGGTTTTCTGTTGTCGTGTGAGTAAATAGGGTCCAGACATGTCCACTCCACCCACAGAAGAGGCCCACAGTGATGACAGCAGCTCTGTCTAACTGGATCTAAATGACCAGCCCGGCCCATCTGGGACCTCGGGAAAGTCGGTTCACCTCACACTGGCACAAGCCACAACAGAGCCTCCCCCCTCTGGAAACAACAGCACAGCACCCACCCAGCGGGCCCATACCTCTGTCCCCAGGACACGTCAATCAGCAGTGTGTCCACCACTACAGGGAACCCAGGCTAACCCACCACCCCAACAACACCAGGGACCTGGGGGCAGTGGTAGTGGGCACACAGTTCAGGGGACAGAGGCCCAGGAACACAGGGGAACTGGGAGGGCTGCTGTGCGACAGGGGGAGGACAGGCCCAGGGAACCCACTCTCCACAAGGCCCTCTCCAACATCAGGGGAGCCTACCACCATTCCCAGGAGATGATGGCAACGGTACTGGCCAAGTTTCAGGAGACCCAGCGGCTACAGGAGGAACAGTATTTGGGGTTCAGGGAGGAACTCAAATCCATCAACACCACCCTAGGTGCTGAAGGAACTCGTCAACACCAGGAGGGACACTGTGGCACAACAAGGGGCCCCTGACACTAGCCTGGACGATGAACTGCCCACCACCTCCGCCGGAGCTAGTGGACAGGAGGCACCGCCACAGGACCACGACACCAGCACCCCACCCCCTGCAGATGGAGAACCACCCCGCAAGCGGTCCCTGAGATCCAGAACGAAGACAGAGGACAATGCCCCATTTCTGTCCCACTTTGTCACCCTGTCCATCCTTAAACTGCTGTAGCTCCATTTCCTATACTGCTTTGGACAATGCACCTGTGAGACTAATAGATTGGACTCTGCTATGGACATTCCTCCACCATCACCCCTGACCATTTTACAACCCCCTCCAATATTTAGCACTTAAATAAACACCCTTAAAGCACAAAACAGTCTGGAGTCAGTCTGTGCTTTCATAAATGTGTATTTGCAATAACTGTGTAAAAAGGACATATCCATTTTATTGTCAACATACCTATGTCACACAGCTCTAGTCCACGAGGAAACAAAGCAGATGTCACACAGTGGGACCCACATCTGTGAAATTGAAAGGGAAAGTGACAACTCAGGGTCCATACACTGGGTGAAGGTGACAGACACATGAGAGGTCGAACAATTATATCAGATGTAGCAGGCAGTGATGTCTTCTTAGCTGTGTCTCACTGGAAGTATTGTTGGATCACCGTGTTTCTGTTGTCGATGTCCTCTTCTTCTGCTTCTTCTTCTTCACTGTCCACATGCTCCACAGCTGCCACAACACCTCCATCTGGACCATCCTCCTGCAGAAAAGGCACCTGTCGTCGCAAAGCCAAGTTGTGAAGCATACAGCAGGCCACGATGATCTGGCACACCTTCTTTGGTGAGTAGAATAGGAAACCACCTGTCAGATGGAGGCACCTGAACCTGGCCTTCAGGAGGCCGAAGGTCCTCTCTATAACCCTCCTAGTTCGCCCATGGGCCTCATTGTAGCGTTCCTCTGCCCTTGTCTTGGGATTCCTCACTGGGGTCAGTAGCCATGACAGGTTGGGGAAGCCAGAGTCACCTGCAAATGTCGAGGGAAATCTGTTAGACACACACTAACTCTTAGGGACATCCCCAGACACCTAGTCACACTGTATAGGCTCCATGTCCTCACCTAATAGCCACACATGGTGCCTCTGGAGTTGCCCCATCACATAAGATTTGCTGCTATTCCTCAAAATATAAGCGTAATGCACTGATCCAGGAAACTTGGCATTCACATGGGAGACGTACTGGTCGGCCAAGCACACCATCTGCACATTCATTGAATGGTAACTCTTCTGGTTTCTGTACACCTGTTCACTCCTGCGGGGGGGACCAAGGCCACATGTGTCCCATCTATGGCACCTATGATGTTGGAGATATGTCCCAGGGCATAGAAGTCACCTTTCACTGTAGGCAAATCCTCCACCTGAGTGAAAACAATGTAGCTGCGCATGTGTTTCAGCAGGGCAGACAACACTCTGGACAACACGTTGGAAAACATAGGCTGGGACATCCCTGATGCTATGGCCACTGTCGTTTGAAAAGACCCACTTGCCAGGAAATGGAATACTGACAGGACCTGCACTAGAGGGGGGATTCCTGTGGGATGGCGGATAGCTGATATCAGGTCTGGCTCCAAATGGGCACACAGTTCCAGGATCAAGTTTGTAGGTGACAATTACATGTCGCTCCTCCATTGTCGACAGGTCCACCAGCGGTCTGTACACCGGAGGATGCCGCCACCTCCTCATCTGCCCCAGCGGACTTGCTATATGGAGGAGAACAGTGAGCAGAGATTCAACCAACACTGAGATACACAACTTTATTCCTCAGTTTTTTAAAACTGCTATGTGCCTGTATTTGTGTGTATGCAAGGCCTAGATATGTGTGACGCATTTAAAATAAATGCCATGTGGCCCCCTGAAATGGCGGCTGCCTGACCTGTAATGTGGGACAAGGAGATATGAGATGATTGCGCTGGCGTTGTACACCGACGCGGTAGGTGGTTGTAGACCACTGCGCAATCCTGCATTGGTTAACATTGGACCCTGTGGGTCCGAGGAGCCAATGACAATGTACGCCAGCGGTAACGGTACGCACCGCCGCAGACGTGACTGCCATCTTTTCTCTGTTCAATCACTTGAAACCTGACAGGAGAGGACCTACACTGCAAGTGCTACTGTGACCTCAGTCTGGAAGAGACAATGGCTCATGTGTCTGGGGAAAGGGCCCCTGCCTTCAGCACGGAGGAGTTGGAGAAACTAGTGGATGGGGTCCTCCCCCAGTACATACTACTCTACGGTCCTCCAGACACACAGGTGAGTACACTGTGAACATGCTGAATGGGCAATGCCTGTGTGGAGTGGTGTGGATGGAAGATGGGGTGGGGAGAATGAGCTGTGCATGAAATGATCGTGAGTGCATGTGCGTCATGGCAAGGGTAGGGATGCGGGCCAATGACTGTGATGGTGGGGATGGTTATATTTTCTCCTTGTCTCCTGTACTATTCCTTAAGGTCAGCGCCCACCAAAAGAAGGATATTTGGCGTGCCATCGCCAAGGAAGTCCGGGCCCTGGGGGTCCACCACAGACAGAGCACCCACTGCCATAAAAGATGGGAGGACATTCGCCGCTGGAGCAAGAAGACAGTGGAGGCCCAGCTGGGGTTGGCCTCCCAATGTGGGAGGGGTGCCTGTCACACCATGACCCCTCTGATGTTCCGGATCCTGGCGGTGGCATATCCAGAGTTGGATGGGCGCTTAAGGGCATCACAGCAGCCACAAGGGGGTGAGTACAGACACATTCAGCTGATTCTGCACGCAGTGGAGGTGTCTGGGTGGGGGAGGTGGGCTGTGAGTTCCCCTAGGCCAGGGCGAGTTTTGTAGGCAAGGTCCCATCGTAAGGCAGGCCCTGTGGCACCCAAACCCACCTGTGTTCAGAGCCAACTACACCTAGTCAGGCTCCTGTGACTTCGATGTGTGCAGCAATCGGGCATAGGCCTTGTAACCCATGTCCCTGTGATTAACTAGGAAATTCAAAGTGCACGGCGTAGTGCAGGGGGCTTCTGTGTCTGTAGTGTCCGCCAACGGTAGCGGTATTGCATGCACTCAACATGTCTTTCTTATGTCTCCCCCCCCTTTTTGTGGTCTCCCTGTTCTTGTGTGCATTAGCATCATCAGGCAGAGGAGCAGTGGCACCGGAGCAGGAGGGAGCTGCATCCCACATGGCCGTGGAGGGTGTGACAACGGAGTCTGAAGCTACCAGTGGGACGGAGGGCGAGGGGAGCTCCACGGGGGGGGACAGGAGCTGAGACCAGCGACACGGACTCGTCTGCTGATGGGAGCTCCCTTGCGGTGGCGGGCCCCTCTGTGCCCACCGCATCTACAGGTACAGCCGCCACCCCCCCTACCAGCACCGCCCTCCCAGCAGCTCCTCAGCGTGTGCCCTGTGGCCTCTCACCCAGGAGGGTGGGCATCTCCTTCGCCCCAGGCACCTCAGCCCCTGCCCCAGTCAGCCCTGCTGCCCTCAGTGAGGAGGCCATTGACCTCCTCAGGTCCCTCACTGATGGGCAGTCTACCATTTTGAATGCCATCCAGGGTGTAGAGAGGCAGTTGCAACAGACCAATGCATACCTGGAGGGCATTCATTCTGGTCAGGCAGCCCAACAGCGAGCTCTTCAGACTCTGGCCTCAGCACTGATGGCAGCCATTGTCCCTGTGTCCAGCCTCCCCCCTCCATCTTCCTCTACCCAGACCCAAACCCCTGTACCTCAGCCTATCCCAAGCACACCATCAGACCAGCATGCAAGCACCTCAACACACAAGGGAAGCTCTGGCAAACATAAGCACCACACATCCCACAGGCACTCACACAAGCACCATACCCATGCACACATACCAACATCCACTGCCTCCACTGTGTCCCCCTCCTCCACGTCACCCTCCTCCCTCCCAGTCTCATCTCCACTCACACCTGCATGCACTACATCTTCAGCCACTACCTCCATCACCAGCACACTCATCACCGCACCCCTCTCACTTGCACTCACCACCCCACTACCATTCACACATCCCCTGTGTCCTCTACCAGTGTGTCTGTGAGCCCACCTCCCAAGGTACACAAATGCAGCCACACACCCACCCAACAGCCATCCACCTCACGACAGCCTCCAGCCCATACACCTTCACCCAAAGTCAGCAAACGTACACCCCCTACAACCTCTACCTCTTCCTCCACTCCCAAACCCCCTCCATCTACCTGTCCCAGTGTGTCCAAGAAACTTTTCCTGTCCAACCTTGACCTCTTCCCCTCACCTCCCCCACCCCTTCAGTCCCCTAGGGCCCGCCTTTCCAGGTCCCAACCCAGCACCTCAGCCACCACATCACCGGGCACAGTGGTGCCAGAAGTAACCGGCTTCTGGAGTGTGCCAAGCAGCAGGGCAGCCAGTGTGCCAAGGAGCAGGACCACGGACAGTCCCCCACCTCAAAAGCATAAAAAGTTGGTCAGTGCCCGGCGGGAGAAAGGCAAAACATCCACCACCAAAGCCTCTCCCAGGAGTACAGTTGGGAGTGGGAAGACAGCTGTGCCACCATCCAAGGTGGGGAAGGGGCACAGGAAGACAGGAAAGTCGCAGAAAACCTGCACGGCGGACAAGACCGCCACCTGCACCGCTGCCAAGGACACCACTGCCAAAAGCACCGCTGCCAAGGACACCGCCGCCACAAGCACCACTTCAGAGGACACCGCCTCTCCAGCACCGCTGCTAAGGACACCGCCGCCACAAGCAGCACTTCAGAGGACACCGCAGCCACCAGCACCGCTGCCAAGGACACTGCATCCACATGCACCAATTCAGAGGACACCGCCGCCACAAGCACCACTGCCAAGGACACTGCCGCCACAAGCACCGCTGCCAAGGACACCACCGCCACCAGCACCGCTGCCAAGGACACCGCCGCCACAAGCACCACTTCAGAGGACACCGCCGCCACAAGCACTGCTGCCAAGGACACCGCCGCCACAAGCACCGCTGCCAAGGACACCGCCACCAAAAGCACCGCAGGCCAATGAGCACCAAAAGCTATGGCGCTACTGGGGCCGCCACGAGCAGGATGAAGCACTCTGGGCACCAAGCCCCCTCTAGAACCAGTGGAGTATCCCATCCACTACCTCAGTCCTTGGCAGGATGAAGCACTCTGGGCACAAAGCCCCCTCCAGACCCAGTGGAGTATCCCATCCACTACCTCAGTCCTTGGCAGGATGAAGCACTCTGGGCACAAATCCCCCTCCAGAACCAGTGGAGTATCCCATCCACTACCTCAGTCCTTGGCAGGATGAAGCACTCTGGGCACAAAGCCCCCTCCAGAACCAGTGGAGAAAGGCATCCACTACCTCAATCCTTGGCAGGATGAAGCACTCTGGGCACAAAGCCCCCTCCAGAACCAGTGGAGTATCCCATCCACTACCTCAGTCCTTGGCAGGATGAAGCACTCTGGGCACAAAGCCCCCTCCAGAACCAGTGGAGTATCCCATCCACTACCTCAGTCCTTGGCAGGATGAAGCAGTCTGGGCACAAAGTCCCCTCCAGAACCAGTGGAGAATCCCATCCACTACCTCAGTCCTTGGCAGGATGAAGCACTCTGGGCACAAAGCCCCCTCCAGAACCAGTGGAGACTGTTATCCACTTGAGAGACTGTGGCTTTGCACTCCCCAGGATAAAGCAATGGGCAAACCACCCACTTGAGAGACTTGTGAGACTGTGGGTTTGTACTTCCCAGGATAAAGCAGTGGGCAAACCACCCACTTGAGAGACTTGTGAGACTGTGGCTTTGCACTCCCCAGGATAAAGCAGTGGGCAAACCACCCACTTGAGATACTTGTGAGACTGTGGCTTTACACTCCCCAGGATAAAGCAGTGGGCAAACCACCCACTGTAGAGACTTGACAGACTGTGTCTTTGCACTCCCCAGGATACATCAATGGGCATGGAGCCCCCTCGTGGATCTGGCGTCGTGCGCTCCTCCGGCTGAGGTGGCCCCCCTTCCCTTCCTCCTGAGGTGCCTGTTGTAGTTCGAACTGATGCCCCAGCAGTGTTCTCTCCATTTTGATCGGGTATCTTGTATGGGCCTCGCCCATGCATTTTGGGCCCAGTGGTCCACTGACTTTAATGGTGGAATACCTTGGACTTGTATTATTGGTGTACATATTTGTTAATAGTGTATATATATTTTTTGAATACTGAATTTTAATATATTACAAACGTTCAACTCATTTCCTTTTGTCTTTGCATTCTTCTGGGGGGGTTGGGAGGTGTAACTGCAATGTATCATGATGTATTAGTGTGTGTGTTGTCGTGGGTGAGGCTGGGGGTGTTGCGTGTGTGTGTCACTCTCTTTTCCCTCCCCTGTGTCGTAGGTGCAGTACTCACCGTGGTCTTCGCCACAGGCGTTCATGCTCCTGGTAGAGGAGCAGGAAGACAAATGTAGGGAGTATGTGGAGTTCCGGTTCCATGGCGTCCTGGTTCCTCATGGGGTGTGTAGAGGTGAGCGTTTTCCCTTCCAAGTCCTGTTTCTGCCGTGTTTTTGTTTGTGGTGAATCCGCCCCGGAAAGGTGCGGATTGGCCTGTTGTAATACTGTGGGCGGTACATTGTATTTTGCCTGTCTGTTGGCGGTTACCTCCGCGGTGTTTGTTTGTACCGCCGTGGCGGTCGGACTGTTAAAGTGGCTATCTATGTTGGCCGTTTCTGCCATGGTCGTGATTCCATTTTTTTTACCGCTGGACTGTTGGCGGTTTTACCACCACTTTAACACCAACCCCAGGGTTGTAATGACCACGTTTATATCACTTTTCAGTGATATCTCTACATTTACTTATTGCATCTTTGATAGTTTTGACCTGCATTTATCCAGATAAATATTATATATTTTTCTAAACACTGTGTGGTGTATTTTTGTGGTGCTATATGGTGATATTGAATGATTTATTGCACAGATACTTTACACATTGCCTTCTAAGTTAAGCCTGACTGCTCAGTGCCAAGCTACCAGAGGGTGGGCACAGGATAATTTGGATTGTGTGTGACTTACCCTGACTAGAGTGAGGGTCCTTGCTTCGACAGGGGGTAACCTGAGTGCCAACCAAAGACCCCATTTCTAACACCCACCTTTACTCATAGAGGGTTGGTTCAGAGAGTTCCAAGAAGAAGGGAGAGGTCCTCCTCTGTCAACACCCATGTCTCCTCAGTATCTGAGAGAACCCACTGCTCCAACTGTGGGGAAGATTCCTTAGATAGGGAGCTTAGGAAACTGTGGTTGGAGGAGGCCAAGCTGAGGCTGCAGCAGCAACAGCGAGCCCTAGATAGCGAGGCCTTAGCAGTGTAGAGGGAGACACAGGATTTGGGGTTAGCTCCCCATGGTGGAAGCAATCTTAGTTTTAGGGACACCAGGGCCAGGGGGGACTCCTATGATTCTAGGAACTTGAGCAAGATAGTTCCACCTTACAAGGTGGAGATGATAATCATAAATGGTTCATTGCTATGGAGAGGGCCTGTAAAGTATGAAGGTCCCCCAAAGACAGTGGAAAGCAATCTTCTGGCTCTCCTTCTCTGACAAAGGCAGAGACAAACACCTTACTGTCAGGGAAGAAGATGCAGATGATTAAACATCACTCAAAATGCACTCTTAGATGGTTTTGGTCTAACTACTGAGCAAAAGAGGGTTACGGTCAGGGAAACCAAAAAGTAGTCCTCCCAAGATTGGAATGATTTTGTGGACTGCTCTGTTAAAGCTTGGGAAAGCTGGTTGCATGGGAGCAAAGTTAGTGACTACCAGGGCGTATACAATTTGATTCTGAGGCAGTACATTTTGAATAACTGTATTTCTGATCAGCTGCATTAATTCCCTTTGGACTCTGATCTGATCTCCCCCAAGAATTGGGAAAGAATGCAGACAAGTGGGCTTGCACCAGGGTGAGTAGAAAGACTCACACAGGGGGTGACCACAAAAAGAAGGAAACAGGTAAGCCTCAGTACAAAGATAGGGACAAAGCCAAACAAAAAGAGTCTTCATCAGGCCCACAAAACACTTCTAGGGGTAAGTCTAAGTCCTATTCCAACCAAAAACCTTGGAGATACATTTGTAGGCAACCAGGCCATAGGGCAGGTGACAGCCCTTGTCCTAAAAGTAACACCAAGCCTGCTGCTACTACTAATACTACTACTACCACTAGAACCCTTAGCACCTGCAACAATAGTGGTAGCAGTAGTAAGCCCAAAAATGAAGTTGGGGTCACCTTTAGGACTGTAGTGGGCCCTCAGGTAGACATAGAAACCCCTGAGACAGTTCTTGTCTCTAAGGGTCACAGTGGCCTTGCCACCATAGCTGCTTGTACCCTTAATATGGATAAGTCCAAGCAGCATCCCCTGACAAAAGGTGTTGAGGTTGAGGCCTACAGGGACACAGGTGCCAGTGTCACCATAGTAACTGAAAAACTGGTGTCACCTGAACAATACCTTGGTCACAGGCACCAAGTCACTGATGTGAATAACTCCACTTGGTGCCTCCCCATAGCTATGGTAGACTTTAGCTTGGGTAGGGTTACTGGCCCTAAAAAGGTGTAGTATCCTCTAACTTACCTTTAGAGTACCTCTTAGGTAATGATTTAGAGACCTCAGCTTGAGCTGAAGTAGAGTTTCAAGCCCAAGCAGCCATGCTGGGCATCACTAAACACCTCCTTGCCTTAGCCACAACACAGGATATAAAGCAAAGACAGTAAGGATCCCTGAAGCCTGCCTGCAATAATGGCCCAAGAAACTCCTAACAACAGAGACAGGCAGGATACAGAGTTACACCCTGTCCAAACTCCCATTGAGGATCCCACTCCTCTGAGGGAGAAACCTACTCCCTGGGTGGAACCTCCACAAAAGGAGCCTAAGGATATAACAGCTGAACACCTACGGGTAAAAGAATCCATCTGGAATGAACCTAGAGTAGAATCACAACCCTGTCCTACTCTAGAAAACTTGGAATAGGCATCCTGTCCTTTCATGGAATCTTTGGGGTAGTAATTCCGCCCCACCCCACAAAACTTAGGACACCAATCCTGTCCTTCTCTAGAGCCTTTTCGACAGCAACCTCGTCCTGCTCTACAAACCTTAGGACAGCAACCCTGCCCTACTATTGAGCCACAGGGACAGCAATCGTGTCCTGCTCTAATACACTTGAGTTCACAACCTGCAACTCAAGTACCGGAGGGCCTGCAATGTAGACATATTACAGGAGAAAATCCCAAACTGATAGGGTGCGCCATATCCCTTCAGGGAATGGATTATACAGTGGAGCATAGACCTGGGAGTAACCACTCCAATGCAGACGGACTCTCCAGATATTTGCACTTAGACGAAGAAGACTCAACTGTACAAGGTTAGTCTTATTGTCCTTCATTTGGAGGGGGATTTTATAGGAAAGTACCTTCTTTTTGGCATGGTTACCCACACTTTTTGCCTGCTAACAGTATGCTTAGATTTTTTTCCCTGGGATCCTGCTAACCAGGACCCCAGTGATAGTGCTCTTGCCTTCAAAATGTAGTTGGTGCCCCATATAAGTCCCTAGTATATGGTACTTAGGTACCCAGGGCATTGAGGCACCAGGGGTTCCCTATGGGCTGCAGCATGTATTATGTCACTCATGGGAGCCCATGTAAAATGTGTCTGCAGGCCTACCATTGCAGCCTGAGTGAAACAATGCATGCACCCTTTTACTACAGGTCACTGCATTAGGTCACTGTAAGTCACCCCTATGGTAGGCCGTCCTAGTCTAGAAGGCAGGGTGCAGGTACCTGTGTGTGCGGGCACCCCTGCATGAGCAGAGGTACCCCTAAGAGCTCCAGCTCCATTGCCCTGGACTTCGTATGTGCGGGGAAACCATTTTACCCATGTGCTGGACACAGTACACGGGTAAAATGTGTCCAGCTAAATAATGGTAACTACATAATGGTAACTCTGAACCTAGGCATGTTTGGTATCAAACATGTCGTTATCAAACCCAATACTGTTGCCAGTATTGGTTCTATGATCCCATGCACTCTGTGGGCTCCTTAGAGGACCCCCAGCATTGCAACAAACCAGTCTTCTGGGGATTTTCCAGGCAGTCTGCGCTGCTGCCACTCCTCAGAAAGGTTTCTGCCCTTCTGCTGCTTGACCTAGCTCAGGCAGAGGAAGGCAGAACAAAGGATTTCCTGGGGGAGAGGGAGGTAACACCCTCTCCCTTGCAAATAGGTGTTAAATGGCTTAGGAGAGGTAACCTTCCCAAGCCACCGGAATGCTTTGAAGGGCACATTTGGTTCCCTCCTTGCATAAACCGGTTTGCACCAGGCCAGGGATCCCGGACCCTGCTCTGGCACAAAACTGGACAAAGGAAAGGGAAGTGACCACTCCCCTGTCCATCACCACCCGGGGATAGTGCCCAGAACTCCTCCAGGTGTCCACTTGATTCTGCCATCTTGAATCCAAGGTGGGCAGAGGCCCTGGGAGCATATGAGTGGCCAGACCAGGTAGGTGACATCACAGCCCCTTCATGATAGGTAGTCACCCTGCTAGGTGTCCAAACGCCCTTCCTTGGCTATTTAGGGTCTCCCTCTGGGGTGGGTCCTTAGATTTAACATGCAATATTCCAGCAGGACTCCTCTGCATCATTTATTTCATCTTCTGGCCACTGGGACTGCAATTCGACCCTCCAGGAACTGACAATCTGCAACTTCAGCTATGACTCCGCTCTGCAACATTGTTTCTCTGGCTCCTTCCAGCAACTGCAACATTTCCCCAGATGTGCATCCTCTGAGGGTGGCGAGTCTTCAGCCTGCACAAGAAATAAGAAGGAATCTCCCTTGGAGTGAAGGAGTCACTCGCCTGCATCTGCAGGCACCAACTGCAACGACGACCGGCTGCGTGGATCTGCTCTCCTCCGGAACTGCATGGATCCTGCATCACAGGTGGTGGTCTGTAGTGGTCCCCTTGGTCATTCTCACCCAGGTGGATTAATAGCAGGTCCAGACACTGGCCTCCGGACTTAAACCTATCTATAGACAAGAATAGTTCCTGCCATTTCATACCCCCCCCTTTTCCCTCCCAACGCATTTGATACCACTCTCGATCCAATCCCAGGTTCCTTCCATAGCTGCTAGCCATCGCTTCACGCTGAGTGTATTTTATGAAAGAATGCCCCACCACCCAAATAGAAATAAGCCGTGCGTCGGGCTTGGTGTAGGAAAGTACCATCTTGCCTGGCATGTTACCCCCATATTTCACTGTATATATGTTGTTTTAGTTGTATGTGTCACTGGGACCCTGCCAGCCAGGGCCCCAGTGCTCATAAGTGTGCCCTGCATGTGTTCCCTGTGTGATGACTAACTGTCTCACTGAGGTTCTGCTAACCAGAACCTCAGTGGTTATGCTCTCTCATTACTTTCTAAATTGTCACTAACAGGCTAGTGACCAATTTCACCAATTCACATTGGCATACTGGAACACCCTTATAATTCCCTAGTATATGGTACTGAGGTACCCAGGGTAATGGGGTTCCAGGAGATCCCCATGGGCTACAGCATTTCTTTTGCCACCCATAGGGAGCTCTGACAATTCTTACACAGGCCTGCCACTGCAGCCTGAGTGAAATAACGTCCACGTTATTTCACAGCCATTTACCACTGCACTTAAGTAACTTATAAGTCACCTATATGTCTAACCTTTACCTGGTAAAGGTTGAGTGCTAAGTTACTTAGTGTGTGGGCACCCTGGCACTAGCCAAGGTGCCCCCACATTGTTCAGGGCAAATTCCCTGGACTTTGTGAGTGCGGGGACACCATTACACGCGTGCACTATACATAGGTCACTACCTATGTATAGCGTCACAATGGTAACTCCGAACATGGCCATGTAACATGTCTAAGATCATGGAATTGTCACCCCAATGCCATTCTCCATGATCCCCTGAGTCTCTAGCACAGACCCGGGTACTGCCAAACTACCTTTCCCGGAGTTTCACTGCAGCTGCTGCTGCTGCCAACCCCTCAGACAGGTTTCTGCCCTCCTGGGGTCCAGCCAGGCTTGGCCCAGGAAGGCAGAACAAAGGACTTCCTCAGAGAGAGGGTGTTACACCCTCTCCCTTTGGAAAAAGGTGTCAGGGCTGGAAATGCTTTGATGGGCACAGATGGTGCCCATCTCTGCATAAGCCAGTCTACACCGGTTCAGGGATCCCCCAGCCCTGCTCTGGCGCGAAACTGGACAAAGGAAAGGGGAGTGACCACTCCCCTGACCTGCACCTCCCCTGGGAGGTGCCCAGAGCTCCTCCAGTGTGCTCCAGACCTCTGCCATCTTGGAAACAGAGGTACTGCTGGCACACTGGACTGCTCTGGGTGGCCAGTGCCAGCAGGTGACGTCAGAGACTCCTTCTGATAGGCTCTTACCTGTGTTGCTAGCCTATCCTCCTTCCTAAGTAGCAAAACCTCCTTTTCTGGCTATTTAGGGTCTCTGCTTTGGGGGATTCTTTAGATAACGAATGCAAGAGCTCATCAGAGTTCCTCTGCATCTCTCTCTTCACCTTCTGCCAAGGAATCGACCGCTGACTGCTCTGGACGCCTGCAAAACCGCAACAAAGTAGCAAACACGACTACTGCAACCTTGTATCGCTGATCCTGCAGCCTTCTCAACTGTTTTCCTGGTGGTGCATGCTGTGGGGGTAGTATGCCTCCTCTCTGCACTAGAAGCTCCGAAGAAATCTCCTGTGGGTCGACGGAATCTTCCCCCTGCAACCGCAGGCACCAAAAGACTGCATCACTGGTCCTCTGGGTCCCCTCTTAGCATGACGAGCATGGTCCCTGGAACTCAGCAACTCTGTCCAAGTGACTCCCACAGTCCAGTGACTCTTCAGTCCAAGTTTGGTGGAGGTAAGTCCTTGCCTCCCAACGCTAGACTGCATTGCTGGGTACTGCGTGATTTGCAGCTGCTCCGGCTCCTGTGCACTCTTCCAGGATTTCCTTTGTGCACAGCCAAGCCTGGGTCCCCAACACTCTAACCTGCAGTGCACGACCTCCTGAGTTGTCCTCCAGCGTCGAGGGACCTTCTTTTGTGACTTCGGATGAGCTCCGCTTCACTCTTCTTTGTAGTGCCTGTTCTGGCACTTCTGCAGGTGCTGCCTGCTTCTAAGAGGGCTCCTTGTCTTGCTGGGCACCCCCTCTGTCTCCTCACGCAATTGGTGACATCCTGGTCCCTCCTGGGCCTCAGGAGCATCCAAAAACCCTAACCATGACCTTTGCAGCTAGCAAGGCTTGTTTGCGGTCCTTCTGCGTGGGAATACCTCTGCAAGCTTCTTCACGACGTGGGACATCCATCCTCCAAAGGGGAAGTTCCTAGTCCTCTTCGTTCTTGCAGAATCCACAGCTTCTACCATCCGGTGGCAGCTTCTTTGCACCCTCAGCTGGCATTTCCTGGGCATCTGCCCACTCACGACTTGAGTGTGACTCTTGGACTTGGTCCCCTTGTTCCACTGGTACTCTCGTCTGGAAATCCATCGTTGTTGCATTGCTGGTGTTGGTCTTCCTTGCAGAATTCCCCTATTACGACTTCTGTGCTCTTTGGGGAACTGAGGTGCACTTTACACCTACTTTTCAGGGTCTTGGGGTGGGCTATTTTTCTAACCCTCACTGTTTTCTTACAGTCCCAGCGACCCTCTACAAGCTCACATAGGTTTGGGGTCAATACGTTATTCGCATTCCACTTTTGGAGTATATGGTTTGTGTTGCCCCTATACCTATGTGCTCTCATTGCAATCTATTGTGACTGTACATTGCTTGCATTGCTTTCTATTGCCATTACTGCATATTTTTGGTATTGTGTACATATATCTTGTGTATATTTGCTATCCTCATACTGAGGGTACTCACTGAGATACTATTGGCATATTGTCATAAAAATAAAGTACCTTTATTTTTAGTATATCTGTGTATTGTGTTTTCTTATGATATTGTGCATATGACACCAGTGGTATAATGGGAGCTTTGCATGTCTCCTAGTTCAGCCTAAGCTGCTCTGCTAAGCTACCTTTTCTATCAGCCAAAGCTGCTAGACACCTCTTCTACACTAATAAGGGATAACTGGACCTGGTGCAGAGTGTAAGTACCCCTTGGTACCACTACAAACCAGGCCAGCCTCCTACACTGGAACACCACCTGCAAAACAAAACACAACATTAGGCACTCCCCCCAAAACCCAAGATGTGCTTGCTGCGCACATAGAGTTGGTAACAGCCAGACCTCCATCTCCCTGTGTGCATAACCGCCTTCCTGCTGCACCCCTGCCTGCTCGCCTCTGTGGCCATCCCTATTCTGAACGAATGTGTTCCAAACCATTTTTCATCCACACCCAAGGCCTCTAGGCATTTTCACAGGACAGCCAGCAACTGAAAAGACGTTTCCTTCTGGCCATCTCTGTGCCGAAATACCCCTTTTGAAGAGTCCCTGCTCCAAGCCCTCAGCTGTTTACCCAAATTCAAAGGACATTACCCAACCATTGGGTACTCCTTCAAGAATACTGACATGTCAGCTCTGGCTTGATCTGTTTTTGAACAGCGCAAAAGCACACTGACTCCCTTCTGACTGATATAGACATCCTCCCAGGATACCCCCCTTGAATGTTTAGCCCCAATGAGCTTGGAAACATGAAAAGCCCCACAAAACATCTAGGACATTAAGGTACGGAAAAGAAGCTCTTCTCCTTTCCCTGCACAGATAGTAGGAAGCACCGCTACTATCTGCTTAAGCAGATCCAATGTAACTGGTCGCCTAGATGTACCCACCTGACCTACCTCCCTGGCCCACCCTTCTAACATCCCCTGACCCAGTTCCCCACTGACAGCCATAGCCCCACAACAGTTTCTCCATGAAGGCAATCGCTGCTAGTTTACCTGCTATTGTGACCTTAGATGGACTCCTCTCAATCAAACCTAGAATGAACTGCACCACATCTTCCAACCATTGCCAGGTCTCCCTCCCCCCCCCATTTTCTTGCTTCTGAACGCAAGATTTCCTGCCATGCCATTGCACAAGCCTTCCACGCAAGTCTTTCGTGCAGAAGGCGCCAATGAATTCACCACCAAGAGAAGCATCTTCTGTTGCCTATTCTCCACAACACTGCCCCATGGAACCTCTCCCACTGTGAACGAGAAAAAGCATCCACAATGTTATTGTCTACTCCCGAAACATGTGTTGCCCTGAACGAAATATCATTGCGCAAGCAACCCAGCACAAACACCCTCAACAATTGCAGCACTTGTGGGTCCCTTGCAGACTGCCTGTTCACTCCCTGCACCACTGCCAAGTTATCGACCCTGAAGACCACTTTTTGTTTTCCAGATTGGGACCCCGTACATAAACTGCCACTGCCAAGGGAAACAACTCCAAAAAGGCTATGCCCCGAGTTGTGATGATTCTGCCTCCTGTGTTCCTGACTGACCTTTACCTGCTGACCCCACCCCTCCTCGGTGGTCGCTAAAATGGTTGTACAAAATTTTGTCAGCACCATGGTATGCTGCCAGAGGTCCGAGTCAATTTCCCCTGTACTACACCTCAGGATCTACTGCCATGTGCGCCCAAAAATTCCTCGTCTTATTGCACACACGTATAACCCTCATAATTCCAGATGATATCCATTTATTTGAACAACGTAACTGAGCTGTCAGGGTACCGTTTGCAGTACATGCTGGCAAAAACTAAGAATGCCGCCGACCAGTTCTCAATAGTGAACGGCACCTGGGGAGCTTTGCAAGTTCACAGTCCTCCTCTCTCGATCCCTCTTTTGAATGCAGCGCCCTGTGGAACAGCTTTAGGATCTCCACATTCTCCACTTTCCATTTTTTTCTTTTGCTGCTAACACAAGATGGACCCCCACTGGCTTCGCTGTGGCCTTGTTTGGCAATTTCTTTACTTTAACCTCTTTACTTTTCTTTAATTTGCAATGGCCCTGACGTCCCCTCCACCGTCTCTGTTGTGCTGCCGTACTCTGCTCCCCCTGCCTTGGTATCCCTGGTTGCATTAGTGATCCTGACTGTCCCCTTTTCAGTCCCTGATGACCCATGCAGTCCTTTTTTGTCACCCCCCATCTGACTTCCTTTTTCCGTCGACATCCAGGATGTATACTCCTTTCATCAAGCGGGCCTCCCCACTACTACCAATATCTTTAGCTTCAATAGTCACCAATACCAACTTGTTGCCACTCACCACTGCCTTACCTGGTGTCAAGGTCGGTGGCCACTCTGGCGTCTTCCGTCTAGCCAGCTGCATCTTCTTATTTGTGGTCCATTCGTCTCCAGGACTCCCTGCAGCGTTTGGCCCCTGTAGCGACTTATAACAACTGTTATTGCACACATCCCCATGCCCATCCCCCACCACTACCACTCCTCCCCCTCTTTGCCATCCTCATCCCTGATCTCCCGTTCCTCTACACTCTCCTCTTCAAAATCCAGCCATGTTGAACACCAGTCGCATTCCCCATACTCACCAGGTGCCAACAAACTTGACAAAACCTCCTGCCCATACCCATGTAATTGCCTGTTTTCTTCTTCTGACTGGTGCCAAGTGGCCATATTGAGCCCTCTATGCCACTCCGATGTACCAGGACGTTGCCTCTTCGGTGCTGCAATGTCGACAGGCGCACCATCCAATCCTTCCAACGGGCCCAAAGAGGCTTCCTTGATATGCCCAGCCAAGGCGAAAGACTTTCCTGACGATTACATCCCGCAGGCCGCTCTTGGTCCCATCTTCTCTTCATCCCAGGGCAACCAAGCTATACTTAGCTCACCCAAGTCATGTCCTACTGAAGAAGATGCTTCCTGCAGATGAAAAAAATGGTGTGGTGTGCTGGTGCTATGCCTTTCCTGTCCTACATATGGCCTCCTATTCCCCTGCACCCCTTGCTGCTCCTCTCCCTGCTCCCACTTATCGCTGAGCCCCTCCACTCTCCTAACTCCTCCAGCCATGCACCTGACGGCCACCCTCCCTACTCACTCTCTGCCCCAAGGCGCAAACTCTCTGTTGAGATCCGGCCATATACCTTGCTGAGGGCTTGACCACTAGAGGACGCTCCCACCTCCGTGCCCCTAAGACCCCCTCTCTGTTCCTGGCCCCCTCTTCCCTTCTTCTCTTTCTCATCACTCCACCCCAACAAAGTGGGCCAAAGTGCTGACTCTGGTTTATCCCACCCCCTTCCGACACTCTTGAGCCCTCATCCTGCTTCCCCCCTTCATCTGCTCCCTCCCCTTTCCTCCCTACCCCTCAGGCCACTACTTGTCCTCAGCCCTTCCTTCACTGTACCCAGGCCCCCCCAACTCCTGCCCATCCTCCTGCTCTTCTGTAATATCTATAATTTCTGATGAGCTTTCTGTCTCCCTATCGTCCCTCCCTCCCCCTACCACTCTGCCTAAAAACACACTAACCCCTCCCCTTCTCCTCCCCTCTCTGCTATTATGGTCTGAGCACACGCCCTAACATCGCACCCATCTCCTACCCTTTTACCACAGCCGCATGTGGCTTCAGCTCGACACTGCGCACTGTCCTCCCCTCCTGCCAGAACCACACCCGAGCTTTCTACCTGCACACGGCAAGCCTTCCTCTCTGGCATGCTTTCACCTGGGAGTGGTGAGAAAGAATACCCTCTCTTGTTCTCCACTCATGCTCCTGAGCCCGCCGGATGCAATCGCAGGCGGCCCACTACCTCTACCTGTGTACGTGTGCTCCTAGCGCGGCTGTGAACAAGCCAAACCGGCCACTGCCACACCAGTTGCTGCTCTACGTGCAGGCCGAAGGCCCGCCAGTGCACCATCCTGCACCAGGTCCATACAGCCCACCTCCCTTAGAAGGTGGAGGGCCTGTTCGACCTTTTCGTCAGCTGATATCTTCGGACGCTGCAGGAGATGAATTCACCATTACCGCTAAGTGCGCTATTCTCCTCAGACACTATCGAGTGCTCATGCTGGACAGACTTTACGACTGCTCACGTGATAAATGGACTTTGAATTTTTAAATGCATAATCTGAGAATTTTTTTAATGCCCTACCTGACCATCAGTGACCGCATCACCTGTCTCAGAATGGTGGCTGTCCCTCAAAATGGCTCTGTAAAATACCTTGGGCCCAAGTGGAGCCACCATAGCCCAACGCGTCTTGAACTGCACCACCTTTCCCAATCCCCCCCGAGGTGGGGGGAGCCGGTGAGTCCTCCGGCAATACCCACCAAAACCCCATTCTTACTTTCCATGTCGATTTGCACTCCAAAAACGCTTGAAAATGTGAAAAACGTATATTGCACAAACTATTTTTTTTTACAATTACTATTTCAATTTGCAAATAAATGCGCAGTACTAGCAATTCATGTTTTTATAACGTTGTATGCCACTTTTTTTGGAACTTCTTAGCACTGTAAATTCCTTGAAAAGATAAAAGAATGTGCGGGCAGACAAACTCTGCGAACTGCAGGAAGTCAGAGGAGAGCCTTTAACTTACTTGCAGATCATCATACCCAGTGATGCTCAGTTTGGAAAATCCAAAATGATACTGCTGATCAGAGTTACTGGAATTATACGATTTTGTGGCTGTAGTATTTTCCATATATTTATGAATTTGCTGTATTTGCCACATAACCCATCATCTGCCACATAATCTATAGATTTAAAAAAATGTTCTTTTCAGCTCACACGAATCAAAGATAAAAACGCTGCAAGACATATCGCCTCACAGTGGGATTTCCTTTACAAAAGTTGACTGGTCTCCTTTACTTTTTATTTTATTTTTTATTTTTTTTAGGTCCTCATTCACCCTAGGCCTTATGTAAACCTCCTTTACTTTTCAACCAGAACGCAGGAAGTTTTCCTCGGCCAGGGGTTGCCTATTCCTCTCAAACAATCCTCAGACTGTCCCAGTTCTATGAGGATTTCAGAGCAGGGTGTAAAATCATTGGACAGATATCACAAATACTTTTCCATTCCAGCATTACTTACACAAACATCTATGCATCAATCTCCTGATTTCCAGTTCATTAATGACATCCAAAAATTCCCCTGCATCCTATCCTTTCCCCCCATCCTTTGATCCAATTCTGCTGTACAAAAAACATCCCTAAGCCATTCTGAGTGGCTTGGAGGGGTCTTTAAAGTCCATTTCTGCATATTTCTCGCCTCCCCAACAATATTGCATAAAATACAAACTTCTTATCTGCAATAGTGTCCCGACCTGGCCGCCCCTGCTGATCTTGAAATTGCCCAAAAATTATTAACTGGAGAGAGGGTTCAATTCCCCGATTCAATATACCTGAGATTGTTTCACATACTCCTTCCCAAAAGTGTCGAATATCAGGACATTCCCAAAACATGTGAATATCAGTTGCTTGAGTTAGACCACACTTTGGACATCTCAGCTCCTGCCCTCCTTTCATTTTAGATAGCTTCTCAGGGGAAATATAAACTCTATGTATCGTAAAATAATGATTTTTCCTAAGAGTGGCTGGTTTCACAATACAAAAAAGCATTTTTAATGACTCTTCCCACCACCTTTTAGCTGCCTCTTCTGGAAAAAATTTCCTCCACAAATCGCTGGGTAGTATGAACTTGCCATCCACCCCTTCCAGGATCCCCCAATACCAGGCAGACACTCCGTGGGAACCTCCTAGTGGGCTCGGGGTGATCTCGCTCAATGGGTTGAACATGCCAACATCTTCCTTAATCCCCTGAGCCCATTTTTTTATTTGTAAAAATTTCCACCTGGACAAAGAACCACCCGTCTTCGACTGCAGTTCCTCCCAAGAAAGAAAAATCCCTTCCGAAAACAAGTCTCCCCAATGTTCTAATCCTGCCTGTCTTATCGGTAGCGCCAAAACATCTCGAAAACATTCTGGGGTTCCCGGGGAATCCCAGATAGGTGCGTCAATGTTGTAGTAGGTGAGTTTCGCAGATTGCCTGATATGATACCAACTTTCTGCCAGCCCTCACAAAATTTTCAACCTTATCTTTTTGAAAAATTTAGGGTCCCCAAATTTAAACATAAAGTTAGTTGAAGCACCTTTGATACTAGAAGCCATTATCTTAAGCATTAAACCCATTGTCGTGGAGTCTGAAGCAAGAGACAAGAGTCTAAAATGTTTCAGAAGAAAGGCCCATGCATAATATTGCAACTCAGGTAGTGCCAAACCGCCCTGAACCTTACGCTGACGTAACTTCTTCTGAGAGATTCTAACACCCTTAGATCTCCAAATAGAATCACTTATAAGGCGCTGCATTTTTTCTATATATATTTTCTGCATAGGAATTGGGGAGGTAGAAAACAAAAAGTTCCACTTCAGAAGGATAGCCATTTTTACCAGATTTACTCTGCCTATTATCGTTAATGGAAGATGAATCCAACCTTGTAGTAAACTCTTACATTCCGCCAACAATTTTAACTGGTTCCTCTCCGCTAGCTGATTGATATTTTGAGGTATCAAAATTCCCAAATATCTAATTTCCTTTTTACAATAAACAGATTTATACTCCATATTCCAAGCCATGATCTCTGTTTTTTCCACATTCACTTGATAGCCAGACACCTTACCAAACTTCTCGGCCAGTTTAAGGATCTCGGGGAATGCAGTTACTAAATTATCTGTATATAGCAAAAAATCGTCAGCATAAAAAGCAAGCTTCCTCTCCCAGCCCTGACAACTAAAAGGAGAGATCATCATATTCCGCCAAATTTTCCTTGCAAATGGTTCCATATATAAGTTGAATAGTACAGGGGATAGCGGACAACCCTGTCTACTGCCCCTAGCTATAGCTATCGGCCCAGTAAGGTTCCCATTCACTAATATTCTAGCTATAGGAGCCCTATATATCTGATTCACTACCCCACAGAGGTTGTTTCCCAGTTTAGCTTTTTTTAGCAAAAGTTTCAAGTAGACCCAGTTTACCTGGTCAAAAGCTTTTGCAGCATCGACTGTAATAACCCCCAAGGGGGAATCCAACGATACTGCCATATCTATAGCCCCGATTAATTCGTATGTCAACTCATGCAAATACCTCCCCTTCGAAAAGCCCTTCTGGTCAGGGTGAATTAGGCTATTTGCTACCTTATTTAATCTATCCGCCACTGTTTTAATAAACAGCTTATAGTCACTATTCAGTAATGAGATAGGTCTATAAGAAGAGCAATAAGTTGGTTTTTTCCCGGGATTCGGAATCCATGTAATGACTGCTTCATTCCACAAAGCCGGCATACTTATCTCATAAAAAAAAAACTTGCCAAATAACTCAACAAAAATCAGGGTAATTACATCACCTAATGCTTTATACAACTCCACCGAAATGCCATCAGGGCCCGGGGCTTTCCCTTCCTTACCCCTAGCTAGGGCCGCCCGCACTTCCTCAACCGTAATAGGGCCATTAAGAAATTCCTGATTCTGCTGCGAGATTTCTGGTAACACATCCTGGGCTAGCCAATCCTCCACCATTTCTTCTCGCACCTCTGCCTGCTCTGTATACAAAGATGTGAAAAAGTCTTGAAACCCTCGTTCAATATCTTCCGTACAAAACAGTTTAACACCAGTATCTTCAGCCGCTATTTCCTTAATATGGCCCCTAACTTGATCTGTTTTAGCTTTCCAGGCGAGCAGTTTCCCTGAACTCTCCCCTTATTCCAAATGTTTTAGTTTGCTACCCTCCCATCTCTTAACCATACGCGCCTGTAAAATATTTGCTATTCGTGTTCTTAGCTCAGCCAATTCCGCTCTTCCTGCTTCCTCCTGGGCCCCTTCCCCTTTACCAACCAATTTCTCGCTTTTTATTAACATTTCCTACTCTAACATGTTTATTTAATCTCTAAATACTTTACGTTTATGACATGAAATACTCTTAATTTCCCCTTGCATTACAGCCTTAAAGGAGTCCCAAACCGTTGATAACGATGCTGAGCCTATATTAACCTTAAAAAAACCTTCAGTCTC
The DNA here is from genome assembly GCF_031143425.1 of Pleurodeles waltl. NCBI lineage: Eukaryota > Metazoa > Chordata > Amphibia > Caudata > Salamandridae > Pleurodeles > Pleurodeles waltl. The sequence goes on along the minus strand of NC_090439.1, from coordinate 703,739,807 downwards.
TCTGCGTAATTGCACCAAAACATCCTCATCCAACAATAGTGCGCGCTCCAATGTCCACCTCTTAAACATTCTTCTCTGTGGGAGCGTCAGATGCAACATTACCGCTGCATGGTCTGATAAATGCGGGGTAAATATTCAATCCTATCAAAATTTTCCAACAATCTATCATTCACTAAAAGATAATCAATACGTGAAGCATGGCTATATTTCTTGTTAAAAAAAGAGAAGACTCTAGCCCCCCCTTCCCTCTTCTGCCAAATATCACACAGACCGTAATCCTTCATCATTCTCCTTGAATAATGTTGTGATTTTGGCGTGCCTAAGGATCTACAAGTATCCGTTCTATCCAATCTATTATCCAGCACCACGTTAAAATCCCCCGTCATAATAACCGAATGTGAAAAATCGATTAGCTGAGAAAACACCCTTTTAAGAGGTTCAATATCATCACAGTTCGGGCCATAGAATCCAACCAATACCAGAGTTACCTCACCAATCTGAATTCTTACTATGACCCAGCAACCAGCTTGATCTGCCCTTGTTTCTAAAATTTCCGGTCTAGCTTGTAGTCCCTGTTTAACCAAAATAGCTACTCCCCTTGTGTGAAAATTGTTGGTGGTGCAAAAACACATTTGCACCCATTTTTGGGCCTTGAATAACTCCTTACACTCATCTACAGCCAAATGAGTTTCCTGTAAAATAAGAATTTGTGCCGGAGAATCTTTTAAGTATTGTAAGATTTTATTCCGTCTTGATTTCGTCCTTAAACCATTAATATTCCAAGAAAGTAATTTAATCGTAGACTTCCCCTCCCCCTGTCCTTTATTCAATCTAACCATTCCAAACTAACCCGCCTTCCCTCTGCCTCGGTGAATGAGGAACTATTTCCACGCAAAACTCAAAATCAAAAAAACCAAAGAGAAAAGAAACCCCCCCCCCACCTAATATCTTCCCCTCCCAACACCCTCCCATCGGGGACCCCCCCACTATATCAGCCCGCATGGGCCTTGTTTTAGAGCACCCCACCTACCTGGGAGCTTTTTTAAGATTTCAAGAAAACTTATTTTGCATGATCGGTCTGTTCCTTTTTTATAAGTTCTAACAGCTCATCCGCCCTGACTGTCTCCCTTATACAGTATTATAAATTTTATTGTTATACATTACCCGCAAAAATGCTGGGAACTTCAACTGTGCCGTAATTCCTAGCTTTTTAAATTCATCCAACCTTTTCCCCAATTCCCACTGCCTGTCCATTGTAATCTTAGATAAATCGGATCTAATCTAGAATGTCACATTTTCAACTTTTAGTGATTTCTGTTTCAATGCACTACTCAAAATGTTTTCCTTTAAATGATAAGTTAGGAAATTAACCAAAATTTTCCTTGGTCTAGTGCTGTTTGGCCGCCTCGTGAAAGGGTCACGATGGACTCTCTGAATATCCTTTTCAATCTCTTCTCGACTCTCTTCCAATTCGCACACAGATTTAATAAGGGAAACCACATATGACTTCAGATTAGCTCCTTCTGCTCCTTCCGGGACTTTTAACAGCTTTATGTTATTTCTACACAAATAATTCTCCAATTGCTCAATTTTTACTTGTAATCCTTGTTCTTTTTTATTTAAGTCTCAAATCTCATCCTTCTGGTGTTTTAACTCCTCCTTCATCCCTCCTACCGTCTCCCCCAATGACTGAATCCTCTCCATTAAGTTATCAAACTTTCTTTCCAGTACCTCACAGGCCTCTCTAATTTCCCCTTGATTGCTCTCCGAGCTTGCAAAGCCTTTTTTTATGTCCTCCGAAGTGGCGAGAATCATCTCCTCCATGGAAAGGCTATATCTTGGGTCGGGGGCCAGGGACTGGGGAAGAGGGGGGCTGGTGGCTACTTCTGCCGCAACTCCTACCTCCTGTAAATTACCACCTTGACTCAATAAAGCCTCAAAACCGGCTTGTATATTCTCCTGGTGAGCCAAATTGTTAGTTAAAGGGGGAGGGTTACTTACACCCCCCTCACCGGAGTCTGCATTATTTCTGGTTGCTTAGTCATATAGGTATCCATTTTTCCTTGTCCTGGTACCAGCACAATGTCTGGCCTAGCCTTAAAATAAGCTCTTAATGAGGGCCCAAATCTGTGCTTATTATTTTTTTTGGGTCTTCCCTCACTTCCTTTTTTCTTTATTTTGAGTAAACAGTTCGCTAGGTCTGAAGTTTTGCCTTTAGTCTTACCCTGACTGCCAGTACCTTCCTTATCTCTTTTTTCCTCCCCCAAACCCAGCCCCCCCACCTGCAGGGTATTAACAGAGGGCAGAGGTGAGGGAGGACTCTTATCTGCAGTGTCTCTGGCCCCCACAACACCCACTACCTTACTTATTTTTTCTGTATTCAACAGGGATGAAGAAAGGCGCGTTACCGCGCTGTCCAGCTCCCGGGACACCTTCCCAGGAGCCTTGCCGGTGCTGAATCTGGCAGTACCCCTGGCCCCCGCAACACCCACCACCTTACTTGTTTTTCCTATGTTCGGAGAGGGTGAAGAAAGGCGCGTAGTCGTGCTGTCAGGCTCCTGGGACTCCTTCCCAGGAGCCTTGCCGGTGCTGACTCTGCCCGGATTCCCCCGGAGGGGAATCCTCGCTGAGCCTCTTCGCACCCGGCGGAGCTTCAGCGCGGCACGGCCCCAGTGCCGGAGCCTCCCGCCGGGTGCCTCACCCGGAGCCTGGAAGAGCCGGGTCTCCGAAGTTTGTGCAGTCGAGTGGCACATTCAGCCGATCACTGCATACGCGTGCCACGCCCCCAGGAACAGTGGGAGGTGCGTCTAGCGAGCTGCGGCCGCTACGCAACCCGCCATGTCCCCCTCAGTGGTCACTTTGTTGCTTATTGCAGCATGTGGATGTTAACCTGCTCCTAATGAGGAGCAACCGTGGCCCAGACAGTGTTAACTTGCGTAAAAAATGACTAAAGGATGAAGTAATACAGTTACAAACTGTGCTGCCTGACGCCCCATAACTTGAAATAATTTGACTTTTCTTCCTGCATAATTTAGTCAAGACTTCGGCATAGTTTGATCCCTCCCCTACCCCCTAATTCCAGTGACCCAGCCTTAGACTGAGGAGAGCAGCCGAGAAACTTAACATTTATGTGATTTTTACTTTGAAAACTAAAAATTAGCTTATGACCCTCCGGACCTCGTACTTCAAAGAGCAACCCATCATTACAAGGGTGGCAAAACAAAAAATTTATTCAGCAGAATAATACTGTTGTGTCATGAATTTAATTGTGTTTATTTTTATGACTATGTTTTACAGCACCTTTCCCACTCCTTTAGCCTTATTGCCTACTCTGCACATAATTGTTGACATAAGTCATTAATGTATTCCCTGTTAATATCACATGAACATCTGTGCTATGTTTCAGTTCAGCAACAGACAGTTGTGCGATGTTTACGGAGGCGAAAAAACGACCTAACACAAATTGTTGCACGAAACCGAGAAATTACATGCATTTTAAAAGTCCATGTTGAATAACAGGAAACTAAATGTATGTCACCTTCAATTAAATTAATGTTTTTTCGAAGAGGAGAACGAGAATGTGTTGCTTTATAATAAAATTCCAAGTCTGTATTTGCAAAGAAAACAGACTGGAAAGACGTAATGTACCATGCCTTTTATAGAGGGGAAGGGAAGTAGTTTGCATTGGTGCAGCAGGTGCAGTAGCCTAGAGGCCTGTGGGGCCCACTGAACCCTGATTATTGTTATATTTTACACTTCAAACAACGATCAGGGGCTCCATTTCCTTCCTTGCACTAGTGTCCTTGACACACTGGCTACGCTGCTGTAAAGGGATATAGAAACACATTAGGTGAAGTTGAACTACCACATATTACAGCTATGGGTATCATGCTATTGAGGGATACAATGACGTAAAGCAAGTCAATTCACTCAATGCAAGTGGAGTGGATAGATCAGCTAAAACATACGGTTCCTAATTTAGATTGTGGGACATGTTTACAGTGTAATGCCAAGTTTACGCACCATGCGAAACAATGAAGGATTCCGAAGCACTCCTGTTTCAATCGAGTAGTACAGATCCGCAAAACACCAGTGAGCTTGTCAATATAACCTCTGTATTCGCGGAGTGCAGTCATATTGTCTTTTGACATGGCAGTCTGTTCCAGGTTACCAAAATGGGTGAAAGCCGGCCCCACTCTCTTTATCCTCGTTCTCATGACACGTTTGAGAGAACAACACACCCAACCATTAGAAACCTGAACAAGAACTGAAATATCACGTTAGCTTCTGCAAGTAGAGTTCACACAAACACACAGGTGCATAAGTAGGTACTGAGAAACACACAAACAGCCACCCATGCCCATACAAAGCAACACACACACACACACTGACTAATCTGTGCATCTATACGCGTGGTCATTTGGACAGACAGATCCACATGAATCAGCAGCCGTACTCGCTACACTAAGCTGTTGCATAGGCAGCATTTCGTTGCCGTGTAAGCACAGCACATGTAGAAGCACACAGTCAGGCACTCATAGCCATGCATATTATGCGTATTGGTACATATGCAAAAGAAAGAATGATATGGTGTGTGGGTGCATGGATTTATGATTGCATTAATGGATAGGTTAAACGTATGGGTACAGTGTGGACATACATGAATTGATATGTGTTACAAATGGGATCTCTAGTTGGCAGAGGTATACACTTTTATCCAAGTAGTGACCACAATCCTAGTCAGTGTAAGTCACACAGAATCCAAATTATCCTGTGCCCACTCTCTGGTAGCTTGGCACTGAAGTCAGGCTTAATTTAGAAGGCAATGAGTAAAGTATTTGTGCAATAAATTATACAGTAACACAGTGAAAACACCACAAAAATACACTACACGTTTAGAAAAATAGATAATATTTATCTGAACAACGTAAGGTAAAAACAACAAAGATTCAATAAGTACAAGCTAAAATGTCACTTTTGAAAGGTTTAAAAGAGTCAGAGTCTTAATCCTTGGAAATAGACAGCTGTCTCTTTGTTACACACAGTACCTGGTATGTGTAAAAAATAACGAAGCACAGAGACCGCAGAGGAGAAGATGCCTGGAAAAATAAGGTGTGCGTCAGATTTCTGGTGCGACACAGACAATGCGTTGTTTCTTTCCACGCTGCAAGGGGCTTGCATCGTTTTTCGGCACGTAGTCTTAGTTTCTTACTGCGATGCTGGGATATTTTGACACCTAGTGACAATGTGGGAAAATCCTTGACGCGCTAGAAGAAGGCATGAGTACTGCATTGATACGGTAGGCAATGCGTTGAATTTTCCGTCACAAGGCAGGCGCTGTGTCAAATTACCACTTGGGAAGTCAGGCTGCGTCGTTGCGGTCGGCTGTGCAGTGATTTCTCAGTCGCAAGGCAGGCTTTGAGTTGATTCTGGCAGGCGGTGAGTCGATTTTCGGCACACAAGGAGCTTCCCGAAGAGATTAAGGGGGTCATTTTGACCTTTGCGGTCTTTTTGAAAGACCGCCGAGGGACCGCCGTGCGGAAGACCGCCAGTGGTGGAAATCCACGGCAGTAAGCCGGGTCAAAATACCGCCGGCGGTATAGTGACGGCCGCCGGGCTGGAGACCCAGGTCTCCAGCCCTGCGGGCGGAACGGAGAACCAGCGGATGACCATGGCGGTAATCGCCATGGTCATAATTCCATGAAGGGAGACCGCCAGCCTGTTGGCGGTCTTATCGCCGGTTCTCCGCCTTCCGCCAGGGTCGTAATGACCCCCTAAGTCTTTTTGGCTCTGAGACTTCACACAACAGGAGGCAAGCTCAATCAAAGCCCTTGGAGAGCCCTTTTTGGGAAGGCAGAGTCCTTCTCAGCAAAGCAGTCCAGATGATACCTCTGGGCAGCCAGGCAGCTCCTCTTGACAGGATGCAGTTGTAGGTCCAGAAGTGCCTGAGTTGGTGGGGTCAGAGAACAGGTTTATATACCCAAAATGCCTTTGTAGTGGGGGAGACTTCAAAGAGTGGTTTTGAAGTGCACAAGTTCTCCTTTCAGTATAGTCCTGTCTGCCAGGGACCCAGTAGGTGGTTTGGCAGTCCGTTTTGTGAGGGCAGGCCACTAGCCTTTGAAATGTAAGTGTCAGACCCTCCACCCTTCCAGTCTAAGAAGACCCATTCAATATGCAGATGAGTGCACGTGACTGAGCGTCCTGTGTTTGTGGATATCTGACTGAAATGCACAAGGAGCTGTCAACCAGCCCATCCCAGATGTTGATTGGATACAGGCTGCAAGGCACATATGGTTTTTAAGTGCAGAGAAATGCTCACTTTCTAAAAGTGGCATTTCTAAAATAGTTACATAAAATCTAACCTCACCAATCAGCAGGATTTTCTATTACCATTCTGGCCATACTAATTATGACCTAGTTACCCCTTTCAGATCAGAATACACCACTCAAAAAGCATATGAGGGCAGTCCTAATGCCAGCCTGTGAAAGGAGCAGGCCTCACAGTAGGGGAAAACAAATTTAGGAGTTTTTCACTACCGGACATATAAAACACATATGTACATGTCCTGATTTTTACCTACAGGGCACCCTGCCCTATGGGTTACTTAGGGCCTACCTTAAGTGTGACTTATATATAGAAAAGGGGGAGTTTAAGGCTTGGCAAGTACTTTTAAATGCCAAGTCAAAGTGGCAGTGAAACGTCACACAGAGGCCTTGCAATGGCAGACCCGAGACATGGTTAAGGGGGTACTTATGTGGGTGGAACAATCAGTACTGCAGGCCCACTAGTAGCTTTTAATGTTCAGGCCCTAGACACATGTAGTGCACTTTACTAGGGACTTATTAGTGCACTTAACTAGGGACTTATAAGTAAATCAAATATGCCAATTGGGAGTGAACCAATGTTACCATGTTTAAGGGAGAAAACACATGCACTTTAGGACTGGTTAGCAGTGGTAAAGTGCGCAGAGTCCTAAAACTAGCAAAAACAGTGTCAGAAAAGTGAAGGAAAGCAGGCAAAAAGTTGGGGGATGACCACCCTAAGGCTGTCAGGTCTAACAATATGTGGATGGATTATTGAATGTAGGTTGATGGGTGGATGAATTCATGTCTGTAGGTTGACGAAAGAAGGCATCAGGGTAGGAGAATAGATAGATGAAACCATGATTATGGCTGGATGGTTAGAGACAGTGGCTGTGGCCAAGGATGGATCCACGTCTTCAGACAGCCACTGGATGAGGTCTTAGGAAATCCATTGACTTTTAGTGGGAAAGCTCAGAAAGGGAAAATTTTGGATTTCGTGCCCAGAGACTGTCCTTTGCCAGCTGGATACTTTTTGTGCTTTCACTCGGTGGAGATTTTTGGCTTTGGACTTAATCACTTTTTAGGATCTTGGATTCCTCCAGGCGGGAAGACTGCAGGCTGTAGCCAGAGAGCTCCACAAGGCCGTATTCCATGTCTGAAAACTGCTGCTGGATAAGATTTGCTGCTGACGGGAAGAACATAGTGGAAGCAACCTGAATCTTTGTCAAAGTGATGGTGCACCTTTGTTGATTGATTTGGCAGATTGGTCTCCCATAAGTTCTCAGTTCAGGCAAAAGTTTTTAAGCCCCAGATTTCAAGACACTTTAGGCAGAGTACACTTTGACATCTATCAGCAGTCTGGGACGGCTCCCCAGTGCCGTTGGAACTGGAGCTGAGCTGAAAGAGAGGCAGGCCTAGGTGTGAGCCACATCTGTCAGTGACTGGGTCGGCACCCTTTGAAGTTCATGATGGGACAGTACAAAGCCACCCACGCCACCCTTCTAAAGAAGGAAAAACACATCTCTGCACCAAGCCTTTTGTACAGCCTGGGAGCAATCCACATCTCACCTAAGGGGAGCCCTTCATCAGGCAGGTGACACTGGACATTGGGAGAAAGGCACTTGTGGATTTGGCAGGACAATTACAGCGTTCTAAAAGTGTTGTTTTCAAAACTAGTAATATGATATCTAACTGTACCATTGTGGTGGATTTTAAATTACTATTGAAACGAGTCCTTGAATCAACTGTCTAGCTGCTCCCAAACTGAAATGAAGCATTATAACTTGTTATAGTGTATCCCATTGTTTTCCTATGGGAGATGCAGCCTTGCTAAAGTGCAACATGACTGGGTTTTTTTCACTGCTAGGACATGTCCTACATGGGCATTTGGGTCCTACCTTGAGGGTGACTTATAAGTATTAAAATGAGAAGTATAAGCCTGGCAAAAGATTTATTTTACAAGGACAACATGGCAGTTTAAAACAGCTTACCGAGGCTGCAGGAGCAGGGCTGGAGACATGCTTTGTAGTACTTCTTTAATGGATGGTACAATGACTACTGCAGTCTCCCAGTGGCATATAATATGGCAATCCTGGTTACGTGTTGTACCATCTACTTGGGACTTATAAGTAAATTAAAGGTGCACCTTAGGGATATGTCAATTTTACCATGTTTACAGGGAGAGCACAAGCATTTTACCTCTGTTTAGCAGGCATGAAGCACACATTCCTATGGCTAACAAAAATGGGATCAGTGAAAGAAAGAAAGGTAAAATCTAGGGGAATACCACACAAAATATTTTATTTTCCAATACTTATTGTTAGACCTGGCGTCCTTGGTGTGGCTTCCCCTAACTTTTTTCCTTCTGACCTCCTGTTTTGCTGACTTCGTTTTTGCTGGCTATTGGGTTCTGGGCACTTCACCACTGCAGACCAGTGCTAAAGTGTATGTGTTCTTTCCCTAAAATATGGTAACATTGGCTTATCCAGAAGTGGCATATTTAATTTACTTATACGTCCCTAGGAAACTGCAATACATGTGCCTAAGGCCTGTAAAGTAAATGCTACTGGTGAGCCTGCATCACTGATTGTGCCACCAACTCTAGTAGTCCTTTAAACATGGATCAGGCCTGCCATGGCACAGCCTGTGTGTACAGTTTGAAACTTCAATGTTGACCTGGCAAGTTAACCCTCTTGCCAGGTCCAAACCTTACTTTTTAATGCATATGTCACCCGTAAGGTAAGCACAGGACAGCCCCAAGGGCAGGGTACAGTTTATTTAAAAAGTTGGACATGTACTATTAAGTTTTACATGTCCAGGTAGTGAATAACTCCTGAATCTGTTTTTCACTACTATAAGGCCTATCTTTTCCATAGGTTAACACTGTGTTTGCCTTAATACTTTTTATAAGTGTAATTTTCATTTGGGACTAGATAGGTATTTTGAGTGTGGTGTCTCTGGATTCACAATTTAAAATCACAACTTATGGTGAAGTTGGATTTAAAGTTGCAAGTCTGAAGATTTCACTTTTAGAAAGTTGTCATTTTCTTACTTTAACTATTCTGTGCCTCTGCCTGTCTCTGAGTACACGTCTGGGTAGGTGACAGCTGGGCTCCTGTGTATTCCATCTAGACAGCCACACACAAAGGGGGCATAGGTGCGCCTTATGGGCCATCTACATCCTGACAGGCCATTAACATCTTGATGGGTCACCCTGGGCAGAATGGGACAGGGGAGCTAACACTTACATCTGAATAGGCTGGGTCCTGAGTCTTCACAAAGGGTTGCATAGTCTTCGGTAGGGCATCTGGATCCAGGGAAGGAAGGGAAGGGACTTTGTGCACTTTAAATGCCTCTCTGAAGCCTTTCCCACTTCAAAGGCACAACTGGGTACTAGTATGGGACCCAAACCCCACCAGATCAGTACACCTCTGGACCTGAGGACATTCCACCAAGAGGAAGGACTGCTTTGCTGTCGAAGAGACTGTCACTCTGCTGGAACTTTGCTGGACTTTGCTGGACTCCTGATTTGCTATGCCTTTCCTGCTGCCCCCCATGCCTGGGAGTGAGAAGGACTGGACCTGAATCTCTACATCCCTAGAATCAAAGTGACTCCAAGGGCTTGCTGGCTTGCCTCCTGTTTTGAAGACTCAGGTACATGTAAGACTTAACTCACCACTAGTACAGCTTCTGGACCCTGCCACCTGAGAGTCCTACCCTGCCAAGTGGTGCTAATCCAGTCCTGGACCCTTGGAAGTGGGTTCTGCAGTTGCGTTCTCTGAAAATCCACGCTTCGCTATCACTGTGGAGATCGGTACCACTGCATCTCTCCTCAATGCCAATGCATCACAGTTTGTGTGGCTCAGGATCAACGCAACACCATCAGCCCCAGTGCATCACCTGCGCATCCTTGGCTGCGCAGCTCAACATATTCCCAGTTTACCTCTTACTTTGATTTAATTCTTACCCTGGTTCCTGAGAAATTAAATACAGTCAACAAAGAATTTGAGGTAATTTTAAATACATTTTGCACAGATCCCACTGAGCCTCACACCTAGAAGTCCTCCCTCCTTGAGGAGGTAGGCTAGAGACTCCGATACACCGGGTGACTAGAATGCTGAACCGATGATGAAGCATGTCACTAGTTTCTAGCTGGTGAGTGTCTCTTAAAAAACTCCTGGAGACTCCTGATTCAGACAGGCATTTTTAGGACTCCATTGTTTAGTGATTATTGATTTTCCACTGGAAGTTGGGTGGCTGCATCCCAGAATACTTCTTTATTCTCCCATATTTTATTGTTTTTCGTTTCAAGCAGAGCACAGCTGTGGGAGAACCACACACACACTGTTGTGTCAATGAAGCGTTTCTTGAGTTAGGGTATTCTTCAATAGAAGCCAATCAAATTGATTTTGACTTCTTTCCTTTCCTTCTTTTGACACCATGACAGAATACCTCAGGCTAACCTTTACTGATGAAGACATTGACATCATTTTGTCAGGTCCCCCTCTTCTGAGTGACATCAATATTACCTAGACCATTGCACAAACTGACGATTGGGACTCACTTATCGATTTAAAACAGTAACAGATACGAACAGTGATACATGGTGTGATGATGACTGAGTATTTACAGACAAACTCAGCATCCAAAGGATTGTAGGTGAGTAATGCACCATGAATTTTCCTCAAAGATGATGCCTTCAGCAAAGACTGGTCACTGATATCCTAGAGCTGTACATGAAATTTGCTGGTACTTATCATCAAAACAGTTAAATGTTTGTCTAAGGCCTTGACTATTAAAATTCAAAGCAGTGAAAATAAATTAAAATCCATGGTACAAATATCTGTGTACAAAAAAGACTGGAGGAAATCAACAAAGATGTCACTGATATGAAAGATTTCCTCGCACAATCAACGTTTCAGAAACTGAGCAAAGAAGTTAAATGCTTTTCTCATGAAAAAGTATATTCCTACTTTATGAGTGAATACATGCCTTCTAAGGATAAGGAGAATAGACAGACTGACCACATCTCTTCAGATGGTAGCTTGATTGACTTTGCAGGCTGGAGCAGTAGAGAAGAGAATAAGGGAAGAAGCAGCAGCACAGGGGGAAACTGGGCTTAGTATCAACACTGGCAGGGACCAGGCTTTGGACCAAAAAACCCACCCTTTTTTCCAGCAATTGCCACCACCTGCTTGTGTGTGGATGAATCCATTCTTGCCCAGTCAGCCATAGGGATATCCTCTAATGTTTAGACACACTTTTTTAGGGACAGGCCAGAATCAACCAAGTAGGAAAAAAGTAGAAGGAAATCTGATGGGAAGACACAAACCGGGGTGCCCAAACCAAGAATAGAACCAAGGATCAAATCCCAGGAACAAGCATGAATGCTCCTTAGTGTTCAATCTAAAGAGGAAAGCATTGACGTCAGTGCAGATTTCGGTCCTAAATAAAGGACTTTTGTTTGTCTCCACTCCCACCTTTGACCATTTTCCCCTACATTGTGAAATCACGAAATCCTAAAGGCAGATATAACTATGTGCCTTTTTGAAAGATAAACAAGAACCAGAAGACGCTGGCAACACCAACCTATGGACAAGATCAACATTCTGCCTCCCTACAGCAGCAATTCCTGTCAAAATGATGACTTTTGAACACACAGGCCCTCATTACAACCCTGGCGGTCCAAGACTACCAGGGCTGTTTTGGCTGAAGCACCACCAACAGGCTGGTGGTGCTTCAGAGGGGATTATGACCGCGCCGGTAGCGCTGCCCAGGGGATTACGAGTCCCCCTACCGCCAGCCTTTTCCTGGCAGTTTGAACTGCCAGGAAAAGGCTGGTGGTACGGGGAGTCGCGGGGCCCCTGGGCGTCGCACGGCCGCAACACCGCCGGCTCCATTTGGAGCCGGCTCCCATGTTGCGGCCCACATCCCCGCTGGGCCGGCGGGTGGAAACAGTCATAATGGGCACTGCGGGAGTGCGGCCGCACAGCGGTTACAACTTGGAGGGCGGCGGTTGCCGCCCGCCAATGTTGTTATGACCCCCACTGTCTTTAAGGAAATTGAATCAATTGATGAAATAAAATTTAAAACCTTCCATACTATCACTCATAATGAGTTAAAGGCATTAAAAAAACTGGCTAGCGACCTGGATATTGTCATCAAGCCAACCGAATGGGGGGGCACATTGTACTCCTCACAAGGACTGATTATGTAACCAAATGCAAAGGCTTGCTATCAGATCGGAGACAAAACAAGATAATTACAGAGCATCTTTTAAGCACCTGCAGACCACAATTCATAATATGGCTGAAGAAACAGAGATTAGTGGATGGATTTATAAAAATAAGCTGGCTTTCTGGTGAACAAGGAATGTACTTCCCTTTAATAGTACTTTCTACCTAAAATGCATGAAAACAAAATACTCCCCCTAGGTTGTTCAATAGTATCCATTTTTTAAACTTTATCACAATTTGCAGACTTTTGACCCACTGTACACCGTACACCGGCCTATCTCAAGGATTCTAGAGATCTTTTACTGCTACTAGGTGACATACATTTTGATACATCTATTAACCTATTGATTGACTTAGATACAGACAATATTTACACCAGTCTGCCTCAGAATGTCACTTTGGAAATCTTAGAAGAGTTCCTTTGATAGAAACCAGGATACAGAAAGACTTCTTGACCCAACACCTACAACTCCAGAGACCAACACTCTTACATGCAATATCGCCTTGAACCACATCAGGAAAATTATTATTAGGAACTTGCGTATTTTCAATTCTGGATCATGGAACTTTGAGAGATCAAGGTTTGCCCACAAATGAGGCCGCAACATATGGGATCACTTGGTCCACACCCACCCATATACACCATAGATGAGGACAAATACAGTATTGCGACTTTGGGGTTTACAACCCGTTATGGGGCACATTCCCTTTGGCTCCTGTACTGTGTGCCATTTGACAACCCCTACCAAGACCACTGATTAGGTCTAGAAAGACAATAGGTTCTGAGAAGACAGACTTACTGAAATACATTACATGTAATGTATATGATCACCTCTCCATGTGACTTGAGATATATTGGAATGAGCAGGAGGAAAATCAGTATCTGGATAGGACAGCACAGAAGCCATAGCTGGTGCAAAAAGGTTACAACCAGGATGAGCAATCACTACTTGACTGCTAGCCACACCACTGATGACCTACAGTGGGTTACCCTGGCGACTTTGAGCAACTAAAGCAACACAAAAAGATGGACAGAGTGCTGTAACTTTGCAAACACTCACCCTCAGTCACAGATCTGTGTTAAATTCATCATTTTTTTTCCTCACCACGCCACCCCAGCCAGATTCAAATCAGTTTTGAATCTGTTTCCTATAAGATCTGTGACTTACACCAGTTGGCTTGTTATAAGCGCTTATACGGACCGGTGTTCTTGATCCACATGAAGGAAATTACATTTGTCCTTCATTCATGTTGACTGAGCTCCACCTGCCTCCGCCTTCTGGAAAAAATCTGCTGTGTGAAGAAAAAGAGAAAAACAATTATTGTAAATACACAGTAAAAATAAGTTAGCAGGCCTCTTAGACTTAAGCGCGTAAAGTCAACATTCAAAATGGCAATAATATTATGCTAACTTAATTCATTACAACATGTTAACTCAAGTTTTTGCTTATAGCTGCTAAGTGTGCTTACCCACTACAAATTATTTGGTAAATATGCACACATTATTACATTGTAAATCATCCTTTGTTAATGAATGTATTTAATTTCGCAAATGAAGAAATACACTCCATCACTTATGGCAACTGAAGTGTGTGTGTGTGTGTGTGTGTAAAATGCTTGTCTATCCAGCTTATACACATCAGTCTTGCACCTTTTAATTTACATATTTAGTAACTACTCAATGTTTGGTTGGAGACCTGCAGCCAAATACTGAAACATGGACTAATTTGAATAACAATGCCTTAAAAGAATCATGCTTGCAACTGAAACAGTTCCTCAGCTGAGCTAACAGCAGTACAAGAATCAATAGTTATCTCTATGTGTTTGCAAAGCATCGTGCACACCCTCATTTTTGCATAAGTGATTTCTGAGGAATTACAGTTGATAATGTGCTAGCAATAGGGTATGATATACCCTCACATTGTTTTCAACAGGTTTATCCTGATATCCATTAATGATTGGTCTTTGTGAATTTGAAATCGTTTGCACTGACAGTAGAAGCACAAGATGTATTTATGTGAGATCATTTCACATAGAAAACAAGGTTCACTCCTGAGTGTAAACTGAGTCTGAACTCTTGTCTTGGATAGATTGACTCAATGTATTTTATTAGAACATTTTGCTATTGCTTCCCAAGAATAAGGCACAGAATTGCTGTTCCAATGTTCTTAATCAGCCCAAGACCTAGAAGATTTATTGACAGGGTTATACCAATACATGCAATGCCATGTTCAAAATACTTCCTACCAAAATATCAGCTGTTAGACCTGGCACCCTTGGTGTGGTTTCCCTCTAACGCTTTGCCTTCGATCCTCCTGTTTTAGCTGACTTTGTTTTTGCTGGCCTTAGGACTCTGTGTACTTTACCTCTGTTAACCAGTGCTAAAGTGCCTGTGCCCTTTCCATAAAACATGGTAACATTGGCTTATACCCAATGGTCATATTTAGGGCCTCATTCCGAGGCCGGCGGGCGGGAGGCCATTCTGGCTTTCCCGCTGGGCTGGCGGGCGACCGCCAGAAGGCCGCCCACCAGCCCAGCGGGAAACCCCTTCCCACGAGGAAGCCGGCTCCGAATGGAGCCGGCGGAGTGGGAAGATGCGACGGGTGCAGTTGCACCCGTCGCGAATTTCAGTGTCTGCTTAGCAGACACTGAAATTCTTTGTGGGGCCCTCTTACGGTGGCCCCTGCAGTGCCCATGCCATTGGCATGGGCACTGCAGGGGCCCCCAGGGGCCCCACGACACCCCATACCGCCATCCAGCTCCTGGCGGGCGAACCGCCAGGAACAGGATGGCGGTATGGGGTGTCGGAATCCCCATGGCGGCGCAGCAAGCTGCGCCGCCATGGAGGATTCCTGAGGGCAGCGGAAAACCGGCAGGAGACCACCGGTTTTCCTGT
Organism: Pleurodeles waltl; assembly: GCF_031143425.1. NCBI lineage: Eukaryota > Metazoa > Chordata > Amphibia > Caudata > Salamandridae > Pleurodeles > Pleurodeles waltl. The sequence goes on along the minus strand of NC_090439.1, from coordinate 703,724,372 downwards.
TCTGACCGCGGCCAAACCGCCGCGGTCAGAATGCCCTGCGGGGCACCGCCAGCCTGTTGGCGGTGCTCCCGCCGACCCCGGCCCCGGCGGAATGACCCCCTTAATGTACTAAAATGTCCCTAGCACTACATGTGCCCAGGCCCTGTAAATTAATTGCTACTTGTGAGTCTACAGCACTGATTGTGCCACCCACTCAAGTAACCCCTTAAACATGCCCTAGACCTGTGTATGTGCAGTTTTAACTGCCATTTTGACCACCTTGCAAAATAAGCTATCTGCCAAGCCCAAATCATCCTTTTTAATACATATGAGATACTCTGGGGTAGGCCCTGGACAGCCCAGAGGGCAAGGTGCAATGTGTTAAAAAAGTTGGACATGTACTTTTAAGTTTCACATGTCCTGGTAGTAAAAAACTCTTAAAATCATTGTTTTCACTAATGCAATGCCTCTGTTTCTTATAGAATAACATTGGGGCTACCATTACCTCCTATAAGTGTAATTTCCAAATGGGAATAGGTGACCAGCTTATGTTTGGTGTCTCTGGAATCACAATTTAAAATCCTAACTTCTTATACTGAAGTCAGATCCTAAATTGCAACTCTGAAAATACCACTTTTAGAAAGTTGGTATTTTCTTGCCTTAGGGTCTGATTTGGAGCTCAGCCGACAGGTTTCTCTGTCACAACGGTGACGGATATCTCATCTGCTGAAATCTAAATCCCATTATGTCCTATTAGATTTAGATTTCGGCAGATGGAATATCCATCACTGTTGAGTTCTAAATCGGGCCCTTAGTTATTTGGTGCCTGCAGCAAGCCTCTGGCTCACATGACTGGATGAAGTTGACAGTTGGGCTTTGTGTATTCCTCCCAGCCAGCCATGTTCAATGGGGAGCTTAGGTGTGACCGGATGGGCCATTGTTGTCAGGATGGGTGGAGGAGCTGGGCCCATCTCCACTTCCACTTGAATTGGCTGTGCCCTATCTTCACACAAAAGGCTGCATACTACCTGTGGTTAGTATGGAGACAGAGGCCCTCATTACAACCCTGGCGTTCGGTGGTAAAGCGGCGGTAAGACCGGCAACAGGCTGGCGGAAAAAAAATGTAATCACGACCACAGAGACAGCCACTTTAACACTCCGTCCGCCAAGGCCGTACAAACAAACAGCTTGGCGGTCACCGCCAACAGACAGGCGGAAGACAATGTACTGCTCACACTATTATGACAGGCCAATCCACCACGATTCAACGCGAACAAAAACACAGAGGAAACAGGACTTGGAAGAGAAAACACTCACCTCTACACACCCCCAAGAGGAACCAGGACTCCATGGAGCCGGAACTCCAAATACTCCCTGCGATTGTCTTCCTGCTACTCTACCAGGAGCACGGCCGACGGCGGCGACGACCACGGTGAGTACTGCACCTACAACACAGGGGAGGGGGGAGGGAAAAGAGAGTGACACACACACACAAGACCCCCACCCCCACCCACAACAGCACACATACAAATACATGATGAAACGTTACATTCCCCCCCCACACCCCCCTGGAAAAAGGCAAGGACAAAAGGAAATGATTTGAACTAATGTAATCAAGAAAAATGCATTACTCAAAAATGTATATACACTATTAACAAATATGTACACCAAGAATTCAAGTTCAGGTACTGCACCTATATAGTCCGTGGACCACTGGGCCCAAAATGCATGGGCGAGTCCCCCACAAGATACCGGATCCAAACGGAGAGAACACTGCAGGGGCATCAGATCGAAATAAAACAGGCACCTCAGGGGGAAGGGAAGGGGGGCACGTCAGCCGGATGAGTGCACAACGCCAGCTCCACGAGGGGGCTCCATGCCCACTGATGTATCCTGGGGAGTGCAAAGCCACAGTCTCTCAAGTCTCTCCAGTGGGTGGTTTGCCCACTGCTTTATCCTGGGGAGTGCAAAACCACAGTCTCTCAAGTCTCTCCAGTGGGTGGTTTGCCCACTGCTTTATCTTGGGGAGTGCAAAGCCACAGTCTCTCAAGTGGATAACAGTCTCCACTGGTTCTGGAGGGGGCTTAGTGCCCGCAGTGCTTCACCCTGCCAAGGACTGAGGTAGTGGATGCCTTTCTCCACTGGTTCTGGAGGGGGCTTTGTGCCCAGAGTGCTTCATCCTGCCAAGGACTGAGGTAGTGGATGCATTTCTCCACTGGTTCTGGAGGGGGCTTTGTTCCAGAGTTCTTCATCCTGCCAAGGACTGAGGTAGTGGATGTGATACTCCACTGGTTCTGGAGGGGGCTTTGTGCCCAGAGTGCTTCATCCTGCTAAGGACTGAGGTATTGGATGTGATACTACACTGGTTCTGGAGGGGGCTTTGTGCCCAGAGTGCTTCATCCTGCCAAGGACTGAGGTAGTGGATGCCTTTCTCCACTGGTTCTGGAGGGGGCTTAGTGCCCAGAGTGCTTCATCCTCCCAAGGACTGAGGTAATGGATGGGATACTCCACTGGTTCTGGAGGGGGCTTTGTGCCCAGAGTGCTTCATCCTGCCAAGGACTGAGGTAGTGGATGTCATACTCCACTGGTTCTGGAGGGGGCTTAGTGCCCAGAGTGCTTCATCCTGCCAAGGACTGAGGTAGTAGATGCCTTTCTCCACTGGTTCTGGAGGGGGCTTTATGCCTAGAGTGCTTCATCCTGCCAAGGACTGAGGTAGTGGATGTGATACTCCACTGGTTCTGGAGGGGGCTTTGTGCCCAGAGTGCTTCATCCTGCCAAGGACTGAGGTAGTGGATGTGATACTCCACTGGTTCTGGAGGGGGCTTTGTGCCCAGAGTGCTTCATCCTGCCAAGGACTGAGGTAGTGGATGTGATACTCCATTGACGGTGGGGCAACATGGAAGCTGCCCAGGCTCCTAGAACTGACCACCAGCCTCGTATGAATGACCACTGGGGATGGCAGCCATGTCTGCGGTGGTGCCACTGGCTCAGGATGTGGCGTGGCCACTGGCGGTGCTGGCGGCGGGCTCAGTAGCGGCGGTGCTTGCGGCAGTCATTGGGCAGCAGTTCTGGTGGGGGGCTCACTGACCTCGGTGCTGGCGGCGGTGTCATGAGCGGCGGTGCTGGTGGCAGGCTCACTGACCTCAGTGCTGGCGGCGGTGTCATGAGCAGCGGTGCTGGTGGGGGGCTCACTGACCTCGGTGCTGGCGGCGGTGTCATGAGAGGCGGTGCTGGTGGCGGGCTCACTGACCTCGATGCTGGCGGCGGTGTCATGAGCGGCGGGGCTGGTGACGGGCTCACTTACCTTGGTGCTGCTGATGGGCACAATGTCTGCGGTGCTGGTGAAGGGCTCAGTATCTTGGGTGCTGGTGGCCGTGGCGGCGGTGCATGTGGCGGTGCTGGTGGCGGTCTTGTCCGCCGTGCAGGTTGGCGGCGACTTGCCTTTCTTTTTCAGGCTCTTCCCCACCTTGGATGGTGGCGCAGCTGTCTTGCCACTCCCAACTGTTGTCTTGGCTGAGCCCTTGGTGGCAGGTGTTTTGGCCTTCTCCCTCCAGGATGTGGGCAACTTCTTCTGTTTTGGAGGTGGGGGAATGTCCTTGGCCTCGCTCCTTGGGACACTGGCAGCCCTGCTGCTTGGCGCACTCCAGAAGCCGGTTACTGCTGGCACGATTGTGCCCGGTGATGTGGTGGCTGAGGTGCTGGTTTGGGACCTGGAAAGGTGGGCCCTAGGGGATGGAAGGGGTGGAGGAGGTAAAGGGAAGAGGTCAAGGTTTGATAGGAAAAGATTTTTAGACACACTGGGATGGGTAGATGGAGGGGGTTTGGGAGTGGAGGAAGAGTTAGTGGTTGTAGGAGGTGTCCGTTTGCTGACTTTGGGTGAAGGTGCATGGGCTGGAGGCTGTCGTGAGGTAGATGGCTGTTGGGTGGGTGTGTGACTGCATTTGTGTACTTTGGGAGGAGGGCTCACAGACACACTGGTAGAGGACACATGGGATATGTGAATGGTAGTGGGGGTGGTGAATGCATGTGAGCAGTGTGTGGTGATGGGCATGCTGGTGATGGAGGTAGTGGCTGAAGATGTAGTGCATGTAGGTGTGAGTGGAGACATGACAGGGAGGGAGGAGGGAGACGTGGAGGAGGGGGACACAGTGGAGGCAGTGTATGTTGGTATGTGTGCAAGGGTATGATGCTTGTGTGAGTGCCTGTGGGATGTGTGGTGCTTATGTTTGCCAGAGCTACCCTTGTGTGTTGAGGTGTGTGCATGCTGGTCTGATGGTGTGCTTGGGATAGGCTGAGGTACTGGGGATTGGGTCTGGGTGGAGGAAGTTGGAGGGGGGAGGCTGGACCCAGGGACAATGGCTGCCATCAGTGATGAGGCCAGAGTCTGAAATGCTCGCTGTTGGGCTGCCTGGCCAGAATGAATGCCCTCCAGGTATGCATTTGTCTGTTGCAACTGCCTCTCTACACCCTGGATGGCATTCAGAATGGTAGACTGCCCAACAGTGAGGGATCTGAGGAGGTCAATGGCCTCCTCACTGAGGGCAGCAAGGCTGACTCTGGCCGGGCCTGAGGTGCCTGGGGCAAAGGAGATGCCCCCACTCCTGGGTGAGCGGCCATGGGGCACACACTGAGGGGCTGCTGGGAGGGCAGTGCTGGTAGGGGGGGTGGCGGCTGTACCTGTAGATGCGGAGGGCACAGAGGGGCCCGCCACCGCAAAGGAGCTCCCATCAGAGGAGGAGTCGGTGTTGCTGGTCTCTGCTCCAGTCCCCGCCGTGGAGCTCCCCTCGCCCTCCGTCCCACTGGTGAATTCTGACTCCATAGTCTCGCCCTCCAGGGCCGTGTGGGATGCAGCTTCCTCCTGCTCCAGCGGCACAGCTCCTCCGCCTGATGATGGTAATGCACACAAGAACAGGGAGAGCACAAAAAGGGTGAGGGAAATAAAGTAGAAAGACATGTTCAGTGCATGCAACACCGCTACCGTTGGCGGACACTACAGACACAGCAGCCCTCTGCACTACGCCATGCACTTAGAGTTCCCTAATTTATCACAGGGACATGGGGTGCATGGCCTATGCCCAATTGCTGCACACATGGAAGTCACAGGAGCCTGACTAGGTGTAGATGGCTCTCACTACTGGTGGGGTTGGGGTGCCATTTAGCCTGCCTCACAAAGGGTCCTTGTCTACAAGGCTCGCCCTAGCCTAGGGGAACCCACAGAAGACACCTCCTAATGCGCGCAGAGCCAGATGGATGTGACTATACTCACCCCCTTGTGGCTGCTGTGATGCCCTCAAGCACCCATCCAACTCCGGTTACGCCACCGCCAGGGTCTGGAACATCAGGGGGGTCATGGTACGACGGGCACCTCTCCCACGTTGGGAGGCCATCCCCAGCTGGGCCTCCGCCGTCTTCTTGCTCCAGCAGCGAAGGTCCTCCCATCTTTTACGGCAGTGGGTGCTCTGTCTGTGGTGGACCAACAGGGCCTGGAAGTCCTTGGCGATGGCACGCCAAATATCCTTCTTCTGGTGGGCGCTGACCTACAGGAATAGTACAGGGGAAAAGGTAAAACATTAACCGTCCGGACCGTCACAGTCATTGGCCCACGTTCCCACCCTTGCCCTGACGCACATACACTCACTGTAGTATCATGGATGCCTCATTTCCCCCCCATCTCCCATCCACACCACTCCAAACAGGCATTGCCCATACAGCATGCTCATAGTGTACTCACCTGTTTGTCTGGAGGACCGTAGAGTAGCGTATACTGGGGGAGGACCCCATCCACTAGTTTCTCCAACTCCTCCGATGTGAAGGCATTGGCCCTTTCCCCAAACACTTGAGCCATTGTCCCTTCCAAACTGAGGTCACAGCAGCACTTGCAGTGTAGGTCCTCTCCTGTCGAAGATCAGGTATCAAGTGAGTGAACAGTGAGAAAATGGCAGTCGTGTCCACAGCGGTGCGTACCGTCACCGCCGGCAAACATCGTCATTGGCTCCTGCGACCAATAGGGTCCAATGTTAACCAATGCAGGATTGCGCCGCGGTCTTCGACCGCCTACCGTGACGGTGTACAACGGCAGCACAGTTACCTCATATCCCCTTGTCCCACATTACCGGTCAGGCAGCCGCCATTTCAGGGTGCCACATGGCATTAATTTTAAATGCGTCACACATATCTAGTCCTTGCATACACACTAAGACAGGCACATAGCGGATTGACAATTGTGTGCAATAAAGTTGTTTATTTTGTACCACAGTGTTGGCTGACCCTCTGATCACTGTTCTCATCCATAAAGCACGTCCGGTGGGGCAGGTGAGAAGATGGCAGCATCCTCCGGTGTACAGACCGCTGGGGGACCTGTCGACAATGGAAGAGCGACATGTAATAGTCACCTACAGACTTGATCGTGCCACAATCCAGGTACTGTGTGCCCAGTTGGAGCCAGACCTGATGTCAGCTATCCGCCATCCCACAGGAATCCCCCCTCTAGTGCAGGTCCTGTCAGTACTCCATTTCCTGGCAAGTGGGTCTTTTCAAACTACAGTGGCCATAGCATCAGGGATGTCCCAGCCTGTGTTCTCAAACGTGTTGTCCAGAGTGCTGTCAGTCCTGCTGAAACACATGCGCAGCTACATCGTTTTCCCTCAGGTGGAGGATTTGCCTACAGTGAAAGGTGACTTCTATGCCCTTGGACATATCCCCAATATCATAGGTGCAATTGGTGGGACACATGTGGCCTTGGCACCCCCGCAGGAGTGAACAGGTGTATAGAAACTGGGTGAACTAGGAGGGTTTTAGAGAGGACCTTCGGCCTCCTGAAGGCCAGGTTCTGGTGCCTCCGTATGACAGGTGGTTCCCTTTACTACTCACCAAAGAAGGTGTGCCAGATCATTGTGGCCTGCTGTATGCTTCACAACTTGGCTTTGCGACGACAGGTGCCTTTTCTGCAGGAGGATGGTCCTGAAGGAGGTGTTGTGGCAGCTGTGGAGCCTGTGGGCAGTGAAGAAGAGGAGGCAGAAGAAGAGGACATAGACAACAGAAACACCGTGATCCAACAATACTTCCAGTGAGACACAGGTAAGAAGACATCATTGCCTCCTACATCTGATAAAACTGTTCGACCTCTCATCTGTCTGTCACTTTCACCCAGTGTATGGACCCTAATTTGTCACTTTCCCTTTCAATTTCACAGAAGTGGGTCCCACTGTGTGACCTCTGCTATGTTACCTCATGGATTAGAGCTGTGTGACATAGGTTTGTTGACAATAGAAGAGACATTGCTATTTCCCGCAGTTATTGCAAATACACATTTGTGAAAGCATAGACTGACTTCAGATTGTTTTGTGGTTCAAGGGTGTTTATTTTAGTGCTAAATAGAGGAGGGGGTTGTAAAATGGTCAGGGGTGATGGTGGAGGAATGTCCATGGCAGAGTCCAGTCTATTTGTCTCACAGGTGCATTGTTCAAAGGGGCATAGGAAGAGGTGCTAGGGCAGTTTAAGGATGGACAGGACAGTGGGACAGAAGGATGACATTCAGGGTGGTCTAATTTCTTGGCGGGGGTCTTGGCATTGTTCTCTGTCTTTGTCCTGAATCTCAGGGACCGCTTGCGGGGGGTTCTCCATCTGCAGGGGGTGGGGTGCTGGTGTTGTGGTCCGGTGGCGGTGCCTCCTGTCCACTGGCCCCGGCGGAGGTGGTGGGCAGTTCATCGTTCAGGCTAGTGTCAGGGGCCCCTTGTTGTGCCACAGTGTCCCTCCTGGTGTTCACGAGGTCCTTCAGCACCCCTACAATGGTGCCCAGGGTGGTATTGATGGATTTGAGTTCCTCTCTGAACCCCAAATACTGTTCCTCCTGCAGCCGCTGGGTCTCCTGAAACTTGGCCAGTACTGTTGCCATCGTCTCCTGGGAATTATGGTACGCTCCCATGATGTTGGAGATGGCCTCGTGGAGAGTGGGTTCCCTGGGCCTGTCCTCCTCCTGTCGCACAGCAGACCTCCCAGTTCCCCAGTTGTCCTGGGCCTCTGTACCCTGAACCGTGTGCCCACTGCCACTGCCCCCAGGTCCCTGTTGTGGTTGGGGTGGTGGGTTAGCCTGGGTTCCCTGCAGTGGTGGACACACTGCTGCTTGACGTGTCCTGGGGAGAGAGGTATGGGCCCGCTGGGTGGGTGCTGTGCTGGTGTTTCCTGAGGGGGGAGGCTCTGTGGTGGCCTGTGACTGTGTCAGGGGAACCGACTGTCCCGAGGTCCCAGATGGGCCTGGCTGGTCATCTAGATCAAGTTGGACAGAGCTGCTGTCATCACTGTGGGCCTCTTCTGTGGGTTGAGTGGACATGTCTGGACCCTTCTGTCCGGTGAGGTTGGGTAGGGTCCTGCAGGGGGGTAAAGGCATGATTATTGCATCTGTATGTGCCATGGTGTGCAATGGGTGGGTAGCCCTGTACCCCCAGTGCTTACATTCTTGTGTAGGACCTTGTGTGTTAATTGTTTAGGTGGGTGTATGGGTATGTGCAGTGGCCATGCTTTGGTGATGGGTGTCCATGCTTTGGTGTTGCATGCAGGGCTTGGGTTTGGGATGTGTGGTTTGTGATATTGGGACATGTGTGAGGAGTTGGAGTGATGGGGGTGAGGGCAAGGGTGGGGGTATGTGATTAGCATGCAGGTAGGGTGGGGGATGAAGTACTTAAGATTTGACTTACCAGAGTCCATTCCTCCAGCTACTCCTGCGAGGCCCTCAGGATGCAGTATAGCCAAGACCTGCTCCTCCCATGTTGTTAGTTGTGGGGGAGGAGGCGGGGATCGGCTGCCAGTCCTCTGAACTGCAATGTGGTGTCTTGAGACCACAGAACGCACCTTCCCCTGTAGGTCATTCCACCTCTTCCTGATGTCATCCCGTGTTCTTGGATGCTGTCCCACTGCATTGACCCTCTCCACGATTCTGCGCCATAGCTCCATCTTCATAGCTATGGTGGTGTGCTGCACCTATGATCCGAATAGCTGTGGCTCTACCCGTATGATTTCCTCCACCATGACCCTGAGCTCCTCCTCAGAAAACCTGGGGTGTCTTTGCGGTGCCATGGGGTGGTGTGGGTGATGTGTGAGGTGGTGTGTGTTGTGATGTGTGGGGTGATGTTTAGGGGTGCGTGGTGTTTTGTGCGTGGATGTGTATGTGTTATGGTGTTGTGTGCCTCTGTATGCTGGTGTGGTCTTTGCTTTGCTGTCTCTCTGCTTCTGCCAAATTGTTCATTGTAAGGGTTTGTGGGTAATGTGGGTGTGTGTTTTATATTGTATTGGGTGTGTGGGAGTGGTGTGTGTATGTGTATCAGGTGTGTGTATTTGGAATTGGTAGTGTTTTGTAAATGTGGGTGTATTTTGAGCGCGGCGGTGTGTACCGCCAATGGAATACCGCGGTTGAAAGACCGCCACGTGGATTCGTGGGTCGTGATAGTGTGTGCGTATTCCTGTTGGCGTGACGGTGGAGGTTTTGTTATCGCCAGTTCATCACTGACCTTTGGTGTGGCGGACTTGTGTGGGTGTCTAGATTTTGGCGGATTCTGAGCTGTGGTTCATAATAGTTGTAGCGGATTTCCACAGCTGCGGCGGTATGTTGGCGGTCTTCTGCACGGGGGTAAGTGGGATTTACCGCCAATGTTGTAATGAGGGATAGAGTCAGAAAGGCAGGGCCTCTGTGCATTTCCAAGGCATGACTCTAGAAGTTACTACCCACTTCAAAGGCAAAACTGTGTATGAATACTGAACCCCAGACACCAACTCTTCAGTACACTTCTCAAACTGTGGATACTCTGCCAGGAAGAAGGACTGCAGGGCTGCTATAAGGATTGCCACTCTGCTGGACTTCTGTTCTAAAGGAACTGTTGTCCTGCTGATCTGCTACCGGCTGCCCTCTTATCTTGGGAAGGAGAACTGGATCTTGAATCCAGGACCCCAGAGTGACTCCAAGTCCCAGTCTGTTGGATCCTTATCTGAGCTTCAGGGACATAAAAGGCTCGCCAACATTCTGAACCAGCCTTTGGACCCAGCTGTGGTGAGTTTCTGCCCCCCCCCCTTCCCCCCAGGTCGTGCCTCTCAGGTCCTGGACCGTTGGTGAGACTCACAGGACTGAAATTAAGCTTTTGGCCTCCTCACATCTGCAAACAAGGCAGTTTCCACTGAGACCTTGTCACTTGCACTTCAAATCAGTGCAAATCTCCGTCAGTCCCACTCTTTACACTGAGGGGTCGTCCGCTTGCGGGGATCGCCAATACAAAGCTTCAGCAATGCCTACCCCCAACACCAGCTGGCTCCTTGCGCTTCACCAACTGCATCCCACAACACTTTCCCTGCTTCTTGCGGCCCTCTGCAACACAAACGGGACTCTTGGTATGAACTTCGGAAGGTAAACCTTCAGTGGGAGTAACCTAGGACTGTATCTGATCTGGGCTCCATAGTGGACAGCCTGAACTATTGAATTTGACCCAGTGCAGTGGAAACAGATTACCTGAGTTGATGCTTTGTGCATTTTTGGCACTGTATTCACTGTAGTCTTTAAATAAAAAGTCGTAACTCCGGTGCTACTGATTGGATTTTTGTCTCTTTGGTTTTGTTTTATTTATTACAATCTGCTCTATTTTGTCTGTGTGGTGTTTTCACTATTTTACTGTTGGAGTGTTCCACAAATTCTTTACACATTGTCTCTTAGTTAAGCCTGGCTGCTCTGTGCAAAGCTAACAGGGGATTGAGCTAAGGTTCATTAAGGGTTTGCTTGTGTCTTACCCTGACAAGAACTGTGGTTGCTGCTTAGCCAGGGCTAACACCCCAGTCAAACAACAACCCAATTTGTCACATTGGTGATCAGCGGTGAGGATTAGGACATGTGTTTGTGAAGTACCATACATGGATTTGGTGTACACTACCATCCCATATCTAAGACTAATTTGAGTTTAATTTCTCCTTGATTGGCTTCTTTTTCTTTTTTCCAAATTGTTCCCTTGACTGTTGTGTCTGAAACCACGCTTGCAAGGATGGAATTTGGGCTGGTCAACTTGGATGCCTTCACTGTGGCCCAGTTCAAGGAGTTCTGCAAGGAGTGCGGACTTCCTGAAAAAAGCACTACCAGGAAGGTGGAGCTATAAAAGGAACTGAGGGCCTGGGCAGAAGCCCATCAGTCAGTGGTGGAAGCCACATAAGGTGATGATATGATGAAAGGTCAAGGAGATGGACTCCCTGAGATCCAGCCTTCAGGTGATGGGGATGACTTGACCCCTGAAGTGGAGCCCACTGCCAGGGCAGGGAGCAGTGTAGCTTCCCACAGCCTCCCCCAGAGGAGCTGGCAGAGAGGAGGAATGAGTGAGAGTTCAGTCTGGAGATGGCCAGGCTCAGGATTGAGGAAATGAAATGGCCATGTAGACAGTAAAGGAGAAGGCTGAGGCTGAGAGAGGGAGCCTTTGATGAGAGGAAACTATCCATGAAAGAAAGGAGAATGGCCCATGAGCTAAGTCTCTGAGAGCTGGATATCTGAGCTAAGCAGGTGGAGTCCAGCAGTAATGGTGGCTGTGTACCTATAGTGTCTTCTGGAGACAAGATGGTCCTTATTCTGAAAAGTCTGGTGCCCAATGTTGTGGTGGGAGATGATATTAACAAGTGGTTTGAGGCTTATGAAATTGCTTATATATGCTTCATATCCCTGAGGAGGATAGGGGGGCTTGTCTATGGGAGCATACCCCTAGTGAAGGGAGGGCCCTACTTGCCATAGAGAGGGGAGACAAGATGAGTTATCTACCCATGAAGGAAGCCCTTGTCAGGAAGTATGGTCTCACCCTTGAGAAGTATAGGTAGAAGTTCAGGGACACACAGAATCTGGCCTATCAGACCTGGATGGATAGTGTGGATTCCTTTTGCATGGCACAGGAGGGATGGGTGAAGCGCATTGAGGTAAAGGATTATCAGAGGCTATAAAAGTTGATTGCAAAGAACACATGTTCAGTCTTTGTTTTGTAGATCTGTGCCAACACCTGTTTGATAGTAAGTTCACTGACCACAGGGAACTTGCTAAGGAGGCAGGCCACTAGTTTAGCACCAGGGACCACAGGAAGGTATATGGTGTGAGCACCCCAAGGGTGGACAGGGTTCCCACTGGAAGAAGGAGGGCAGAGACAAACATAAATACAGGGAATTCTCTAAAGGCCCCCAAACTAAATCTGAAGGTCAGAACTCCCAATCACCACCTGAGCAGCAAAATAAGAAATGCTTCCCTGACAGTAAGTCATCAGTGAAGGCACCTCCTAAGTGCTATGAGTGCCAGTAGGAAGGGCGCTTCAAGGGGATGCCAAGTGTCCCAAGCAGGCACAGTCCCCCACCAGTGAGCAGTCACTGCAGTTGGGTAGTGTAGCGCTTGGGGAGGAGATGGTCCAAGTTAGTGGGGAAACAGTGTAGAGGTTACCCTAGTGTCCCTGGGTGATGAAGAGATGGTGAAGAGAACCCACATGCCTAGTAATACCAGGAAATACAGGCAGTGGGTCACTATAAATCGGCAGAGGATGGAGGCTTTGTGAGACATTGGAGACAGCATGACAACCGTCATATGTCATCTGGTGACCTCAGAGCAGGTAGACGCTAATGCATTCCACCCAGTTGTTGGAGCTGACAACCATGAGAGTCACTGCTCAGTGGCTCTGATTCCCTTTGATTGGGGGGGTCTGAGGCTCCTTGAGGGTAGCTGTGACTCTGTCCATGCCTATGGATTGTCTGGTTGGCAATGACCTGCAGCACTCTATCAGGAAGATGATGGAGCTCAGGTCCCATTTGGAGATGTTTGGGTTGCCTGAGTGAGTGTGCCAGACTACTGGTCCATGTCTTCCCAATAGGGTAGTCAGAAGGACCTGGGGCCTGGAAGAATGGGCCAGGTGCCTGCTAGAAAGAGGAAGGGCAAAGGTTGTTGGAGATACACTTCTGAATCTCCCATGGTCTGGGAGGAGGTTGAATCTGAGGTGGATTCCCCAGAGCATCCAGGGAAGGATGTTGCTGCCCTGGGGACCTACCAGAGCTGGCCAACTGGCAGCTGGACGGGAGTCCCACCAGGCAGGAGTTCTGCAAGGCACAGATGATGTGCCCTATTCTTGTGGGCCTATGGCAGCAGGCTTAGGCCCAGGTAGCTGCTGACATCTCCGGTGATCACCTGATTTACAGGGAGAATGGTCTTCTGTATAGCGAGCCTAAGGTTTCTGGGACTTGGGCAACACATGTGTTGGTGGTCCCTGAGTGCCCTTCTACTGGAGATGACTCATGATGTACCCCTGGCAAGTAATTTGGGGCAGGACATGACTTTTGGCAGGCTTGTCACCCATTTTTATTGGTCTCATATGAGAAGAGCCTCAGATGCATTCTGCAGGTCCTGTCCTACCTGACCGGCCAGTGGCAAGTCTGGACAGAAGCGCAAGTCTTCCCTGCAACTTTCCCTGCCATTGTACCGAAAGGATGGGCATCAACATTATTGGACCTCTTGACCCTAAGACAGCTCTAGACAACAGGTTCATCTTAGTCTTGATGAACTTTATCACCCGGTATCAGGAGGTTATCCCTTTAAGGACTGGCATTGCACCTGCAGTGGCCAGGGTACTGCTAGAGATCTTTGCACGTGTGGGTTCAAAGAGGTGGCCTCAGATCGTGGTAGCAACTTCATGTCAGCATATCTGGAGACCATGAGGAAGTATTATGGGGTAACCTATGAGTTCTTCACTCCTTGCCCCCCTCAAACCAATGGGCTTGTTGAGAGGTTCTGTAAGACCCTCAAAGGCATGATCATGGTCCTGTCAGTGCTCTTGTGGAAGAAATGGTATTTTCTCCTGCCATGCTTGTTGTTTGTGTACTAGAAGGTGCCACAGAAGGGGGTTGACTTCAGCCCCTTTAGGCACCTGTATGGGTACCCAGTGTGAAATCATCTCGGTCTGGTCATGAAGGGGTGGGAGTAAACTCCCAGGAATGCCCCCAGAATATGCTCAGCTACATGCTGGCACTCTGGACACAGATGAAGCACTTCTGGAAGCTAGCTAAAGCAAATCTACAAGCTAGCCAGGAGGTAATAAAGCAATGGCATGACCAGAAGGTCACTCTGGTTGAGTTTCTGCCTGGCAGAAAAGTGTGGGTGAGGGAGCCTGTGGAGCCCAGATCCCTACTAGACTGTTGGTCTGAGCCCTATGAGGTAAAAGAGCTCAAAATGAGATTATCCACCTGGTGGTCCTCAAACCTCCCAAGAACCTTTTAAGGGTTTTGAACGTCAATTGATTTAAACCCCACTTTAAGAGGTCTGAGTTAAACATGTTCCTGGTCACGGTTGATGGGGTGGAAGAGGAGAGGGAACCTCTTATCGACCTCCTCTTTTTCAATGAGCAGGATGGGTCAGTTGAGGGTGTCAGCCTCATCCCTACACTGACCCTAGAGCAACAGAGGCTGCTGCCATTTTTTCGGGCAGTTTGCTTCTTTATTCTCTCTTACCCCAAGACCCGTACATGGTGTACCCGTGATATTGACACTGGGGACAGCAAGCCTTTGAAAAGCAAATTTTGCAGGTGGTCTGACAAGGTAAGCACCAGCATCAAGGAGAAGGTCTCCAAGATGCTAGAGTTATGGGTTATTGAGCCTGGGGGCTCACAGCAGTTACCAAGACTGAAGCACAACCCATCCCCAAAGCTGATGAGCTCATAGATTGGCTAGGAGCTACCAAGTTCCTCAGCACGTTTGGTTTAACATCTGGATACTGTCAAATTGCCTTGGCTACAGGGGCTAAAGAGAGATCTCGGTTATCAACCCCAGAAAGGCACTCCCAGTTCTGGGTAAATCTGTTTGGGTTGAAGAATGCCTCGCCACCTTCCAGAGATTGGTCAACCAGTTTCTGCCTGGGTTGGAGAACTCAAGTGCTGCCTTTTTAGGCAACATTGTGGGCTTCAGTTCTAGCAGGGAGGGCCATTTGTGCCACCTCAGAGAAGTGCTTCAGACTCTGCAGAGGACAGGCCTTACTACTAAGTGTCAGTAGGTGCCAGATAGGGCAGGGTTCAGTGGTCTACTTGAGTGACCACGTGGGAGGAGGCAAGGTACTCCCCCTATGGGCCAAGGTTGAAACCATTCTGGCTTGGGAACCTCCAAGGCCCATACTGAAGCGAGAGCCTTCATAGGCTTCACTGGTTACTACAGGAGAGTTGTCAAGGCGTGTGACAAAATTATGGCACCCTTGGCAGAGCTGACTTCTAAGAAGCAGCCACATCAGGTGATTTGGACAGAGGCGTGTCTGAATGCTTTTGACATCCTGAAGGAGGCCATGTGAACAGCACCCATGCTCAAGGCCCATGCCTTCTTCCAAGAATTCATTGTGCAGATAGACACCTCTGAGCATGGCATAGGGGATGAGCTATCTCTGCTAAGCGAAGAGGGCCTACATCAACCTTTAGCCTTCTTAACTAGGAGGTTACTTCCCCAGGAACAGAGATGAAGTGCAATACATAAGGAAGCCTTCACAGTGATCTGGACACTGAAGAAGCTGGGACCATACTTGTTTGGTGCTTACTTCTGGGTTCAGCCAGACCATAGACCCCACTGTTTGATAATACAGATGAAGGGTAAGAATCCCAAACTGTTAAGATGGTCCATCTCCGTACAGGGAATGGACTTTATGGTGGAATGCCATCTTGGAACAGACCACTCCATTGCTGATGGTCTCTCCAGGTTCTTCTGACTTAGTGAAGAGAATTCACCAGGGGTTGGGTATTTCTCCCCAATTTTAGCTGGGGGACACATGTTCAACCTGGCATCGTTGGCGTGGTTTCCTCCCAACTTTTTGCCTTCAGACCTCCTGTTTTTGATTCCTTCGTTTTTACTGGCCTTAGGACTCTGCATACTTTATCACTACCAACCAGTGCTAAAGAGCTTGTGCTCATTCCCTAAAACATGGTAACATTACCTTATACCTAATTGGCATACTGATTGTGCCACCCACTTAAGTAGCTCTTTAAACATTTCTCAGGCCTGCCATTGAAGACTGAGTGTGTGCAGTTTTAAACTGTAATTTTGACCAGGCAAAACAAACCTATTGCGAGTCCTAAACCTTCCTTTTAAATACATATTAGTCACCCCAGGTTAGTCCCTGGATAGCCAAGAGGACAGGATGCAATGTGTTTAAAAGGTTGGACATGTAATTTTAAGTTTTACATGTCCTGGTAGTGAAAAACTCTTACATTTGTTTTTCACTACTGCAAGGCCTACCTCTCCCATAGGATAACATTGAAGTTACTTTATTACATTCTATAAGTGTAATTTCCAATTAGAAATAGGCAACTGGTTCATGTTTGGTGTCTCTGGAAACACAATTAAAAATCCTAACATTTGGTGAAGTTGGATCTTAAATTGTAATTTTGAAAATGCCACTTCTACAAAGTTGGCATTTTCTTACCTTAGCCATTTGGTGCCTGTAGTCTGTCTCTTGGTTACGTGATTGGGTGTAGCTGACAACTGAGCTTTGTGTATTTCGCCTAGAAAGCTACACTCAAGGGGAGCTTAGGTGTGACTGGATGATCCATCACTGACATGATGGGTGGGAGGAGCTGGGCATAATCCAACTTATACTTCAAATGGGTCTGTCCTGTCTCCACACAAAGGGTTGCATATCCCCTATAGTTAGTCTGAAGCCAGCCAGGGCCAGAAAGGCAGTGCATCTGTACACTTCCAAGGCATGTTTCTAGAGACTTCTCCCCACTTCAAAGACACAACTGTGTATTGGTCTCAGACAGCAACTCTTCAGTACACTTTTGGATACTCTGCCAGGAAGGACTGCTGTGCTGCTACAAGAAGTGCCAATCTGCTAAACTGCTGCCCTGCTGTGCTGACCTGCTGCCCTCTTGCCTGGGGAAGGATAACTGGAGCTGCATCTTCATCTTGAACCCAGGACCCCAGAGTGACTCAAAGAGATAGTCTGCTGGCGTCCTGATCTGAGCTTCAGGGACATAAAAGACTCCCCAATATCCTGAATTAGACCCTGGACACAGCTGCAGCAAGTTCCTGACCCCCCAGTGGTGCCTCTCAGGTCTTGGACCCTTTGTGTGTCTCACAGGTGCTAAAATCAAGTTTAGTTTTTTTTTGGCAAATGCAAATGGGCCCGTTTGCACGGAGACCGCTATGCTCACACTGCAAGTCAATGCAAAATTCTGTCAGCCCAAGTCTTCACACTACAGTATTGACCTCCTGCTGGACCACCCTGCAGAGCTCCACCAACACCTGCCTGCGACGCCGGCTCCTTGTGCTTCACTAGCAGCATCCTGTGGCACTCTTCCTGCTGCTTGCAGCCCTCTGCAATGCGAGCAGGACTCTTGGTGCAAACATGAGACGGTAAACCTTCAGCTGGACTAACTTGGGACTGTATCTGACGTGGGCCCCATTATGGTCTGCCTGAACTATTGACAGTGACCCTGCCCTGCTCAACCAGATATCCTGAGCTGTTGCTTTGTGATTTTTGGCCAATATTTACTTTAGGCTATTTAGTTCATAGTTAATTCATAAAACCGGTTCTACTGATTGGAGTTTTGTCATTTTGATCTTGTTTTGTTTATTAAAGTCTGCTCTATTTTTCCACCTCACATTTTGGGGCTGACACATCTCCTTCAGAACTGACAATGTGCAGCACATTCCCCGGTGCATGCTCCGTGCACCTCCTGTTGACGACAAGATCCTAGACGTTGATGCATCAGAATCTCACACAGCAGCCTCACCGCATCTCAGAACCAACGTATCATCTCAGCAGTGTAATGTATCTTTGTTTCGGATCCAAACAACACTCAGCAACCAGGGTTTAAGGTCAATGGCCCTAAATGGGTCACTGTAGCCAACCCGCACTCCATCACGGTCTGCATGAACTTTTGACTTTCTCCCCATTCGGCATAACCAGATATCCACGTTGCCACTTCTTGCTTCTAAGAGCTATTTTATAGTTTAATCTTGAAATATTCATTACTCAAGTTCTACTTATTGGATTGTTGTCATTTTAGGCTTGTTTTATTTATTAAATTCAGATCTATTTTTCTAACCTGGTGTGGGATTTGTTATGTGGTGTTTCATTGTTTTACTGTTTGATGTATTTGATGTTTTACACTTTTCCTCTAAGGTAAGCCTGATTGTTCTGTGCCAAGTTACAAGAGGATTAGGCACAGGTTAATTTGAGGTTTGCTTGTACCTTAGCCTGACAATGATTGTGGTCGCTGCTTGACCAGGGCTCACACCACCGTCTACCAGCAACCCAGTTTCTCACATCAGCATTTTAAAAGTATTCTAAAGCATAACACTTTAACTTATTAATTTGAGCCATGAGTATGGATGCATATCTTTGATTGCTTTTCCACCTTTTCTTTTTGATCAGTGGAAAAATTGTCTCTTTTGTTAACTGCAGACAACTTGAGTTTCACCAGAAATAATTATGGTGGTTTATAAATATTTCCCACCTGGAGTGCATTATAGTAGTTCAACCTATCAAATATATCTGCCATAATTATTTGTTTTATGGTGGTATTTAGGAATATTTGCATGTATGTATGTTATCTTACATCAGCCAAGAAGATAGAGGATCACAAAGAGCAGGCTTCAGCACACATCTTAAATCTAGATTTATGTCAGGGAGACTTGGGGCCCCTTTTACTGAATTACACAATGTACCACACACAGCCTTAGCCACTTTGCTGTGGTTGACGAGACATTTACTTCATGAACCCTATTTCTGTAGTTCAAGTGAAATGAGCATCCCTTTATGGAGTGAAGGCTACGGGGAACCTCTGGTGTTACCATTGAGGGCTTACCCTTAAGAAAACAAGTGGTTGGCTGATGCAAAATTACTTTGGCATAAGTCCCTGTCTCTTCCCATGATGTCAGTGCGCCATAAAGCACATTGACGTGATTGGCCTAATGGATGGCAAGGGAGCAGCACTGATTGCTGTGGCTGTGTGTCTGGGGCAATCTCCTCCCGCCGTCCCAGAGGACTAGAAATGTCAGAGAATCATTTCTTAAGGATTCCAGAAATCCCTACTAGGCACCAGGGAGATTTTCTTTGTAGCTTCGCCCCCCCCCCATACCTCCCCCCCAGGCATGGATTGACCCCTCCAGAGGTACAACTATTTTTTTAGGTTTTTCTTTTGCTGGGGGTATGATTGTGTGCCTTGCTTGGGGCAATAGACTCCCTCGTGAAAGGATAATATGGCACCCAGTTTCTTTTTGGCTCCTTTGCCTGGAGTTTTTTTTGCTCTCCCCACGGCATGAATTGTAATTTGCGGGGGGTTTGGCTCTTCCTTGCAGTGGAGCTGACCCCCAAGAGGCACACTACCTCAGCCATGTTATGTTGTTGTGTCATTGATATTTTGCTTCTGTCCACCACAGCATATATTGTGGGGCAAGAGGTCAGTCCACTTCAGCCTTTGTTACTGTGGCATTCACATTTTGCTTCTGGTCCCACATCATTGGGCATTGGGCTAGTACTTCAGGCAATGTTCTGTTATTGTATCATTCACCGTTTGATTTTGCCCACCACAGCATATAATGTGAGGCAAACTTTCAGCCTACTTCAGCCTTTGATCTGTTATTATGAGATTCACATTTTGCTTCTGCCTACCGTATCTTGGGCATGAGACAAGGGGTCAGCCAACATCAGCCATTGATCTGTTATTATGGCATTTACCTTATGCTTCTACCCACCGCATCACCGGGCACCGTATCAGCCCAAGTCAGCCATCAAATTGTCATTGTGTCATTCACATTTAGCTTTTGCCCACCATAGCATTCATCAAGGAGCAAGGGTCATCCCACTTCTGTCTTTGATCTGTTATTGTGACATTCACATTTTGTTTCTGCTCACCACATCATAGGGTCATAGGGCACAGACCAAAGGGTCATCCCACTTCAGGTATTAAGTTGTTATTGTCACATTCATATTAGGATTCTGCCTACCACACCAAAGGGCAATATGTCAGCCCATGCTAGCTTTTGATCGGTTATGATGTCATTCATGTTTTGCTTTTGCTCACTTCAGCATTAATTGTAGGACGGGGGTCATCCCATTCCAGCCTTTGATCATTTATTGTAATGTTTACATTTTGGTTATGCTAACTACTAGAAATGGGGTCTCTGGTTGGCAGTCAGTTTACACCCTTTCCAAGAAGGCACTCTCACTCTAGTCAGGGTAAGGTAGATACACAGCTCAGATAACACCTGCTCACACCCTTCATAGCTTGGCACTAGCAGTCAGGCTCATCTCAGAGGCAATGTGTTAAGTATTTGCATAAATTCCTTCAGTAAAATAGTGAAAGCCCCACAAAATGACCCCACACCAGTTTAGAAAAATAGCTAATATTTATCTAAACCAAACAATTCCAAAATGACAAAAATCCACCATAAACAAGCCAAGATATATATTTTTAAGGTAAAAAGAGTTTTAATCCATAGAAATCAATGGATGCGTTGTTTTACCATTATGTACGTGGTATGAGTCAAAAATAAAGCCACACGGGCGAGCGTGTGTCAGAAGAGCAAGCGATTCCGTACAAGTGAGGCCGTCCTTCGATTCTTTCTCAGCCGGGTAAGCGATGCGTTGGTTTCCAGACAAGCAGCCTCGGGTCCGTGCGGTGATGTTGTAGATTTTGATGCCCAGGGACAATGTGTGGAAAATACAGGTGCACGGCAGCAGTGAATCCGCGCTGAGCTGGCGAATGGTCAATTTCTTCCAGCACTGCGCCAGTTATTCAGCTGCGATGCAAGCACTGTATCGATTTTTCTGCCGCTCAGCTCCGGTGTGTGGATTTTCACTCTGGTTCTGCCAGCTTCTCATAATGGTGGCCCAGGGACTGAGGCCCTGCACTGCATTTGCATCACTTTTTGATGCAAAAGCGGCGTAAACGTACAAAATACAATGGTATTTGGTAAGTTTGCACCATTTTTGGGTCAAACAATGATGCAAATGTGTGCAAAAAAAGTATAAATCAGGGCCTGAATGAGGTACCACTTGACAAGTCAGGGGGTCTCAGCAAGAGAGCCCAGGTGCTGGCAGATTAAGACTTTGATGTCCCTGAGACTTCAAACAGAATGCAAGCTCAATCCAAGCCCTTGGAGAATCTTCACAAGCAGGATACACAGCAAAGTCCAGTTTATCCTCTCTCAGGCAGAAGCCGCAACTGCATGCCAACCCAGCAAAGTACACACAGCAAAGGGGCAGTACTCCTCCTCACAGCTCTTCAGCTCTTCTCCTTGGCAGAAATTCCTCTTGATCCAGAAGTGTTCTAAAGTTGTGGAGTCAGCAGTCCAATACGTGTACTCATTTCTGCCTTTGAAGTAGGCAAACCTCAAAGGAAAGTATTTGTAGTGCACAAGACACTGCCTCTCCCTTGCCCTGCCCCAGATACACTCTAGGGGCTTGGAGACTGTATTATGTGAGGGCAGGCACAGTACTTTCAAGTGCAGGTGTCAGCTCCTCCCTCCCACTCTAGCCCAGGAAGACTCATCAGGATATGCAAGACACACCTCAGCTCCCTTTGTGTCACTGTCTAGAGTTAATTGACAAACAGCCCAACTGTCAGTCTGACCAAGATGTGTATTCTGCAGCCAAGCAGAGACGCAGAATGGTTAGGCAAGAAAATGCCCACTTTCTAAAAGTGGCATTTTCAAACAGACAATCTAAAAAACAACTTTACGAAAAGATGTATTTTTACATTGTTAGTTCAGAGACCCCAGACTCCATATTTCCATCTGCTCCCAATGACAAACTGCCCTTAAAAGATGTTTAAAGGCAATCCCTATGTTAACCTGTAGGAGAGATAGGCTTGCATTTGTGAAAATTGAATTTGGTAGTATTCCACTATCAGTACATGTAAAACACACATATGTCCTACCTTTTAAATACGCTGCTCCCTGCCCATGGGGCTACCTAAAGCCTACCTTAGGGGTGACTTACATGTAGTAAAAGGGAAGGTTTTGGCCAGGCAAGTGAGTACACTTGCCAGGCCAAATTGCAGTGCAAAACTGCAGACACTGCAGTGGCAGGTCTGAAACATGTTTACAGGGCTACTCGTGGGTGGACCAATCAGTGCTGCAGGCCCACTAGTAGCATTTGATTTACAGGCCATTGGCACCTCTAGTGCACTTTACCAGGAGCTTACAAGTAAATCAAATATGCCAGTCAGGGATAACAAATCATAACCACAATTTACACAAGGAGCACCTGCACTTTAGCACTGCTCAGCAGTGGTGAAGTGCCCAGAGTACTACAAAACAGCAAAAATGAATGCTATACACAGTCAAAAATACAGGAAGCAGAGGCAAAAAGACAAGGGAAACCACACCAAAGATGCCAGGTTTAACACCTGCCACATCATAAGGCATGGGGCATATGATCAACCCGCTTCAACCATTGATCTATTAATTTCACATTCACATTATGCTTCAGCCAGCAGAGCATAGCACAATTCGTCGCCTTAGCATACCTTGTGGGGCAAAGGGTCAGCCCACCTCAGCCATTTGCTAACTTCAGTATGAGTGACAGCATTCTGCAGTTTCATAAGGAGAACATTTTTACATAAAGTAGTTCTCTTCCCTTCTGTGCCAGAGAAAATTATGGTAATGTGTGCTTTTGCTTTATTGTGTGTGTTACTAGTTGAAGTGTTTTTCCTCTTTACAGGGAGATTGCTCACTTGGCCGATTCATTGAGGAGGCCAGATGTAAAGTTAATACTGCAAATCTTTGCCCTTTGACTATTTCCATCTCTTTCTAGATGCTGACTTCCTTGAGTGAATTTTCAATAAATGTGTGTGTCAAACAGTTACTAAGCAAGCATGGAGGCCCTCTGGCACCCCATTCTAGGGCACATCTGTGGACTTCCACTTCACTTAGGGAGTTTAATTTTTTTTCTGAGTTTTACACTTAATATCATACTGCACAAGCCAACCGTACAGTCTTTTTGGGCTACTCGTCATATTTGGGCTACTGGGCAACACCCAGATTGCACGGGTGATGTCCAGAGCAAGGTTTTTGATTTTGCACCATATGTTGCATTTCAATAATAATTCTGTAGCACTGCCTCAAAACCATTCAGACCATGACTTATTATTCAAAATTCAAAACACTTGCCTGCAAAGTTTCCGGAAAATTATACTCTAAAAAATAGAGTAGGTCCTTTGTCCTCCACAAACTGTAACTGCTGGTTAGGCAGTACATACAGAGTAAAAGAGCTTGTTATGCCATCAAAATATACATGTGCCAGAGCATTATTGATTATGTATACAGGTTGAGAGTATATACTAGAAAGGACTTAACCATAAATTCTGTTTCTTGCTATTCCAAGCGAGGTACTAGTGAGAAGACTGTATGGGAGCTTGTTCACTCATTCATTCATAAAGCTAAAAGTTTAATGTGGACAACGTCTAAACAGAACTTCAGCTATTTAGAAAGCTGTAAAAAGCTGGCTCTGGCTTATGGTACACCTCAAAATACTACAAAGGATTCACTCAGGAACTTGTTGGTAAGATGCTCCTAAAAGCCCAGAGCACTGTGTTAATTTCCAAAAAACTGCTAATAGCCACAATTACAACATGCTGCTCATAGTCAAATTGTCAGATAGGAGGAAAATACATGTGCTCATTACAATCTATTATGAACACTTCTCCGGTCACAGTTTGGGGTTAGTTGGTTGAAATTCACAAGCCTTACTGTACACTTGATAATAACAACTACATGGGCAGCGTGGATACAAATGACTAGATACTGAAACAAATAATGAGTCATAAAACTAACATATCTTTTAAGAAATTGGATACTCCCCTGATTCAGTTGGCAAAATGCAATTTGTATATTGTTTATCATTAGACTACCACAGAAAGACCAGTGTCTTTCTTTGACTTTTAGTTGGCAGCAATTGTAAGTCCTACTGCTTCTACTTCATCCACTGTGAAGGACAGTGCAAAGCTGCAGGACCTGCACTTTATGAACTGTGTTCATACAACAGTGAAAAAGAACAAACCACATCAGAGATGTGTGGAAGTCTGAAATTTATAAAAGATACAAGGCAGTGAGATTTTAACATATCTTAATATTCAACAGCTATGAGGAGCCTGGTACCAGTGTGGACCTACTCAAATTACAGAAGTTAACTGTGGGTTTCATAGATTAAAGCAATGTTGCACAAAAATACACAGCCAATTGGGCAATCCCCAACTTAGGTGCTTTACAAACATTTATTGAATCATTAATCAGTATACAGTGAAGGCCTATTATATGGGCATTCTATTAAAGCAAACTTGGGTGAAGCACGGCAGTAGCTTATCACTTACACATGTGACTTAGTCATTTCTCCAGGCCTTACAGTTACTTCAAAAGTACAGACGTTCAAAAACAAGTAAGCAACTTTAGCACATTCTGCAGGGTTCTTTATTGAGTGTCACAAAATGGGACCTGAGGCAAAATGGATTCCACCTCCTCTGACACTCAGTCCCATTTATTCCTTTTCAATTGACATAGTTCCCTTTTCTTATTCATTTATTATTGTTGACTGCACTTTACCTACAACTGGTCCTTGACTGGCCCTTGTGTCCTCGCCCATGGGACCTGGTAGATAACATTCATCTCTACATACTGACCTATGGGTTGTTTTGGTTGGAACAGCTGGACATCAATAGCAAAACACATTGGGGAACCACTGTTACCAGTATTCAAAGGAGAACCAGTATTCACTGGTTTTGGACATGGCCATCTTTGCACGGCCTTCCCCAAACTTTTTGCCTCCTGTTTGCTGAATCAATTTTGGTGGCTTTTAGGGCTCTGCATACTTTATCACTGCCAATCATTGCTAAAGTGTTTGTGCTCTCTCCTTTAACCATAGTAATACTGGCCTGTACCAAATTTGCACATTTCATTTTTTTGTAAGTCCCTAATAAAGTGGTACTACATGTACATTTAATTCAACTCTAAAATTAACCTTTTGCTGGTTGTAAATCTTCATTTTTAATAATATATAAATCACCCGTGATTTATAGGCCCTAAACAGCCCATAGGGCAGAGTGCAGTGTAACTGAACTGTTGGACATGTGCTTTAAACTTTTACATGCCCTGTTAGTGAAAAACTCTTAAATCAGTTTCTCACTACTGTAAGACCTACCTCTCCAAAGGGATAACATGGGGTTACCTTATTACATTTAATAAGTGTTAACTTTTAAGTAGGAGCAAGTAGGAATGTCGACTTTGGTGTCTAAGTATTTGTATTTTAAACCCCTCTTTAAGGGTGAAGTCAGATTTTAAGTCATGAATCTTTTACAAACCTGGCATTTTATTGTGCTAACTATTTGGTGCATACAGACCATATCCTGAGTCACATGACTAGGTGTACGTGGCAATTGGTATTTTTGTGTTGCTCCCAGACACTGAGACATGTGGGACTAGATGCTGTGAGAATTGGCCATCTCTGACTTGATGAGGGGGTGAAGCTGTCCCCTTACACACTTGCACATCACAATGTATCTGCCTAAGCACACAAAGGGTTTGACACTAGTCTTTTGTGACCCCAGACAAGCCATGGTGAGGGCAGGAAGGCAAGAAAGTTTAGACACCTGCTGGGGGTGGAAGCCTCCAGAACCTTCTCCTACTTCAAAGTACCAGGTATAAATAATGGACCCTCAGACCCAACTGTTCAGTACACCACTGGACCTGTATTAGACTCAGAAGAACTGCTGAGTTGGTCTACAAGAAGGATTGCCACTCTGTTGCCTTACTGCCAAGCTACTTTGGTGCCTGAGTGAAAAGTAGTTGTTCTGCACCATGAACCCAGGGTCACCATAGTGACTCTAAGGGCTAGTTAGCTGGTATCCTGATCTGAGTCTCAGGGACAGAAAAGCCTCAAACCACCAAGAACCTAGCAGCTGGAGTCTGTCTGCTGTGATCCAAACACCCAAGTGGTGGCATCCCATTCTTGGACCCTTGGGACTGGGCCTGAAGGTGGTCTGCCAGACTGGATTTTGGTCCTGTGAGCAGAACTGATGCAGAGCAATGTACCTCCTCTGAGTTCTGCTTATGAACACCTGTAGTCGACACTTCCCCAACATCGGACCTTGCATCGCAGCCTGTAGCCTCCTCCCAGGCCCACAGCTTCTTTGGAAACATTGCAGAACGATGCATCCTCAATGATGGATTTCACATTGCAAGTCCTCGATGACTGCATCCTCAATGATGACTCAGGACTCTGCATTGCAGCCGGGTCCATTATGAGCTTCCCGCCAGGCCCATTACACCTTTCCAGTGGGTAAGTGGCAGCAGTATTGTCGCTGGCTCGTAATTGAGCCGGGGGCAATGCTGCTGCCCGCAGGGAGCACCAGCACCCTCGCAATGCTCACTATCTTCACAGCAGCCAGTTATGGTTGGCCTGAACTTGTGTCTTTGTCCCAGTTGAGTGCAATCAGATTGCCACAGTTGTCACAGCATTTTGATCTCAAATAATTTTTAAAAAATACTCTATTTTTTTTCTGAAGTGGTGTGGGATTTTTTCTTGTGTTGGATCTTCCTTTTGTTAGCTACATAAATACTTTACACATTACCACTAAGTTAAGTCTGACTGCTTTTGTGCTAAGCTACCAGAAGGTTAAGCACAGGTTAAATTGGAGTTTGCTGGTGTTTCACCCTGACAGAGATTGTGGTTGCTGCTTGAGTAGGGTTTCATCTGCCTTAACCAGTAATACAATTGCCAACACAAGACCAACTAATACTAGCTCCAATATCCATGTATCCATCCACTAAGTGAGGAAGCAAAGGTATTCCACAGCCCCCATTTCCTGGATGCCGTATGCTTCTCTTGCTACATCAGGCATACTATCGAACTAAATATTTCCACTATTCTCAGGGATGCAAGGACGACATTTTTGCTTGACTATCCAACAGACCCATCTTCTTTTGCCAGGATGATATTTAAGGCCATTCTGTTTTGAATCACAACACTTCTTACACTTTCCATCTCTTATGTAAAGTTTCCCAACTTTACAGTAGTCATTTCCAGCAAGTCTTCTATTAGTTTAGCTTAATCATTTATCCGATAGCTATTATGGACAATTCCCAAAGGCAGTACCATCACCCCAAAAATGGTCAGCACCTGGCTAAGTCATGCATCCACTCTTTTTAACCTTATTCTTGTTTTTGGTCATTGCTTCACATGAAACATTTGGGGCATGTTGAAGGACAGGTACCAGCTACCACACCAACTCTGTGGTAGTTAGAAATAGGCCCACTGTCCTCAAATGAAAAATATTCCCTTATACACTATAACCATAGGGGAAGCTATTATTGCTCACCTGTACTTAGAGCTAGGAGGTGCCAAATCAATATATTCACGACAGGTGCTATTGACCAGAAACAAGTGATTTATGAAGCATTGAGCTGTACGTCTTCTGTTTTGATATTATGAATGGTATAAATACCCCATTGTCCTTTTTCTGATTTCATATCCAGGACCGGGTTCTTGCTGAAGGAGGGATAAAACTCGGTGTTATACAACATTTCATATAAGAAGTCACATTCTACAGCTTTAGGGGGTCATTACAACATTGGCGGTAAAAGCCGCTTACCACCATGCAGAAGTCTGCCAACACACCCACAGCTCGGAATCCGCCAAAATCTAGACACCCACACAAGTCTGCCACAGTGATAAACTGGTGATAACAAAACCTCCACCGTCAAGCCAACAGGAATGCGCCCACACTATCACGACCCACGATTCCACACAGCAGTCTTTCAACTGCGGTATTCCATTGGCAGTACACACCACCGCGCTCAAAATACACACACATTTAGAAAACACATCCACATTGGACAAATCGAAATACACACACCTGATACACATACACACACCACTCCCACACACCCAATACAATATAAAACACACACCCACAAACCCCTATGACAACAATTGCGACAGAAGGCCAGAGAGAGACACCACCAGAAACAACACTAGCATCCACAGGCACTCGACACCATCACTCACACAACATCCATGCACCTCACATAACACACCTCTAAATATCACCCCACACATCACAACACACACCACCCCACATATCACCCACACCACCCCATAGCACCACAAAGACACCCCAGGTTTTCTGAGGAGGAGCTCAGGGTCATGGTGGAGGAAATCATCCGGGTAGAGCCACAGCTATTCTGATCACAGGTGCAGCACACCACCAAGCTATGGTGAAGAATCGTGGACAGGGTCAACGCAGTGGGACAGCACCCAAGAACTAGGGATGGCATCAGGAAGAGGTGGAACGACCTACGGGGGAAGGTGTGTTCCGTGGTCTCAAGACACCAGATTGCGGTTCAGAGGGCTGGCGGCAGACCCCTACCTCCTCCCCCACAACTAACAACATGGGAGGAGCAGGTCTTGGCTATACTACATCCTGAGGGCCTCGCAGGAGTAGCTGGAGGAATGGACTCTGGTAAGTCAAACCTTAAACTACCATATCCCCCACCCTACCTGCATGCTATCACATACCCCCACCCTCGCCCTCACCCCATCACCCCAACTCCTCACACATGCCCCACTATCACAAACCACACATCCCAAACCCATGCCCTGCATGCAACACCAAAGCATGGACACCCATCACCAAAGCATGTCCACTGCACATAACCATACACCCCCCTAAACCATTATCACTGAAGGTCACACAAAATAATGGAAGCACTGGGGTACAGGGTCACCCACCCATTGCACACCATGGCACATACAGTTACAATAATCATGCCTTTACACCCCTGCAGGACCCCTACCCAACGTCACCGGACAGGAGGGTCAAGACATGTCCAACTGGATCTAGATGACCAGCCCGGCCCATCTGGGACCTCGGGACAGTCGGTTCCCCTTACACTGGCACAGGCCACTACAGAGCTTCCCCCCTATGGAAACACCAGCACAGCACTCACCCAGTGGGCCCATACCTCTGTCCCCAGGACACATCAAGTAGCAGTGTGTCCACCACTACAGGGAACCCAGGCTAACCCACGAGGCCATCTCAGACATCATGGGAGCCTACCACCATTCCCAGGAGACGATGGCAATGGTACTGGGCAAGTTTCAGGAGACCCTACGGCTGCAGGAGGAACAGTATCTGGGGTTCAGGGAGGAACTCAAATCCATCAATTCCACCCTGGGCACCATTGTAGGTGTGCTGAAGGAGCTTGTCAAGACCAGGAGGGACACTGTGGCACAACAAGGGGCCCCTGACACTAGCCTGGATGATGAACTGTCCACCACCTCCGCCAGCGCTAGTGGACAGGAGGCACGGCCACAGGACCACAACACCAGCACCCCACCCCCTGCAGATGGAGAACCACCCCGCAAGCGGTCCCTGAGATCCAGGACAAAGACAGAGAACAATGCCAAGACCCCCGCCAAGAAATGAGACCACCCTGGTTTTCATCCTTCTGTCCCACTTTGTCACCCTTTCCATACTTAAAGTGCCCTAGCTCCACTTCCTATGCCCCTTTGGACAATGCACCTGTGAGACTAATAGACTGGACTCTGCCATGGACATTCCCAGGAGGGTGGGCATCTCCTTCGCACCAGGCACCTCAGCCCCTGCACCAGTCACCCCTGCTGCCCTCAGTGAGGAGGCCATTGACCTCCTCAGGTCCCTCACTGTTGGGCAGTCTACCATTTTGAATGCCATCCAGGGTGTAGAGTGGCAGTTGCAACAGACCAATGCATACCTGGAGGGCATTAATTCTGGTCAGGCAGCCCTTCAGCGAGATTTTCAGACTCTGGCCTCAGCACTGATGGCAGCCATTGTCCCTGTCTCTAGCCTCCACCCTCCAACTTCCTCCACCCAGACCAAAACCCCTGTACCTCAGCCTATCCCAAGCACACCATCAGACCAGCATGCACACACATAAACAGACAAGGGAAGCTCAGGCAAACATAAGCACCACACATCCCACAGGCACTCACGCAAGCATCATACACATGCAGACATACCAACAGCCACTGCCTCCACTGTGTCCCCCTCCTCCTCGTCTCCCTCCTCCCTCCCTCCCAGTCTCGTCTCCACTCACACCTGCATGCACTACATCTTCAGCTACTACCTCCATCACCAGAACACCCACCACCACACCCCACTCACGAGCAGTCACCAACCCCACTACCATTCACACATCCCCTGTGTCCTCTCCCAGTGTGTCTGTGAGCCCACCTCCCAAGGTACACAAACGCAGCCACACACCCACCCAACAGCCATCCACCTCACGACAGCCTCCAGCCCATGCACCATCACCCAAAGTCAGCATACGTACACCTCCTACAACCACTACCTCTTCCTCCACTCCCAAACCCCCTCCATCTACCCATTCCAGTGTGTCCAAAAATATTTTCCTGTCCAACCTTGACCTCTTCCCCTCACCTCCCCCACCCCTTCAGTCTCCTAGGGCCCTCCTTTCCAGGTCCCAACCCAGCACCTCAGTCACAACATCTGCGGGAACAGTGGTGACAGTAGTAACCGGCTTCTGGAGTGCGCCAGGCAGCAGGGCAGCCAGTGTGCCAAGGAGCCAGACCACAGACAGTCCCCCAACTCAAAAGCACAAAAAGTTGGGCAGTGCCCGGTGGGAGAGAGGCAAAACATCTACCACCAAAGCTTCTCCCAGGGGTACAGTTGGGAGTGTGAAGACAGCTGCGCCACCATCCATGGTGGGGAAGGGGCACAGAAAAACAGGCAAGTCTGCGAAAACCTGCACGGCGGACAAGACCGCCACCAGCACCGCTGAACAGGACACCACCACCACAAGCACCACTGCCAAGGATACCGCCGCTACCAGCACCGCTGAACAGGACACCGCCGCCACAATCACCGCTGCCAAGGACACCGCCGCCACCAGCACCGCTGCCAAGGACACTGCCGCCACAAGCACCACTGCCAAGGACACCACCGCCACAAGCACCGCTGCCAAGGACACTGCCGCCACCAGCACCGCTGAACAGGACACCGCCGCCACCAGCACCGCTGAACAGGACACTGCCGCCACAAGCACCTCTGCCAAGAACACCGCCGCCACAAGCACCACTGCCAAGGACACCGCCGCCACATGCACCGCTGCCAAGGACACCGCCGCCACCAGCACCGCTGAACAGGACACCGCCGCCACAAGCACCGCTGCCAAGGATACTCCCGCCACAAGCACCACTGCCAAGGACACCGCCGCCACAAGCACCGCTGCCAAGGAAACCGCCGCCACAAGCACCACTGAACAGGACACCGCCGCCACAAGCACTGGTGCCAAGCACCGCTGCCAAGGATACCGCCGCCACCAGCACCGCTGAACAGGACACTGCCGCCACAAGCACCGCTGCCAAGGACACTGCCGCCACAAGCACCACTGCCAAGGACACCGCCGCCACAAGCACTGCTGCCAAGGACACCGCCGCCACAAGCACCGCTGCCAAGGACACCGCCGCCACCAGCACCGCTGAACAGGACACCGCCGCCACAAGCACCACTGAACAGGACACCGCCAGCACCACAGGCCAATGAGCGCCAAAGCTTCTGACGCTACTGACGCCGCCAAGAGCAGGATGAACCACTCTGGGCACAAGGGCCCCTCCAGAACCAGTGGAGTAAGGCATCCACTACCTCAGTCCTTGGCAGGATGAAGCACTCTGGGCACAAAGCCCCCTCCAGAACCAGTGGAGTAAGGCATCCACTACCTCTGTCCTTGGCAGGATGAAGCACTCTGGGCACAAAGCCCCCTCCAGAACCAGTGGAGATTTACATCCACTACCTCTGTCCTTGGCAGGATGAAGCACTCTGGGCACAAAGCCCCCTCCAGAACCAGTGGAGACTGTTATCCACTTGAGAGACTGTGGCTTTGCATTCCCCAGGATGCAGCAGTGGGCAACCCACCCACTGGAAAGACTTGTGAGACTGGCTTTGCACTCCCCAGGATGCAGCAGTGGGCAACCCACCCACTGGAAAGACTTGTGAGACTGTGGCTTTGCACTCCTAAGGATACAGCAGTGGGCATGGAGCCCCCTTTTGGATCTGGCATTGTGCACTCATCCGGCTGAGGTGCCCCCCCTTTCCTTCCCCCTGAGGTGCGTGTTGTATTTCTATCTGATGCCCCAGCTGTGTTTTCTCCGTTTTGATCGGGTATTGAGTGTGGGCCTCACCCATGCATTTTGGGCCCAGTGGTCTACGGACTATGATGGTGGAATACCTTGGACTTGTATTCTTGGTGTATATATTTGTTTATAGTGTAAATATATATATATATATATATATATATATATATGTATTTTTGATTACTGTATTTGAATACATTACAAACGTTCGACTCATTTCCTTTTGTCCTTGCATTCTTCCAGGGGGTTGTTAATGTAATGTATCAACATGTACTTTTGTGTGTGTCGTAGTGGGTGAGGGTGGGGGTGGGAGTGTTGCGTGTTGCGTGTGTGTGTCACTCTTTTTTCCCTCCCCCTCCCCTGTGTCGTAGGTGCAGTACTCACTGTGGTCTTCGCCGCCATCTTTGTTGTTCCTGGTAGAGGAGCAGGAAGATAAAGGCTGTGAGTATCTGGAGCTCGGGTTCCATGGCGTCCTGGTTCCTCGTGGGAAGTGTAGAGGTCAGCATTTTCCCTTCCAAGTCCTGTTTCCGCCGTGTTTTTGTTCACGGTGAATCCGCCCCGGAAAAGGTGGCAGATTGGACTGTTGTAATACAGTGGGCGGAACCTTGTCTTCCGCCTGTCTGTTGGCGGTTACCGCTGTGGTGTTTGTTTGTACCGCCATGGCGGTCTGAGTGTTAAAGTGTCTGTCTATGTTGGCGTTTTCTGCCACGGTCGTAATTCCATTTTTTTTACCACCAGCCTGTTGCCGGTTTTACCGCCACTTTAACAGCGACCGCCAGGGTTGTAATGATCCCCTTTATTACTTGTTTTATACTATAAGACATTTCATCCTGAGTACTAATTGATAGGTGTGTGAAACATTAACATTCTGAAACATTTACTACTGAAACATATCTTGGCATAACAATTTTCTTCATTTATGGGCTTTAGTTTAGCTCAATCCTTAGCAGGATCAACAGTGGTAGATTATCTGTTTTATATAGTTCAATCATTGAAAGCTCCTTGCTTTCCTTCAGTCTCTGGAATCCTTATGTGTTCCCTAAAGACAATGATCAAAACTGTTATTACTATGCCAACTCCAAGGTGCAGGAGACAACCACGAACCAAGGCCACTTTCTAACATTTTTCCTTTTGGTCTCAGCCAATAAACCCAGAGAGGTCACTAGTACCTCACTGGCCCTTGACACAGTCTTTCTGTAGCAATGGTTGTAAACAAGGAGGCTTCTTAGGCCTTAGATTGTAGCCTAATGTTGTCGTTAAAGGACAAGTGTCTCTTGCTTCTCCTAATCAATCCACAGTAATGATGGTTCTGGTGGTGCTGCTTTCTTGGTATGGGAGCCGTGAGTCCATGAGGTCAAACTTGCACACTTTACAGCTGTCTTTGTTGTCAATAACATTTAGCAAGGCCCCTTCCAGCGAGGTTGTATGCAGTGACGTCTGGTGTGACCCTTTACATAGATCGAATTGTCAGATTGAAGAGTGTGTCTGTCTGTTTTCAGTGGGTCTGAAAGAACTCACAACACTTGCCCGTGAAGGCCACGCAATATCTCTTTTAGCCGTTTCCAGTGTTGCAGTCCCAAGTCATCATTTATTGCTAGTGGACTGGTAGACATATGTCCTGGTGTGTTTGCAGACACCCACGTTGGGATCAGAATCAAAATTCTTCAGTTGGAACTTGTTTTTGAATGGCCTGTGTCAAAATAAACATGAGTAGGTGTAGTCCATGTGTCTGATTGAGATGAAGTCTTAGGTAGCATGTTAAAGGTACAGTTTGACAATGCAAATTCTTTGGCTTTGCTGTCAACAAAAGCATTACCCAAGGAGGCACAGTTCTTCATAGCAGTGTGTGCTGCTCATTGTTTTATTGCTACTTCAAATTGCAAAAACAGAGCTTCAGAAGGTTACAGATTTGTTGGGCATGTTGTATTTGCTGACCAGCAGATGTGAGAAATATCCTCATGGCTCATAGCTGGCCAAAATAATGGACAACCCCAAATGCATACTGGGTAATAGTGTGAATGCCAATGTTCATCATACTAGTTATGCAGCTAGCTCTTGTCAGGATAATCAATTCAGCTCAGGACCTTCTGTAATGTGTTGTGAGGTGCAAATGGCATAGGAGGCTTGCAAACTGCCCCAAGATCCCTTAAGCAGGAGCTACCCCAAAAGAGGTCTCCATCTGCATAGGGCAGTGGGATGTCCTGCAAATCAGACCTTATTTTTGTATGACGGTCAATAGCTAGTTATGGAAAACATCATCGTTCAACAATTCAACAATTCAGCATCAGTAGGCATTAGTGTGTCAGGATTCAAGGTGGTGCATTGCTTGATCTGTATGTATGGTGTCAACAATGTCAATTTGTACTTTAAAAGGTGAGCATTTGTCGAGTTCTGTGCTTTAGTAGTTGTTAATAAAACCTCTACTGCATGTGGAACATGCAAGACTAAGGTGGTCATTATGAACATTGCGGGAAATACCGCACCGCAGACGCTGGCGGTAACTACCTCCAACAGGCTCGCGGTCTAGACCGCTAAGTAATGAAGCCCATGAGAAATAAGTAGAGGTCCATCCACACACCACCATTTTTGTAGTCCCGACGATGACGGAGGAGTCCGAACTCAGGCCGACAGAAAGGCCCTACCCGCCCACCAAATAATGAAACACCATACCGCCATCAGTTCTGGGGCGGGAACCACCGCCAGGCAAGGTGTGGCAGAAACGAACAATATAAAAGGAAACACTCACCAGAGGTACACAGAACACCCGGACACAGACATGGAGCTAGAGTTGGAAATAATGCCAGTGCTTCTCCTTGCCATAGTCCTCCAGGACCGTGACCGACGCCGAAGACGACAACGGTAAGTACCGCAGCCTATTACACATGGGAAGAAAGGGCACAGTTACGCACACACCCAACCCACCCCATAACGCACTCCCAACCCCTCCCGCCATCCCAAGCCATACATACCATAACAAAATGTACTTACCAGACACAAGCCAACAAATACCTGCACGAATGTACACATGTGTGCACACAACACCCCCACAGTGAAACACTGAAAAACGTGACTATATTGTGCCAACAGCGCTGCTGGGAACTTAAAATGTATTTTAGTTATCAAAAGTAATGTCCAAATAAGGCCATTGGCCAGTCCATCATAAAGTCCCTGAAGCGCAAATATAGCCCAAACTTGACTCCCACATGTGCAAAGGGGACTCCACTGGAAAGGGGCAACAATGGGGCAGCCAGGCACCTCAGGGAACAGGGGCTGGTGGGGTGGGGACTTAGGTATGAAAGGGGGGTCTTGGACTTAGGGTTGGGAGGTGGAGGAGGTTTGGGCTTGCCCTTGGAAGGAGGAGGTCTGGACCTGGGGATGGCAGAGGGACGTGGGGCAACACAGGGCTTCTTCCTCCCTGGAGAAGGGGCACAGGAATGGGAAGGGCAGACTGGGGCAGACTTAGATGAGGAAGGAGTGGTCTGGGCAAGGACATGGGAACATTTAGGGACAAGACGGGGTGGGCCAGTGGGTTCAAACAGGTCAACATGGGATAGGAAAAGCTTCTTAGGTGCAGTTGGATGGGATTTTGAGGCAGGTCTGGGAGTGGAGATTGAGGGAGTGCTCGTACCTGGCGTAGGTGTGCTGGATGTGGATGCAGGTACCTGTATAGTCTGCTTCTGTGTGGTGGATGTGTGTGGTGTGGATGTGTGTGAATGTTTGAGTGTTGTGGGAGGAGAGGGGGTGGGCACAGTGGGAGAAGACAGGCTGCCAGTGTATATG
This sequence comes from Pleurodeles waltl, assembly GCF_031143425.1. Lineage (NCBI taxonomy): Eukaryota > Metazoa > Chordata > Amphibia > Caudata > Salamandridae > Pleurodeles > Pleurodeles waltl. The sequence continues at coordinate 703,688,470 of NC_090439.1, read as the reverse complement.
GATGTTGTCTGGGTGTCTGCAGGTCTGGTGAGGGTGCTGCAAGTGTCTGTAAATGTAGTCATGGTGAGTGCAGGTGTGGTGTCTGGGTGCATGTCTGGATAGCAGATATTGTGGTGACTGCATGAACGGGGGCAGCAGCAGTGACTGAGGGTGCAGTACATGTGGGTGTGCATGGTGAGGTGACAGACAGGGTGGTGGGGGAGGTTGACACACTGGGGGAAGTGGATGTTGTGTACGCTTCGGTATCTTGTGTGTTTTGTCTGCTTGTGGTCAGAAGTGTGGTGCTTGTGTTTGTCTGTGTGCTTCTTGTGTGTTGATTTGTGTGCATTGCTGTCTGTATGTGTGTTTGGGATGGGTGAAGGGAGTGGGGTGCTGGAAGGGGTAGAGGTGGTGGGAGGGGGGACAGAAAAACCAGGGACACTGGCTGCCATCAAAGAGGAGGCCAGAGCCTGAAAAGATCTCTTGAGGCCAGACATGGCACTGTGAATGCCTACCAGGTATGCATTGCATTGCTGCATCTGGGACGCAAGTCCCTGGATGGCATTCACGATGGTTGTCTGCCCTACAGAGATGGTTCTCAGGAGGTCAATAGCCTCCGCCGTGAGGGCCGCAGGGCTGACTGGGGCAGGGGATGAGGTGCCTGGGGTGTAGGAGAAGCCCACCCTCCTGGGTGAGCGGGCAAGGGCAACTCGGTGGGGAGCAACTGGGAGGGCGGTGATGGTATGGGGTGGTGGAAGATGACAAAGAATGGGTGGGCCCAGTAGGGTCCACCACCACCAGGGAGCTGCCATCGGAGGAGGTATCAGAGTCACTACCTCCAGTGATAGTTGCCTCCCCCGTGGTACTCTCCTCACCCTCCAACCCACTGGTCCCCTTGGTGACGGTTGACTCTGCCTCATTGGAACCAGGGGTTGCTGCATCCCCACTCGCCAGTGCCTCAGTTCCCTTGCCAGATGATGCTAATGTACACAGGGACACAAGAGCACAGGGGTGGGGAAACAAAACAAGAAAGAAGTATGTAAAATCCTGAAAACATGTACATTTTGGGTCACAGACACTCCTACCCAGGTCAGGCACGAACCCTTAGCAGACACAACATATGTTATGAATGTGCCCCTGACTAGCAGGCATGACCCCAGAATATACCACATAACCCTCATGAAACACGACTCTGATACACTGTGTGAAGTACAACCATGAGAGACCATGCCAAGCCAATGCACTTACAAGTCCATAATGCCACAATTAATACCAGATGACAAAAAGGGAACCCCTCATAGGCCTACAGACCCTGCCAAAACTAGCTATGACACTGTCCCAAAGACATGGAGGGGGGCAGGACTGCAGGGACACACCTGTCTAGGGGGGTCATTCCGACCCTGGCGGTCCATGACCGCCATGGCGGAGGGCAGCGGAAGCACCGCCAACAGGCTGGTGGTGCTTCCTGGGCTATTCTGACTGCGGCGGTAAAGCCACGGTCAGAAAAGGGGAACCTTGCAGCGCCGCCACGGGGATTCCGACCCCCTTCCCGCCAGCCTGTTTCTGGCGGTCTTCACCGCCAGAACCAGGATGGCGGGAACGGGTGCCGTGGGGCCCCTGGGCGCCCATACAGATTTTCACTGTCTGCTCAGCAGACAGTGAAAATCGCAACAGGTGCCACTGCACCCGTCGCACCCCTGCAACTCCGCCGGCTCCATTCGGAGCCGGCTTCCTTGTTGCAGGGGCTTTCCCGCTGGGCCGGCGGGCGGCCTTTTGGCGGTCGTCCGCCGGCCCAGCGGGAAAGTTGGAATGGCTGCCGCGGTCTTTTGACCACGGGGCGGTCATTCGGCGGTAACCGCATGGCGGGCGGCGACCGCCGCCCGCCGCGGTCAGAATGACCGCCTAAGTGTCTGACACTACAATGCATGCATCCCACAGCACCCAAATTCACCCATCAAAGTGGTATCACAACAGTGTTGGTACTATCTCCCTTGTGGCTGCTGTGCTGCCTTCAAGTGCTCATCCAAATCTGGGTATGCCACCACCAGAATGCAGGCCATTAGGGTGGTCAGGGTCCAACAGGCACCCCTTCCTCGTTGGGAGGCCTTCCCCAGCTGGGACTCTCCGGTCTTTCTGGCCCAGCGCCTCAGGTCCTCCCACACATACATGTGGGTGTCCCGTACACAAATACCATGCTCTTTCATACTGAACACCCCATGTTGACATGCATATGAACAAAACACAGGCAGAAAGTGCCAGATAACCTACGGCTGGGCAGTCACACATCAAACACACATGCATACAGGCATCTGCCACAATGACACACATCTAAGGATGACAGATGGCAACTCACTTGCTCCTCTGGTCACCCAAACAACTTCACATACAGGGGTAGGTCCCTGTTTACTAGCTTTTCCAGCTCCTCCACGGTGAAAGCCGGGGCCCGTTGCCCTATGACACATGCCATCTCAGGGATCAGAGTCAGGACACAGCAGCACACGCAGTGGAGTACTAACCTTCACATGATGCAGGAGTCAAGTGTCTAACAAAATGGCGGTAGATACCGCGGCGGTGTGCACTGTCACTGCCGGCAGCAATCATGATTGGCCCAGGTTCCCCATTGACAACCATGTCATCCAATGATCAGGTGCACGGCAGTGAACACTGCCTTCTGCCATGATGACTAACTCCAGCGGAATGAATTCACTTCCACACTACCATACCTGGATGGCAGGAGGCTGCCATTTTGCTTTCACCATGTCTCAATAGCCTTGCCGGGGGCCTCATCCATGGTCCCATTCTCTCTCCCATTCGTCAGTCACTGACATGATTCCTTGATCAACACATGTAGTCATGGTTGGATGTGTGTATACAATGTGATGCCATTGTGACAGAGAAACCTAAGCACACATTAGCCTGCCCATGTACCTCATTCTTTCTGTTTTTGTGCGTTACCTATGTGACGCATTTTTGAAAAGTACAGTGACATCATGTGATGCAAGTGTATGTTGACACTCAAAATGTGTTCTTTCCTCCACCATAGGTACAGACCCATGTGGCAAGGGAGAGTCCCATCTGTTTACAGACCCCCTAGTAGATCTGGCCACCATGGAGGAACGTCACAACATCCTAACTTACCGACTTAATCGAGCTACAATCCTTGACCTCTGTGCAATAATGGATCCTGTTCTGAAGCCGGCCAATCGGAATCAGCATGCCATCCCTATAACTGTGCAAGTGTTATCTGTGCTCCATTTTTTGCCAAAAGGTTTATTTCAGGTGACAGTGGGCATGGTTGCAGGGGTCTCACAGCCAATGTTCAGCCACATCCTATCCACTTTCCGGGATGCATTTGTTCAACACTTGCAAACTTATGTCCAGTTTCCCCAAAGGGCTGAACTCACCGTCATCAAATCTGAATTCTATGTCTTCGCTAATATACCTGTGTGATAGGTGCCATTGATGGAACCCACATAGCTCTCGTACCCCCAAGAGTGAATGAACAGGTGTATAGGAATCGTTTAAGAACTATCACTCCATGAATGTACAATTGGTGTGTACTGCTGATCAGTACATATCACATGTCAATGCCAGGTTCCCAGGATCAGTCCATGATTCATTTGTCCTGCAAAACAGTAGTGTGCCACACATGATGGGACAAAAACAGGGAGATAGAGCTTGGCTCATAGGTGAGTGTGTATTACACTGGAACAGTAACATAGCTGACAGCCAGATTGTATGCAAGTAAAGGCAGGTTGTCCAAGTCCTCTTTTGCCCACTTTTGCAGGTGATTCTGGCTACCCCAACTTGCAATGGCTCCTGACACCTGTGAGGAGTCCCAGGACAGATGCAGAGAGGAACTATAATGAGGCCCATGGTCATACTAGGAGGGTGATAGAGCGCACTATAGGACTCCTGAAGGCAAGATGTCATTACCTCCATCTCTCTGGGGGATCCCTGTGCTATGTCCCTGACAAGGTGTGTAAGATAGTGGTGGCCTGCTGCATGCTGCACAGCTTGGTTGTGAGGAAAGCTATCTCTCTTCTGGAAGAGGAGGGTGCTGTCCAAACTAGCCCTGCAACCTCAGAGGGGGGATGAGAGTGATGGCGAGGAAGAAGAGGGGGGAGATCTCAACACCAGGGCCCAGCTTATCCGGCTATACTTCCAGTGACTCTAAGGTACTGTTCAATGATGCTGATGTTTTCACTGCATAGTTACAGTCTGACTCATGTAATAAGTACTGTGGTGTCTATTGTCAGTGACAATGCTAAATTATGACTGAAGTGGCATGTGCCAGGGAACGCAATTTTAGGTACAGTGTGACATAGTTCAGACACTAGTTTGTTGGATCCCCTCCTGCAATAAAAGTGTTATTGTGATAGTAACTGCCTAATGCATTCACATTCACAATTGATCTCTCATATTGACGAAGGACATATTATTTGAGTGCATAGGTGTATTTATTCAATGGCAATATATACACAAGTGTTGGGAGAGTGAAAGGGAGTGGGCACATGGTGAAAAAAACATACCAAGGTACATATGCTCAGCTGTTGCTTGCACTGTGGTATAGTCCATGTGGCCATTGGAAGATGGTGTGGTGGCAGTGGCATGTCAACAAGGTAGCTGAGTGGCACATAAGGGAGACAGTTCAGGGCAGAGTCACTTCCTGGCACTGGGTTTGGTCCTGGCTGGTGTTTCAGAGGTATATCTGGGTCTGAGGCCACGTTTGCGAAGGTGCAGCTGGGCTGCAGGGGTTGGGGTGCTGATGTCCTGTGAGTCCTCTGGTAGTGCCACCAGTCCAGTGTATGCTTCAGATGTTGATGGCAGGGCAGTGTCCTGGCTAGTGGTAGAGGCTTGCAGGAGGGTGGAGGACTCAGACTGGCTGTGGTACTGGTGCTGCAGCACCCCTGCAATGGAGGCCATGGTGACATTGAGCTGTTTCCAGTGCTCCGAGGCCTCCTGGTGGTGTGCTATCTGAAGCCTCTGATCCTGCACCAGGGTGGCCAGGATCTGGCCCATCCTGTCTTGGGTATGGTGGTATGCTCCCAGGATCTCAAGAATCACCTCTTGGGCTGCAGCATCCATCCTTTGGTCACCCCCCTGGGCCAATGATGCCCTCCCACTGGCCCTAGCCCCCTGTGCCTGTGTCCCCTGCTAGGTCTGGCAGTTCCACTTGCACTGGGCACTTCATCATCCTGCCTGGTGGTGGGTGGAGACTCTGGCCTCTGTACATGTTGCCAGCCAGTCCATGGCCGGGAAACACTGTGTGGGGTCATTAGGCCAGAGCAGATGATGGTGGCTGTGTGGTAGGGGTGTAAGTGGTGTCCTGGGTGGGGCTTCTGGAGAGTGACAGTCCAGGACTGTGGGATGGGCCATGGATTTCCTCTGTGTCCAGCTATCCCTCTGCACTCTCCTGAGTGGGGCCTCCATCTTCAGGTGGAGGACTGGCACTCCTTGACGTCTCCATCCGGGTGGCATGGGTGGTGGTGCCAGTGTGTGGGAGAATAGACATATGGGTGTCCTGTGCTTTCTCGGCAATTGCTGCACTGATCTGCACTATTTAATGCTTATATTCCCCTGTTGTGGCACGTAAGGTCCCTTTGTGTACATTTTGGTGCATTTTTTGTGGGGGGTGGAGGTGCATTGTGGTTGCTGTAGTACTACTGGGTTTCCATGAAGGGGTAGGTGACTGTGCACAGGGGGCTGGATGGAGATTTGTTTGTGGGATTCTGGGCATGCAGAGGACTTGGAAGTGGGTGTTGTGGACTGGGTAGAGGATTGGGTCCTGGTGGTAGTGAGGGGATGGGGTGATACATGCATTACAGGTGTGGTGACTATTAAGATATTGTAGTTGACTTGCCCGACTTCAGTGCTCTAGTGAGTCCGGTGAGGCCCTCCGGGTGCAGAATGGCCAGGACCTTCTCCTTTCAGTTGGTGTATTCAGGGGGAGGAGGTGGGGGACCACCACCAGTCTTCTGTACAGCGATGTTGTGCCTGGATGCCATGGACCGATCCTTCCCGCGCAGGTTGTTTCATCTCTTCCGTATGTCATCCCTTGTGCATGGATGGTTTCCCACTGCGTTGACCTTGTTGACTATATCTGCCATAGCTCCATCTTCCTGGCCACAGGTGTCTGCTGCACCTGTGCCCCGAATAGTTGTGGCTCGACCCTGAGTATTTCATCCACCATGGTCCTTAGCTCCCTGTCTGTGAAATGGGGGTGCTTAGGGGGTGCATTGGTGTGTGTTGTGGGTGATGTGTTGTAGGTGTATTAGTGAGGGTGCTGTTGTGTGGTTGGGTGTGTTGCTCGTGATGGTGTTTGGGGTATGTATGGGTTTTGGTGGTGTATTTGTGTGTGTGACTTGTGTGATGTTGAGTTCAGTGTACGCGTGTTGTATTGTCAATATCTGCCATGCCTTTGGCATTGCAAAAGATTGTGGGGTGTGTATGTGTTAGACCTGACATGCTTTAGGGTGGTCACCCCTAACTTTTTGCCTGCCTCCCTCCACTTTTTGGACTCTGTTTTTGCTGGCTCTTAGACTCTGCGCACTTTACCACTTCTGACCAGTGCTAAAGTGCATATGCTCTCTCCCTTTAAACACGGTAACCTTGGATCATACCTGATTGGACTATTTAATTTACTTATAAGTCCCTAGTAATGTGCACTATATGTGCCTAGGGCCTGTGGATTAAATGCTACTAGTGGGCCTGCAGCACTTAATTTCACATTGCATCTTTATTCGTTTTGACCTGCAATTATCCAGATAAATATTATATATTTTTCTAAACACTGTGGTGTATTTTTGTGGTGTTATATGGTGTTATTGTATGATTTATTGAACAAATACTTTACACATTGCCCTCTAAGTTAAGCCTGACTGCTCGTGCCAAGCTAACAGAGGGTGGGCACAGGATAATTTTGGATTGTGTGTGACTTACCCTGACTAGAGTGAGGGTTCTTGCTTGGACAGAGGGTAACCTGACTGCCAACCAAAAACCCATTTCTAACAGTATGTATGTGTTTTATAGTGTTGTGGATGTGTGTCAGGTGTATGGGTTTCAAACTTGCCAATGTGTGCATTTGTTGTTGGTGGGTCCTATTGCTGGCCATGGCGGTCCGTACCGCCAATGGTCGTTCGGCATTCACTGTCTGCCAAGCTGATTTGTGCATCATTATTTGGTGGGCGGAGGATTTGTCTGCATGGCGATGGCGGGGCGGGGTGTACTGCATTTCCCCCATTGTTGGACCTGGATGTGGGTGGAGGTTGCAGGCTTTTTGGAGGTTTATCTTTTTGGCATTGTTATTCGGTGGTGTGCAGTTCACCGCCACTGGTGGTCTTTTGTTCACTGTCAGCTTGGCGGTGATTACTGCCAAGTTCGTAATGAGGGCCTAAATCATGTGCCAGCACAATATTCTCTAATTGTTCAACAGCAATAGCTGCAGAAGCCACTGATGCAGACAGGGAGGCAGCCCAGCAGCTCCTGGGTCTAGTGCTGCTGAGTAATATGGAACTGTGTGATATTGAGAACCATGTTTTTGTGTTAAAACAGCCACAAAACAACATTGTTTTTCATTGCAGACTAAAAGAAAGTCCTTGGTCTAATCAAGCAAACCTAAAGCTGGTGCCAGGCACAGTTATTTTGTTAAGGTGATAAAGGCACATTCACATTGTGCAGGCCAAGGCACTTGGTCTGTCACATTCTTATGAGTTAAGGCTTGGTTAGGATGAGCTGTCAAACAAACGTTGGGAATCAGTGATGACAATAGCCCGCCATTCCAAGGAAAGCTCTGATGTCTTTTTGTGTTTTGGAACAGGGACATTTCAAGATAGCAGATACTTGATCTGGCACCAGGTGTCTTTTGCCTTCAGACATTGTATGGCCCACTTGGTAGGTGGGCATCAGGTCAGACCTTTATGTGAACCAGAGAGAAGTTGAGTTCTTGTCCTACATCATTGGGGTGTCGAGCCCATATATCTGAAGGGACACTGCTCTGCAATTCAATAGGAACTGGAAATGTGGAACATGCTTGAAATGTCTGTAAACATATGGGTGGTCATTACAACCCTGGCAGACAGTGTTAAAGCGGCGGTAAGACTGCCAACAGGCCGGCGGTAATAAATCTGCAATTATGACCGTGGCGGAAACCGCCAACAAAGACAGCCACTTTAACACACCGACCGCCACGGAGGTACAAACAAACAGCGCGGCGGTCACCGCCAACAGACAGGCGGGAGACAATGTACCGCCCACACTTTTCCGGGGCGGATTCACCGCGGATAAAAACACAGCGGAAACAGGAATTCTGAAGGGAAAACGCTCACCTCTATACACCCAACGAGCAACGAGGACACCATAGACCCGGAACTCCAAATTCTACCTGCATTAGACTTCCTGCTCCTCTACCAGGAGCACGAATGCCGGCGGCGAAGACCACGGTGAGTACTGCACCTACAACACAGGGGAGGGGGGAGGTAAAAAACAGGGACACACACACGCAACATGCAACACCTCCACCCTCACCCATTACAACACACGCACTAATGCATATTAATACATCACAGTTACACTCCCAACCCCCGCGGAAGAATGCAAAGACAATAGAAAATGAGTGTAACCATTGTAATATATTAAAATCAAGTAAGCAAAAATATATATATACACCATTTACAAAATATATACCAAGCATAGTAGTCCAGGTAGTGCTCCAATTAAGTCCGTGGAACACTGGGCCCACACGGTATGGGCGCGGCCCACACAAGATCCCCGACCATGACTGAGAGAACACTGCAGGGGCATCAAAGAGCAACTAAACAGGCACCTCAGGGGGAGGGAAAGGGGGGGCACCTCAGCCGATTGAGTGCACAACGCCAAATCCACGAGAGGGCCACATGCCCACTGTTCAATCCTGGGGAGCGCAAAGCCACAGTCTCTCAAGTCTATACAGTGGGTGGCTTGCCCACTGTTCCATCCTGGGGAGTGCAAAGCCAAGGTTTCTCAAATCTATACAGTGGGTGGCTTGCCCACTGTTCCATCCTGGAGAGTGCAAAGCCACAGTCTCTCAAGTCTATACAGTGGGTGGCTTGCCCACTGTTCCATCCTGGGGAGTGCAAAGCCACAGTCTCTCAAGTCTCTACAGTGGGTGGCTTGCCCACTGTTCCATCCTGGGGAGTGCAAAGCCACAGTCTCTCAAGTGAATAACAGTCTCCACAGGTTCTGGAGGGGGCATGGTGCTCAGAGTGCTTCATCCTGCTAAGAACAGAGGTAGTGGATGTATCTCTCCACTGGTTCTGGAGGGGGCCTGGTGCCCAGAGTGCTTCATCCTGCTAGCGGTGCTTGAGGCGGCGGTCTCCGTTGCAAGGACTCAGCTGCTGGCGGTCCTTCATGGCCCAGCGGGGCTTTTGCTGGCGGTCCTTCATGGCCCAGCGGGGCTTTTGCTTTTGCTGGCGGTCCTTCATGGCCCAGCAGGGCTTGTGTTGGCGGTGGCCTCCTGGGCAGCTGGGCTTGCGCTGGTGGTGGCCTCCTGGGCAGCTGGGCTGCTGCTGGCGGTGGCCTCCTGGGAGGCTGGGCTTGTGCTGGCGGTGGCCTCCTGGGCAGCTGGGCTTGTGCTGGCGGTGGCCTCCTGGGCAGCTGGGCTGGTGCTGGCGGTTGCCTCCTGGGCAGCTGGGCTGGTGCTGGCGGTGGCCTCCTGAGCAGCTGGGCTGGTGCTGGCGGTGGCCTCCTGGGCAGCGGGGATGATGGCGGTCTTCTCCGCGGTGCTGCTCTTCCCAGACTTGCCGGGTTTTTTGTGGCCCTTCCCCACCTTGGAAGGTGTCACAGCTGACTCCACACTCCCACCAGGACCCCTGGGAGCGGCTTTGGTGGCTGGAGTCTTCCCCCTCTCCCGCCGGGCACTGGCCAACTTTTGATGCTTCACAGGTGGGGGACTGTCTGTGCTGTGGCTCCGTGCCACACTGGCTGCCCTGGTGGCCGGTGCACTCCAGATTCCGGTGACTACAGGCACCACTGGTCCCAGAGATGTTGTGGCTGAGGTGCTAATTCGGGACCTATGAGACAGACGGAGTGGGGGAGGTGTGGGAAAGAGGGCAAGGTTGGACAGGAAACGTTTTTTTGACACACTGGGACGGGTAGCTGGAGGGGGTTTGGGAGTGAAGGAAGAGGTTGTGGTTGTAGGAGGTGTTCGTTTGCTGACTTTGGGTGAAGGTGCATGCGCTGGAGGCTGTCGTGAAGTGGATGGCTGTTGGGTGGGTGTGTGCCTGCGTTTGTGTATCTTGGGAGGGGGCGTCACAGACACACTGGGAGAGGACACAGGGGACGTGTGAATGGTAGTGGGGGTGGTGACTGCACGTGAGCGGGGTGTGGTGGTGAGTGTGCTGGAGAGGGACGTTGTGGCTGTAGAGGTAGTGCATGCAGGTGTGAGTGTAGACGAGACAGGGAGGGAGGAGGGATACGAGGAGGAGGGGGACACAGTGGAGCCAGTGGATGTTGGTGTGTCTGCATGTGTGTGATGCTTGCGTGAGTGCCTGTGGGATGTGTGGTGCTTATGTTTGCCTGAGCTTCCCTTGTGTGTTGACGTGTGTGCATGCTGGTCTGATGGTGTGCTTGGGATAGGCTGAGGTACAGGGGATTGGGTCTGGGTGGAGGAAGTTGGAGGGGGGAGGCTAGACACAGGGACAATGGCTGCCATCAGTGCTGAGGCCAGAGTCTGAAAAGCTCACTGAAGGGCCACCTGACCAGAATGAATGCCCTCCAGGTATGCATTGGTCTGGTGCAACTGCCTCTCTACACCCTGGATGGCATTCAAAATGGTAGACTGCCCAACAGTGAGGGACCTAAGGAGGTCAATGGCCTCCACACTGAGGGCAGCAGGGGTGACTGGGGGAGGGCCTGAGGTGACTGGGGCGAAGGTGATGCCCACCCTCCCGGGTGAGCGGGCACAGGGAGAAGGCTGAGGGGCTGCTGGGAGGGCGGTGCTGGAAGGGGGTGGCGGCTGTACCTGTAGATGGGGGTGGCACAGATGTTGCCGACACCACAAGGGAGCTCCCATCAGAGGACGAGTCTGTGTCACTGGTCTCAGCTCCTGTCCCCGCCGTGGAGCTCCCCTCGCCCTCCATCCCACTGGTGAACTCCAAGTTCGTAGTGTGGCCCTCCGTGGCCATGTGGAATGCAGCTCCCTCCTGCTCCGGTGCCACTGCTCCTCTGCCTGATGATGCTAATGCACACAAGAACAGGAAGACTACAAAAAGGTGGGGGACGACAGAAGAAAGACATGTTGAGTGCATGCATTACCGCTACCATTGGAGGACACGACAGACACAGAAGCCCCCTGCACTACGCCGCGCTCTTGGGCTCCACTGTTCAATTCCTGGGAAATGGCCTACAAGGCTATGGAAGACATCTGCACAAATAGATGACACAGGGGCATGACTAGGTGTACTTGCCACTCTACAGAGGTGGGGTGGGGTGCCACATGGTCTGCCTTATGGAGGGACCTTGCCTACGGAACTTGCCCTGGCTTAGGGAAACCCACAGCCCACCTCCCCCACCCAGACCCCTCCTCTGCACGCAAAGTCAGCAGAATCCGAGTGTACACACCCCCTTGTGGCTGCTGTGATGCCCTCAAGCGCCCATCCAACTCCGGGTACGCCACCGCCAGGATCCTGAACATCAGGGGGGTCATGGTGCGACGGGCACCCCTCCCACATTGGGAGGCCATCCCCAGCTGAGCCTCCGCCATCTTCTTGCTCCAGCGGCAGATGTCCTCCCATCTTTTCCGGCAGTGGGTGCTCCATCTGTGGTAGACCCCCAGTGTCCGGACGTCCTTGGCAATGGCACGCCAAATGTGTTTTTTCTGGTGGGCGCTGACCTACATGATTTATACAGAGGGAAGAGAAAGTTATTACCAACTGCACCGTCAAAGTGATTGGCCCCCATCCCTACCCTTGCCATGTGGCACATGCACTCACCGTTGTTTCATGCATGCTGCACTCTCCCCCCTTCCTTCTTACATCCACCCCTTGCATAGCCCATACATCATGCTCCCAGTGTACTTACCTGTTTGTCTGGAGGACCGTAGAGTAGCGTGTACTGGGGGAGGACTCAATCCACGAGTTTCTCCAGCTCCTCCGATGTGAAGGCAGGGGCCCTTTCCCCAGACACTCGAGCCATTGTCTCTTCCAGACCGAGGTCACAGCAGCACTTGCAGTGTAGGTCCTCTCCTGTCGAAGATCAGATATCGAGTGATTGAACAGATAGAAAATGTCAGTCACGTCCGCTGCGGTGCATACCGTCACCGCCGGCATACATCGTCATTGGCTCCTGGGACCCGTAGGGTCCAATGTTAACCAATGCAGCATTGCGCAGCGGTCTCTGACTGCCTACCGCAATGGTGTACAACGCCAGCGCAGTTACCTCACATCCCATTGTCCCACTTTAGAGGTCAGGCAGCCGCTATTTCAGGGGCCCACATGGCTTCATTTCCAACTGTGTCACACATACCTAGGCCTAGACTCAACACACATACAGGCCACTTTTTGAGTATGAATGGTGTTCTGTGTAAGCTGTGGGTATGTACCTCTGAGTTGTTTGACTCTGTGCTCACTGTTGTCCTTCATAGGCACCGTCCGCTGGGATATGTGAGGAGATGGCGGCATCCTCTGGTGTACCGACCGTTGGTGGACCTGTCGACAATGGAGGAAAGACATGTGATAATCACATACAGACTTGACCGTGCCACAATCCAGGAACTGTATACCCAGTTGGAGCCAGACCTGATGTCAGCTATCCGCCATCCCACAGGAATCCCCCCTCAAGTGCAGGTGCTGTCAGTGCTCCATTTCCTTGCAAGTGGGTAATATCAAACAACAGTGGCAATAGCACCAGGGATGTCCCAGCCTATATTTTCCAACGTGTTGTCCAGAGTGTTGTCTGCCCTGCTGAAACACATGCGGAGCTACATCGTTTTCCCTCAGGTGGTGGATTTGCCTACAGTGAAAGGAGACTTCTATGCCCTGGGACATATCCCCAACATCATAGGTGCCATTGATGGGACACATGTGGTCTTTGGCCCCCCCCACAGGAGTGAACAGGTGTACAGAAACCGGAAGAGTTATCATTCGATGAATGTAAAGATGGTATGTTTGGCAGACCAGTGCATCTCCCATGTGAATGCCATGTTCCCTGGCTCAGTGCATGACGCTTACATCCCTTATGTGATGGGTCAACTCCAGAGGCACCGTGTGTGGCTATTAGGTGAGCACCTGGAAGCAAGTCAGTGGGAATGGTTGTCTGGGTCTGGGGATATACCTCCAGGTTAGTGTGTGTCTAACAGTTGTCCCTCGCCATTTGCAGGTGACTCTGGTTACCCCAACCTGTCATGGCTACTGACCCCAGTGAGGAATCCCAGGACAAGGGCAGAGGAACGCTACAATGAGGCCCATGGGCGAACTAGGAGGGTGATTGAGCGGACCTTTGGCCTCCTGAAGGCGAGGTTCAGGTGCCTCCATGTGACAGGTGGATCCTTATTCTACTCACCAAAGAAGGTGTGCAAGATCATCGTGGCCTGCTGTATGTACCGCTGAGAACAGCCACCAGTGGCTTGTGGTCAGTTTTAAGAATTAAGGGGGTCATTCCTACCCTGGTGGTCCGAGACCGCCAGGGTAGGGGACCGCAGATGCACCGCCAACAGGCTGGCGGTGCATCCAGGCCCATTCTGACCGTGGCATTCTAAGCGCCGCCATGGGGATTCTGACCCCCTTCCCGCCAGCCTGGTTCTGGCGGTTTCGACCGCCAGAACCAGGCTGGCGGGAACGGGTGTCGTGGGGACCCTGGGGGCCCCTGCAGTGCCCATGCCAACGGCATGGGCACTGCAGGGGCCCCCTAACAGGGCCCCACATTTATTTCCAGTGTCTGCATAGCAGACACTGGAAATCGCGACTGGTGCAACTGCACCCGTCGCACAAAAGCAACTCCGCCGCTCCATTCGGAGCCGGCTTCATCGTTGCTGTGGGTTTCCCGCTGGGCGGGCGGGCTGCCTTTTGGTGGTCGCCCGCCCGCCCAGCGGGAAAGCCAGAATGACCGCCGCGGTCTTTTGACCGCGGTACGGTCTTCTGGCGGTTCCCGCTTGGCGGGCGGCGACCGCCGCCCGCCAAACTAGGAATCACCACCTAAATGTCTACCCCATAGGTAACTCTTAAACTTTTCTATGGCCCACCAACAGGCGAAAAGTTCTTATTCTATGACAGAATAGTGAGTCTCAGAATCCCTGAGAACTCTGGATGCAAAGCCAATGGTAAACTCTTGGGCACCGGACCTCTGTGCAAGCACTGTGCCCAACCCACATTGCTTGCATCAGCTGTAACAATGCATATATATATACTGGGCTTTGCGAAGACAGGTGCCCTTTCTGCAGGAGGATGGTCCAGATGGCGGTGTTGTTGCAGCTGTGGAGCCTGTGGACAGTGAAGACGAGGAAGCAGAGGAAGAAGACATGGACAACAGGGACTCAGTGATCCAGTAATATTTCCAGTGACACACATGTAAGAATAAAAACCTGCCTACTACATGTACTTATACACTACTGCCTCTCTACTGTCTGTCTTTTTCACCCAGTCTATGGTCACTGAGCTGTCACTTTCCCTTACGATTTCACAGATCTGGGTCCCACAGTATGACATCTGCTTTGATTCCTCATGGACTAGAGCTGTGTGACATAGGTATGTTGACATTACAAATGAAAGAGCTTTTTGCAACAGTTATTGCTAATACAGTATTCCGAAATCACAGACAGACTCCAGATTGTTTTGTGCTTTAAGGGTGTTTATTTTAGTGCTCAAAATTGGAGGGGGCAGCAAAATGGTGAGGGGTAATGGCGGAGGAATGTCCATGGCAGAGTCCAGTCTATTAGTCTCACAGGTGCATTGCCCAAATGGGCATAGGAAGTAGAGCTGGGGCAGTTTAAGGATGGACAGGGTGACAAAGTGGGACAGTAGGATGACAATCAGGGTGGTCTCATTTCTTGGCGGGGGTCTTGGCATCATTCTCTGTCTTGTTCCTGGATCTCAGGGACCGTTTGCGAGGTGGTTCTCCCTCTGCAGGGGGTGGGGTGCTGGTGTGGTGGTCCTGTGGTGGAGCCTCCTGTCCACTAACGCCGGTGGAGGTGGTGGGCAGTTCATCGTCCAGGCTAGTGTCAGGGGCCCCTTGTAGTACCACAGTGTCCCTCCTGGCGTTGAGTACTTCCTTCAGCACCCCTATGATGGTGCCCAGGGTGGAATTGATGGTTCTGAGTTCCTCCCTGAAGCCCAAATACTGTTCCTCCTGCAGGCGCTGGGCCTCCTGAAACTTGGCCAGTACCGTTGCCATCGTCTCCTGGGAGTGGTGGTAGGCTCCCATGATGGAGGAGAGGGCCTCGTGGAGAGTGGGTTCCCTGGGCCTGTCCGCCCCTGTCGCACAGCAGCCCTCCCAGTTCCCCTGTGGGTCGTGGGCCTCCGTCCCCTGGACCGTGTGCCCACTACCACTGCCCCCAGGTCCCTGTTGTTGTTGGGGTGGTGGGTTAGCCTGGGTTCCCTGTAGTGGTGGACACACTGCTGATTGACGTGTCCTGGGGACGGAGGTATGGGCCTGCTGGGTGGGTGTTGTGCTGGTGTTTCCAGAGGGGGGAAGCTCTGTAGTGGCCTGTGACTGTGTGATGGGAACCGACTGTCCCGAGGTCCCCGATGGGCCGGGCTAGTCATCTAGATCCAGTTGGACAGAGGTGCTGTCATCACTGTGGGCCTCTTCTGTTTGTGGTGTGGACATGTGTGGACCCTCCTGTCCGGTGACGTTGGGTAGGGGTCCTGCAGGGGTGTAAAGGCATGATTATTGCATCTGTGTGTGTCAAGGTGTGCAATGGGTGGGTGACCGCGTACCCCAGTGCTAGCATTCCTGTGTGGGACCTTGTGTGATGATGGTTTAGGGGGGGTGTATGGGTATGTGCACTGGGCATGCTTTAGTGATGTGTGTCCATGCTTTGTTGTTGCATGCAGGGCTTGGTTTTGGGATGTGTGGTTTGTGATAGTGGGACATTTGTGAGGAGTAGGAGTGATGGGGTAAGTGTGAGGGTGGGGTATGTGCTGTCATGCAGGTAGGGTGGGGGATGTAATAGTAAAGCTTTGACTTAACAGAGTCCATTCCTCCACCTGCTCCTGCGAGGCCCTCAGGATGCAGAATGGGCAAGACCTGCTCCTCCCATGTTGTTAGTTGTGGGGGAGGAGCTGGGGGTCCGCCGCCAGTCCTCTGAACCGCAGGTGGTGTCTGGAGACCACGGAACGCACCTTCCCCCGTAGGTCGTTCCACCTCTTCCTGATGTCCTCCAGATTTCTTGGCAGTTGTCCCACTGCGTTGACCCTGTCTACTATTCTTCGCCATTGCTCCATCTTCCTTGCAATGGAGGTGTGCTGCACCTGTGATCCGAATAGCTGTGGTTCTACCCAGACGATTTCCTCCACCATGACCCTGAGCTCCTCCTCCGAGAACCTGGGGTGTCTTTGCCGTGCCATGGGGTGGTGTAGGTGATGTGTGGGGTGGGGTGATAAGTGTGCTGATATGTAGTGGGGTGTTGTGTGAGGTGCGTGGAAGTTATGTGGGTGATGGTGTTGTGTGCCTGTGGATGCTAGTGTTGTTGATGGTGGTGTCTCTCTCTGGCTTTCGTTCGTGATTTGTGGTCGTGAGGGTTTGTGGGTGTGTATTTTATATTGTAATGGGTGTGTGGGTGTGGTGTGTGTATGTGTATCAGGTGTGTGTATTTATAATTGTCCAATGTGGCTGTGTTTTGTATATGTCCGTGTATTTTGAGTGCGGCTGTGTGTACCGCCAATGGAATACCGCGGTTGAAAGACCGCCACTTGGATTCGTGGGTCGTGATAGTGTGGGCGTATATCTGTTGGTGTGACGGTGTAGGTTTTGTCATCGCCAGTTTATCACTGACCTTTGGTGTGGCGGACTTGTGTGGGTGTCTGAATTTTGGCGGATTCCAAACTGTGCGTCATAATAGCTGTGGCGGAATTCTGAGGCCGCGGCGGTGTGTTGGCGGTCTTCTGCACGGCGGTAAGCGGCTTTTACAGCCAATGTTGTAATGAGTGCCATGATCTTAGTTTTGCTTTCTAGAAGAACACCATCTGGTGATTAGTGGATGGTACATTGCAATTTATACAATAAGGCCCATATTTATACTTTGTTAGCGCTGCATTTGCGTCATTTTTTTACGCAAATGCAGGGCAAACTTGCAAAATACAATTGTATTTTGTAAGTTTGCGCCATTTTTTCATCAAAAAGTGGCGCAAATGCGGCGCTAAAAAAGTATAAATATGGGCCTAAGTCTCTGCCTAATAAGTGTACAGGGTAGTTATGACTTAAAATAAACAGATGTTGTTCAGTCAACGGGCCTATTGCTATCTTGAGAGGTTTGGTCAAGGGTTCTTTTACTAGTTCACCTTTCAGACCTACTGCTGATATGTTAGTTCCTGTAAGGGAGGCATGGGACATTTCAGATGCATTTAGCATAGATATAGCTCCAGTGTCAACCAATAAAGACATTTCTTGGCTCAGTATCTTGTCAGTCATCTAAGGGCCCTTCTGGTCTATTTGACTTGCCGGAATTAGATGACAGCCGTCATCTTTCGGGCAGCCCTAAATGGTTTCATGTGGGGGTGGATACAGAGGGTACTATCCACAAATTGCATCAAGGTCTGAAGACCACTGATTCGCTTGGTGTGCTGACGGCCGATATACTGGTGTCTGGGGAGAGAAGGGAGTCCTGACCATGCAGAGGGGGAAGTAGTACATAAGATTCAAAAGTGCTGAGAGGATACGGAGCGACCACAGGCCCTGATTGTTTTGCCCCCCACCCCTCTGTTAGTATTGTGTAACAACAGACCAGGCTTGTTAAAGTAATGACAGTAACTTCCTTGCTCAACATCACCCCTCCCTCGTCCTCTATCAGGTGCTCTTCTAGCAGTATTTCCTGCTTGATTTCTGGTGCCACGCACTTGACAGTATTCTGTGCGCAGAAACATCAGCCCCTCCTTCCCCTTTTTAGGTTTCCCTTCTTGTTGTTCTAGCACTCTATCTTGATAATCAACACAGTATTTGGTGACTAATATTTTTTCTATTGGTTCTTGTTCCCAGCACACAAAGGATGTTTACACATGTGTTATAATATTTTGACAGTGACTATGCCCAAATGTAATGACAAAGGTAAGCAGACCCAGTGGGTTCTGCATGACACTATTTTGTTGATATATCTGTAATAAGCATTCATAGCAAGAATGCATCCTCTCCTCTCTAGTTTTGGTGGTGTTTATTATTTTTGACCAACCTACCCTATCCTCAGGAACCTTCTTTTTTAAAATAATGTATAACCTCCTTTAATTTAACTTTCACCTCAGGTCCTGGCCATTTGTCTATAGCCCTTTGTTACTGGCCAGTTAATCTCATTTTTACCTGGATCCTTAGGTATTACAATATATTAAACAATACATCTTTCTAGAGCAGCCCTCAGATTGCAATTAAATTATGCCATTCACTATATCATTGGTGCAGTTCTTCACACAACTTAGGAAAGTCCTTAATGAAGGATAACAAGTCAGCTTGTGACTGGGGAACATGGTCATAGGCTGAGTGTTTGCTGGCCACAGAGTGCACCTCATTCAAGGACAGCAAAAGGGCTGGATACACTGTTTGTAGTGGCCTGACTGTTAAGCTATGAACAGGCCCTAACTTCCCTCCATTCCCTTAAAAACCCTATTGCTTTTCCTAGGATCAATACATTTTAGTGGAGTCCCATGTTTGTATTTCAGTGGGTGGTGAGACAGTATTCAGTGGGGTCCACTGAGGATACAATGGAGGAAAGGAGATGCTCCCACCAATGGAGGATGTATAATTAGTATGAGCATTGCATACCTTGGGGCATGTCAAAAAGATTGATTTTAGCTAGTAAAAACAACTCTTAGTAGTGATCCATGAAGTATTTATTAAGTAGTTGTGATGTCTATAGTTGACCAGAAAATAACTGTTGGAATATTTCTGTACATTTGTTCGTTTAACTTCTCAAGAAGTGCTTGCTGCACACTGCCGCTAATGAAGAAAATAAGAGTAGTGGCATAACAAGTGTAGTCGAGAAGGGCTTGCAGTTGCTCACTCAATACATGATCATAATACTTAGCTTTGTCATGGCATAGACTGGCAAAACCTTGTCTTACCAATATTAGTTCTTGTTTAAGTGATAGATCTAGAAACAGGATAATCACTTAATGTTTGTTGCCACTGCAGTTCCTTTTGTGTTTTGTTTGTTTCAGCACTTTGTCAGTCTTGTTTGCACTTCATCATAAGCAGAGCTAGCAATTTCAGTGGCATTTTCTAACAAGGTAGTGAGGCACCTTTCATCAGTAATATGGTGAACATCTGCCTCTAATAAATATCCTTTCGTAATTTATTAGTTAGTCCATAGCACATTTCTACTGCTGCTGGTTGTGTAGTGGGCTTGTTAATAAGTTGGAAGTGATCGTCAGAGGCTACAGAGCTTTGCTGTGGGACAGAAGGTGGTGTCTTTGAGCTTTGCCTGAGGTTAACAAAGGGTCAACTTCATCCTTGTCTACCAGTGCCTGTGAACAAAGAATTGGGAGAGATGGATAAACCAGGCCAAATCCATGACTTCCTCACACCAATTCTTTTTTTTCTGCTCATAAATCAACCTTGTTGCAGACTTATATAAGTTCAAAAGTTCCTTATGAACTTTTCCCTTAATGTCAACTGGTCAAGCACATATCTTTAGCAGCAAGGTCAATGCCTTCCATTCTGCCGGGCAAACCTTCTTATCCTTCACCAAAAACATCTGTATGAGATAACCTAGCCGCCATAATTAAAGGCACCACTCAAAGAAAATTGTAGCTCCACCCTTTTTGTCATGGTGGAATGTCATTTTGATTTTCATAGAAAAGTATTTAGGCCATTTTTAATCGCCATTTGGTATGCTGGCGAACCCTTAAAAGGGGCCGGTCTGCTCTTGTCCAGTTTCTTACTGTTTTGAGAGACCATTTTACTCAACCAGCAACTAACTAACACTGCATCTGAGACAATCACATATGCTTGCATGAAGATGCTAGACAGTCCTCAGAACTATTTACGGGGCTCATACCCAGTGGTCAAAATTAACAAGAGGGCAAAGATATAAAATATACATAATAAAGATACAAGGACAAAGATACTCTGCGCTAAAAGACAACACCAAGTCAAAAGAAAGCAGCATGACATATCAGTCTCATAAAGCAGAAACTGACACATAGAATGGGAGGCTCCCTTTCAACCCACTTGTTCATACACTTATAGTCTAAGAACTGACCCTAAGTTGGTGCTCTGATGTACTCAGCCACCATCTCCACTGTTTAATAAATATGTAAATTCAGTTCATACAATATTACCAAATTAATAACTGGATAACAGTTACGTCATATTTTATTATGAATTGTCCATAAGTGCAACCACATTTCTTGATGAACAATCTAACATTTTATAATCCTAGTATACCAAAACTGCAACTGTGTCCAATTTAAACCATATTTACACCTTGGTACCCCTTGACACAAGACCCTTTGGCCCATATTTATACTTTTTTTGCGCCGCATTTGCACCGTTTTTTGACGCAAAAGAGGCGCAAACTTACAAAATACAATTGTATTTTGCAAGTTTGCGCCGCTTTTGCGTCAAAAAATTATGCAAATGCGGCGCTAAAAAAGTATAAATATGGGCTGAACATTGTTCACAAACGCATCAATCTACACTTGGGTACCATGCGAGGCCTAGTCAAAGCACTGTCAGTGGATCCTCTTGACCTGCGTTTGTCAGTGTAGCACTTTCCGCCGTGCGCTGATGACATGAAACATTTCTGCATCATGATCATAAAAGCATGCATTTTCATCAAAGCATTTTACCGCTCTACACCCCCTCTCTGCCCACATAAATTATTTACAACTCGGTGCTCTTCTACGGGCCAAAGTCTACATCCCCTCTTGTCACCACTGATAGAGCGTTCCGTCCTAATAAATTACCTGTATTTGGACGCTCTTGGGTCGATGAATCTTTTGACCAAGTGGGGCTCTCTTCACCCGAGATTAGTCAATTTAATCAAATCAATAATCAATAACGAACATAAGCAATGCCCTGATCAACATAACACTTCACAATTAATCCAGAAAACATTTCGGCGAACCATGACCTTTCGGCCATGAATAACCACACCAGTTCATTCAAAGTTAATGAATTTATTTCCCTATATTAACAAAGCTAGCACGATATAAATGTGTCTCAACACCAAATGATATATGTAAATGAACATTAATAGCTGTCCATAACGGCGAAAAAGATGCAATCTATGCAGCATTTGAATAACAATGCATTCGATGATAGCAACGCAAACCACTAAAACTATAATCTGTAATGGGCTAATTGCATACATTAGTCAGCATAACAAGGTCTCAAATTGCATCGTGCATCAAATGAATCCTCATCTAACCTCAAATTAGCATCTGCATGTGGGATTTCATGCAAAAACAATTTAGTAGCATTGATTTGGAAAACTCCTAACTAGGGCTCTTATCAAAAATCAGCAGTTGGTTACCTAAAAAGAAACACAATGCAATTGTACATTTTCCTCTCATATTTACCAAATTCAATCAGCATTCAAGGAAGTCTTCGTCTCACAGGTACCGGTTTCGATCAGCATGGGACGGGGGCAAAGGGGGCAGGGTGGACGGGGCAATTGCCTCACAGCGGCAAGATAAAAGGACAAAACTACTACTTTATGCAAAGGGGCAAATCAAAGTTAAAGTCTCTAGGGTGAGAATTTCTTAAAGTCTCTTTCTCTCGATTAGAGAAAGCATCAAAGTCTCATTCAAAATGGCGTCGAACATCAATTGGCATCGTAGAAGATGGCAAAATGACGAGGTCGGCAAGATGGGCCATAATGGCTGCAATGTCCTGCAAATGGCGGGTAATGGCTGCAATGGGCAATAATGTCCCCAATGGGTGCAATGGGTAATGGCCGCTTTCTCCTCGTGCACCAGGTTTAAATAATCAACAGTTCAAATCCAGTAGGGTCTTTCATTGGAGGGTTCATAGGTTGGCTTCAAATTGTCCAATCAAAAACAACAATTCACAAGCTTCTACCTAGGCATACATTATCCTTGGAGTCGGGAACGTAAGTTGCAACATATTTTACCAATTAACTCACTTTCAGAGCTTCCATTGTCTGCACCTGCAGATTGACCTTGGAGCAAAGAACAAGATGCCAGGCTGGCACGAAACCTTAAAGATAAGCATGTGAACCGATCTCACTGGAAAAGTACAGCTTCAAGCAAGAATACACGTTTTATTAGCACATTAGAAAAACACGAGCATCTAAACCGTGAGACAAGGCAACTAGGCCGAAGCCTCCACTAAAGTTATGCTAAGTTAAAACATTTCAAACAAGCAAATCATGGCACACGTTTACGGTTATGTCAGATTAGTACAATTCTAATACATCACGTTATATAAAGCACGCTTATAAATGTTGGCGAACTACTCTGAGGGCACATTTGTCCCCGTACAATCTTTATTAGTTCGGTTAAAGTCACACTTGATTATTGCAGCACTACGTTTTATGCGCTAATAACTGTAAAACCTTCATTTCTGCGTCATCAATCCCTCCTCTGATGACTATTTGTCATCACACAAAACTATTCCCACAAATTTTATTCCATTAAAATTCTGTCAGTTCTCTTTGCCTTTTAGTTCCCCTTGTTCTTGCCTTGTATTCTTCTGCCATTCTTTTCATCATTTTCTCTCCCTTCCTTCTCTTAATTCTTGCCATGATCATTAGTATTCCCCTCTTTATTCCCCAAATCCCAAAGATGCAAATTAGTACTATTAGTATTCCCTGTATTATTTTTAGTAATATTCCATTCCAAATGCCACCAAGCCAATTTCCCACTGAAGCAACTCCCTTTCCAACCTTCTCCCAAACTCCTGGTTCTTTCAATTCCTTCAAGTCTGCACTCTCTTTTGTTAGATTTGCAAGCATTGTTTTAATCTTCACACTGTTGTCTGGTATATACGTGCAACAGTGACGCGCACCAAGCATTTTGCAAACGCCGCCATCCTTTGCTAAAAGAATGTCTAGGGCAAGCCTGTTTTGAAGAGTCATAGCTCTTTCTGCTGCAAGTTCAGCATCCATCAGGATTATAGCACCTGAAAACTTTGTCAACATGTTATCCACTATAGTAGACAACTTTCTTATTTTGATGGAATTCAACACAACTCCCAATGAAGGAATCATGGCTCCAAATATATCTCCTACCACAGCAGCTGTGGTCTCTCTTTTCTGGATACGATGAGATCCAGGCGTCTTTGGAATCACCGACAGGTCATCCAGTTGATAAACCTTTGGGAACACTATACCCAAATAACATCTCCCCCACCATCCCTTTGGGAGACGATAATAGGCATTATACCCACAAATGTAATATACACCAGGTATGACAGGGTCAAGTCCGTTCAGCATGAATGTCCATTTGGCCTTAAAGATAAACGTATGTTTACATTCACTCGCTCCCACGAAAATGTTATCATAATAAGATTCACCACGATATATGCAAAATTTCCCTACATGGCAAGCGTCTAAAGCTATTTTTCCTTGTGTTTTTATTGCGGCAAAAGCATAATTATCTACTGAAGTCCTCTTACTTAGTTCTTTTTCTAATTTCGCATTCATTTGTGCCCTTCTATCATCTGTGCGATCTAAAAAGCTTATTTCTACTGCAGAGAGCGAGCAGGTAAGGTTTTCCCTATGAGCGTGAGCTGTTTCAAAAGGTTGCATTGGCTCGAAAAATTCCCTCATTATTTTAGCATCCCAATCTTTAGCAATCTGGCTTAGTTGCGTTATTATAGGAACATATGCAAAGGTAACATCATAATTTGAATAAAAATACTGTATGTTAGTTTGACCATAAAATCTAGAAGTTACTAAACTACATGTAATCCCATATAGAAGAGGCATGTGGTGATAAGTCACCCCTTCCGTTACCGATGTCGGTATCTGTGTACACACATAACAATCTTTCCCATCCATAGTCTCAACATATTCTGTTAGTAGGCGATAGAAAACATTATACGAAAGTTCCTTCTTATCATGCAAGTGTCTCTCATCTAATTCTAGTCTTTTCAATGCGGTTAGTTCAGTGACAGTAACAGGAGCAGAAGTAGAAGCATAAATTTTCTCATTCTCACCCTTACCACGCGTTGCAAGCACTATTGCCATTATTATTAGTACACATGCAGTTATCAAGCCTATACACGCATATTTACAATATTTCACTCTACTGTTTTGTGTAGCGTACTTAGTCATGATCTGTATAGAATCAGAGAGCTAGAAGCACTTATAAAGAAACGATTTAGCAATTAGTTACAAAGCTGAAGGAGCGCAATGTTCACACAGTTTTCTTCAGGAGCCCAGTCACTTATCGGTTAGCAGAATTTGTCTCAATTCGGCTTTTATCAGTTAGCAACGTTGTCCCAAATCGGGTTTAAGAGTCAATCAGGTTATCAAAGTCTTATCAAGTTAGCAAATGTCTCATCCGGTTTAGCAATGTCTCAGCTGGTTGTATCACGTTAGATTATAGCAAGCAATGTCATTTATCAGTTTTTCAGTCAATAGTGTCCATAAAACTTTTCTTTTCTATTGGTATCTCTTCTTCTTCGTTCTCGAGGCTAAGAGATACAAATTCATCGGTCCAATCGTCATTGACTACATATGCCCATTCTGGACCGGAATATCTCCAGTTTGGTATCCTTTTCCTTTTCAATTTTGCATCTCTCTTCGATTCTGCCTCACTGGTACTTTCCTCTTTGGCCAAGTCTTTTTCTTCACTTGATGTTGGTACCACGACAGACACTTCCTTTCTTTTCTCTTTCACTCTTGGCCCTTCACTGTCGTTCAACGTTTCTCTAGTTCTTAGTTTTACTGGTGATATACTTGGTCTTCTCTTTGCACTGTGTCCACTTGATGGACCTGCGATCTCTTCTGAGGAAGTTTGAACAGTTTCGTTCTGTTCTGCCTTGTCCCCTCCTTCTGGGGAGTCAATCAGGTTTTCCTTTTCTTTTTCTGTACCGTCTGCTTCTGGGAAAGCCCTCCTCTGATCAGGCTCTCCTGCTTCTTCACCTCTTTCGAGCCCTTTGTCACCGTTACTTTCTTCAGGCTCTTTGTCACTTTCAGCTGCTTCAGGCTCTTTGTTACCTTCAGCTGCTTCGTCGCTGTCTGAGGTTTCTCCTTGGTCTTCCCCAAATGAATCGGTTGTTTCGTCCTCAGAGAATATTTCTCTCTCCTCTATTTCCGCCTGTTCGCTTCTAGTTCTGTTTTGCTCTGTCTCAGCGCTCGGCACTTTGTTATCAGGTACTGGCAGTTTCAGCGCTTCAACTTCCTCATCTGTGGGACACAACACTTTCTTTGTATGACTGGCGTGGATCCAGTTGGGAACTCCCGCACACTTCACAGCGGTAGTGGTCGTCAGGATCACTTGGAAAGGGCCTTTCCAACGGGGTTCCAGACACGACTTCCTCACGTGCTTCTTTATCACGACCCAGTCACCTGCCTTCAGTGTGTGTCCTGGACCTTGGATCGGTGACAAGGTGGTTGCTTCCACCTGGTAAGAGAAAGAGCGAACCACGTCAGCCAGACCTTTGCAGTAGTCTAACACCATATCATCTGTAATATTCAAAAGCGCGTCTGCGGGAACTGCAGGAAGTCTCATGGCCCTGCCCATGAGAATTTCGTGCGGGGACGATCCAGTCTTTCTGTCAGGGGTGTTTCTCATTGACATTAACACCAGAGGCAATGCGTCAAGCCATTTCAAATTCGTCGATGCACATATTTTCGCCATTCTTGATTTCAGTGTACCATTCATTTGTTCCACCAGTCCTGAGGCTTCAGGGCGATAGCTACAATGCAGTTTTTGCTCAATGCTCAGCGCTGCGCAAAGTAACTTTATCACCTCGTTATTGAAGTGACTTCCTCTATCTGATTCTAAAGAGATCGGGAATCCGAAACGTGGTATCAACTCCCTCAACAATAGTTTTGCAACTGTAAGGCTGTCATTTCTACGTGTGGGGTATGCTTCAATCCAGTGACTAAAAATGCACACAATCACCAACACATACTTCAGACCTCCATGCACAGGCATCTCAATAAAGTCCATCTGCATTCTGCTGAACGGGCCACCCGCCCTGCCAATGTGGCTCACGTTCACAACCGTTCCCTTTCCTGGGTTCATCTGCTGACAAATGACACAACGATGACAAACTGCTTCTGCAACTTGACGGAATCTGGGGTTAAACCAATCAGTTTTGAATAATCTTATCATGGCATCTCTCCCTAGGTGAGCCTGCCCATGATAGAACCGCGCTAGCTGCGATAAGAGACTATTTGGTAAAACAAATTTTCCTTCATTTGAAACCCATAACTCATCTGGTCTCCTTGTACATTGTGACTTAATCCAGGAAACTCTTTCATCCTCCCTGACGCTATTCTGTAATGCTTTTAGTTCATCCATTGTATCCACGACCTTCAAGGCAAATGCTTCAGCTGGTTCGAGTTCTGGTTCACTTATCAAATTCCATTCATCCCTGAGCAATATACAGTTCAAGGCACAAAATCTTGCGACTTGGTCCGCATATGCATTTCCCAGGGAAACATAGTCCTGTCCTTTTGTATGAGCACTACACTTTACCACTGCAATTTCGGCTGGCATCTGAATGGCGTGTAACAATTCCCTTATTCTCTCCCCGTTTTTCACTGGGGACCCTGAAGAGGTCAGGAAACCTCTCTGTGACCATAATTGCCCAAAGTCGTGCACAATTCCAAACCGGTACTGACTGTCAGTGTAAATGGTAACCTTCATCAATGTAGACAGTTGGCATGCTCTTGTAAGGGCTACAAGCTCTGCTACTTGTGCGGAATAGAC
The DNA here is from genome assembly GCF_031143425.1 of Pleurodeles waltl. NCBI lineage: Eukaryota > Metazoa > Chordata > Amphibia > Caudata > Salamandridae > Pleurodeles > Pleurodeles waltl. The sequence goes on along the minus strand of NC_090439.1, from coordinate 703,661,462 downwards.
TCCTTGAAGCCAGGACGCTTCCAAGACACCTGTTACAGTACATACAGCATATCCTGCTTTCAAAATTCCCATCCCATCTCTTAGACATGAACCATCAACAAAAATAATATGGTCATTTTCATCAAGCTTAGTATCCCTAATATCAGGTCGGGGTTTTGTGCAAAATTCAGTCACCTGAAGGCAGTCGTGCTCGACGTCTTCAGCGTTCTCAATTTCAGCATTTTCACTGGGAAGCAAGGTTGCTGGATTCAACGTAGTGCACCTTTTCAGCTGCACATTCGGTGAGCCCAGAATTATTGTTTCATACCTTGTGAGTCTTGCTCCAGTCATGTGTTGCGTTCGGGAGTGGGTCAAAAGTATCTCAACTGAGTGAGGGACCATGACTGTTAATGGGTGTCCCATCACTATTCCTTCACTCTGAGTGAGGCTGATACCAACTGCTGCTACGGCGCGCAAACACCCTGGCAGTGCTGCTGCGACCGGATCCAAAGTAGCTGAAAAATACGCTACTGGTCTGTTTATGCCACCATGGGCTTGGGTCAAGACAGACAAAGAACATGCATCACGTTCATGACAAAACAATGTGAAAGGCTTTGTGTAATCAGGCATACCTAAAGCTGGAGCCCTGCACATGCATTCTTTCAATTCAATAAAAGCATCCATCTCATCTCCTTTCAGCTCAATTTCATCCAAGTCATCCTTCTGGGTCAGTTTCAGTAAAGGCTTTGCTAGAGTTGAGAAGTTGGGAATCCACTGGCGACAGTAGCTCACCATCCCCAAAAACTTCCTCACCTCCCTCCTCGTCTTTGGTGGACTCATTTGAAGTACACTTGTTATTCTTTCCTTCATTATTCTCCGTGACCCTTTCTCTATTTGATGACCCAAGTATTTTACCTTCTTCTGACAGAACTGCAACTTTGAAGGAGACACCTTGTGTCCATTCCTTCCCAAATGGTTCAGTAGAGCAATGGTGTCAGCTGTGCAGCCACTTTCTGTCTTAGATGCAATCAGTAAGTCATCAATGTACTGTACTAGGGTTGACTCGAATGGCAATTCTAACGCTTCCAAGTCTTTCTTTAGAATCTGATTGAAAATTGACAGTGACTCAGAAAACCCTTGAGGAATTCGACACCAACTGTAAACTCTGTCTAAGAATTTGAAACAAAAGAGAAATTGGCTGTCCTCATGAAGAGGCACCGAAAAGAATGCTTGTGACAAGTCGATGACTGAGAAACACTCAGCATCGCAAGGGACTTGAAACATTATCACAGCTGGATTCGGTACTACAGGGCAGCATTTAATTATGATGTCATTTATTTTCCTCAAGTCCTGCACGATTCGGACCTTTCCACTCGGCTTTATTAGTCCCATGATTGGTGAATTACATGGACTGCTTAACACTTCTTTCAATACTCCTTGTTTTACAAACTCGTCAATGAGTTGGGCGACTTTCATGAGGGTGTCTTGTGCCATGTGGTATTGTGGGGTCTGGGGAAAGGTTACATTGGGTTTTACGGTCACTTTCACTGGTTCCACTCCTTTCACCAATCCCACCTCTTTTTCTGTCATATCCCACACTTCCTTTCCGACTGTTTCCCGTAATTCAGCTGGAATATCTTCTTCAGTTATCATCGGAAAAAGGTTAATCAGAGGATATTCTTCATCAACAGTTTCCATCTCATCCCCTTCTACACTGTCCTCTTCTTCCCCATCACTGCTCATCTGAATTCTAATTCCATCGTTCGAACACATAATCGAACATCCCAATTTGCACAATAGGTCTCTCCCTAACAGTGCTATCGGGCTTGAGTCACATACCACAAAATGATGTGACCCTTGATAGTTACCAATTCTGACTTGTACTGGATCGGTGATTGGGTTCGTCAGGTGCCTGTTTGCTACTCCCACTACTTGAACTGTTCTCCCTGAGAGTGGCAAATTTGGTACTTCAATGCTCCTGACAGTTGAACGTGTGGCTCCTGTGTCAACCAAGAATGAAACACGATGACCCATAACTCTTCCCTCCACATATGGACCCTTTTGATCAACTTCCAAGGATGCTGCAACCACACAATTTCCCTCCTCATCTGAACTTTCACTCTCCCATACATTGTTTATTCCATTCTCACTGTGTAATTGGAACTGTTGTACTGTGCCATTTGTATTCATCACCTGACCCGAGACCTGTGGAGGAACCATCACTTGCTGCTGACTCACTGGTGCCAAAGGTATTTGCATTTGTTGATTAGGTACCATGGGAAACTGCTGTTGCATTGGCTGCATTTGCGTCATCTGCATACGGGGCATCTGCATCTGCTGCGGCTGCATGGGCTGTAATCCCTGCAGCTGATTTATGGTCTGAAAATTTGGGTTTGGACCTCTCATTTTCGGTCCCCTCATTGTCTGGAATGCATTGACGTCATTGTTTTGCTGACCAACACCTGCACCTTCCTGCACCACCATCGGGCACTCGCGTTTCCAATGCCCGACAATTCCGCACACGTGACACAGCATCACCCTTTTCATTGCCTGCACACCATTCGGAATCGCAACAGTGTTCAAATCCGGACCATTACTCCCAAAGCCTCCTCTGCCTCTGCCTCTCGCCTGTGGCTGAAACACCATGTTTCCCTGCGGCTGCGGCTGCGGCTGCGGCATCTGCTGTTGGAACCCTTGCAACCCTTGCAAACCTGTCTGAGCTGCTTTAAGTTGCATCACCATCACTTTCTCTTTCAACCTTTTCTGTTTCACTTCAATTTCGTCGCTACAGTATTTCGCATAATTCAACACCTCATCAATCGGTTTCGACTGCCAACAAATCAAATGCGTCTTTATCATCTGACTTATCTCTGGTCTCAGCCCTTCCACAAATCTAAACACAAAATGAAGCATGTCCTTCGCCTCTATTGTTTCCGTGCCACTGTAGTTCTTGAACGCCTTCAACAACCTCTCATAGTAACCATGAATCGACTCTTTAGCCTCTTGGGCAGTTCGATCAATCTTCTGCCAATCCACATTTTTCGCGGCAACCTTCGTCTTCAAATGCTCAATCACCTTATAGTACAAGCTCATTACCATAGGTGATGGTGCACCCGTATCCCTGTCTCTCTCTGGTTCACTTGTCGGCCAACCTACAGCCCTTTTGCAGTCTTCCCACAAGTCTGCCGGAACCACAATCTCAAAGAGGGTGTTCAGGTCTTCCCAAAGACATTTTGCAAGCTTCACAAACCTATCAGTCTGTTGATACCATTCAATCGGTTTCTCTCTCAGTTTGGGAAAATCATCCGTAAAAGACTGAATGTCGCTTCTGTGCCACGGTACATGTATTAATTTTTCCCCTGCTGTCTCCCTCATTGGTAACATGGTTATTGCATCACTACTCTGTGGTCTTTTCTTCTTATGCTCTGGGACACTATCTTTCCTCTTTTCCTTTTTCTTTGCCCATCTGCTTTCCCATTTGTCTAAGCACCTCCACACTTGTGCACTCTGCAGCAATTCTCTAAGGTGCGTTTTCATGCCTGCTGACCTCATGTGTTCAAAGTCTGTGATCCCGAAATCCAATCTATAGCTCCTGCTCAAGTGTTTTGTCTTGTCTATCTCAACCCCGTTTTTGTCAGCTATTTCTTGCAACCTTCTATGTACCTTGTTCACTTCTCTCGTAATCCTGGGACATAGATACCTCAGCTCTTCTTCCGAGTAGGACTCTAACCTATTCAAACCCATAGTCCCTTCCACCAATTCTTCTGCTTCCATGTTCAACCTGACCCTATTCAGATAGTCCTCTCCCTTCCCACTGGCTGAGCTTTGTGTGGAATTCAGACTGTTGAACCACTGTGTCAGCTGTTGCGCATTCAACCCCATCAGTGTAGCATTCACATCGACTGCCATTGATGGTTGCGGCAACTTTTCAGTGTTCGATGATAGCGGTATCATCAGTGGGGGACTCGACCTCACCACTGTTGACTGAGCACATATGGGACTAAACTCCATCAAGGACCCAGATCCAGTTGGCAGAGCCGCTATCGGAGTTGTCTCTGGAGTGTTTTCTATGCACCTCCTTTCCGTCCCACTCTGCACCACTGATCCTTGACCGCTCATACCTGAGTTAGGCTGAATGTACAAAGGTACCGGTGGGCCTACAGTAATGGGTAGGGATATCGCATCTGGGTTCTGTCCATTCCCCAGGTTCTGAGGCATGTTCATTCCCACACTATGGGTCATCATTGCCGGCATGCCCGTCTGACTCCCCGTCATCTGAGCATGTGCGGTTCCCCCCTGCATCTGCTTTTGAGGCATCAAAAGCTGGGTTGATTCAGCTTGTGCCAATGTTGGGTTGCGACCATTCTGTACTCCCATTACGGTTGGATCTAGAATCATTCCCGTACTGTTGTCACTGCTGTAGTACCTTGGGACCTGCGGCTGATAATTTTCTGCTGTTTTCAATATAGGCACATCTGGATATATTCTCCTAACCTGCGGTATCTGCGGGGTGAACAGTAAACTCGGGTCCTTAGATCCCGATGGCGTTTCTGAATTCGGAGTTTCATTATTCTGTACCGGTGCCGGAGGGGCAGAACTGGTACTTGGACCTTGTTCACTCTCTGCATAAGGTGGTGGACGGTCGTTCAGCAATTGCATGATGAACTCCTCATCCTCTGACTCGTCTTCTCTCCTTAACTTTTCCTCGTCCTCTCTATCTTTGGAACACCTCCTGTTTGTCTTACAGGTAGCTTTCTTGCCTGTCGCCTCTTCTTCCTTAGCAATTGCGGGAAACAATTTTATCCCCTGCAATATATCTGACCTCCACACCTTCTGTGCATTATCCCACCTAGCGTCCGCTAGTGTCTTTTCTACCTTTCTTATCCTGGTCTCGAACTTCTTTTGCTGTTGCTGTCTAGCCATTAGTTCCCAAATCGCTAGAGCCTCAAACTGTGCTGGCCTTGGAGGTACCTTCATGTCGTACATCGCGAATCTCAAATTCTCTAGGATCCTTATATTGAATGTCCCATGGATCGGGAACGCTACGCTCCCATGTCTCTCTGTCAGCTTGTGCCATTGCTTTAGCCAAAGGCACGGAGCTACCCCCCTTTCCTCCATTACAATGTAAGCTGGTGTACCTTCGGGTGGCGCGTCCTCTCCTATGCTCGCTTTAATGTAAGACTCCCCCTTCATCGCACTCTTTAATGCTTTCAAAAATTTCATTTTCTCGTCTTTTATTTCACAAAGTTTGTAATCAATAAGTGACTTTAATTCCCGGAATACTCTTCGCTTGCCTTTCCCCTTCCAATCGAGCCCCACGGACTGCGTCCAATCCGTGCGCGACCCTTCTTCTGCAACCAACCTATCCCAGCGCGGCTCCTAGTGACGTCACACTCACACACTCTGCGGCTGACAAAGCCTCGCGGCTTGTCCTCCTTCACTCAGCTCCTCTCGTAACAACTTCTGGCATGTATCGCGAGCAACTAAATAATAATAAAACAGATCTGTCGGTTTACTACAGGAAGGGTAACACAATCGCTTCAGGACCTTAGGGATTTTTCACTAGCCTCGGCAGTTATTACATCTTTCTCGGTCCCCACTTTCGCAAGCAAATCCTGACCCGCAGACTCTGCTCTCAACTTATCAATGATCTATTCTAGTGCACTTAGAATTTGTCAAAGCCCGAAGTCGAAGTTTTCTTCCACTCCCTTAACACACGTACCGACTCGTTGACCACGCCCGGTCAACCTATTAAACCGACCAGACCACAACATAAAACAAGTGTCTCATACACTTTTCAACATACTCCGGAGTCTCTTGACCTCGCAGGGCCCGTCTCAACAACAACAACCACGTGGACCTTTTTCTGCACAAAGCGCCACATGCACATGAAGTTCGACGACTTCCCTACTCTCACACTCGGAGTCGCACCTCCGCTATTCTCTAAAATCCTCGCAACCTTTTCAAACAATCTGCGGCAATAAGCTGTGCAAGCGCAAAATCCTGACTTCACTCATACCGTCACTAGTACCGCCAACGCCGATTTCACACCTCCATTCTCTCCATTCGCAACCTCCGAGATCCCGGGAAAGTCGCGGGGGACTTAGGGCATCATCATTCTCTCAATCTGTTTTACCCAAGAAAAATCTAATTCAACACCATATACTTCTCGAGTGGGGTCCCAAAGAGCGTAACCTTCAATTCAACACCATATACCTCTCGAGTGGGGTCCCAAAGGGCGAAACCGTCCTCTGCTACCATCTACTGATAGAGCGTTCCGTCCTAATAAATTACCTGTATTTGGACGCTCTTGGGTCGATGAATCTTTTGACCAAGTGGGGCTCTCTTCACCCGAGATTAGTCAATTTAATCAAATCAATAATCAATAACGAACATAAGCAATGCCCTGATCAACATAACACTTCACAATTAATCCAGAAAACATTTCGGCGAACCATGACCTTTCGGCCATGAATAACCACACCAGTTCATTCAAAGTTAATAAATTTATTTCCCTATATTAACAAAGCTAGCACAATATAAATGTGTCTCAACACCAAATGATATATGTAAATGAACATTAATAGCTGTCCATAACGGCGAAAAAGATGCAATCTATGCAGCATTTGAATAACAATGCATTCGATGATAGCAACGCAAACCACTAAAACTATAATCTGTAATGGGCTAATTGCATACATTAGTCAGCATAACAAGGTCTCAAATTGCATCGTGCATCAAATGAATCCTCATCTAACCTCAAATTAGCATCTGCATGTGGGATTTCATGCAAAAACAATTTAGTAGCATTGATTTGGAAAACTCCTAACTAGGGCTCTTATCAAAAATCAGCAGTTGGTTACCTAAAAAGAAACACAATGCAATTGTACATTTTCCTCTCATATTTACCAAATTCAATCAGCATTCAAGGAAGTCTTCGTCTCACAGGTACCGGTTTCGATCAGCATGGGACGGGGGCAAAGGGGGCAGGGTGGACGGGGCAATTGCCTCACAGCGGCAAGATAAAAGGACAAAACTACTACTTTATGCAAAGGGGCAAATCAAAGTTAAAGTCTCTAGGGTGAGAATTTCTTAAAGTCTCTTTCTCTCGATTAGAGAAAGCATCAAAGTCTCATTCAAAATGGCATCGAACATCAATTGGCATCGTAGAAGATGGCAAAATGACGAGGTCGGCAAGATGGGCCATAATGGCTGCAATGTCCTGCAAATGGCGGGTAATGGCTGCAATGGGCAATAATGTCCTCAATGGGTGCAATGGGTAATGGCCGCTTTCTCCTCGTGCACCAGGTTTAAATAATCAACAGTTCAAATCCAGTAGGGTCTTCCATTGGAGGGTTCATAGGTTGGCTTCAAATTGTCCAATCAAAAACAACAATTCACAAGCTTCTACCTAGGCATACATTATCCTTGGAGTCGGGAACGTAAGTTGCAACATATTTTACCAATTAACTCACTTTCAGAGCTTCCATTGTCTGCACCTGCAGATTGACCTTGGAGCAAAGAAGAAGATGCCAGGCTGGCACGAAACCTTAAAGATAAGCATGTGAACCGATCTCACTGGAAAAGTACAGCTTCAAGCAAGAATACACGTTTTATTAGCACATTAGAAAAACACGAGCATCTAAACCGTGAGACAAGGCAACTAGGCCGAAGCCTCCACTAAAGTTATGCTAAGTTAAAACATTTCAAACAAGCAAATCATGGCACACGTTTACGGTTATGTCAGATTAGTACAATTCTAATACATCACGTTATATAAAGCACGCTTATAAATGTTGGCGAACTACTCTGAGGGCACATTTGTCCCCGTACAATCTTTATTAGTTCGGTTAAAGTCACACTTGATTATTGCAGCACTACGTTTTATGCGCTAATAAATGTAAAACCTTCATTTCTGCGTCATCACCACCTAAACATATTTACAACCGAGTGCAATGCTTCATGGGACATCTCTGCACTCCCCTAAGTGGTGATGACCTAAGTACCGTGGGCAACATAAAATAGGAACATATAGGCAGTAGCAACTGTTTGGTCACATATATTGAAATCAGGCTTCATATTTAAGGAGCACGGAAAACAGCAAAAGAACTTAACACTACAATAATTCAATCACAGCAATATTTACAGAAAACAAAAGAGGGACTGAAATAGTGTTACCTAAAGGTACAGATAGAGTCAAACTGCCATTCTTAAACAGCTGGAAGCAATGAAAGCATAGGGCCGGGAGGAACTAATCTGTGATGAGATGGAGAGCGAGCAAATACTTCTGGTGGGAGGAAACCAGGACCCTCAGGGTGGCACCGGAGATATCTGCTAAATTGTCCACACTTGCAAATGCAAAGTGTCTGTCCTTCGACTGCAATTTCCTCCACTGAGGTCAGAAATCAACTGTGCATTGTCCACCAAACTGTGGAAGTCTGAAATTGATAAAAGACACAAGGCAGTGATGTTCTAACCTATCTTATTATTCAACAGCTGCGAGGAGCCCTGAACCAGTGTGGACCTGCTCAAATTTTAAAAGTTACAAGTGAGTTTTAAAGATTTCAGCAATGTTGCACAAATGATACATCGCTAAAGAGGCATTCCCCAGCATAGGTGCTTTCCAAACATTTATCCAATCATTAATCAGTATACAATCAAGGCATATGTATGGGCATTCAATTAAAGCAAACTTAAGTGAAGCATAGCAACAGCTTGTCAAGTACATTTGTGACTTGGTCATTTCTCAAGGCCTTGCAGTTACAGCAAACGTGTAAACAATCAAAAGCAAGTCAGCAACTTCAGCACATTCTGCAGGCTTCTCTATTGAGTGTCACAAAATGGTACTAGAAATAAAATGGATTCCACAGATACAGTTTGCTATCAGGAAGGAAAAAGGAAGTAGACTACATTTTACTATCCACAGTGCCCATCTCAGTCAGGCCTAATTGTTGGAACTTGCTTCATTGTGTGCCACACAAAAGCAAAGCTTTGGGAAACTGACAGTGGAACTTTCAGATTTACTGCATGTTTCTTTTTTGTGGCTCTGCATACATACATACCTTACCTTGGGTCACTACTTGACTTGGTAAGTAGTCCTTGAAATAGCTCCACCTAGTTTGAGAAATCTTTACAAATTAGCCTTGCTCCACCTGCTTGCCACCTTCATCCTCTGTTATAATGTGGTGAAGGTTCCATCTGTTGTATTACAAGTGCTTTACAGTCAATGTACTGAACATAATGGTGAAAGAGACATGTACAATGATTGACGGAGTACACTGTGTGCCAAACCCTAAGTCTCTTAGTCTTTCTGCAAGTGCTATTTAGGGAACTCAGATGAGTGTGCCCCAGCATGTTTACCCAAGTGTCACCATCTTGATATGCTCACACCTTCCAAGGAATAGGGCAAAAGTGCATCCTCTGACACCTTCAACTTATTTTCACATGCTAGAAGAAGTTAGATTTAGCACTGTGAGTATGCTGATGGGACATGAAAGACAAGCATGTGGGTCTAAACAGGCTGCCACAGTGAGACATTGGTAAAGGTCCACCTGCCACCTGTGCTGTATTTTTCAGGACTCTGATTGAGACAGAGACATGAACAGGTCAAACCTTAGCCTAAGCTTGCTTTCAAAGGGATCTCATGTAGGTAGAAGGGAGATGGTCAAGACAGGAGTGCTGCCCAAAAGACAGTATCAACCACCAGTAGCAATTGTTTGGCAGTTGGCTGGCAGTATGTGTGGCTGTTGGCTGGCAACATGTGTGTAGTGATTTGCTGCAAGTGTGTCTGTTTGTATGTTGGCTGATGGCTAGCTGGGTGGTGGTGTGATTTGCGTTTCTGTTCTTTTTAGTTTATGAATGTGACAGGCCCTTCAAAGGAGGTGGTTTGTTGATATGATTGTTGTGTTCTGTTGGGCCTATGGCTGGTGGTGTAAATTACTTTGTGTGGTGTGCTAAAAGACATGCAAATTGACCATCAAACATTAGGTATAATCTCACATACTCACAGTTTTGTGATGGAAAATTCCAGAATTAGTAGGGATCCACAAATTTCTACCACCCAGAGTTGCCATTCGGTGGCCCACGTGCGTGCTGGTGCCTAGTGAATGCACTATGGAAGTCCCCAAAATACAACATGGAGACATCAAGTTTTCTGAAAGAAAAAATGACTTTTTGTGGTGATAGCTGCGGATCTTGGGGCCAGGCTCTGCCACCACTCAGGGAAACCCAGACAGTTTTGAAAACTAGACACTCACGAAAGTCCAGGGTGGTGCCAGGTGTGTGGAGCACCCTACTTTTCAAACCAATAATGCCTTATAAACGTCAGACTTTGTCTCGAACACAAATTAATGATGACGTTTTTAAGGAGAATTACATTGTACAGAGAAGCACAGGCACTGTCAATAATATCGATAATAATAATGGTCCACGCAAGTCTCCAATGTCCAAAATCACAATTGATGACGTGTTTACCACAAGGCCTATATATTCAGGGTCTCCTTTTTTTCTTGTTTCAGATGTCTGTTACAGGAAGTCCGGGATATTCGACTGTTAGAAAAAGTTGATGTATCAGCATTTTTGGGTACAGAAAATATTGGTTCTTGTTTTTTTGTCTAAACTATCACCTTTGAATCTCATTCTGTTTCAGGAAAGATGTTTGTGTCTCAAGAAGGTCAACATGTGCAATAGGCAAATTATTCACCACCAAGCTCAGGTTTTGGAAAAATACAATCAATTACAGTACCTCGGATTTCATTCAGCAAAGCAGACTATATCGATAGCACACGTACATTTAGGTAAAGTCATTATTTTTGTATCACTGAATATTTTATTGATACAGTTCAGATCAGTTCCCCTTACCGAGGCATTTCTTGTCCAATGAACAAGAAAATGTAGACCTATAATTAACATTTTAATTTCTTCGCTCTAGTTTATGCTAGAGGCACATGCTATCATCAAATATTGTTGTACTTTCTGTAAATCTCTGTGTATGTAAAACACCTTGCAGTCTGAAAATAATTAATTATCACTGGGGCATTTGAGTTACAGGAATAAAATATGTAGTTGATTAAGAAATCCCAGGAGTCATGAAATTGAAAACATTTAGTCAGGCTTTTTCAGCCTAAGGTCAGAAAGTTTAGAACAATTCTCCGATTGCATTAAATCTTCCTCTTTGGTTGTTTCTCTAAATGCCACCTGACTGATATTACTCTTTGATGGTTAACGTTTTTCCTTCGTGATATCCAATTTCCTGAGATGCATTTTTGTATTTTAAGACTGGTGTAATCACTGAGTTTTGTTACGAATTTTTCATTTTGTTTTTTGTTGCTATTGTCTGCTCTTGGATTGTATAAAAGTATTTTTTACAGTGCATCTATTCTTATACGAGTCATAATTCAGTAATATTATAAATAAAGGCGACCAAAACCATAGACAGCGAAAAAAGTTGATAAACCGAACTTGGGAGCACAGTCTGACTGCACCAGGAAATTGCAGCAGCTATCCTGCCCGTGGAGAGGAGACAAACAGCCACGATGATGTCGGGCACAAGAAAATGTTCTAGTAGAAAGCGAGAAGTGGTTGAAAAGTTACTCCGTTTAGACGTAGGGGGATGATGAAATGGTGCATGTACATAGGTTATGAAGGACGCGCTTGGTGTGTCCATGGAGCTGGATGTTGATTCTGGTTCTTCTTCTGAATAATAGACACCACAACATTAACATTAATGCCTAAGCACACTGGCAACCACTCCTAGCCCCAGTCCCCTAGTTGCACATGAATGGTTAGTTCATGTTTCACATGAAATTGAGTCAGCAGAGCACCCACCAATCAAGGAAACCTGCAGTGATAGTCCATAATTCACAAGGAAATGCTGAGTGGGCAATGACAGTTCACAAATTAGTGAAGCAGTGACTGCCCTATTCAATTAAAGGAGAACATTTTTGACGCCCAAAGTTTCAATAACAGATAGCAGCTCTGCTAAACACTGTGGCCCAGATTTAAGAGGGCCTAGCGCCACTTTAGCACCACCTCAGTGTCATTTCTTTTACACTAAGTTGGCGCTAAGGTGGCGTTTTCCCCGCACCATATTTATAAAGTGGCGCACTGCATGCATTGTGCCTCTTTGTAAACCTTTGCGCTACATTATGCATGCGCCGTGCATAATGTATACAAAGGGGAAGTCCCCCGATTGGGGGGGATGGAATGGTGCAAAGAAGCCTAAGAGATTTCTTTGCATAATTTTTTCAGCACTTTTAACGCCAGCTTAGAGCAGGCATTAAAAGGGGGGCACACTATTGTTCACAATGGGCCCCTATGTACTATTTGGGGTTAGTGTCAAAATTCTGGCACTAACCTGAACAGTACATCAATAGCATCAAAAATGTTAATGCTATTGCTTCCTACACTGCGCCATGGTGTGTCGTATCCTAGATACGGCACACACATGGTGGCGGAAGGGGATGTTAAGGGCGAAGGAAAGTGGTGCTGCACTGGGTGCAATGCCACTTTCCTTAAATCTGCCCCTATGATCCTTTATAGTAACAGCACAAGACAGTATGAATATCTCAGGGTGCCACTGAAATATCATGGACTCAGAACCTCTTGGCTGTGCCACCAAACTGTGCACGAGGAGGAGCACCACAAGTCAGTTGCAGTATCTATGTATCCTGCGGCCAGAATTGCATGCAATAATGGAGCAGCTGTAAATGTCAGTAAACCAAAGCCCATATTTATACTTTTTTGAAACGCATTTGCGTTATTTTTTTATGCGAAAGTGGCGCAAACTTACAAAATATAATTGTATTGTGTAAGTTTGCACTGCTTTTGTGTAAAAAAAAGGCACAAAAGCGGCGCAAAAAAGTATCAATATGGGCACAAGTGCCTCCGGATATTGGCTTATTACCACCAGCCTTTGAGTCAAACCCAGTTACAACCAGCATCCCCTGCAGTCCGTCCTTCTATGGCCAACATTTTTAGCAGGTTCACACAACTAATATATGCCGATAGAGATACTGGAGGCTGTGTTCTTGTGCAGTTCTGATGTGTTTTACTGGATAATTCTGAGAAATGGCAGATGCATTTCAGAAGTTACAAATGGTGGTGAATTACCCCATGCAGCAGAGAACTGTAAACCACAGAGCCCAGCAGGTTCCAATTCACTATGTCATCTTAACACCCATCTTTGGTACTCATTAATTATTTTTCGTCCTCATATAAACATATCATCTATCACCTAAAGGCAGCCCCTCAGGTGCTGGTGGGAGAGAGTGGCATACTGTTTAGAGAGACTGCACATTAGGTGCCCACCTTCCAAAATCTGATAAGGAGAACTGATGAGAACATGCAGACACCATGATATTTTTATAAACAGACCCACATATTGTGCAAACAAGGATCTTAATGTAAACCTTACTACACTCCTGCAGAACTTAATTCTCAGGAATCGGGACACAGTTTATGACCACAGACTCACACAATAGCCAGTGTAGATCTTCTTAACAAGCTCCTCAGTCAACATGTCAGACATCTGGGCAACCCATTTCCAAATTTTTTAAGGCAGGAAGGCACACTAACCTTTTCTCTCTCAGCCTGCTCAATCTAACAAGCAGGGTGGTTTATACGTGCCCACAAATGGAACTTGACACCTGGCACCACAAGGAATTGCAAAATCAATGGAAGAATAAATATATCACCCCCTAGGACATTATTAAAAGGGTCAATAATAATTCCTGTTGTTAATACAAATGATTAACGTAGTTCACTTGCTATACCTACATTTTAGGCTCAAGGATATTAACTGATTTGGCTGCATCCGCACAATTTTCAAGTGTAGAGGCTTTGACTTTAACAGAGGTCACCGGATTCCAAAGGTAGCAGCTAAGCCATTAAATGACTGATACATTTTCTAGATTGTTCCAGAAATGCAGAGTTTAGTTTTCTAGACCACCCTGGCACTAGGGACTGAGTCAACGTGTCAACTCGTGACAGAAAAGCAGCAGTACTGCAACCACAGCACAACCCACAGAGCAGTATTTGAGGGAGATGTGTTTCTGGTACTCATCCATCCCATGGGACATTAGAGGGATAGTTAGTGGAACTCCAAACCCTATTTCACTAATGAATGACACTCAAGAACACTACAAGATGAGGAATCTATTTTAATGATCTATTTTAAAATAAAAATTCTAGTCTAGTGCACACAATTGTAACCACAATAAAAACAATTGAAATGGCAGCAGCAACTTTTACTAAAAGTGTAAATAAAAGCAAGCACTCTAAAATGACTGTGATTATATATTTATAGCAATTCTATTCTGTTGGGCCTGGCCCTTTTCGCAGGGTCATCCCCAAACTTTGCCTCCTTACTCGTATTTTGTCTGACGTATTTGTGTTGATTTTAAGACTCTGGGCTCTTTACCACTGCTGACCAGTGCTAAAGTGCAAGTGCTCCCTGTCTAAATTATATTAGTGATTGGTTTATCCATGATTGGCTTATGTGATTTACTAGTAAGTCCCTAGTAAAATGCACCAGAAGTGCCCAGGGCCTGTAAATCAAATGCTACTATTGGGCCTACAGCACTGATTGTGCCACCCACGAGTAGCCCTGTAAACATTCTGTTGCAGTGACTGTATGTGCAGTTTTAAACTGCCACGTTGACCTGGAATGTGCACCCACTTGCAGGCCAAACCTTCCCTTTTGGTACATGTAAGACGCCCCTAAGGTAGGCCCAAGGTAGCCTCATGAGCAGGGTGCAGTGTGTTTAAAAGGTAGGACATGTACTGGTGTGTTGTACATGTCCTGATAGTGAAACACTGCCAAATTTGTTTTTCACTATTGCAAGGCCTACATCTTCTATAGGTTAACATGGGATTGCCTTGAAATACCTCTTAAGTGTATTTTCCCATTCAGAGCAGATAGAGACATGGAGTTTGGGGTCTCTGAACTCACAATTCTAAAATATATCTTTTAGTGTAGTTGGTTTTTCAATTGCATGTTTGAAAATGCCACTTTTAGAAAGTGGATGTTTTCTTGCTTAACCATTCTGTGCCTCTGCCTGGCAGTGGAATACATGTCTGAGTCAGGATAACAGTTGGACTGGTTATGAATTTTGAGTTAGAGTGGTGGGAGGAGCTGACACTTGCAGCTGAATATGGCTATTCCTATCCTTACACAATGCAGTCTCCAACCCCCTAGAGTGTGTCTTGCACCAGGGCAGGAAAGGCAGGGTCATGTGCACTACAAAGACTTTCCTTTGAAGTTTGCCTACTTCAAAGGCAGTAATGAGTATTGGACCCAAAACCGCAAACTTATAGAACACTTCTGGATCAAGAGGAGATTCTGCCAAGCAGATGAGCTGTGAGAATACTGCCCCTTTGCTGTATGTGCTTTGCTGGGTTGGCCTGCAGTTGCTGCATCTGCTTTGGAGAGGACAAAGACTGGACTTTGCCATGCATCCTATTTGTGAAGTTTCTCCAAGTGCATAAACTGAGCTTGCCTTCAGTTAAGAAGTCTCAGGGACAGCAAAGGCGTCACCTTCCAGCCTCTGGGTTCTCATGCTGAGGACCCAGACTCACAAGGTACTACCCACTCTAGGTCCCGGGGAGTGAAATCTGGCATAAAAACAAGAAGAACTAGGCTCATCGACTCCAGGTGACTGCAGAACAAGAGCCGCTGCCTGTCTCCATGACGCTGCCTGCACCTGAAGACGTGGTCCCCTGTGAAGTGTTCTCATCAAGTCTTGACCCACTAGACTCCTCGACCCTGCCTGATTGTCAGGAACCCACGCCTCACTATGGCCGCCGCCTCACCTCCTCTGCCTCCACAAGGAACTGACGCCTCACATCTGTAAGGAACCGACACCTCACCTCCTGCATAGCAGCATAGAACCAATGCCACACCTGCTCCAAAGACGTCTCATCTCCCTGACTCTGTGCCACGTCTCTGACTCTGCCTCATTTCTAAGGCACTGAACCTGGGGTACATGTGACTCAATGACCGGTGCTGCACTCCCTTGTGAGTGGAATCAGACTATTCAGAACGACTCCATCATTACGTCGTGATAAGCACCAGTTGGAACTACTATGTTTCTAAGTACTCTATTGGGATTCAATCTTTAAAATTTCAAATCTTTGCTTGTGTATGTTGGTTGTTTTTCATTTTGTTTTGTTTTACTTAAATAAATATTGGCAATTTTTCTAAACGGTTGTGGTGTCCATTTGTAGTGTTTTCACTGTGTTACTGTGTGTGTAGGTACAAACACTTTACACATTGACTCTGGGATAAACCTGACTGCTCGTGCCAAGCTACTAAGGGGGTGAGCAAAGTTTATCTTAGGAATGTGACTTCCTTACCCTGACTAGAGTCAGGGTCCCTACTTGGAAAGGGTGTAAGCTGACTGCCAACTACAGACCCCAAGTCTAACATATTCCCATTCTGCTACCATTACACACTAAGCTAATTTTAGCACACCAGGAAATAAATCCTACTTTGATTTTCAGATGACTCACACCCGCATACCAGTTTGAACTATATAGCAAATGTTAAACATAATAGAAAGGCCAGTTATTCTAGTCATTCAAGGCCAACTCCACTGATAAGTTCAGCGAGTGAAGGATAAGTGTTGCCTTCCCAGTATCCTTCAGTTAGTATTGTGGATATGAGTCTGCGCTGCCTATCCTGTTGTCGCCTGGCGTGAAGGTCCTCTCTAACTCCTCTTTATGGTGTTCAGCTCTAATAACATTATTTCAATGTAGCTTAAACTCTTCAGAGTAACCAATTAACAGAGAGTGGCATGATGGCCTTTCACTTATTTTCAATCTTCAAGACTCTTTTCTTTTGAATAACAGCAACAAATGAGACAAGCTTTTATCAACCATATAAAAAACGCTCCCGAAATCAACAGCAAACAATGTAAAAAGGAGCAGTCAGACCCTAGATTAAATACTATGAATATAACAAAGGGATACTTTATTATCATGTTGCAAAACACAATAACATAAATTAAATGTGCATTCTATTAATCGTACATATTCACTCTATATTGATTGATTGTCCCATGTAAATCAAGAAGGGGAATGCCCAGGAGAAAAGCTGAAGCCATAGAAAGGGATGTCAAAACTGTTTCGAGTGACCATTACAACAGCTATTGAAAATATAATTTCTGATTTTCTTCCTTGTCTCTTAATGGAATAAGTGGATAGTTTATCAGTTCAAAGAAATTAGGCCTGGGTGGAATTTCAATTCTGCAAGCAGAATTTGAGAATTTTGTCAACTCCGCATGGCTCCCCCCAAAATCTGCCAATTGCCATGTGGCAGAATATTTTTTCCTGTTCAAGCAACATGTTCACAATGGGAACAATGCAGGGCTTCAGAGTGCAAATTGGCAAGCGTGAGCGACATTTGGTGTCCCCTAGTGTGATTTCCAGTCTCCATGAGGACGAGATTTACAAGTGATGGCAGTTATGAGCAGTTGCTGTCAAAGCACTGTTTCCGAAGTAGATTTTCTACTGGAGCTGCAGCAAAATCAACTCAAAAATAGTTTTTTAAAGAAGGTATTTGTGGTATTCAAGCAAGTCTACAACAGGAACAAATGTAGAAACAGCATAGCGCGATGTGATGAAGATTTATCTCAAGTATAATCCACAAAGGATACTTCATCTATCATGGAGAACAAGAGCATCCAATCCACTCCCCCCTGGTACTCTAGAGACTCCAGCATTCTACATTCCGAAGAGTCCAAGAGAACAATAGATGGGAGGGAGAGAGGTGGGAGCTACCAACTAGGGTAAACCTAAAACTAGGGGAGACACAATAATGACTTGGAATGATACAACATGTAATAAATATACAAATACAATAGAAGATATGTTTAACACACCACACTATGTTCCCCCCTTTAAATTATGAAAGACAGAATGAAAAAAATCCCATTTACACTTTGACAACTCTGTTCAAATTCCAAATGTGGCCATCATCCACTTTGACAGCCCCCCTAAACACTTTGATAACTTTAAAGATTTTACTGTAGCGAGAAAAACTCGTATGAATTCCTTTAGGTAGCTTAATCTTGACAGAATCTCCAACTGCAACAACAAGAGGTTTAAAAGCTTTACGAAGATTATGTGTTAACTTCCTCTTCTCTTGCAGAGTCTTCTCTTTGGCTACAGCTAGTTCTTTAATTTTCTCGTGATTCAACTCTTTCCCAATATACTTATTCACCCATGGAGGACTTATTTTATTGTTGGGCACTCTTTTCTTGAACAATACAAAAGGAGACTAACCAGTGCTGGTATGTGGTGTGTACCTATAACTTTCAACCTTGGATTTGACTGCGTCCATCCAACTTTGCCCTGTCAATTTGGTTACTTGAATGGCTTTTTTTAACGTCCTGTTAAAGTGCTCTACCATTCCATTGGTTTCAGGATGGTAAAGGGCACTTCTCTTATGTAGGATATCTCTAGACACTAAGAACTCACCCATGTGTCTCGAGGTAAATTGAACCCCATTGTCTGTAATAATGCACTTGGGGTTTCCTTCCATAGAAAATACCCCTGAGAGGAAATTTGTTATTGACTGAGATGTTATATCAGAGGTAATCAGAATTTCAGGCCATTTCTGGACAGAGACAACATGTCCATTAATACAACAATATACTTAGAAGCAGAACCATAGACTACAGGCCCCATAATGTCTAACGCAACATCCTCCCAAACTTCTTTGGGAATTTTCCTAATCTCCAAGGGACGAGACCTACACTTTAGCGTTTTATCTGCAAATTTGCATTCTACACAGTCGCGAACAGCTCTTTCTAATGCTAAATCCATCCCTGGTCACCAATAGAATCCTCTCAAACGTTCTTTAGTTTTGCAAATACCATGGTGTCCCAAATGTGCCAGACGTAACAACCTTTCTCTTAAGCCAGATGGAGGTCCTAGCCTCCCACTCCTCAAAACCAAACCGTTCTCAACAGACAACTCATTCCAAACCTTTTTATACACATTCTCCTTGTCACAATCAGCTCGAATGCGGTTAGATTCTATCAAATTTTGTACACATTCTAAACTTGGATCATTACTTAACTCCTTTAACCACTCATCTTCAGTGATGCAACCATCGGTCAATGCACACACTTTGACATCCTCATCAACCCACCATTTACTGCAATCTGTATCTTGGTCCCAACCAAGCGATCTTAGTCTTGACAAACAGTCTGCTGTACAGTTCTCACACCCTGGGACATATCTGACAGAGAATTGGAAATCTTGAAGACCAACAATCCACTTGCAGACTGAGATCCCCAAAGAAATTGTTTGAATTTCTTTATCGCCCAATAAATTGCCAGTGCCTCTTTTTCAATGGTGGAATACCTGGACTCCGCACCCCTCAACGCTCTGGAAGCAAATGCAATCGTTACATCCTTACCGTCGTACTTTTGCTTCAGAACACTTCCTCAACCCTTATCCTAGGCATCTCTTATAACACAACATGGAAACCCTGGACGAAAGCTGCTGAGACATTGAGCAGAAGATAACGCATTCTTTAAATCCTCAAATTCCTTCTTGCACTCCTCTGACCACACAAACTCAACACCCTTCTTAAGTAACTCTAATGCCGCTGGATCTACTAGCAAACTTAGGAACATATTTAGAATAGAACTCAGCCATATCTAAAAACACTTGCACATCTTCCCTTCTTACAGGATCGGATAAATCGACAATAGTTGTAACTAAATCTTCCTTCGGTTTCACACCATCAGCAGAAATTACATGACACAAATATGTGATTTCTGAACATGCAAACTTGCATTTCTCTCCCTTCAGTGTAATACCCTTACTACAGAACATCTGCAAGACTTCCTTAACTTTAAGGAGATGTTGCTCAAGAGTGTCAGCGAAAATAAGAACATTATCTTGAAAAAAAGTACGCCTTTAGTCTTACCAAGGATGTTATACATAAGTCTTTGGAACACAAAGCTGCTGAGCACAACCTGAAGGGCATCCTATTAAATTTAAACACGCCAAAGGGAGTGATGAACGATGTAAGCAATTTGGATTCTTCACACAATTGAACCTGGTGGTAGGCTGAACTCAGATCTAACGTTGTAAAATACTTAGCATCTCCAAGAAGACTAACCATTTCACTGATGTTGGGTAATGGAAAGTTGTCTTCAATTACGGCTTTGTTGAGATGTCTAAGGTCCACGCAAAGTCTGATATCACCTGATTTTTTCACTGCGACAACAATGGGGGCAACCCCATGTGCAGCCTCGACCTCCTCAATTATTCCATCTGACTGTTACTTTTGCAACTCAGACTTTACTTTGTCCTGCAACGTGAAAGGGATCTTCCTGACCTTGCAAGCAACTGGTTGAACACCCTCCTTAAGACAAATACGATGCTTGTACCCTGCAATACACCCAACTTTTGAGGTAAATACATCAGGAAATTCCTCTATTATGTCATCTCTGATACTGCACACATTCTGAACCAACACCTGAGGAATAGAATTGGGATTCATTATAATGCCTAGCATTTTCTGATGTGGCCAACTTTGAATTGGGTCACCGACTACTGGTACATATATCTTCCCAGTAATTGTGTTCCCTCTGAAAGTTATGGTGGCTTAAAAGTATCCTTTCAGCTCAATGGGTTTACCGCCATAACTGTAAGGAATGATATCAGGATCCAGAAGCGGAACTTTCCCCTTGAAGTGCTTCTCAAAGTCTGACACTGAGACTAGAGAAAGTTTGGCACCTGAATCCAACATCATTGAGATGAATGTCCCATTGAGCTCCACCTTATCCAAAGGGTACTGACAACGTTCGTCAGAGACACAATTGACATCATTAATAATCTGAAGAACAAACTCTCAATCGTCATCACATTCAACTTCTTGAACCTTGACTCTAGATTTAGCTAACGATCTACAGCATTTTGCAAAATGACCTTTCTTGGAACCTTTGTTACACATAGCATGAATTGCAGGACAATCTTTACTATTGGCCAGATGTGATGAGGAAGCACATCTAAAACATGAGAGTCTTGTTCTGTTGCTTGTTTGAGACCTATATTTAGTCTTGGTGTTGAGAATCTGGACATCCACAGAAGTATTTTTAGATTTCCTCAAATTTTTGATACAAGCCGTAGAGTGTTCAACTTGTTTAGCAATAATCAATACTTCATCTAATGTTGGGTCATTTTTAGCCCATAAAGATTCTCTTATTTTGTCACATTTGCATTCAAGCATGAATTGGTCTCTAATGCGCTCTCCCAGATTCTCACAGAAATTGCAGGACGAAGACAATTTGCGCAATGCTGTCACAAAGGTGGTCATTACAACCCTGGCGGACGGTGTTAAAGCGGCGGTAAGACCGCCAACAGGCCGGCGGTAAAAAAATTGCAATTACGACCGTGACGGAAACCGCCAACAAAGACAGCCACTTTAACACTCCGACCGCCACGGCGGTACAAACAAACAGCGCAGCGGTCACTGCCAACAGACAGGCAGAGGATAAAGTACTGCCCACAGTATCACAACCTACCAATCCGCCAACTTTTCCAGGGCGGATTCACCGCGGACAAAAACACGGCAGAAACAGGATTTCGAAGGGAAACGCTTACCTCTACACACCCCACGAGGAATCCGGACGCCATGGAACCAGAGCTGCAGATCCTGCCAGCCCTTATCTTCTTGATCCTCTACCAGGAGCACGAACGCCGGCGGCGAAGACAACGGTGAGTACTGCACCTACGACAGAGGGGAGGGAAAAAACAGGGACACACACACGCAACATGCAACACCCCCACCCTCACCCACGACAACACACACACTAATACAGTATGATACATTATAGTTACACCCCCCAACTCCCCCGGAAGAATGCAAAGACAAAAGAAAATGAGTGTAACCATTGTAATATATTAAAATCAAGTACGCAAAAATATATATATACACTATAAACAAAATATACACCAAGCTTAGTACTCCAGGTAGTGCTCCAATGAAGTCCGTGGAAAACTGGGCCCACACGGTATGGGCGAGGCTTACACAAGATCCGCGACCATGACTGAGAGAACACTGCAGGGGCATCATAGAACAAGAAAACAGGCACCTCAGGGGGGAGGGAAAGGGGGGGCACCTCAGCCGCTTAAGTGCACAACGCCAAATCCACAAGAGGGCCACATGCCCACTGTTCCATCATGGGGAGTGCAAAGCCACAGTCTTTCAAGTCTCTACAGTGGGTGGTTTGCCCACTGTTCCATCTTGGGGAGTGCAAAGCCACAGTCTCTCAAGTCTCTACAGTGGGTGGTTTGCCCACTGTTCCATCCTGGGGAGTGCAAAGCCACAGTCTCTCAAGTCTCTACAGTGGGTGGGTTGCCCACTGTTCCATCCTGGGGAGTGCAAAGCCGCAGTCGCTCAACTCTCTACAGTGGATGGGTGCCCACTGTTCCATCCTGGGGAGTGCAAAGCCACAGTCTCTCAAGTCTCTACAGTGGGTGGGTTGCCCACTGTTCCATCCAGGGGAGTGCAAAGCCACAGTCTCTCAAGTCTCTCCAGTGGGTGGGTTGCCCACTGTTCCATCCTGGGGAGTGCAAAGCCACAGTCTCTCAAGTGGGTGGGTTGCCCACTGCTTGGTCCTGAGGAGTGCAAAGCCACAGTCTCTCAAGTGGGTGGGTTGCCCACTGCTTGGTCCTGGGGAGTGCAAAGCCACATTCACTCAAGTCTCACAAGTGGGTGGGTTGCCCACTGTTCCATCCTGGGGAGTGCAAAGCCACAGTCTCACAAGTGGATGTGAATCTCCACTGGTTCCGGAGGGGGCATGGTGCCCAGAGTGCTTCATCCTGCTAAGGACTGAGGTAGTGGATGCATCTCTCCACTGGTTCTGGAGGGGGCATGGTGCCCAGAGTGCTTCATCCTGCTAAGGACTTAGGTAGTGGATGGGAATCTCCACTGGTTCTGGAGCGGGCATGGTGCCCAGAGTGCTCCTTCCTGCTATGGACTGAGGTAGTGGATGCATCTCTCCACTGGTTCTGGAGGGGGCATGGTGCCCAGAGTGCTTCATCCTGCTAAGGACTGAGGTAGTGGATGTGAATCTCCACTGGTTCTGGAGGGGGCATGGTGCCCAGAGTGCTTCATCCTGCTCGTGACGGACTCAGTAGCGTCAGTGCCCTTGGCGCTCATGGGCCAGCGGTGCTTGTGGCGGCGGTGCCCTGTTCAGCGGTGCTTGTGGCGGCGGTGTCCTTTGCAGTGACTAAGCTGCTGGCGGTCCTGTCTGGCCCAGCGGGGGTGGTGCTGGCGGTCCTGTCTGGCCCAGCGGGGCTGGTGCTGGCGGTCCGTCATGGCCCCCCGTGGCTGGTGCTGGCGGTCCTCTCTGGCCCAGCGGGGCTGGTGCTGGTGGTCCTGTCTGGCCCAGCGGGGCTGGTGTTGGCGGTCGTGTCTGGCCCAGCAGGGCAGGTGCTGGTGGTGGCCTCTTGGCCAGCAGGGCAGGTGCTGGCGGTGGCCTCTTGGGCAGCAGGGCAGGTGCTGGCCTTTTGGGTAGCGGGGATGATGAAGGTGGGCTCCTGGGCAGCGGGGATGATGGCGGTGGGCTCCTGGGCAGCAGAGATGCTCTTCCCAGACCTGCTGACTTTCTTGTAGCCGTTCCCCACCTTGGAAGGTGTCGCAGCTGACTCCACACTCCCACCTGTACCTCTGGGAGCGGCTTCGGTGGCTAGAGTCTTTCCCCTCTCCTGCCGGGCACTGGCCAACTTTAGATGCTTCACAGGTGGGGGACTGTCCGTGCTGTGGCTCTGTGCCACACTGGCTGCCCTGGTGGCCGGTGCACTCCAGATTCCGGTGACTACAGGCACCACTGGTCCCGGAGATATTGTGGCTGTTGTGAGGTGGATGGCTGTTGGTGGGTGTGTGCCTGCCTTTGTGTATCTTGGGAGGTGGCGTCACAGACACACTGGGAGAGGACACAGGGGAAGTGTGAATGGCAGTGGAGGTGGTGACTGCACGTGAGCGGGGTGTGGTGGCGTATGTGCTGGTGATGGCAGTAGTGGCTGTAGATGTAGTGCATGCAGGTGTGAGTGGAGACAAGACTGGGAGGGAGGAGGGAGACGAGGAGGAGGGGGACGCAGTGGATGTTGGTGTGTCTGCATGTGTGATGCTTGCGTGAGTGCCTGTGGGATTTGTGGTGCTTATGTTTGCCTGAGCTTCCCTTGTGTGTTGAGGTGTGTGCATGCTGGTCTGAAGGTGTGCTTGGGATAGGCTGAGGTACAGGGGATTGGGTCTGGGTGGAGGAAACTGGAGGGGGGAGGCTGGAGACAGGGACAATGGCTGCCATCAGTGCTGAGGCCAGAGTCTGAAAAGCTCACTGAAGGGCCGCCTGACCAGAATGAATGCCCTCCAGGAATGCATTTGTTTGTTGCAACTGCCTTTCTACACCCTGGATGGCATTCAAAATGGTAGACTGCCCAACAGTGAGGGACCTCACTGAGGGCAGCAGGGGTGACTGGGGCAGGGCCTGAGGTGCCTGGGGCGAAGGTGATGCCCACCCTCCTGGGTGAGCGGGCACGGGGCAAAGGCTGAGGGGCTGCTGGGAGGGTGGTGCTGGTAGGGGGTGGCGGCTGTACCTGTAGATGCGGGGGGCACAGATGTTGCCGCCACCACAAGGGAGCTCCCATCAGAGGACGAGTCCGTGTCACTGGTGTCAGCTCCTGTCCCCTCGCCCTCCATCCCACTGGTGTACTCTGACTCTGTTGTCTCACCCTCCAGGGCCATGTGGGATGCAGCTCCCTCCTGCTCCGGTGCCACTGCTCCTATGCCTGATGATGCTAATGCACACAAGAACAGGGAGACCACAAAAAGGGTGGGGGACGACAGAAGAAAGACATTTTGAGTGCATGCATTACTGCTACCGTTGGCGGACACGACAGACACAGAAGCCCCCTGCACTACGCTGCGCACTTGGCCTCCGCTGTTCAATCCCTGGGACATGGCCTACAAGGCTATGGACGACATCTGGGCACATCGATTTCACAGGAGCCTGACTAGGTGTACTTGGCACTGTACACAGGTGGGGTGGGGTGCCACAGGCTCTGCCAGCACAAGGGGACATGCCTCCTAAACTCGTCCTGGCCGAGGGAACCCCACAGCCCACCTCCCCCACCCAGACACCTCCATTGCACGCAAAATCAGCAGAATGAGAGTGTACTCACCCCCTTGTGGCTGCTGTGATGCCCCCAAGCGCCCATCCAACTCTGGGTATGCCACCACCAGGATCCTGAACATCAGGGCGGTCATGGTGCGACGGGCACCCCTCCCACGTTGGGAGGCCATCCCCAGCTGGGCCTCCACCGTCTTCTTGCTCCAGCGGCGAATGTTTTACGGCAGTGGGTGCTCCGTCTGTGGTAGACACCCAGGGTCCGGACGTCCTTGGCGATAGCATGCCAAATATATTTTTCCTGGTGGGCGCTAACCTACATGAATTGTACAGGGGGAAAAGAAAAGTTATTACCAAATGCACTGTCACAGTCATTGGCCCCCAACCCTACCCTTGCCATGATGCACATGCACTCACCGTCGTTTCATGCACGCCTCAATCTCCCCCCATCCACCCCACTCCGCACAAGCATAGCCCATACAGCATGCTCCCAGTGTGCTTACCTGTTTGTCTGGAGGACCGTAGAGTAGCGTGTACTGGGGGAGGACCCCATCCACGAGTTTCTCCAACTCCTCCGATGTGAAGGCAGGGGCCCTTTCCCCAGTCGCACGAGCCATTGTCTCTTCCAGACCGAGGTCACAGCAGCACTTGCAGTGTAGGTCCTCTCCTGTCAAAGATCAGGTATCGAGTGATTGAACAGATAGAAAATGACTGTCAAATCCGCGGCGGTGCGTACCGTCACCGCCGGCTTACATCGTTATTGGCTCCTGGGACCTATAGGGTCTAATGTTAACCAATGCAGGATTGCGTCGTGGTCTTCGACCGCCTACCGCGACGGTGTACAACGCCAGCGCAGTTACCTCACATCCTATTGTCCCACTTTACAGGTCAGGCAGCCGCCATTTCAGGGGCCCACATGGCTTAATTTTTAACTACGTCACACATACCTAGGCCTAGCCTCAACACACATACAGGCCAAATATCGGATTATGAATCGTGTTCGGTGTGAGCTGTGTTTACGTGCCTCTGAGTTGTTTGACTCTGTGCTCGCTGTTGTCCTTCATAGGCACCGTCCGCTGGGACATGTGAGGAGATGGCGGCATCCTCCGGTGTACAGACCGCTGGTGGACCTGTCGACAGTGGAGGAAAGACATGTGATCATCCCCTACAGGCTTGACCGTGCCACAATCCAGGAACTGTGTGCCCAATTGGAGCCAGACCTGATGTCAGCTATCCGCCATCCCACAGGAATCCCCCCTCAAATGCAGGTGCTGTCAGTACTCCATTTACTTGCAAGTGGGTCATTTCAAACAACAGTGGCCATAGCATCAGGGATGTCCCAGCCTTTGTTTTCAAACGTGTTGTCCAGAGTGTTGTCTGCCCCCTGAAACACATGCAGAGCTACATCGTTTTCCCTCAGGTGGAGGATTTGCCTACAGTGAAAGGAGACTTCTATGCCCTGGGACATATCCCCAACATCATAGGTGCCATTGATGGGACACATGTGGCTTTGGTACCCCCCCCGCAGGAGTGAACAGGTGTACAGAAACCGGAAGAGTTATCATTCCATGAATGTGCAGATGGTGTGTTTGGCAGACCAGTACATCTCCCATGTTAATGCCAAATTCCCTGGCTCAGTGCATGACGCTTACATCCTGCGGAATCGCAGCATCCCTTATGTGATGGGTCAACTCCAGAGGCACCGTGTGTGGCTATTAGGTGACCTGGAAGCAAGTCAGTGGGAATGGTTGTCTGGGGATATCCCTACAGGTTAGTGTGTGTCTAACAGTTGTCCCTTGCCATTTGCAGGTGACTCTGGTTACCCCAGCCTGTCATGGTTACTGACCCCAGTGAGGAATCCCAGGACAAGGGCAGAGGAGCGCTACAATTAGGCCCATGGGCGAACTCGGCGGATAATAGAGCAGACCTTCGGCCTCCTGAAGGCCAGGTTCAGGTGCCTACATCTGACAGGTGGATCCCTATTCTACTCACCAAAGAAGGTGTGCCAGATCATCGTGGCCTGCTGTTTGCTTCACAACTTAGCTTTGCAACAACAGGTGCCTTTTCTGCAGGAGGATGGTCCAGATGGCGGTGTTGTTGCAGCTGTGGAGCCTGTGGACAGTGAAGACGAGGAAGCAGAAGGAGAGGACATGGACAACAAGAACTCGGTGATCCAGCAATATTTCCAGTGAGACACAGGTAAGAATACAAACCTGCCTACTACATGTACTTTCACACTAGTACCTATCTACTGTCTGTCGTTTTCACCCAGTGTATGGTCACTGAGTTGTCACTTTCCCTTACGATTTCTCAGATGTGGGCCCCACTGTGTTACATCTGCTCGGATTCCTCATGGACTACAGCTGTGTGACATAGGTATGTTGACATTACAATTGAAATAACACTTTGCCACAGTAATTGCTAATACACTATTCCGAAATCACAGACTGACTCCAGATTGTTTTGTGCTTCAAGGGTGTTTATTTAAGTGCTCAATATTGGTGGGGGTTGCAAAATGGTGAGGGTTGATGCTGGAGGAATGTCCATGGCAGAGTCCAGTCTATTAGTCTCACAGGTGCATTGGCCAAATGGGCATAGGAAGTGGAGCTGGGGAAGTTTAAGGATGGACAGGGTGACAAAGTGGGACAGAAGGATGGCATTCAGGGTGGTCTAATTTCTTGGCGGGGGTCTTGGCATCGTTCTCTGTCTTTGTCCTGGATCTGAGGGACCGTTTGCGGGGTGGTTCTCCCTCTGCAGGGGGTGGGGTGCTGGTGTGGTGGTCCTGTGGCAGTGCCTCCTGTCCACTAGCGCCGGCGGAGGTGGTGGGCAGTTCATCGTCCATGCTAGTGTCAGGGGCCCCTTGTTGAGCCACAGTGTCCCTCCTGGTATTGAGTACTTCCTTCAGCACCCCTACGATGGTGCCCAGGGTGGAATTGATGGTTCTGAATTCCTCCCTGAAGCCCAAATACTGTTCCTCCTGCAGGCGCTGGGTCTCCTAAAACTTGGCCAGTACCGTTGCCATCGTCTCCTGGGAGTGGTGGTAGGCTCCCATGATGGAGGAGAGGGCCTCGTGGAGAGTGGGTTCCCTGGGCCTATCCTCCCCCTGTTGCACAGCAGCCCTCACAGTTCCCCTGTGTTCCTGTCCTCCGTCCCCTGGACCGTGTGCCCACTACCACTGCCCGCAGGTCCCTGTTGTTGTTGGGGTGGTGGGTTAGCCTGGGTTCCCTGTAGTGGTGGACACACTGCTGATTGACGTGTCCTGGGGACAGAGGTATGGGCCCGCTGGGTGGGTGCTCTGCTGGTGTTTCCAGAGGCGGAAAGCTCTGTGGTGGCCTGTGACAGTGAGAGGGGAACCTACTGTGCAGAGGTCCCCGATGGGCCGGGCTGGTCATCTAGGTCCAGTTGGACAGAGCTGCTGTCATCACTGTGGGCCTCTTCTGTTGGTGGTGTGGACATGTGTGGACCCTCCTGTCCGGTGACGTTGGGTAGGGGTCCTGAAGGGTATAAAAGGATGTTTATTACATCTGTGTGTGCCATGGTGTACAATGGGTGGGTGTCCGTGTACCCCAGTGTTGCATTCCTGTGTAGGACCTTGTGTGATGATGGTTTAGGTGGGTGTATGGGTATGTGCAGTGGCCATGCTTTGGTGATGGGTGTCCATGCTTTGTTGTTGCATGCAGGGCTTGGTGTTGGGATGTGTGGGATGTGATAGTGGAACATTTGTGAGGAGTAGGAGTGATGGGGGTGAGGGTGAGGGTGGGGGTATGTGATGGCATCCAGGTAGGGTGGGGGATGTAATAGTTAAGATTTGACTTACCAGAGTCCATTCCTCCATCTACTCCTTCAAGGCCCTCAGGATGCAGAATCGCCAAGACCGTGCTCCTCCCATGTTGTTAGTTGTGGGGGAGGAACTGGGGGTCCGCCTCCAGTGCGCTGAACCGCAAGGTGGTGTCTTGAGACCACGGAACGCACCTTCCCCTGTAGGTCGTTCCACCTCTCCCTGATGTCATCCCGATTTCTTGGGTGCTGTCCCACTGCGTTGACCCTGTCCACTATTTTTCGCCATAGCTCCATCTTCCTGGCAATGGAGGTGTGCTGCACCTGTGATCTAAATAGTTGTGGTTCTACCCAGACGATTTCCTTCACCATGACCCTGAGCTCCTCCTCCAAGAACCTGGGGTGTCCTTGCCGTGCCATGGGGTGGTGTGGGTGATGTGTGGGGTGGTGATAGGTGGGGTGATATTTAGTGGTGTGTTGTGTGAGATGCGTGGAAGTTCTGTGGGTGATGGTATTGTGTGCCTGTGGATGCTTGGTGGTTGTTTGTGGTGTCTCTCTCTGGCCTTCGTTCGGGTTTTTTGGTCGTAGGGGTTTGTGGGTGATGTGGGTGTGTGTTTTATATTGTAATGGGTGTGTGGGAATGGTGTGTGTATGTGTATTAGGTGTGTGTATTTGGAATTGTCCAATGTGGTTTTGTTTTGTAAATGTGTGTGTATTTTGAGCGCAGCGGTGTGTACTGCCAATGGAATACCGCGGTTAAAAGACCGCTGTGTGGATTTGTGTGTCGTGATAATGTGGGCATATTTCTGTTGGCGTGACGGTGGAGGTTTTGTTTTCACCATTTTATCACTGACCTTTGGTGCGGCGGACTTGTGTGGGTGTCTGAATTTTGCCAGATTCCATGCTGTGGGTCATAATAGCTGTGGCGTAGTTCCGCGGCGGTGTGTTGGCGGTCTTCTGCACCGCGGTAAGCGGCTTTTAACGCCAATGTTGTAATGAGGGACAAAGTCCTCAATGGACTCATCGTCATTTTGCTTGCGTTTCCTAAAGTAGAAGCGTTGTAAAATAATAGAAACCTTGGGTGGAAAGTGCTTATCCAGCCCAAGTAAGCTAGAATCAAATTCATTCAGGGAATTGTCACCCTTAGCACCATCAGATGTTGTTATGGCAGGTAGAGTTTCAAATATTTCCTGACCCTCAGCACCAAGACATTGTTGTAATACAGAAGTCTTTTTTCAGACGACAAATTGCTGCCACAAATGCGCATATAGGTCAAGAAAACCTTTTTCTATTTCTGCCAAGGTATCGGTGGGTCTCCAGGAATAGCCAGAAACAATGGGGGTGGTGTAATATTCTGCTTTTTATTCTTCAATCGCTTGGAACAAGCTGAATTTGTTTCTGAACTCTTAAAACAGTAAAAGGCATGAAACAATAGTGCAAACTTATTGTTAAATTTCCTCAGGAGAATTGATGTCCGTGCCACGCTTTTAATAAATGGTAAATTCCCTCAAGAGGTTTAAAATCTGCAAAGCGTTTTTTTTTAAAATAAAAAACATGAGTAGCTCCTGAATTAATGTCCCAGAAATGCTTTCAGTAATTGTCAAAGTTCACCAAGTGGTTTGAAATCCGTAAAGCGTATTTCGTATAACCACACGAGTAGTTAATGCCACTTAATGAATCTCTATTGAAGGAACAAAGAAGCATGCACTGCAGTTGCGAAGCCAGGGCGTGAGTCTGGAAGATAAGTCGCGCACCACAAAGTTGTTTTAGCAACTGTTGCCAAGGGAGACACAGTATAGAGAACGCGTATTCTCGCGCGATAATACAGAAGAGCACACGTCAGCTGGATCGGTCGAACACCACGGAGTTGTTTAGCAACTGTTGCAAAGGGAGGCACGAAATAGAGATCGCGTCTCCCGGCACGTAATGAAACACAGTTGCCAATGCACACGTGCAAAAATTGAAACATGAGGTGGCTCAGGGGGGTAAATAGGCAAAAACATAAGCCATCAAATAAAAAAAAACAGTACCTTATTTCATTTCTCCTCTCAGACGATTGACACTGAAACAGTGCAGGTGTTGAAGTTTCCTCAGAGTTTCCACCGAAAGAAAGATATCCTCAAAGAATTAACGAGATAGGGTATCCCACCCTCGTCGCCAAAAATGTGGTATTCAAGCAAGTCCACAACAGGAACAAATGTAGAAACAGCAGAGAGCGATGTGATCAAGATTTATTTCAAGTATAATCCACAAAGGAAACTTCATCCACCATGGAGAACAAGAGCATCCACTCTACTCCCCTGGTACTCTACAGACTCCAGCATTCTATATTCCGAAGAGTCCAAGAGAACAAGAGATGGGAGGGAGAGAGGTGGGAGCTACCAACTATAGTAAACCTAAAACTAGGGGAGACACAATAATAACCTGGAAAGATACAAAATGTAATAAATCTACAAATACAATAGAAGATATGTTTAACACACCACAGTATTCTACCCACCTAGATGGTTCAGGTAGATCTTTGTAGCTCAAAACACACTTTTTTTATTGTACTTAATTTTATAACAGGAAGGAAGGGCCAGAGAGATTCCAATGCCCTCTTCCTATCTAGAAGGCTCCTGCAGTGCTTTGCCTATCCCTTGGTCACCTTTAATTTCGATTTGATTTGCTTACAAATCTATAAGAAACTTAATATCGCATGGGGTTGGAGATTAAATCTAAGCCACCTTTTAAACTAAGTAACTGTGATTAGTCTGCTTCGTGGAATATTTTACTGCATAACTCATCAATGGGACTACTATCAGTATATGTTAAAGTAACAATTCAAAAAATGCAGATGCTTAAAACCAAGCTACATAAAGAATTGGAACTTTTAAAGAACACAAAAATTTACTCTGAAGTGGCACACATACTGCAGAGGATTGCAGAAGTAAAGAAGATCACAGCAAGGAATGCTTTTAAAATTAAATCTGCAAATCTGAAAAGAAACATATTAACATTTCATATACCTCTCCCAAATCACCAATTTATAAATCATTCTGTTTTTGGAGATTCACTTGTCAGTGTATGTCCTGTGGGTAAACAGCATAAAAAACCAGAAGATTTCTAAGACAAAAAAGACTACATAGCACCACACATCAGATACAGTTATTAACTTAACAGTAGGGCTGCTATCACCAGGTGAATCAAACCTCTTGAGCAAAGGCCTCTATTTCTGTTCTGTACCTAAGAAGCATAATGCAGCCAACATGAAGAGAGACCTAAAAACCTTTGAGAGAACATGCAGACTTACAGAATACTTTAACAATAATTCTAATGTTGATCTGCCAAGCTACCTTCCAGATCCATTTAAGAAGTTCCGCCATCCCAAATCATGGAATCCTCAATGTGGTAGAAATCTTGTTCTTGATACATAAATTTTATCCATTAACAAACTCATCAAAGAATCAACACCTAAAAGTATTTTTGATAACATTACCAGAGAGGAAATAAAAGCTCTCCACCACCTTCAACAGAGAACAGATGTCATTATAAAACCGGCAGAAAAAGGTGGTGCATTGGTTGCCATGAAAGTATGTGATTATATTACGGAGGGAATGAGACAACGGATGGATACCAACACTTAC
Organism: Pleurodeles waltl; assembly: GCF_031143425.1. Taxonomy (NCBI): domain Eukaryota; kingdom Metazoa; phylum Chordata; class Amphibia; order Caudata; family Salamandridae; genus Pleurodeles; species Pleurodeles waltl. The sequence continues at coordinate 703,628,932 of NC_090439.1, read as the reverse complement.
AAACCTTTAGAAACTGATCCCACAGAAGAATTGAAAAAACAAATCAAGAACACGGTTGCAGAGTACGGGAGCTTAAACCTTATTGATGAAACAACAGTAGATATACTTGTTCACCCCTAACCAAGGCCTGGGAAATTTTATATGCTTCCCAAAATTCACAAAATGAACAATCCTGGCTGCCCCATCATCTCTGGCAATGATACAGCCACTGAGAGACTATCTTTATTTGTCGACCTGCACCTCCAGCCCATTGTCCAAGAACTTCCATCATTTGTTAAGGACACCAGTCACTTTTTTCAGATCATTGAAAAATTAAATCAAACCAACACATTTGATGATGACACTCTTCTGGCTACATTTGATGTTACATCATTATACACCAATAGACCACATGATGATGGGCTTCTGGCATTGTCTGAAGCTCTTAATAAAAGAACTGTGGAAAAAAAATCAACAAATGTGCAAGAGTTATCCTTAAATGCAACAATTTCACCTTCAATGGTAAACACTATCTGCAGATACAAGGGACATCCATAGGCACTCGGATGGCTCCTTCCTATGCAAATATCTTCATGGGCAAACTGGAGGACTATATACTTGCGAGTACCAACATCAAACCACTGGTACGGCTATGATACATTGATGACATACTTATAATATTTATAATATGGAATGCAGGAAGCAGAACACTGGAGCAATTTACAGCTTTTATCGACAGTATCCATCCTACCATCAAATTCACTGGCAGCAATACTAAACAGAAGAGCCATCTCCCTTTTCTGGATGTGTTACTCACCATTCATGAACAAAAAATTATAACTGATCCGTACCACAAGCCTACAGATGCTCATTTCTATCTAAACTGGACTTCATGTCACCCACGCCACACTAAACTCAGCATCATCTACAGCCAAGCACTCAGAATGAGACACATATGCAGCAATGAAGACATATGTAAAGACCATCTACAGGAGCTTGTTACATTATTTAAAAAGTGAGGCTATCCGCAACAAATTGACAAGTCTTTGCAGTTACCCAGGGAAGCACTTATTTGGAATACCAACAGAAGAAACAAAAGTGACAGAATCCCATTTGTGGTTGACTATCATCCATCAGCTCCCATCTACAGAAATATAACACAAACAACTTTTCCCTTACCATTCACTTGTGAAAAATTGCAAAAGCTTTTTCCAAAACCGCCAGTCATTGCTTACCGCAGAGCTCCCAATTTACGATTGCTTATTGTGAGAGCTAAACTTAAGCAAGCTGTAACAAATGCAGGAGTTCATTGCTGTGATTCTAAAAGGTGCATCACATGTGAATACCTTTTACAAACATCATCAGTAACTAGCTCTGTTACAAGAAGCACCTATGGAATAAGACAGCATCTTACATGTCGATCAACATGCTACTGCCAAAGCTGTAAACAACAACATGTAGGCCAAACAGTGAATGACCTCCGTACACGATTCAGGAAACACAAATCAGCAATAATTAAAAAGAAATTTGATAACCCTGGAGCCAACCATTTTAACCTTGTGGACCATTTACTATCAGATTTGAAGATTTTCCCTGTGGAATATGTTCTAAAGTAAGAACTTCTGGACATCAGAGAAAACTTCTGGATGTACTGTTTCAAATCACTGCATCCAGATGGACTGAACATCACTGACAATACCACTTGATTTCTGCATATCTGAAGAGTTCTCAGGACTGCATTGATTCCACATTCCAATTGGAATCTTCACTCATGATGCTTTTTGAAAATCCAGCAGTGTCAGCTGTGCAGCCACTCAGCAAACCATCTTATACTACCTGAGGAAGGCAGAAGCTGAAACGTTGTAGTAGAAATATATTTTTGTTCTTTGGTGAGATATATGAATATGAATATAACTTACTGGCGGTCCACAGTAGGTAGTTATAGTAGTTAGGACCATGTTTCAATAGAAAAAGAGTTATTTTACTTGCCTATATCTTTGCCACTGTTTAACGAAGCTTCAGAATTTATTTATTTTTTAAGTGTGCCGGTGATTGTTGCCCATTTGAAGTTTTGGGGTGATCCGTCAAGTGGGGGCAGAGAAAAAGGGGAGGGGTAAAAAAAATGCCTTTCCCATGTTAATTCCAGTAGAAGTTTTGAACACGACTACAGCCCGAACCGTTGGATGACATTATACAAATTTTGGCAGAAAGGTAGCTTTCGCTACTCAGACTACTCTTTTTCCTATTTACAGTAAGTCCATTCAGAAGTTTAAGAGAAATTAAAGGAAATCCGAATGTGTATATATAGACCCGCAGTTCTTCCCCGATGACTTCACGAATAATAGGAGCTCGTGCAGGGAGCTGCAGACCTCTGATTGGCTGCCAATAATTCAACCAGGAGGTGTTGGCAGCCATCTTTGGACTCCGCTTCAGCTAAGTTCCTAAAAAAAGTGAAAAGAAAAGTTAAAAAGGGCTAGGGTGGGACACCCTGACCCCTTAGCTCTGTTTCTGGGGACCGAGAGGGACCCCACCAGGGCAAAAAAGCACTTTATTTTCAAAAAAGTTTGTCACAAATTTGCGCCAACGTTGAGAATTTGCAGCAAAACTAAAAAAAGTGCAGTCTCCATTGCTTGTTTTAATAAAGCCCCTGAGTGGGCCAGGTCCCAGGGGCATATGAAAAATAAAGGAGAGTGGTGCACAGGGCTCCCCTCCTGAGCTTATTTATGCCCCAGGGAATGCCACCTCCCTGGGGTTTATATTCTATATTATGTGGAGGGGCCGTTTGACCCTCAATACCCCAGAGACCACTGCCTCCCTGGGGAAAAATAGCTTGATGATAATTGGGGGGTCCTACAGACCCCCTGCAGCCTAGAAAACCACTACTTCCCTGGGGCAATTGTTTCAAACTAAGCTGGGGTGCATGGCCCCCACTGCAGGACTGGAGACCGCCTGTGGGGCTGAATTAAAGAAGACAGGGGGTCCATTGCGGAACCCTGGCCCTGATGACCACCACCACCCCGGAGCTCTTTAAATGTTGGAGTGGGCTTCTTGGCCCCCCTCATGGAGCCAATAACGGCCCTGGGGACCACCACCCCCCAGGGCCAGCTCTTAGTATGTCCTGGGGTGCCCACTCCTGGGACATAGCGGTTTGCTGTGACTTGGTGGGAGCTTTGACAGCTCCCACCAAGTCACAGCAAACACTCTGGTTCAAGCAAGCGAGAGCCATCAAGCAGCTGTCGTTTGCTGGAAGTGGAGGTTTCCTCTGTTTCCCTGCCCCCAAATATGCGGGCAGGGAAACAAAGGAAACTGTTGCTCTAACAGACAGGAAGCTGTTGAGGGGCATTCAGCCGTCCCTTGCGGCCCCATTGCATGGGATGGCCGGGCCCTGGGGGATTTGGTCCCTGGGCCCAATATCAGCCTGGGGTGGGGGGCTGTGCAACTCCCCTACCCCAAAAGAAAAAGTATATGTTGAGGCTTGGCCCCAGGGGATGGGGTCCCCGGGGTCAAAATCGGCTAGGGAAGGAGGTCCATGTGGCCCCCTCCCACACTGCCCATTCACCCAATAGGGTAAAACTTACTAACTAACCAGTAGAAAGTTCTCCAGTTGGATGGTAATTTTCTGAAAAACTGTGGACTCTTGTGGGATAAATGAGCAAGTTAGCTTCCATTCTGACCATGATGCTCATTTCACAGAAATTAAACCTCAACAGGAAGCACTTACAAATATAAACAAAGCAGATGCCCCAGTTGAAGCTCCACTCTGGAAAAGGCAAATGATCCTAAATCCTGAGCTTGGTGAAGGCAAAGCAAGTGTGTGTACTTTGCGATTCCATATTGAAAGACAATCTGAATTCCTTCGTGGTGGTGAATATGTATGTATATGTGTGTGTTTGTGTGTATATATATATGTATGTATGTGTGATTCCTATGGTTTTGTATTGTAAAATCTGAACCTAACTATAACATCGCTGTAACCTTTGTTTTTTTTGTGAATATCTAAGCTTTTTTCTAATTCTATTTCCGAACTATAATGTCCCTGTAACCCTTGTTTTTCTCAGTGAATTTCTAGGGTTTTGTAATGTTAAGTAAAACGACAGTCACAATGCACGGTGGAGGGGTTGGATGCGAGGCCTAGCCTGGCATTGTGCTGCCCCCACTCAAGTCCATGCACCCGCATCCTCCCGCCTGCCCTGCATGGTCTGATGTGCTGCCAATGTCCTCCACTTAGCATGATGTCCCTGTCCAAACCTCCTGCCCTCCGTTGCCCAATTATATGCCCTATCATTACCTTCATGTTTAGCCTTTGTGCTTAGCTTGCAACCCCTACCCTTCATCCCCCTGCCCTCAGATGTCTGTGAGCTTGCCTCTGCTCCCTCCTTTTTGCCCTCCATGTTACATGGATCTGCCACATGGACCTGAGTGTTCTGTTGAACTGCAAATGGCCCTCTCACCTGCCACCTGTCCCCGCCAACTCCACCCTGCCTGTCCAAGTTCCATGCCCCTATCCCCTCCCTCCTGTCCTCCATGGTCCATTTTGCTGCCACTCCCTTTGTTGTAGGAATCTCATTGTAGGAATGAGACTGCTGGATTTTGGCCAGCAGCACCACCACCCATACCGTATGATACTGTCAGCCTAACCATTTTGGCTAGCTAGCAGCACCTCACCAGAACCCAAGAGTAAAGGTGATTTGTGGCAGCCTATCGCATGACACTCTAATACTCCTCAGGGAAGTTGTGGTGGAACAAACCTTACCCCTTTCTCTCAAATATACCCATGTTATACATGCAAAGACAAACAGAAGCATGATTTAGTTCAATACTCTTTATTGAAGCAACTGCATTCTATGTTGAAAGGCATGAATTGCGATTATCAGGGTAATAAAAAAAAACACTATTATTGCCGTGACTAGAAAAGTGAAAAGTGAAACAGAGGAAAAGTCCCCCCATACTGTCACAATAGTGAATCTAAAATCCCTACCTGCAACAATAAGATTCTACATGACAGCAATAGCAGTATTAGCCCTAATCTGCCCATCTAGTCCCTGGAAGGAAATTCAGACCCCATACCTATGCTCTAAGTAGAGAAGAGGTCTGATGGTCTGATAGGAGTCCTCCCACATGGATGGCAAGAAGATGCAGAGTTTCAGCAGAAACTGTGTCGACGATGTGCAGCATAAGGTGGCTGGCTGGCTAGAAGGTCCCCTTGGGCTGGTGGGGGCAGTGTGGTGTTTTATAATAAAACATCTGTTGTTCTAAGAACTGGCCTGATGGGAAAACACGTATTTGTTTGCAGACTCTTTGGACTGGCAATACCTGGTAAACTATCATGTGCAGCCTTGGGTTGAGCACCGAATGAAAATGTCAAGCAAAGAAATTAATACAAAAATTTTGCATGGGAGGGCAACTGATAAAAATAATAAAGCAAATCCACTAAAATGAAGCTTTGCTAAAATAATAGGAGGAATAAAAAATGACATATAACTAGGTGAAAGTCAGAGGCTTCAATTATAGAGATAATAATATACTGTGCCTGCGTCAATGCTAAAATAACCTCACAACATCTTCTGCCCTCCCATATGTAGTGCGGGAACTGCTCCACCTGCCTACCACTCCTGGTCTGTGCTGAAGCCCCTTCCCCTGTGCTCTCTTGTCTGTGTCCAGCCCGGACCCATTCTTCTATCCTCCATGTTCCTTTGTGCATGCCCCTTCTCCTTCCCTCTTGTCCACCATTGACGTTGTGCCGCCACTAACCCTCTTCTTTGCCATTCATGGCCTTCTGTGTTGCCACAGCCCCTTCTATCTGCCCTGTGTGGAAAGCTTCTTGCCCCTGACACCCTCACCTTCCCCACCTTCCCCATGTTGTCTGTGTGTATGCCATTATAGTCCCACTGTTGCCCTCCATGTTGTGTTGTGCTTCCAGTGCCCATCCTGCCTGCCCTCGATGGTCAGCTTGCTGCTCCAGTCCTGCCCTTTACCCCCTGCCCTCAATTTTCCATGTGGAGGCTTCTATCCCCTTCCTCCTGCCTTATTGGGTCCACTGTCATGTCCCTGCCCCCTCCCTCCTGGCCTTCATAGTCTGTTATGCTGTAACTGCCAAGTATGGTCAGCTTGCTGCCCTTGCCTCTTCCCCTCTGCTGTCCTTGTGCATGGCCCTGTCCCCTCCCTATTGATTTCAATGGTCTGTTGTGCTGCGCTACAGTCTTGCTTGCCCTGTGTGGTGTATTGTGCTGCTGCAACCCCTGACACCTGCCCTGTAAGGTCAGTTTAGTGCTCCTTCCCATCTGCTGTTATCCGAATCATGTCCGTAACCCATTCCTCCTGCCATCAGTGATCCAATGTACCATACTTGCCGAAATGTTTAGCTTCGCAAAAGGGAGATTTTGAAATCAAAACCAGAGGAAGTGATTTTCTCTTTTGACTTACATGAAAAAAGAGGAGAATTTAGGCAGAAGACAGGTAAAAATAACACCCTTTTTTGGCTTAAAATCATCAGGAGTCTTCTACCCAAATCGAGTCTGTTGGCATGTATGGTTGTACTGCCACTGCCTCTTCCTTCTGCACTAATTGGTCTGGTATATTGCCACATCCTCTCTTGCCTGCCGTGCACGGTTGGTTTGTTCTCCCTGCTCCCCTTTCTCCTGTCCTTCATGATCCATTGTACTGCCACTGCCCATCCCACTTGCCCAGCATGGTCAACTTGTTGCCTTTGCACCCTTCCCCTGCCCTCAGTTATCTGAGTCTGTGCCCCTGAAATCTGCCTCCCCACAGTATTTTAATGAACAACTAGATGTGTATTTATTATACAAATGTGGCACGCCTGACGTCATCTTGATGTAATCAAAACTGTAAAAGATAAAGCATTTCCTTTACAAACTATAAAAATTACAGGATCTTATTCCCATAGAAATGATGGCTAATGCACTAAAAAACTAAAATCAGGACACATTTTCTGAGATCTCAAATAGCGACAAAGCACTTTTAAAATATTTATCTCAATATTTTTTTATCCAGGAGATCATGTGGTTGTATTTTAGACTTAGGGAAGAGAATGTGGCATTACGGCCAGAACTGTAAACTTTCCAACTGCGGAACCAGGTTCGAGTTTGGGTATCAACTCGACATCCTGTAATTCTCAGCAAATCACTAAGGGCCAGATGTAGGTAAGTATAGTTTTGCGACTTGCAATTTGCGAGTCATAGCGACTCGCATATTGCAACTCGCAAAACCAAATGCAGAAAGGTGTCTCAGACACCTTCTGCGACTCGCTATGGGGTCGCAAAGACCCACCTCATGAATATTAATGAGATGGGTCGCAATTTGCGACCCCATAGCGAGTCTGGGCACTCACGGGGATGGTGGCCTGCTGGAGACAGCAGACCACCATGTCAGTGACTGCTTTTAAATAAAGCAGTTTTTTTTTCAAAGTGTAGCCCGTTTTCCTTAAAGGAAAACGAGCTGCACTTAGAAAAAAAAACCGAAACCTTTTGTTTCGGATTTTTTCAGGGCAGGTAGTGGTCCCTTGCCTGCTCTGAAAAAATATTTTTATGTCCAGTCCATGGGGACCCCTTCCCGTTTGCGACTGGGTTACCACCCACTTCAAATGGATGGTAACTGCGATTCCATTTTCGACCGCTTTCGCGGTTGCAAATGGAATTGCATAGCATTGCAAGTCGCAAATAGGAAGGGAACACCCCTTCCTATTTGCGAGTCGGAAATGCATTTTGCGAGTCAGATCCGACTCGCAAAATGCATTTCTGCATTTCGGTGAGGCTTTTGCGACTCGCAAATGGCGTTTTTCGCCGTTTGCGAGTCGCAAACGCTTTGCTACATCTGGCCTTTAATCTCCCCATGCTTAAAGACCAAAAGGAATATGTCCTTGTGTAATGTAACTGATACTCATGTAAAGCATTCCAGTACCTTTGGTCAAGTCCGCGCTATATAAAACTGCAAACCCCGCCCCCCCAAAACAAAAATAGGTTTTTTGTACACTTCTGTCATTGCACTATACTTGGGCTACATTTAGGTGATATTTGTGCTACATTTGGGCTCTTTTTTCTCTGGTGGTGATCTTGGGAGACATATTTGTTATAAAGCTCCCTATTCTTATTTGCTGCAGTATCCTCAGTAGAAAATGCTTTCAGTTTTCCACTTCAATTCTATCAAGATGGCAGTCAGATGGGCCACACCTTTTACATAAATTCAGAATGTTAGCACTCTAGTTGCTCATTAGAACACTGCATTAAACTGCTGATCCCACAGAGTTTACTGGCAGTCTGCTGTTGGTGTTTCAGTATACTTGTCAGAATTTTTTATGAAGATATTTGAAAAATCGCCTAAAACATGTCCTAATTTTTCTTTCTACAGCACTAACCATAATTTCTATGACAAAATGAAACCCCTCATTTTGTTCCTTTCTAAATTAAATGTTTTTGCATTAGACATCATGCACAAGCAGTTTCATTCTTGACAGATATGCAATTCTTGGATGAGGAGGAGTGTAAACATTTTAATGCTCATTTTATATATTTTATTTGGGGAATTGTATTGAATTTATGTGAAAGTTGTCTTAAAGTGGAGTTGTATGTTGTTTAAAGACATGTGGTCTAAATAAACATTTGTTGACTTGACTTGAAAATGTTTTAAGTTTTACCAGTTTGATTGAAACAAGATAGCTTCAGGTGTGCCACACGTTTGCCATAATCCAGACTGATAGCGCTCTGGTTGATCTTTAGAATACTCTGGATGGCTGCAGAAGAACACAAGGGAATCAACTGACAGGCTGCTCCTGTTGGAAGTACATAAGGAAGGCATTTGAGAACTCCCTTAATACATATCCTAATGTTTCTTTCTACAGTAGAAACCATCATTTCTATGACAAAATGAACCCCCCAGATTACGACCTTGTTAGAAGGGATAATCCGTCCCAAATGTTACGGATATCCGGCCTGCCGTTTTACAAGTTCCATAGGAAATAAAGAAACTCATAATAAGGTGGATGGGATATCGTTCATGTTTGGGACGGAGTATCCCATCCGCCAAGGTCATAATCAGGCCCTAAATGTTTTACGTTTTGATTCAAGCAAGATGGCATCATAAGAAAGGCTGTTATCACTCTAGTTGTTCTGTAGAACACTCTGGAAGGCTGCAATAGAACACAAGAGAATCAACTGGCAGGCTGCTCCTGTATGAAGTACGTTTTACTGAGAGTGTCAGATTTCATTCTCATATAGCTGAGAAAGATAGTGTGAATTTACTTCTGCACAGGGTAAAATCACCTTAGCAACAAATTACTTATACTGTAACTAAAATCTGTTATCATCCTTTATACATTCTCCTTTTTGTGACCCTCAAAACCTGCTGTTCACTTCAATGCATTTGTATATTTGTATATACATGCTATCATGTATATTGGTCCCAGGATAGCTGCCAATACTTTCTGGTTGATGTGCTGACAGCCAGTCAGATCTCACCATAAGATATGTGCTTAACCTCAGCCCAGATATTTGTATTACTTTTTCCCTTAATATCTTGAAAACTACTGAACAAATTTACACCAAATCACAAAAAGCACAGTTTCTGTGCCAAGAGCTAGCTTTCTGCTAAGTTTGGCATAATTCTGTCCAGGGGTCCGGGCTGTAGTAATGTCCAAAATCTATGTACATGGGAAATGCTCTTTTTTGACCCCCCACTTTTTCTCAGCTCTCGCTTCACGAATCACCCCGAAACCTACCACGCACAATATGACACAGTGGGACACGTTTTTGGGGAATTTTTGTAAAGATTCGTCAAATAGCGCCACAGTTATGGGAAAGACAAAAAACACTTTTCCTATGTAAACTAGGTCCTAGAGAGAGAGCATTTTTTGTTTTGCCTATAACTTTGGCGCCGTATGACAAATCTTCATGACATTTTCAAAACATATATTTTGTATTTTGCTAAGTTCAGCTGTCTTGAAAATTTCGGGGTGATCTGCCAAGCGGGGGCTGAGAAAAAGGGGGGGTTCCCAAAGCGCATTATCCCCAATTTATTTTTCCATAGGACCTTTAGACACACCTACAGCCCGAACCACTGAACAGAGAGCCATTTGACGAACCTTGATGATGTTTTCAAAACTAGTTTGCCAGTAACTTCAGCTTCTGTCTGTAAAGTTTTGGGATAATCTATCAAACAGGGGCCGAAAAAAGTAGAATCCCAAACTGTGTTTTCTCTATGCACTTTCCCATTGGGATTTTGAACATGACTACAGGCCAAACCACTAAGCGGAATTACACCAAATTTGGCAGAAAGCTAGATCTTGGTCCAGAAAGTTCTCTTTTTGTAATTTGGTGTAAATCTGTTCAATAGTTTTGGAGTTAATAAAGTAAAAATATATATTTATATCTAGAGACAGGGATCCAGCGTTGATCTTCCGGGGACCTGGGTGGATTTGTGGATCCACGCAGCAACAGCAATGCCATGATTGGCTGGCAGCAAACTGATAGGAAAGTTGTGGCCACCATTTTGTTCATTGGGACTCAGTTCTCAGCAGGAAAAATAGAATTTGAAAATTATAGAAAGGTTCAAGCTAGAGGTACCCTGACCCCATGGGACTGATGGAGGAGTCTGTGAGGACCCCTCATTGGCAAGAAAATGTCCTCAAATTATTTTTTTTGCGCAAGAAGGATCTGTGAATCCACCCATATTCTCCAGATTTTGAGTGGATTCGGGCGGGTCTGCAGATGTCTGCGAATTCAGAACCCAATTAAAATAAACACATCAACCTATACATGGACTCACACACCTACTCACACTCACACGCTCATGCTCACACATCTACTTACACACCCACACAACCACTCACACAACCCTACACACCCAAACAGCCACTCACACACCCATTCACTGACCCACAAAACCACTAACACACCAACTCATAGACCCACACAGCACTCAAACACCCACTCATACAACCACTTACACACCCACACAACCACTAACAAATCCATTCACCCACCCATAAAGCCATTCACATACCCACTCACAGACCCACAAAACCACTCTAAAATTATAGAAATGATAGGTGTTATAAGGGGTCAGGGTGGAGGAAAGGAGGTACCCTGAGCCTAGGGGTGTGATGTAGGGGTGTTTGAGGGTCAAAATATGGGTTTAAAATTACTTTTCTTCACCATGTGCGATATTTGAGAAGATTCAAGAATATCCTCGAATATTCTCAAATCTTTGAGGGTATTTGAGGACATTCAATAATATTCAAGAATATGCAAAACCTATTTTAAAAAAAAAACATTCACAGACTCATTCATACACTAATTCATTTGTTCATACATGTACTCAGAGACTCATGCATCCACCCACACACCCAGTCAGAGACACATCCACCCACTCAGATCCACTCACAGACTCACACACCCACTTTGAGACCCCCTCAGACACTCACGCACTCACTCACAGATTGACTGACAGGTCCTGTGGCCAACCCCCACTGCGCATGGCCAAAGGCCATGCAGGGTGCGGGATTGGGTGGTTATAAGGGTGTGGCTGCTAACTATAACTTGAACCCTAAGGTAACTATAACTCATGCCTTGGCCATGAACAGCTAATTACTCCACATATTATATCATTGATGACATCTTCTTTGGCATCTTTGATACTATCACTGCAACATTTGCAATAAAAGTATTGATAAGACAACTGTGCATGCCGAAGGTGTGTGTTATAGTTACCTTAGGACAAAAGTTATAGTTACTTGAAATAACTCTAACTATAACCGCTGAATTTGTATGGTTTTTTATGAGTACATTCAGAATCTAACTATAACATCCCTGTAACCTTTGTTTTTTTCAGTGAATATACACATATATAGCTGTATGTTTGATTTTTCAGTGTAGAATGCGCTACTGTGTTAAAATCGCAGAACTCCGTAGAAACCTTGAGTTGTATGTAACTTCACTAGATTCCACTGAGTGAAATTCCATAAGTTATGCCCACGTCTAAAAGATAGGAACATTTGTTTAGATGCACATTTTTGCATGGCAGTATGTAAATATGTGTGTAGTACAGGTCTAGTTAGATAAATGCACAAAGGAAGTGTACATGATGTAGGGGTAGCAAAGCAGACAGTGCACCCCCTAATGGATGTATGCAGTGTTAGTTTATTTATGTATATGAGTGCACCAAGACAGCTATAAGTCAATTTTTTGGGAGTTATGGATGCAAAAGTAGATAGGAAGTGGGATCATCAAGCTCATATTCATGGCAGACCAAGTACAGTTTCTACTCCACTCTTTTGATTCTTAAGGGCCTAAGGGTAAATTTAGTGATTGGAAGTATGGGAGTATTACTGTAAAGTGGTAATTCTCCCACCCCACCGATCATGCAGTCCCTCGACTCCATTTAGAAAAGGTAGAGCAACACATCAGTGAATGCACATTTGGCAAGGACGTCCCTGCCAGCAAAGAGGTTCCTCCCAAGTATGCTGTCCTCCATCAGAAGGTGGAGACAAAGGCTTCTGTAGACTGGGTGAGCAGGTGGGCAACTCACCCGGGTAAAATAACCCCGCTAGTTCTTTGTGGTGCACAGACAGACCAATCATAGTATGGATTCCTAAATGTGCAGGGCTCTAGCCCCTTACCACTTGAGTATCATTTTGTGGATTTACTGCAATTGAATTCGATCTGACCATAGCCACAGTCAACCATGATCAGGCATTAGGGTAAGAACACTCTGGACGCATAGGCCCTTATTAGGAGTGGCCGGGTGTTTCATTTCATAAATATTGCATGCAATAAAATCCAAAACCAACATTTTCAGAATTTATAAGGTGCAATAATTAAAGCGAATGCAATTGATGTCCTTAAAATGGCATTTAATATGCAGATTTTGGAGCTTATCACACTAAAATCTGCTTGTCCCAGGAACTTCCAGATACTTATTTGTTTAAATTTTGGCGGGTTCATCTAGCTGAAATTTAACAAGTGGTATGGTCTTTATTTTATTGCACGCAGGAATTAACACGCATCATAAACATATAAACATCATAACAATTACTAATGCAATCCCTCTGGAAACAGGTATTTGCACTGGGACAGGGCCAGCTTTAGGGCAGTGTGAACCCTACGACCACACTGGGCGCTGACCTGGAGGGGGGACACAAACCTCAGGGGGAGGCATTGAGTTGAGAAATAACTTACAATTTAAAAGCACGTACTGCAGAATTCCTTGTGCATCCTGCTTTCAGGCAGCAATAAAAATGTCAAGATAACTCTTTTAAGTAATTTTCCTACTAGAAAGAAATATCAGAGTTTCTTCTAGTGGCAGTTTTGATTCTCCGTAAAGTTGGGCAGAGAGTTAATATGCCTGTTTCAAAGAGCAGATCTGTACTTTATATGGGTAGCTGACTGGATTAATTAAGCCAGCCTTTACCAGCACTGTAAAACAAATTAAATGTATGTGAGAGAGGGGCTATGGAGACATGAGGGGCACTTTTGCTGGTTGGTAGTGAGGAAGTCTGAGGAGGAGGTCAAAAAACAGATTGTTGCAACGGAGGCCAACAGCACTAGAGCTGGCCCTGAACAGGGCTCCCTACTTAGCAAGCCATTTACAGTTAGAGTCCAAACTGATTGCTACACCATGAAGATTTTTGTGGGTCAGCCACATGGCTTTAAATCAGTGTGCCTTCTATGAGTGGCAGAAATTACAGCAATTTACTAGCTCCGTTGATGAGGTCTACAGTCTTTGATCAGTGGTGTAATGAAACTTGAGGAGGGCTCCCCTGCAAATTACTTGTAGGGACCCGCCTACTACCTGGGCCTCCTGCCCACGCACAGTGGACTGTGCTGAGGGGGTCCACTGGTGCTGGGGAGCACCCCAGCACCACGGGGGCTTTGGGCACCTTTGTTACACCACTTGCTTTGATACCAAAGACCTGTCCTTGAGAAGTTTGAGCAGAGTTTCTTTAGGTTGCCAGGTATACATTATACTTAAGGAGTCAAGGTGAGACATTATTTGTGCTTATACGTAAATTACTCTTTGTTGAGAAGGGACCAATGTGAGCCTTTCCAGTAGACCCAACAGGAAAAAGAAGAGACACCTCATCACAGCTTAGATCTCAAACAAATTAAAAACATTAATCAAAGATAACTTCCAGGTAGCAAACCTTCTGAGAATGTGCCAAATATTTTTCCAGCTTAAAAGGAAGGCGTAAGGATCTAATCTTCTGCCAATTAAGGAGCAGTAATTTCATTGTATCTAACTTTAAATATGCACCAGGCAGTCTGTGAGATTTCACCTGTTTCTGTCACCACCCTGAAGTTCGAGGTGTGTATGCATTTCTCCCCTATATGCTGGATTTGTTACTGCTGAAAATGAATACTATTGATGCTGTATATGTGTTAAAAAAAGACAGCAAAAAGGCCAAACATAATGTATGTCACATGGTCATAGATGAAAAAATGAAAGAATGGTATGTGGCATGTAGGAGGAGAGGAAAATTTTGAACAACCAAAAGATGGTTTACTCTATTTGTGATGCAACTTGAAGTCAGTGAAGAAAGGTGTCTTGGCTCACTATGTGGAATGTCATTGACAGATCCAGAAATAACAGTACACAAGCAAAAGCCATTGCGTAACGAGGAGAGTGGCTCTTCAAGAATATTCATGATGATGTTGCTGTCCTGTAGAATGGTACAGATGGAAGCATGATTCAGAGTCACTCTGGTGAGAAACACACAGTAAACTATGAGACCTTAATAGCGCACCAAGAGATGTCTAGATTTGATATGGTCTTCTAGGTCTGTGTCTTATTTCTACAGCGCCAGTGAGATGATCCCATGCTTGAGCCTCTGAATAGCACTATTTCACACAGAGAAGTGTAGGTGAATCAGGATGAAAGAAAAGAGCAGCAACCCAAAGTGCTCGAACGCAACAAATATTGTTAAAAGGACAATTTCTTCAAATGCTTCTGACAGAGATTGAATGTTACTAATACATTAGTAGCATAGAAGTTAGCATATGGTAACTTACAAACCATCCTTTAAAAGGCTAACAGAGAAATGAACGTGGAAATGTAAAATATGCATGTTTAAATCATAATGGACAATGTGGCCTCAATTCATATATATGACATCACGCTTTAACATGAAGATATTGTGCCTTTAGATTTGAGTGAATTACTGACATGAATTAATGTTGAAAGTATTATTTTTTAGAAAAACAGTAGAAATTAAGTATATTATGAGTATTAAATAATCATGAATTAATCAAACTCTTAATGAACTAAATGAATTTTATTAACGTGAGTTACATGTGTGCAGAAAAATGAATGCAGGTTGAAATTGTGTTCTAATATGTCGTAAATGATGTTTGCAAATAAATATTTTGCTTTGTATTCATGAGCTCAGTTGTAAGGTGTGCAATAGGTTTTATGTGTATATTCAATGCATTAAGGTACATTTAGGCTTTCTTAGCTGGACTAGGCCTAAAGAGATATTCTTGCAATAATAAAGGAAAATTACCTGCTTGTTCTGTTCCCTCTGACCTGAATTTTTCCCTAGGTTCCTGAGGTGATGTTGGATGTTCTATTGTATTGAAGATGAAGATGATGTTTCAGTGTTATCTACGTAACAATATTTGTTCTAGAGGGTAAACAAGGCAGGAACGTTTACTAACTTAATGAGAGAATTGTTTAGCCTCTTCTGTGTACAGTGAGAAAAGATCCTGGAGTAACAAACAACTAGAAAATGTAATATTTTGGCGGTACTGTATGAATTCATCATGATGATTAATGCTTTTTCCTAGAGAATCCAGAATAGTTGCAAACTGAATGGTGTCAGCGGCTACCATTGGATGCTGAATATTGTGTGTGAGATGAGCCTACCTGAAGGACCAATCAAAAACCTTTTGGACATTTTTATTTAGTGCGAGACTTTGAAACTGTTAGTCTATCAAGTTAGTCTGCTAGAATCAATCTTCACATGCTGATGATCCCAGACGTGGTGCTGCTCTCTACTTTTTCTAAATCCTTGTAACCCTTAGCTATCTTCTGAAGAATAACGTCATCCTTTCTATATGCCCCACTTGCTTATGCTGTTCAGCACTAACATGCCCAATCAATCCTGAACTGCTGACCTGTCCTAATGTGCAGCCCATGTTCTGCACTGTCCTGATATTGCTGTCTACTGATGTCTTGAGGAGAGGAATGCTCTGCTCGAAGAAACTTTCCTGACAGCTGTCCCATGAGGCGGGTATAACTAAATGTGGTTTCTTGTTTCCTTGTCAACTTAGATAATTACACCAGAATATGTTTTTAGAGAGTTGCCATAGTTAGATGATTTTTTCCAAATTATTTTTGTCTTTTCCTTTTTACTTTTGCCTGCATGTGTTAGCCCATTTCCACACATGCAAGTCCATATTTGTATTAAAGATAAGGATGGCCCAACCCTGATTAATTGATTGTTCACATTTAATTTTGATGATTTACTGATGTCACCGTCATCTGCTTTGAAATCTGAAATTATTGTGCATATTGTAGTCTTGCTAATTTATGTTATTCTTTCAAAGTGTTTAACTGTATTGATGATTAGTAGGCTCAATCTCTTTAGACGTATTGGTCAACCTATGGTTTTCATTTATGTTTATAACTTAGTTTTGTGCACCATATACGTTACCTTGATTTTGGGATAGAAATAAAGCTTTGAAACGTTATTCAGTGTGGAGTTTGATTTAGTGTTTAAATTGTTCATGGTGTTTAAAATTGTTTATGGTTTTTATGTTATTGATCTGTGTTGAACAAATCTGACTACTGCACTTCTCACTAACTCCAAAGAGCCAGTCGTCTTTTGGTGGTAGAATAGGGTATGGTGTCTCACCAAGTTGCTTGTGGTTTTTTAACCCGAGGCAGGTAGAAGACCTCTGCGAGCGCACCAGCACTTCCTATTTCGTTAAGCTTACCAACATGCTCAATAATCACTGCAGAACTCTATCAACTTTCAGTTGATCAATTTCCTTGACACAATCTCCTGTTGCTGATTTCATTAAACTTTTTGGGTAAAATGATTACCTTCATCGTGAAGTGATTTAACACAAAAAGAGCAAACAAACAAGACCACTTCACATAGGTAGTGTAACTCTCAAGCATTGTACAGCTGGTAGCTGCAACCCTTGACAATCTGTTCTGGTCCACTAAAACCTTTATCTGTCAGTAGAGAATTTTCCAGGGTATGCCCAAACATTTGCATTTTCACAAACATTTAAAACACTCTTGTTTTGTAAAGATTTTCAGCATTGAAACTCATTCTACCAGGGATACAGGCATGTCACAAAATTGGCAACCCACTTTAAAGCAGCCTTGGTTCACCTTGCCATATTCCAGATTAGAAACTGCCTAGATCTCCACTGTAGAATTCAAGGTATTTAACCCTTCCCTTCCCACCCTCTCTGATCCCATTGAAGAGGATATTGAGCAAATCACCCACTAGCTCTCTTCGGCCATTGATTTAGTGGTAGCCCATTTGGTGGAAAGAATGTGGAAGAACTCTTTGACAGGTAACTCTGACAAAACTGAGGTACTACTTTTTCAGTCAGACCTCAGGAGACTGGGGCATATATTGGTGGCCAGAAGAAGGGACCTACCCACAAGCCCACCACAGAAGTTAAATACATAAGGGTCTAATTTGACAGTGAACTAGCTAGCCGCCTCAGCTGCTCTCACAAGCAGATAGTTCTATGTCCCTCATCCAGGCCTTGAAGAAACCTTGGAATATACGCTGATTGAAACTCCAAAAACCATTGTACATGCAACAATTTCTTGGAGAGTTGATTATGCCAATGTCTTGTATTTACCACTGCCTAATCCTTTGGTAGACCACCTACACATAGTACAAAATGCCTTTGCAAGTCTGATTCTACGATTCTACAGCTGCTTTGCCTCCAATGGATTAAGTAGCATCTTAAAACGTTGCACCATTTACCAGTGAAGAAACGTATCCTTTTTAAGACTCTGGTAATATCCCATCCTGGTTTTTAAAAGACTTCTTCAAAATGCCTCAGTAAGATGCTCTGTCACCACCAACCAGCTAGAGCTGTAAGATCCTCGGATGCTATGCTGTTGAAGACTCATATGTTCAGGCTTGCGATCCAGTGGGTCCACTCTTTTACCTACTTGTCCTCTAAGGCCTAGAATGACCCTCAATTTCCTTTGCACCAACTGACAAAGGAAAGCTAGTTTAAACAACTTAAAACATGTTTATTTAACCTTTAACATTAGGCTATATTTGTGCCCGGTGGCCCACTTCAATATGCAAATTTATTGTTTGGTTAATAAAAAACTATTACAATAATAAAATCACATAACATGTCTTTAACACTGATTAGAATTTTCAAATTTATCAGGAAATAGATATCTAAATTCCTATCTTAAAATTATTGGAATTTAAAACATCAAATAAGTTAAAGAACGTATTCTTAATATATACAAAAGTGCTCATACAGGTATGCCTGCCCTGAATGATGTCACCACTGGGAATCCTTTTTATATTATTGACGTTTATCCCAGGAATCTGCAGCGCACCTATAAAAAATAAGCATTAATGTGCCATATATTTATATGACCCAAGTGTGCACAAGCATAACACCCTGATTCAAGCGAGAACTGTAATAACATTTAAAAAACGCATGTCTAGATAAACCATATTAACACATTATTAAAATGCTTAGTACTAAAATGAGCTAGTGACCATTTTGAAAGTAATAAGATAGGCAGAGACAGTCACGAGTCCAACATCTCTCCCCCTAACATACAAATCTTAAAAATTAAAATGTCCTGTGCTGAAATGGTCTCATAAGCTCACAAGGATTTAATACTAAATTGTCATCAAGT
The DNA here is from genome assembly GCF_031143425.1 of Pleurodeles waltl. NCBI lineage: Eukaryota > Metazoa > Chordata > Amphibia > Caudata > Salamandridae > Pleurodeles > Pleurodeles waltl. Next base: position 703,610,083 of record NC_090439.1, on the reverse strand, counting down.
TTCTAGGAACAATCCTACAACTGCTGCCTGCCCAAATCACAGTTTAATAAAAAAATCATGTAGTTAGTAATAATTACACTTACTTGCGTAATACAATAAAGTTCCCAGTGGCGTCTGACATATATAAGAAGTGGTGGGGGCTACAATAACATAATAATAAAAAAGGGGCCGTACCTTATTTACTTGCCTCAATGTCCTCCTTGCTCCGGTGCTTATGTCTTTGAAGTTTCAGACCCAAGAAACTGAACTAACCAATCCTGGTACTGCTCTCATGTTGCTAAACAGCATGAGAGAAGTATCAGGATTGGAGGGAGCCGCAGCTCTCAGCCCTCACAAGAACACTGGAGGTCTGTGCTTTCTCTAACCCAGCTTTCTTAGGATAGCTGAGTTAGGGAAGTTTAAAGTGCGCATGTCACAAGACAGGTGGCCAAAGGGACATGCGCACTTTAAACACAGTGCACAGCTATCCGTTGCCACTCAGCAGCGATTGCCCCATCTCGTTCTGACACTTGGTTCAGGATGGGCTGCTGAAAAATAAAATGGTAATAAATAAACTTTATTATTTTTCAGCTGCCTGGAGCATTTTTCCAGTGGGGCAACGCTCCTTCGCTCTAAGGGAGGAGCCTCCCTGAACACACAGTCACTATGCCTTTCTTGTCATGATCGAGAAAGGCATATAGAGTAGCTATAGATGTAAACTACAGTAACGTGCAATTTGCCTGCACAGTCCAAGAATTGATATGCATGCATGGCTGTTGTTGATTACCTAAGCCTAGTGCTGAATAGCATTCAAAGGCCGAAGCCAAAAGTCCGACAGTCTTCAGTAGAGTAGGCAGGAGGGGTCATGCATGGGCGTCACTTCACCAAAATGCCAAGTGAGGCGGAAGAGACATCACACAACCTTTGACTCCAATGACATCAGAGGAAGTGGCATCATTTGACCCTTGTCCTGAAGTTATCCTATGAAGTGATTTTACCAAAGTTCACCACCATGAAATATGTGTAGTGTCTATTTTTTTATAAAATAAAAAGGCTGCAATTCCCAAGGACATGTATTGACTGCTCTTGCATTCATCATTATTGCTCTACTGTCCATCATCATGCTAGAGTCCATACAACCATCATGCTGTGCCGTATTAATTTGCTAGAGGACATGAATGCTTTCTTTGCCCCTGTCTCAATCTTTTATCTATCCAGTTCTCTCATTTCACATCTCTTTCTCCCTTCTCAAACTTCTATAATATGTATTTCTCTGCAGTTCTACACATCTCTCCATTCCTATCATTGTCCCCTCTCATGCGTCAGTTCTCATATCACCACTCTCCCAAGCCAATCTCTTCCTCTTTACTGCCATCTTTTCTCCTGTTTCTCCATGTTGTCATCTGGCTTCCCTCCCTTTTCTATATCATTTGAATCTGTTTCCCCTGTCTCCATCTCTCATCTATCCTTTTTTTATTTCCCTCCTCCTTAGCCATCTGTTTCCCACTGTCATTCTCTTTATCAATTGATATCTCTCCTCTGCTCTCTCAGCTACATTTCTCACCTATATCTTTCTTTTTACTCTCAACTCTTTCTGTGCCCCCTCTTTATCTTTCATGTGTTCTTCCTTCCCACTTACCTTTCTCAGCTGTCTGTTTATAACCAATCTCCTTCTATTTCTGCCCAATGTCTCTCACCTGTCTATCTCTCTTTGTCTCTCTATCAGCTGTTTACTACCTGTCTGCCTATTTATTGCCTCTCTGTAAAATGTCTCGACCTTTCTCCCATCAGTATATAAAGTATTTTCTACCTGTCTATCCTCCCAAACTCTCTCAGTTGCCTCTTCTGAGTCTGCCTCTTTATCATTGGTCTCGTTCTCTCTTCTGTCACCCTCACTCACTCTGATCTGTCTCGCACCAGCCTGCTTTTTTATAACACCTCTTTAACTGGCTGCCTTCAACTCTCCACTGTCTTACCCTCTCACTTGTTTTCTAATTTCAATTTCCTGTCTCTTTCCGGCATGTCTTACTGCATGTCTCTATTTTGCTATCCCTCTAACCTCTGTAATTCATAGCTCTCTCACAACTGTTTTCTATCTCTCCCAGCTCTATATTCTCTTGCTCTCTCATACACATGCACACACACCTTTTCACTTATTATATTATTTTGTAGTGTCCTCTTTCTTGCTTACACTCTTTCAGCTTTCCCTGGTGCTCTCTCTTGCTTGCCTCTTCTATATTTCCCTTTCACTCCAGGGGCAGCTAGAGAAATAGAGACACCTTTTTCCAAGTGTGTTACTTTTACCTTTTTTATCATTTTTCGTTCTCTGCTAGAAAGCACTTGTGCTGTCTGGATGAGACATGTTGCACATGCTTTGTGGGCTTCAGCTCACCTATAAGCTTCCTATCTGCTGACTCCAACGTTTCTCTCCTAATCTTTCTCCTCATTTGTCCAGAGCATGCATTTGTCATGCCTCTCGCCTTGTTTAGCCCTCCCCAAGAGTACCAACCAAGTAGTATATAAATACACTAGTCACAGGAACTACTTTTCTCTTTAATCTGGAACACTTGAGACAAGTGCTCGTGGTTTACTGAGCTCTGCTGTAATTAGGGCAGTAAATCTTTTTATCTGGACACATTTGCTGTTCATTCAAAGACCAAGATCAAATGTCAAACGCTGTTTTCTGTTCCTGTGTTGCTTCTAATTCCCTCTCTCCACCATGCCCCCTCTCTCATTGAGGCTCCTGCAGCTATTTCAATCTCTTCATGTAAACTCCACGCTGCCCTGACAGAGAGCTGCCAACCCTTCTCTCCTGCCCAGGTCCTTTCTTTACGCTGCTTTTGCCATCAGGTCACTCCAACCATCAACCTTGCATTTACCCTCTCCCTGCTCAAGGCTATACCATCCATTCCCTGCTCTTGCACCTCCCATCCCTGCCACTCCGTTGCACTCCTTGCTTCCTCCTCTCCTGCCCTCGGAGATGGCTGAGCGCTGCTCAGCATGCACTGTTTGTCCGCCTCCCGCTCTCCTCCCTGAGCTGGGAAAGCTGCTGCCCTCATTCTCCTTCCCTGGCAAAGGGAACGGGACCCCTCTGGTGGCCCACTCTCTCTTAACAAGCAGAGTGTTCTTTTGTGACTCACACCCACACTGCAGTCACCATCTGTGAAGTGAGGCTTTTCTCTTCTACAGTCTCTGCTGGTCTGCGGGATGGGCTCACCCCACGAGGCTTACTGAGCACCTTCCTGTGCCTTACTGCTGTTTCCCCAAGCATGAGTGATCTCAGACAGGAGTGAAGGGTCTCTCGTGGCTTAGTTTTGTTTTGCTAGCTCCTCCCATCCACACTAATAAACTCCTAATTATCACCTCATCTCTACTGCCCCTAAACGTCCAACTCTGAGCAAATAATTTTATAGTTTATCAATTATATTTTTATATTGTTTTGGATTATTATTTTATGATTGAAGCTGTGATACTGTGCAAAATACGACTCCAAGAGGTGTGGTTTCTTGCACGGGGGCCAGACGTCCACTGGAAAAATACTGAATTCCATTTAACTGGTTCAGGTAAAACCCCTGTGGGGCATTTTATCTTAAGGACGATTTATGTTAAATATTGTAATCTTGTAAATTTTGACTTTACTTGCACGTTACTCTTCTGGTGGCCCGTGAACTCTTATGGAATGAGTTTCTGCCTGCTGTTGGTCTCTCACTGCTCTACAACCTGCGGTAAATTCCGGGGGCACTGAATTGGGTCTAGTGGCCCTGCTATCGTTATCTGTGTTGACAGTGGATTAAGTTGTTCAGGGCTCCAATTCACTGCCCCTGCTTTTAATCACAAAGTGTGATCTTGGACTCGTAACTTGACCTCTCTATTTCAGTATAAGGGGTAAGGAGCACCTAAACATTCTATAAAAATATCCAGACCTTGTAAGGATGACTTTTTGAAATTACCCTGCATAATGACATGCTCAATTTCTCTACCTCTGCTCAGCCTGGAAGAGAGAACCCATGAACCACAGCCCACGTCCAAAATACCAACAATGTAATGTCCGCTTTAAAATAAAAACCTGCTTTAAGACAAACAAGCATTGGCAAAGCCAATAGGTCTGTGCAATCCGAGAGCAATAGGGTTTGGCATTGTAAATGCATTTGCGTACGGCTCCGGGGCTGTTTTTTTAAAATACACAAATGCATTAACATTGCCAACGTCTATAGCTTTTGAATTGCTGAGACCTATTGGCTTTGCCAATGCTTGTTTTTCATTTTTTCATGCACAAGTTACAAATAATCTGAAGGGCACCTTAAAAAGGAGCCACCAGGTTACAAATGGTTTAATACATGGTAGCTTTATTTTTACTGAATGTGCTTTAAACGATTAAGTTCCCTGCAGGCGACAGAAAGTAAACAAAGCTTCAACAGCCCTTTTTAGGGTCGAGCCTGCGTTGCATTCGCTCGCGCATGCGTATGCAGCGAGACGCTTTTGTATATAGAAAAGGGCTCGGAGCCCTGTCAACTTCACGTCAGTGTTTTTTATTGGTTCGTGGGCTTGCCTAATAAAATCTGCTTGCTTTCATTAGTCGAAGGCAGGCATACGTCATGCCTTTTCGGTGGCTAGACCTCATCGAGCGCAGCGACCAAGTACAGAAAACATGCGAGGCTCGCTGTCTTCCATCGGGCCCGTGGACTTCTTTTTCTCTAATTTACGAGCGCGATCTCACTTGGCAGAAGTCGAGCGCTTTACATAGTTAATTTCCCTTTTACTGGTTATGTACATAAATGCACTTTTGCCTGATAGGTGAAAAGTCGGGTTAGGAGTTTACAATGTGATCAGCTCTAACAGGAGCAAACGCGAGACCTGTTGCATTGTAAATGCTTGTTAATTTCTGTTCCTTGCACTGCCTTTGCTACCTTTGAGGATACAGGTCGCAAAGGCAGTGCCAGGGGTCGCAAAGGGCAAGCTAGGGGTCACAGTTGCGAACCCTGGCAACCCCTAAATGACATCCGTGGGGGCGTGGGTGGCCTCTTCTACTTGTGCAGCTCTGGTGTCACTTGTTCCAGATACTTTAAAAGTCAGCTCATTAACTGTAGGGTGGCATCCTACAAATATGCCTAATTGCTTCCTCTATTGGCCTTACAAAGCCAGTTAAATTTGGGGCCTAGGAAATTTAATTTTAGGGACAGAAAAGTGGATAAAGACAAATCATGTGTGACAGTCATTCCTTGCGAAGTCCGCATCCTCTGCAACATACACATATGGTATTATTCTTCCATGATTCAAGTGTTTTGAGAGGTAGCAGTAAGAGCCTAAAATGAATATACTTCACTTGTAGGGATTGTTTCTGATGCAGAAGTAGATATATGCGGGGGTACGGGGCGATGAGAGACATGAGGTTAATAATAACTGCTAAGAGCTGCTAGAGCAGGTGTTTTAACTAGAAAGTATTAATGAGTGTTTATGTATTTTGAATAATGAATTTTGTAAAAAATGAATAATGTAGAAAAAAAATAATGTACGCATTTGAAAATTTGACCTTGAAGAATGGCCACCAGTGTTCACGAAATGTACTAATTAATTATTAATACTTATGAAATATTGAAAATGTATTAGATTAATGTAGTAATATGTCATATTAAGGGTTATGAAGTATGCTCTAGCTTATTAATTGTAGGGCTTAACTTAGCGAGTGTCTTGGCCTAGTCTTGCCAGGCCTCATGCAGAAGCTGTATTTCTTAGCGTTTAATAAAAAAATGCTGATCGAGTGAACTAAACTGTGAAATGTCCATTGTCTTGTTAAAAGTGCTTAACAGAAGCATATCAAGAGAACTGACTAACAGGAGATGATGTTCCCGCTAGAGTAACAATTTGTATGTAATGTGTGTGAGATGTACTTTCCTAGGACGAGAACAATGAAGACACTGACTGCAGTTGAAGATGCAACAATATTGTTACCTGACGAGCCGGAAGATGAGAACATCGTAAAGTGAACCAATCAACTTTATGAGAAGAGTGAAACAGTAGAATTCATAGATTTAGTACAGAAATAATATTGGGTAAATTATAAACGTATAATTAACTGACCAATAGGGAATTAGGGGATAGTTTAGGTGACATTGATATAACAACGCAACAGAGGGAAATTATTCAGACTTATTCAGATTTTTGAGAGAAGAAGAGACTTGTAGAGAAGAGATACAGGATTCATTCTGTCATTGGGCTCATACTCTTTGACTGAGAGCCTGATGCTTTGCTGATCGATTGATGACCTGAGGACGAAGACTGATTCTGCTTGCTGACCCATACCGTTGATAGGTAGATATGACGAAATGTGACTGTTAAGCATTTTATGCCTTTTCTTTCTAGGTACAAACTGTGCTGTTTTAACAGATCCATAGCTAGATGTTTTTCTAAATTTGTGTTCTAAGTTGTATGCATGAAGCCCAACATGCTGATGCTAATCTGACGTTAGTTAAGGGCACTCAAATTGACTGACGAATTACAGAGACTAATGATTGATGAGTTATCTTGCTGAAATCTATGTATGTTATATCTTTATCGCAGCTGATTCTGCTATTGATTTGCACTGTAGCTCTAGAATGCATCGTGATTCAAGCTTTAATTAGATTGTGTTTCTTCTGCTGCTTCGGTACAACCAGTGCTGTTTTTGTATGTGTTTCATTTGATTTTGAGAATAATCTACATGACTTTAGCATTGTTAATATAAGCTAAATAAACTTACTAAACTTTATTTAAGGTGTGGTTATTCATGGCTGAAAAGTAATGGTGCGTGACAATTTACTGACTCCATTGATTATTGATTTTATTGATTACTAATGATTATTGATTATTGTGCATTGATTATTGGTTTATGTACTGGAGGTATGGTAAGAACTTCTTAATATGAGTCAAAAGGTTCATCAACCTATTCGCGTCCCCTTGTAAGTTTACTTATTAAGATCTGACGCGCTAACAGTGCCTCAATAGTTTTTGTGTATAAATACAATCTAGCTGCTAGTTGAGCTTGAAATTTGAAGTAGATATAGCTGGGCTCTTTATACATTTGATTTGTTGTTTGCTTGTTGTTCAATTATGTGATGCAGTCTAGAATGGCTTATCTTCACTGGATCAACATTTTACTTTAGAAAATTATTCAGTACACTGATAGACCGATGGTGGTCTGTGGTTCAAAAGTAGAACAAGCATCGAGGTAATGTTTAATGCCCACAAGCGATCAGGAGTGACCATCTTGTGCAGTGCGCAAACTCCCTATGTCTAACTCGGTAGGGCAAATTGATTTTGACAAGACCACAGGAATTGTTGCGCATCCGGGTGTGCTCCTACTATACAAATCATTTCACTTCGCTGGATTGCACAATGCAGGTCACTCCACAAATAGTTAATGTCCACGAAGCCAAACGGATCCTTTCAGAAGCAATAGTTAAGGGAATCATCTCTGATCCGTAAAGGAATATAAAGTTCTTGTGTATTTATTACTGGACTTTGAAATTGTAAGCTCATACTATGAAAACTATTGCAATAATTAACCACTCGATGTGTTCTATCCTGACTTTAAGTATGCCACCTACTGGTGTAACTCCTGATTTTAATTTTATTTTCAACATATTTTTTAAGTGATTAAATTAGATTCCAAAACAATCTGTTCTTTTGTTTCATAGTAACATAGAACAGAAGGAACATATGGCTCGACATATCTCTGCCCCTCTCCCGCCCCCATCGCAGGGCGGAGAATATTCCAAAATAAAGTTTGTGTGCTGGGATTTTGAAGTTTGAAATGTTCTTTAAAAAATATGCTTTTTAATTCTACTGACACATGCATTCATTTGCCTTCGGTTATCTAAGGACTCGAATAAATGACCCAATCAAGTTGGGAGAGTAAGTGTATTATATTATTTGCATTTTAAAATGCGTCCTAATGCAATTTAGAACTGCACACAGAACACAACCGAGAAACGATAAATTGACACATCCACACAAATTGTAATATTTTGAGCAGCAGCCTTGGTGTCAGGTAAGTACTTCCTCCTCTCCACTCCTGCCTCCTCTCCCCTCTCCATTACCTCGCTGCTGCCACATCAGCTGGGAGCACCAAGGGAGGTGGGAGTAGCTCCGTATTACTTCCAACACCACTGCTACCACCCCACCACCACCAATACTTCCAGGACCACCACCTTTACCACCATTACCATTGCCACCACCATTAGCATAATCACCATTACTACTATTACCATTACTACCTCCGCTGACACCACCACCATTGCCTCTACTACCATAAGCACAATTTGTATTCCTACTATTAGCACCGCCATCAATACTAGCGCCACCAAATTTGTATTCCCACAACTAGCACTATTATCACTGACATGACCACCACTGTCATTATCATCACCACCGTTACCATCACCATCAACATCACTACTTCTATCATAATCACCACCATTACTACGACTACCATTACTACTACCATACCTACCAGCACCATTACCACTAGTATAATTTTCAATATTACCATTAGCACCACCAGCATTTCCACCACGGTTACCACCACCACAGCTACCACCTTATCACCAAAACCAATTGTTTTGGCTTTAATTTCCTAAGATGTGATAGTACAGAAATGAAGAAACTCTATTTGTATGTGTTGTCTCATTAAAACCAGACCTAATGACTTTGTAAACGCTTTAACGACATTAATGTGCATACTGCTAAACACCATTGAAGTGTAATCTGTATCTTTCTCCCAAAAAGCTTGTTTTCCTTTGATTCAGATAAATGCACGAAAATAAAGAGCTTGTTCTGTATGGATGTCAATTCACCAAAATGCCCTAGGTTGCGGAGGTGACGTCACACGCTCGAACACACATACACACAAATTCACATTCACATACACTCGCTCGCACATACACACCCTTACCCGCAAGCATGCACACAGCATACATTTAAAAGCATTTTTTACTTAGCTCAGCTGCCACGGAAGAGCATACTCCAGCTAACTGGACTCAATTTTAATTACACTAATAGTGAATAATATATTATTATTCTTCACTATTAGTGTAATTAAAAAAATGACAGAAAACAAAGAGAGTGGGGCCCGTACTGACTTCCACAAGGATGACCTGCCATTGTATTCTTGGCACTGAATTTGCCGCATCTGAGGCTAGGGTTCGCAAAGGAAGTGCCAAGAGTAGCAAATGGCAAGCCAGGGGCTCATGTTGCTCTGCCTTTCTCACGAGTGTAGGTGCGTACAGTAATTTTCACTCAATTCACTACGGAAAATTGCAGTGTCTGCTCCATTTCTCTCAAAAGGGTAAGGTGATTTTGGCTGACTCCTAACAACAAGGTGAAAACAATATTTAGCTAACTTGTGTCTGCTCTCCACATGTGTAAGCCAAAGGAAATCTGCACAGAGCACCTACACATTTGCACAAAAAAGTAAGACTCCTGAAAACATGTAGTGAAGCAAATTTAGGGACAGCACACATAGTAGTACATTACTACCCTATCATTGGCTATGTACATAATCTCGAATTGCCCCTCCTCCCACCACTTAGAACCTGAAGCATCAAGGTATAGTTGTTCATTGCCTTTGGCTAAATTTGCGTAATCTATCTATCTGTATATATATATATATACATATATATATATATATATATATATATATATATATATATATATATATATATATATATATATATATATATATATGTATCCGGGCTTCCTGACTACAATCCTGTACATCAGGAATAAAATTACACTATGCTGCCTCACAAGACACAATATTTATGGCCAGTAATGTGAGATGAAATCGTAATTCTGGAGGAACTCAGGCATCCTGACGTCAGTAAGTCAATTTCCTGGAAACCATAGGGAAGTCAGGAGCAAAACCACTCGTGCCCACAGTAACAAATCTAAACTATGATGCAGGCTCGGAAACCTATGCTATTTTAGATTCCATGGTGCATTATGTGAAAACAGATACATTCATAACATTTTTGTCCTACAGGCATCTGTTCATGTTTCACATATTGCCTCAGTTTGAAGGGTCTCTTGTCCCAAAGGAAGTCCAATACTACAGATGTTATACTTCTTAGGGACACTACCCGATGACTGGAGTTGTCATAAATTGGTCTGCCTACCCTGTATTTTCGAGGGGGAAAGCCAACGTCTTTAACCAGGTGGTGACCGGTGGCATCATGATATTGTTTATAATGTGCAACAGCTGCATGCAGTGTGATACCCATTAGATGTTCTAGGCAAAACTTGTTCACTCTTTTGGATTCCAGGTGTCCTCGTATGTAGATGACACCCAACTTATTGTTTCCATCAGAGATGACTGTGAATCAGTGGCTGACAGATTTCAGGTCTACATGAGTAAAGATAGCCAATAGTTGAATCAGAATTGGCTGAAAATGAATGGGTTAAAATTGAGATTCTGATATTTGGGGACGATGCTTCAGTTTGGAGCAGCCGTTGGTGGCCCGAGTCCAGTGGGACTTTGTCTATCCCCATCACAGCAGCAAAGAATCTGAGGGTCATGTTTGACTCTTCCTTGACCTTTGACATGCAGTTCAAAAGAATTACAAGTGGATACTTCTGATTGGTTAAGATCCTAAAAAGGGTGTTGCCTTTCATACCAATAGAACTCAGGGTGACAGTGGTCCTGGCACTTATCACATCAAGACTGGACTACTGTAACGGATTGTATTTAAATATAAATCAATGTTCTCTGAATAAATTTCAGCTTATTCAGAACGCAGCTGCCCATCTGGTGCTTGGTCTGCCAAAGTTTTCCTCTGTTAAGGAGGGTCTCAAGAAGTTACATTGGCTAGCTGTTAGGAAACGTATCACCTTTAAAGCTCTGTGTCTGATCTTCAAAGCTATATTCTAAGGGGTCAGGATACTTGCAAGAGGTCCTTAAGTGGTATTCCCCACGCCGCCCATGAAGGTGCATAAACCTTAGGGTGGCCCTGGTACCTCGCTGTAAAAAAGCAAAATGGTGTGATTGGGTCTTTTCAGTGGCTAAGGCAAAACTATGGAATACTTTACCTGTTAAGGTTAGAGGCATTAATTCTCTTTTTTTATTTCGAAAGCAACTTGATACGTGGCTGTTTTTACAGTAGTCTCTGCATGTTTCACTCTCTAGCTCCACTAAGCGCTTCAATACCCCTGGTCTGAATGCGCTTTAGAAATAGCAAAATGCAAATACAAATACGTTCTATGTAAATATAGTCCAGTGACCTTGGATAAATCGTGCCTTTTTCTTGTTGTTTTTTTTCAAATCTATGGAATTTTAGAAAACTGCAATATGAGAATGGGACGAACCAAAACTTAATTTCTTTTTTAATGAGCCAACACCCCATAAAATGCCTTTTAGTTATCTTATTGATTTGTGGCCCAATGGCATATCGCCATAGAATGGCTATAAGGGCACATATCCGATGCCACCATCAATATGTGCAACATAGAGTTGGATTACACACTGTGGTCTTGTACTTACATTCCTGAGCCAGGAATGATGACAATGGGAAATAGTCTACGGAAATTGCACATATCTTTCAGGAGTGTGTGATATCATAGCCAGCATTGGCGGAGGATTCGTAAATGAAGACTCTGCATCCTCACAAAAAAGGACCAGGACCATGTAATCCTGCAAGTCAATATAGGTCTACAGATGTGTTTTCCTAGAGCTAATCCTAAGAGGTTTCTGCCTGTTTAACATTCTGAGCACTCACAGGACCATCACCCGATGAGCATCATTGACTCTTGGACATCTAACTGCTGTGCAGTGGTTTTACTGTGGAATCTGTTCAGCCTTGGTGTAAGCTCATAGGTAAGGATATTAAATACTAGATGCCATTGATTTTTCCTTAGGGCAAAGAAACTGAATTTGGAAACTGAACTTCACAGCTGCTTTTGTTGAATGAATCATTAGACCCTGACTTTGAGTTGTTGTGGTCATTGGTAATCATCAATTCCAGAGCCTTTCCCACAACTAGATAGCTAATTAAGAGTAGTCATTTGATACATTTCCTTCATTCCCCTTTCATGCAAGAATAAACTTCGAGACCTTTCTATTACTTGATTCCTCTGTCCAAGGTGCTGCCAACAACAAACTGTAAAGAGGTTTGAGTCTGAGAGAGCGTAGTTTAAATATTACATATTATAGACATGAAATGCTTATGTTTAACAATGCTGCATTAATCATATTATTCATTGAAACGTATTCATAAACGTGGAGAATTGTTCACATGTGCAAACTAATGTCAACTATAAGAAATAATCATTTATATTATGCCTAACTGAGCACATTAACACGTATAAAACTGCATTCATTAGAACGCGTATATCTTAAGTTAGCGTGAGTCGAGAACTAGCTGTGTAACTCTCATATTAAAGCGTATTTTTCTGTTTCTCCAGTGTGCTGACTTGCAAAAGACCATTACCCAGCGATTGTTCTTTTCCTTACTTGTTTGCAACAATGCTAGATTTTCTCATCCGCATACTAGCAGCTTTTAGTATAAAGTTATGTGCTTCGAAACAATTATGGACTCTTCCAAGGACGATAAAGCGTGGAGAAGAAAACTTTTGACCTGATGTGTGCCAAGGAGATGAAGTAACCCCGGTTGTGCCACCTACGAAAAACGTCAATTATGAAGACCAATTAGAAACTTGGGATATATCGTGAAATGACAAATGCATTACTTAATGTATAATTTGATAGGTTACCAATCGTGGGGTGTAGTAACTGTCCAATAGAATTTTGGGGGAATGTATTTTGGAAAAGGGATAAAAACCCATGACACAAGAGACAAAGTGCATTAGGTAGGGAATTATATCAATTGCATCCAGAAACTCTGTCACTCTATTCGGTGACTTGAGACTTAGACAAAACCATCCTTGCCCATAGACTGCCCATTACACTTTCCTCCTTATGGGGAAAGTGTCCCTTGCCTTTAACTTAGATAGACTGACGGTGATCTAACTGATGTCCTGAAGACGAAGACTGATCCTGTATGCTGACCTATTCTGAGGAGGGTAATTATAGATGTTGCTAATGAAATTCATTTATTTGCCTTTTCTTTCTAGGTACCAACTGCTGTGTGTTTTTGATTAGAGACCTTAATTAGATATTTTCCAAATTGATGTTCTGAATTGTTTTGCATGAAGCCCAACATGCTAATGCTAACTAGAGGTTAGATGAGATATTCATCCCGACTGACAAACTGACGTGACTGACGTAGTTCGATGCTGAACTAGGTTCTTTAGAAGGTTCTATGTATCACGATCTGCTTATATTCACCTGATTGTCTTATGCTTCTGATCTTTGCGTTATTGAAAGCTTATTATGGTTGTCGTCTTGTGATTATGTTCATTTGCTTCTTGGTTTCGAGATTAATAAATTTGCTATTAGATTGTAATCAATAGGGAATAAAATTCACAAAAACTTTCATTAAAGTGTGGTTATTCGTGACTGAAAGGTCATGGTTGCACCGAATGTTTATTAATGACTAAAGTGAGGTATATTTTGGTGTTAACTGTTGACAATGTTATTGACATACTGATTGATATATTGATCAGTTATCTCGTCTTACGGTGTCTCGCCACTGGGTCCAAAGATTCATCGGCCTAAAACGAGTCCTGATGTGTATAAATTAACATAGACGGACGCGTTATCAGTTCTGGTAGCAGAGCGACGGTTTGGCCCTTGGGGGCCCTAGGACGGAGTTTCATTGTTTAATTTGTTTTTCTGTGATAATGCAATTTGGAGAGATGATGAGTTGCTAGGTTCGCCATGGCTTTCCCGGAATCTCGGAGCCTGCCTAAATGAGTTGGGAATGTTCTCAGCGCCATAGTATGTGTGGTTAGGGTCTTTGCGCTTAATAAGTCTTATGCATCTTGCAGGTGGTTGTGAAAATTTGCGTGTGTTTAGGCCAAATTAAGTGTTGTTTAGAAGGAGTGGGCGTTCTCCACAGTATGAGAGTAGGGAAGTCGGCGTACTTCATGTGAATGCAGCGCTTATAGCTCAAAATTATCCTCGTGGTTGGTTGTTGTATACGGACCTATTGAGGTCTAAGACTCCAGAGTATGATGGTAGATGTGGTTTATGTTGTAATCTGTGCGGTTTAATAGGTCAATCGGGCGTGGTTGACAAGTCAAGTTTCGAGTTATGATGCATGTGTGAAACCTTCGATGGAGATTTGACAAGTTCTAAAGTGCACTAGAAGGAGTCATTGACAAGTCGAGAGCAGGATTTGCAGGTCGAATTCTGCTTGCGTATGTGGGAACTGAGAAAGAGAAAGTAGCGGCCGAGGCTTCAAGTGAAATCTCTGTACAGTTCTGAAGCGAATGTGTTACCCTTCCTGTAGTAAACCGGCAGATTTGTGTTGTCATTTTAAGTGCTTGCAATAATTCGCATTAGTTTGTATGAGTTGTAAAGAGGTAGTGAGGTGTGGACAAGCCGCAAGACTTTGTCAGCTGCAGTGTGTGTGAGTGTGACGTCAGTGGTGCCGCGCTGAGATAGGTCAGATGCTGAGAGGGGTCGCGCACGGATTGGCTGCCGTCCGTGAGAGGCAATAGGTTGAGAAAAGGGTAGGTGAAGAGTGTCCTGGGAATTAAGCCGTTTTTCTGATTACATACGAAATAAAGAATTGCAAAATGAATTTTGTTAAGGCATTCAAAAGAGCTCTGAAAGGAGATGTATATATTGTTGCAACCGATGGGGAACCTACACCACCTGAGGGTTCTCCAGCTTATACAGTTATGGAGGAAAAGGGTGTCGCACCTTGTTTATGGATAAAACAATGGCGCAAATTAACAGAGAAAGAGGGGTGTTTAGCGTTTCCAGAACATGGGACATTCAATCCAAAGGTGTTAGAAAATTTGAGGTGGATGTTAAGTACGCAGAAACCACCTCCGAGACCGGCACAATACGAGGCTTTGGCAATTTGGGACCTGATGGCTCTTAAGCATAGGCAAGAAAGGTTTCACAGAAGATTGAAAAGAGCAGAAAAATCCTATGCAGAAGCTAGATGGGACAATGAGAACAAAATGTGGAGACGAGGAATAGTAGATGGGTTAAAGTTGTTTCCAGCAATAACACAGGGGGAAGAGCCACAGGGAAAGAAAGCTTCTTGCAAAACCAACAAAGATTCAGACAAATTAAAGAGAACAAAAGGTCCTGGGAAGAAGAGGATGATTCAGATGATGAGGCGTTTATGGATAGATTGTTACATGATCGTCCGCCACCGTATGCGGTGAGCGACAGTGCTCCAAGTACTAGCTTGGATCCTGGGAACCAGACGAAGGAGAAGGGAGTTACTGATACAGTACAGACTAGTGATACAGCTTTGATACAGAATGGTGTCAGTGTACCCACTGCACCAGACTTGCCGATACAGTTGCAGCCTCCACCGCAGATAAAAATAATTTATCCTGATGTCCCAGTGCTTGAGACTACTACGAACTTGGTGGTGTCGCCAGACCCGATATATACAAAACCAAGGCTGATACAACTCCAAAGCTAGTGTCTCAACCACCACAGCTGATACCTGGGTATAACCCTGTAGCAGGACCACCGTTAGTACCTGTACCGGGTACACTAGAGCAGACTTATGGTGTTGAAGCTCCAAGAAGCTTGGGACCAGGTCAGACACCTGCCGCTATATCGCTACCTATTACTGTCGGTCCCCCGGTGCCGATATATGCACAGGAGAAAACAAGGACATGTGAACAGGGAGTTATGACTCATGAAGCGATAAGAGGAGGGCCTATTAGAACTCCACAAATAATGGCCCAGGGAGAACAGGTATGCGAACGATCGAGACCCTTAATGGACCTTAGTCCAATAGGGGCACCTCTTGAAGCAATGCGGCAAGCAGGGTTGGGAGTCTTGGCTCCCCAAACTATGAGTACGAATACCTCCCACACTCCAATGATACATGCAGGGAACATTTCACTGCAAGATTTTACAGTACAACAGTTAAATGAGTGGTTAGAGAAAACTTGTACTTCACAAAAGACTACATTGACCACAATCGAACCTGAAAAGGAAAAACAAGATGAATATCTGAATCTTGTACGACTAGGAGCAGAAGCTGCTGAGTTGGTGGAAGGAACAATGGGAGTGAATAGGTTGGAATCATACACTGAGGCAGAATTGAGGTATCTATGCCCTAAGATTACCAAAGAGGTAGGCAAAGTACACCAGAGATTAACGAATTTGGCAGACAAATACAATGTCGATATTGGAAATACGAAACATTTGAAAAGGAGCTACAGGTTAGATTTTGATACTAAAGATTTTGAACACATGAGATCTGCAGGCATGAAGGCACACTTGAAAGAGTTGTTGCAAAGTGCACAAATTTGGGGAGCACTAGAGAAATGGGAAGGCCGGTGGGCAAAGAAAAGAGATAAGGGAAAAAGAGATAGCCCGAGGTCTAATGAAGTAACAACCACACCCAACTTAGACACTGTGAAAATCCTACCTGTGAGAGAAACAGCTGGTGGTGTCTTAGTGCATGTGCCTTGGTCTAGGGGAGACATTTTGTCCTTTACGAATGATTATCCTAGGCTACGAGAAAAGCTGATCGAGTGGTATCAACAGACGGATAGGTTCGTGAAGCTTGCGAAGTGTCTCTGGGAAGACTTGAATACTTTGTTTGAGATCATTGTTCCGCCAGATTTGTGGCTTGAGTGCAAAAGAGGGGTAGATTGGCCCACAAAGGAGCCGGCAAGGGATAAGGTGACTGGAGCACCTTCTGAAGAGGTGATGAAATATTATCATAAAGTAATTGAGTTTTTAAAACAAAAGGTGTCGCCGAAGGTGACCGATTGGCAGAAAATCGATCGGACCTCTCAAGAGGTTAAAGAATCAATACATGCGTATTACGAGAGATTATTGAAAGCATTCAAACATTACAGTGGTACTGAGACAATCGAACCGAAGGACATGAATCATCTTGTGTTTAGGTTCGTCGAAGGGCTGAGACCGGAGGTCAGCCAGATGATTAAGAATCTTTTGATTTGTTGGCAAGCTAAACCGATTGATGAAGTGTTACAGTATGCGAAATACTGTAGTGATGAAATTGAGTTGAAGGAGAAAGTGATGGTGATGCAGATAAGAGCTGCACAAGTTGCAATACAGGGAACTGGTGTTCAGCAAATGATACAGCAACAACCGCAAATGAATGGTGTGTTTCAGGCACAGCCGAGAGGCAGAGGTCGAGGTTTTGTGAACCGTAATTCTGATGTGAATAATGTTGTTATTCAAAATGACGGTCAGGCAATGAAAAAGATGTCACCATGTCATGCGTGCGGGTCATGGGACATTGAAAACGGGATTGTCCGAATATGGTGCTGGATGGTACAGTTCAGCAGAGCATTAATGCTGGTACACTACAAAATTCACAAGGTCCAAGAATGAGACACCAGAACCTGAATTTTCAGAATAATGTGGTGCAAATGCCAGGGGTACAACCCATGCAGCAAATGCAAATGCCGCGTTTCCAAACAATGACAGTACAACCAATACAACAGCAGATCCCTATGGTGCCTAGACAGCAAATGCAGTTACCCCTAGCTCCTATGGGACAGCAACAGGTGACGCTTCCTCAGCAGGTCACAGGTCAGGTAACAAATCAAAACAACACTGTACAACAATTCCCATTACGAGGTGAAAGTGACATGAATGAAGATTGGTCAGACGACAGTTCAGACAGTGAAGAGTGCAGGCTTGCAGCATCTTTAGAGGTAGATCAGAGAGGCCCATATGTGGAGGGAAAAGTAATGGGCTATAAGGTCTCATTTTTAGTTGACACAGGAGCTACACGCTCTACAGTTCGAAGTGCAGAAGTACCGAGATTACCTCTTTCAGGGCGTACCATACGAGTAGTCGGAGTGGCTAATCAGTACCT
This sequence comes from Pleurodeles waltl, assembly GCF_031143425.1. Taxonomy (NCBI): domain Eukaryota; kingdom Metazoa; phylum Chordata; class Amphibia; order Caudata; family Salamandridae; genus Pleurodeles; species Pleurodeles waltl. The sequence goes on along the minus strand of NC_090439.1, from coordinate 703,592,174 downwards.
GACTAACCCAATTACTGACCCAGTACAGGTGGAAATTGGAAATTTCCAGGGCCTGCATAGATTTGTTGTATGCGATTCAAGTCCAGTGTCTATACTAGGGAGAGATTTATTATGTAAGACCAAATGTTCAATTACCTGTTTCAGTGGTGGAATAGAGGTACAGACAAACAGTGATGACGAAGGAGATGAGGGTCAATTAATAGAGGAAGGAGGAGAGACAAATGAGGATTACCCTCTAATCACACTATTCCCAGTGTTTACCTTGATCGATCTACCTGCTGACCTGCAAGGGTCTGTAACAGAGAAAGTGTGGGATTTGACTGGAAAAGAGGTTGGATTAATCAAGGGAGTAGGGCCAGTCAAGGTACAGATAAAACCAAATGCAGTGTTCCCACAAGTGCCACAATACCATATGACTCAGGATGTCCTCATTGAAGTGACACAGATAATTGCAGACTTTCTCAGACAGGGAGTTTTGAAAGAAGTTCTGAGCAGTCCGTGTAACTCTCCTATTATGGGTTTAAAGAAGCCCTGTGGAAAGGTTCGAATTGTGCAGGATTTGAGAAAGATAAACGAAATTGTGATAAAATGCTGCCCTGTGGTACCTAACCCAGCGGTAATAATGTTCCAGGTTCCTTGTGATGCTGAATGGTTTACTGTAGTAGACCTATCACAAGCATTTTTCTCAATACCTCTTCACGAAGATAGCCAATTTCTGTTCAGTTTCAAATTCCTTGATAAGGTGTACAGTTGGTGCAGAATTCCTCAGGGGTTTTCTGAGTCACCATCCATCTTCAATCAGATATTGAAGAAGGATTTGGAACCTCTTGTGCTGCCTTTCAATTCAACTCTTGTGCAGTACATTGATGATTTGTTGATTGCATCTAAAACCAGAGACAGCTGTAAATATGACACCATTGCATTGTTGAATCATTTGGGAAAGAATGGACACAAGGTGTCACCTAAGAAGTTGCAGTACTGTCAAAAAGAAGTGAAATACTTGGGACATCTGATTGAGAAAGGGTCCCGAAGAATATCAAAGGAAAGAATAACAGCTGTTTTGCAGATGAATCCCCCAACAACAAAGAGAGATGTCAGGATGTTTTTGGGAATGGTGGGCTACTGTCGCCAGTGGATACCCAATTTCTCGATCATTTCAAAACCCTTAATATAATTGACAGGAAAAGAGGTCAAGGATGAGCCATACATGATCACTTTGACAAAATAAGAGCATGAGTCATTTTTAGAGCTGAAGGAGTGCATGTGCAGGGCTCCAGCATTAGGAATGCCTGATTATGAGAAACCTTTTCTGTTGTTCTGTCATGAACGTGATGCTTGTTCTTTGTCTGTTTTAACACAGGTCCATGGAGATGCAAATCGCCCTGTAGCATATTTTTCAGCTACTTTGGACCCTGTTGCAGCAGCCTTACCGGGTTGTTTGCGAGCAGTAGCAGCAGTTGGTCAAAGCCTTTCACAATGTGAGGGCATAGTCATGGGATACCCTTTGACAGTATTGGTTCCACATTCTGTCGAAATTCTGTTGACACGAACTAAGACGCAACACATGACAAATGCACGACTTACCAAATATGAAACGATTATTCTGGGGTCACCAAATGTTACATTAAAGAGATGCACTGTGCTGAACCCGGCAACTTTACTTCCCAATGAGAATACAGAAATAAAAGATGGGGAAGAATTTGAGCATGATTGTCTTGAGGTGACCGAACTCTGTACCAAACCTCGCACAGACATACAGGATACCCAGTTAAAAGAAAACGATTGCATTATGTTCGTTGATGGGTCCTGTTTAAGAGATTCAACAGGAACATTGAGAGCTGGTTACGCAGTATGTACCATATCTGGCATAGTCGAGGCCTCCTGGCTCGGGAAAGTGTTTTCTGCACAGGTGGCAGAATTAATAGCTCTTACAAAAGCCTGCCACTCTGCTGTGAATTTGAAAGTCACAATCTATACTGACAGCAGATATGGATTTGGAATTGTGCATGATTTTGGCCAACTCTGGTCACAGAGGAGTTTCATGACATCCTCTGGTATACCAGTGAAAAATGGAGAACAAATAAGAGATTTGTTACATGCGATTCAGTTGCCTCTTGAAATTGCCGTGGTGAAGTGCAGTCCTCACACCAGATCACAAGACTTTGGGGGTCATTCCGACCCCGGCGGTCAAGGACCGCCGGGGCCGGGGATGCAGGAGCACCGCCAACAGGCTGGCGGTGCCCCGCAGGGCATTCTGACCGCGGCGGTTTGCCCGCGGTCAGACAAGGAAAACCGGCGGTCTCCCGCCGGTTTTCCGCTGCCCTGGGAATCCCCCATGGCGGCGCAGCTTGCTGCGCCGCCATGGGGGATTCCGACCCCCTCACCGCCATCCTGTTCCTGGCGGCTCCGACTGCCAGGAACAGGATGGCGGTGAGGGGTGTCGTGGGGCCCCTGGGGGCCCCTGCAGTGCCCATGCCAATGGCATGGGCACTGCAGGGGCCCCCATAAGAGGGCCCCACTTTGTATTTCAGTGTCTGCTTTGCAGACACTGAAGTACGCGACGGGTGACACTGCACCCGTCGCACATACCCACCCCGCCGGCTCCATTCGGAGCCAGCTTCCTCGTGGGGAGGGGTTTCCCGCTGGGCTGGCGGGCGGCCCTCAGGCGGTCGCCCGCCAGCCCAGCGGGAAAGCCAGAATGGCCTCCGCGGTCTTTCGACCGCGGAGCGGCCATTTGGCGGCTCCCTCCAGGCGGGCGGCTCCCGCCGCCCGCCGGGCTCAGAATGAGCCCCTTTGTGTCAATGGGGAATGGTTATGCAGACCAAGTTGCAAGATTTTGTGCATTAAACTGTATATCATTTAAGGAGCAGTGGGAATTGTTACCACAACCTGAGAACGACACGACCTTAAGCCTAGCATTACGAGTGGTTGATACCTTAGATGAACTAAAGACATTACAAAGCCGTGCTAGCAAAGAAGAAAAACGTTCCTGGCAGAAAATGCAGTGTGTACAAAGAGCAGATGATATGTGGGTTTCAGAGGAAGGAAAATTGGTTCTGCCAAATAGTCTTCTGTCACAATTTGCCCGATTATATCATGGGCAGGCACATTTAGGAAGAGATGCCATGATCAGATCTTTTAAAATTGATTGGTTCAATCCAAAATTCAGACATGCCGCAGAAATTACTTGTCACAGGTGCGTCATCTGTCAACAGATGAACGCTGGAAAAGGAACAGTGGTAACTTTGAGCCACATTGGAAGAGCTGGAGGTCCATTTAACAAAATGCAAATGGATTTCATTGAAATGCCTGTTTGTGGAGGATTGAAGTATGTGTTGGTGATTGAGTGTGTTTTCAGTCATTGGATTGAGGCATATCCCACACGTAGGAATGACAGTCTTACAGTTGCAAAACTACTACTCAGAGAGTTAATACCCAGGTTCGGGTTTCCGGTTTCTATAGAATCAGATAGGGGAAGACACTTCGACAATGAGGTGATTACACTTCTGTGTGCCGCACTCAACATTGAGCAGAAGTTGCATCGTAGCTATCGCCCTGAAGCATCAGGACTAGTTGATCAGATGAATGGTACCTTAAAATCAAGAATAGCAAAAATGTGTGCAGCAACAAACATGAAGTGGCCAGATGCATTACCTCTAGTACTGATGTCTATGAGAAACACGCCAGATAAGAAAACGGGACTGTCCCCCCATGAAATCCTCATGGGCAGAGCAATGAGGTTACCGGCGGTACCTGCAAATGCACTAGTGAATATTACAGATGATATGGTGTTGGATTACTGCAAAAGTTTGGCTGACGTGATTCGCTCTTTCTCTCACCAGGTGGAAGCTAACACGTTGCCACCAATCGGCGAACCAGGACACTCTCTGCAAGCTGGAGATTGGGTGGTTGTCAAGAAGCACGTGAGAAAATCGTGTCTCGAGCCGCGCTGGAAGGGGCCATATCAAGTAATATTGACGACCACTACTGCTGTGAAGTGTGCCGGGGTTCCCAACTGGATACATGCCAGTCACACAAAGACGGTAACGTGTCCTGTTGAAGAGGAACTTGAAGATTCCGGTACAGCAGCTTCAGGAGGAGAAGTTTCAGAGTCAGAGATTAGTCAAGAAAGATCTGAGACTACAGGAGAGCCCACTGAGAACAGCCTTGTCCCTCAAGCTGACAGTGAGTTCGAGAGAGGTGACAGAGTGCCTATCTCAGTCGAGGCAGCAGGAGAACTAAGGCAAGGAGAGGTTCTCCCAGAAGTAGGCGAATACAATTCAGAGCCCAAATACAGTATAAAACCGGAAGACGACAGAGAAGGAGAAGTTGTAAATTCAAATCGAAACAAGTCAGAGTCTTCTGAACCAGTTGCAAGTTTGTCAAGAGAAAACACCATATCACAAGAGGAGGGTGCTGTCCAATGTCCTGAAGGAAAACACCGAAACAAGACACACAGAGGTGATAATTGGCCTGACAAGTGACATCTTAGAATAAGAGAAATAGCAAACGAGACAATAATAGAAGAAAGCGATACTTCACAGGCAGATGATCTGAGTGAAGGAGAACAACAAGGTGAACGAAAATTAAAAAGAAAGAGAATAGCAAACAGAAGATATACAGGTCCTGAACGGGCATATGCTACAACCTCTGAATGGCAACAAGAATTCTTAGCATTCTGCTTTGATCGAGAAGTGCCAGGCCAATACTACGGTACCTGAAAGCTATTCTACAAGAAAACTCAGATAAAATTTGAAATCGTGAAAGCTGAAAAGAGAAAAAGTCTTTAGAAACTACCGGAAAGTGACACTAGACCTGGATTTGACTTCAAGAAACCTGATTACGACAAGCTGCTAACCTGAATTGACGAAAAGGGTCCTGGAGTGAGTGAAGACGCTGTAAAATACGCAGAAAGAGTTTGCCTTCTTGAGTTGATTGTTGATCTGCTATTCTGATTCTCCACAAACATGGCTTATAGTAGCAAAGGAAGTAAGGTGTGTGGTTGGTTAGGACTTATGATAGGTGTTGTATGCGCAATAATGATTGTGGGAGTGATTGTAGGAATGCCATGGAGAGAGAGTGAAACTATTAATGCAACTTCAAAACCTGAGACTACTACTGCTAATAAACTATCACCGTGGGAGAAATTTGAGCAAGATGCAAGACATCTGCATGAGGGAACTAATGCAAAAGGGGAACTTTCTACTTATGTCTTCTATCGCTTACTAAATGAGTATGTGGAAACTATGGACGTGAAAGGTTGTTATGTGTGTACTAAAATTCCTTAATCTGTGCAGGAGGGAGTTACTTATCATAGCCTCCCTCTTACGTATGGAATTAGCTGCAGCTTGCTATTAACAAGATTCTATAATCAAGAGCATGTGCAATACTTCTATTCAAATTTGGATGTTGTGTTTTCTTTTGTGCCTGTGATTGAATTCTTAAATAAGTTAGCTAAAGAGCATGATATTAAAATAGTTAGAGGATTCTTTGAGCCAACACTTACATTTGGAACTGCTTATGCACATCGCAATAATTTGACTTGCTTACTGTCTCCTGTAGAGAAAAGATTTTTAGATCACACAGATGATAGACGCAAAGCACTGAAAGAAAGGTTAGAAAAAGGCTTAGAAAAACGTACTTATGCAAATGATTATGCTTACACTGCAATTAAAACACAAGGGAAATTAGCTATAGATGCATTACACGTAGGTAGACTGTGTATATATAGGCCGACATCTGATCAAGACAACTTGTTTATAGGTACGAGTGAATGTAGGCATGTGTTTCTGTTTCAGAGTAAATGGACCTTTATGTTAAATGGACAAGACCCAGCGATTCCCGGAATCTATTACATCTGTGGGTTAAATGCATATTACCGTCTCCCTAAGGGATGGTATGGGACATGTTATTTGGGAATAGTATTCCCAAAGATATACCAGATTGATGACTTAAAACAAATACCTAAAACGTCTGAATTACAACATACTAGACAAAAGCGAGAATCAGTGACGGCTGTCATTGGTGACATATTTGGAGCTATAATCCCATCAGTAGGGGTTATCTTAAATTCTATGAAAATTCAAAAGTTGTCTACTATCGTGGATAACATGCTGATAAATTTTACAGGAGCTATACTTCTGATGGATACTGAACTTGCTGCAGAAAGAGCTATGACTCTTCAAAATCGGCTTGCTTTAGACATTCTTTTAGCAAAGAGTAGAGGTGTGTGCAAAATGCTTAATGAACGTCATTGTTGTTCATTTATTCCAGATAACAGTAAGAAAATTAGAAGCATGCTTACTAACCTTACTAGAGATAGTACAGATTTGAAGGATCTAAAAGAACCTGGTGTTTGGGAGAAATTTGGGAAAGGAATTGCCCGAGTAGGAAGCTGGTTTACCAACATTTGGAATGGGGTACTTGCAAAAATTATGATGGGTCTATTAATTGTTTTGATTTGTCTATTAGGATTATGGGGGGCATGCAAAATTAATGACAAAGTAAAAAGAAATTGGTCTAAAAGAGTCCGACAAAATGAAGAAAGTGAAAGAGAGAAAATGTTCAATGAAATATGGGAAAGCTCACATAAAGGGCAAGATGTTGAAATGTGTATCATGCGCAAGGTGAAAAATTAAAATCAAAAGATTGTGTGATGACGAGCGTCATCAGAGGAGGGACTGAGAGAGCGTAGTTTAAATATTACATATTATAGACATGAAATGCTTATGTTTAACAATGCTGCATTAATCATATTATTAACCCCTTCGCTGCCAGGCCTTTTCCCCCTCCTGTGCCGAGCCTTTTTTTGGCTATTTGGAGCAGTTCGCGCTTAGGCCCTCATAACTTTTTGTTCACGTAAGCTACCCACGCCAAATTTGCGTCCTTTTTTTCCAACATCCTAGGGATTCTAGAGGTACTCAGACTTTGTGGGTTCCCCAGAAGGAGGCCAAGAAATTAGCCAAAAAACAGTGAAAATTTCGTTTTTTTTTAAAAAATTGGAAAAATGGGCTGCAGAAGAAGGCTTGTGGTTTTTTCCCTGAAAAGGGCATCAACAAAGGGTTTGCGGTGATAAAATCACCAGCTTCCCAGCTTTCAGGAACAGGCAGACTTGAATCAGAAAACCCAATTTTTCAACACAATTTTGGCATTTTACTGGGACATACCCCATTTTTACGATTTTTTGTGCTTTCAGCCTCCTTCCAGTCAGTGACAGAAATGGGCATGAAACCAATGCTGGATCCCAGAAACCGCAACATTTCTGAAAAGTAGACAAAATTCTGAATTGAGCAAGGGGTAATTTGTGTAGATCCTACAAGGGTTTCCTACAGAAAATAACAACTGAAAAAGAAAAATATTGAAATTGAGGTGAAAAAAACATCAATTTTTCTCTAAGTTTTACTCTGTAACTTTTTCCTGCAATGTCAGATTTTCGAAAGCAATATACCGTTACGTCTGCTGGACTCTTCTGGTTGCGGGGATATATAGGGCTTGTAGGTTCATCAAGAACTCTAGGTACCCAGAGCCAATAAATAACCTGCACCCTGCAGTGGGTTTTCATTCTATGCCTGGTATACAGCAATTCATTTGCTGAAATATAAAGAGTAAAAAATAGCTATCAAGAAAACCTTTGAATTTCCAAAATGGGCACAAGATAAGGTGTTGAGAAGCAGTGGTTATATGCACATCTCTGAATTCCGGGGTGCCCATACTAGCATGTGAATTACAGGGCATTTCTCAAATAGACGTCTTTTTTACACACTGTCTTACATTTGGAAGGGAAAAATGTAGAGAAAGACAAGGGGCAATAACACTTGTTTTGCTATTCTATGTTCCCCCAAGTCTCCCGATAAAAATGATACCTCACTTGTGTGGGTAGGCCTAGCGCCCGCAACAGGATATGCCCCAAAACACAACGTGGACACATCACAGAAAACAGACCTGTTTTTAGCAAAGTGACTACCTGTAGATTTTGGCCTCTAGCTCAGCCGCCACCTAGGGAAACCTTCCAAACCTGTGCATTTCTGAAAACTAGAGACTTAGGGGAATCCAAGATGGAGTGACTTGTGTGGCTCGGACCAGGTTCTGTTACCCAGAATCCTTTGCAAACCTCAAAATTTGACAAAAAAAACACATGTTCCTCACAATTCTGTGGCAGAAAGTTCTGGAATCTGAGGGGAGCCACAAATTTCCTTCCACCCAGCGTTCCCCCACGTCTCCCGATAAAAATGATACCTCACTTGTGTGGGTAGGCCTAGCGCCCGCGACAGGAAACGCCCCAAAGCGCAACGTGGACACAGCCAACTTTTTGAAGGAAAACAGAGGTGTTTTTTGCAAAGTGCCTACCTGTAGATTTTGGCCTGTAGCTCAGCCGCCACCTAGGGAAACCTACCAAACCTGTGCATTTCTGAAAACTAGAGACCTAGGGGAATCCAAGATGGGGTGACTTGTGTGGCTCGGACTAGGTTCTGTTACCCAGAATCCTTTGCAAACCTCAAAATTTGGCTAAAAAAACACATGTTCCTCACATTTCTGTGGCAGAAAGTTCTGGAATCTGAGAGGAGCCACAAATTTCCTTCCACCCAGTGTTCACCCACGCCTACCGATAAAAATGATACCTCACTTGTGTGGGTAGGCCTAGCGCCCGCGACAGGAAACGCCCCAAAGCGCAACGTGGACACAGCCAAATTTTTGAAGGAAAACAGAGGTGTTTTTTGCAAAGTGCCTACCTGTAGATTTTGGCCTGTAGCTCAGCCGCCACCTAGGGAAACCTACCAAACCTGTGCATTTCTGAAAACTAGAGACCTAGGGGAATCCAAGATGGGGTGACTTGTGTGGCTCGGACCAGGTTCTGTTACCCAGAATCCTTTGCAAACCTCAAAATTTGGCTAAAAAAACACATGTTCCTCACATTTCTGTGGCAGAAAGTTCTGGAATCTGAGAGGAGCCACAAAATTCCTTCCACCCAGCGTTCCCCCATGTCTCCCGATAAAAATGATACCCCACTTGTGTGGGTAGGTCTAGCGCCCGCGACAGGAAACGCCCCAAAGCGCAACGTGGACACAGCCAAATTTTTGAAGGAAAACAGAGGTGTTTTTTGCAAAGTGCCTACCTGTAGATTTTGGCCTGTAGCTCAGCCGCCACCTAGGGAAACCTACCAAACCTGTGCATTTCTGAAAACTAGAGACCTAGGGGAATCCAAGATGGGGTGACTTGTGTGGCTCGGACCAGGTTCTGTTACCCAGAATCCTTTGCAAACCTCAAAATTTGGCTAAATAAACACATGTTCCTCACATTTCTGTGGCAGAAAGTTCTGGAATCAGGGAGGAGCCACAAAATTCCTTCCACCCAGCGTTCCCCCATGTCTCCCGATAAAAATGATACCTCACTTGTGTGGGTAGGCCTAGCGCCCGCGACAGGAAACGCCCCAAAGCGCAACCTGGACACAGCCACATTTTTGAAGGAAAACAGAGGTGTTTTTTGCAAAGTGCCTACCTGTAGATTTTGGCCTGTAGCTCAGCCGCCACCTAGGGAAACCTACCAAACCTGTGCATTTCTGAAAACTAGAGACCTAGGGGAATCCAAGATGGGGTGACTTGTGTGGCTCGGACCAGGTTCTGTTACCCAGAATCCTTTGCAAACCTCAAAATTTGGCTAAAAAAAAAAAATGTTCCTCACATTTCTGTGGCAGAAAGTTCTGGAATCTGAGAGGAGCCACAAATTTCCTCCCACCCAGCATTCCCCCACGTCTCCCGATAAAAATGATACCTCACTTGTGTGGGTAGGCCTAGCGCCCACGACAGGAAACGCCCCAAAGCGCAACGTGGACACAGCCAAATTTTTTAAGGAAAACAGAGGTGTTTTTTGCAAAGTGCCTACCTGTAGATTTTGGCCTGTAGCTCAGCCGCCACCTAGGGAAACCTACCAAACCTGTGCATTTCTGAAAACTAGAGCCCAAGGGGAATCCAAGATGGGGTGACTTGTGTGGCTCGGACCAGGTTCTGTTACCCAGAATCCTTTGCAAACCTCAAAATTTGGCTAAAAAAACACATGTTCCTCACATTTCTGTGGCAGAAAGTTCTGGAATCTGAGAGGAGCCACAAATTTCCTTCCACCCAGCGTTCCCCCACGTCTCCCGATAAAAATTATACCTCACTTGTGTGGGTAGGCCTAGCGCCCGCGACAGGAAACGCCCCAAAGCGCAACGTGGACACAGCCAAATTTTTGAAGGAAAACAGAGGTGTTTGTTGCAAAGTGCCTACCTGTAGATTTTGGCCTGTAGCTCAGCCGCCACCTAGGGAAACCTACCAAACCTGTGCATTTCTGAAAACTAGAGACCTAGGAGAATCGAAGATGGGGTGACTTGTGTGGCTCAGACCAGGTTCTGTTACCCAGAATCCTTTGCAAATCTCAAAATTTGGCTAAAAAAACACATGTTCCTCACATTTCTGTGGCAGAAAGTTCTGGAATCTGAGAGGAGCCACAAATTTCCTTCCACCCAGCGTTCCCCCACGTCTCCCGATAAAAATTATACCTCACTTGTGTGGGTAGGCCTAGCGCCCGCGACAGGAAACGTCCCAAAGCGCAACCTGGACACAGCCAAATTTTTGAAGGAAAAAAGAGGTGTTTTTTGCAAAGTGCCTCCTTGTAGATTTTGGCCTGTAGCTCAGCCGCCACCTAGGGAAACCTACCAAACCTGTGCATTTCTGAAAACTAGAGACCTAGGGGAATCCAAGATGGGGTGACTTGTGTGGCTCGGACCAGGTTCTGTTACCCAGAATCCTTTGCAAACCTTAAAATTTGGCTAAAAAAAACACATGTTCCTCACATTTCTGTGGCAGAAAGTTCTGGAATCTGAGAGGAGCCACAAATTTCCTTCCACCCATCGTTCCCCCACGTCTCCCGATAAAAATGATACCTCACTTGTGTGGGTAGGCCTAGCGCCCGTGACAGGAAACGCCCCAAAGCGCAACATGGACACATCCACATTTTTGAAGGAAAACAGAGGTGTTTTTTGCAAAGTGCCTACCTGTAGATTTTGGCCTGTAGCTCAGCCGCCACCTAGGGAAACCTACCAAACCTGTGCATTTCTGAAAACTAGAGACCTAGGGGAATCCAAGATGGTGTGACTTGTGTGGCTCGGACCAGGTTCTGTTACCCAGAATCTTTTGCAAACCTCAAAATTTGACTAAAAAAACACATGTTCCTTACATTTCTGTGGCAGAATGTTCTGGAATCTGAGAGGAGCCACAAATTTCCTTCCACCCAGGGTTCCCCCACGTCTCCCGATAAAAATGATACCTCACTTGTGTGGGTAGGCTTTGCGCCCGCAACAGGATATGCCCCAAAACACAACGTGGACACATCACAGAAAACAGACCTGTTTTTAGCAAAGTGCCTACCTGTAGATTTTGGCCTGTAGCTCAGCCGCCACCTAGGGAAACCTACCAAACCTGTGCATTTCTGAAAACTAGAGACCTAGGGGAATCCAAGATGGGGTGACTTGTGTGGCTCGGACCAGGTTCTGTTACCCAGAATCCTTTGCAAACCTCAAAATTTGGCTAAAAAAACACATGTTCCTCACATTTCTGTGGCAGAAAGTTCTGGAATCTGAGAGGAGCCGCAAATTTCCTTCCACCCAGCGTTCCCCCACGTCTCCCGATAAAAATGATACCTCACTTGTGTGGGTAGGCCTAGCGCCCGCGACAGGAAACGCCCCAAAGCGCAACGTGGACACAGCCAAATTTTTGAAGGAAAACAGAGGTGTTTTTTGCAAAGTGCCTACCTGTAGATTTTGGCCTGTAGCTCAGCCGCCACCTAGGGAAACCTACCAAACCTGTGCATTTCTGAAAACTAGAGACCTAGGGGAATCCAAGATGGGGTGACTTGTGTGGCTTGGACCAGGTTCTGTTACCCAGAATCCTTTGCAAACCTTAAAATTTGGTTAAAAAAACACATGTTCCTCACATTTCTGTGGCAGAAAGTTCTGGAATCTGAGAGGAGCCACAAATTTCCTTCCACCCATCGTTCCCCCACGTCTCCCGATAAAAATGATACCTCACTTGTGTGGGTAGGCCAAGCGCCCGCAACAGGAAACGCCCCAAAGCGCAACGTGGACACATCCACATTTTTGAAGGAAAACAGAGGTGTTTCTTGCAAAGTGCCTACCTGTAGATTTTGGCCTGTAGCTCAGCCGCCACCTAGGGAAACCTACCAAACCTGTGCATTTCTGAAAACTAGAGACCTAGGGGAATCCAAGATGGGGTGACTTGTGTGGCTCGGACCAGGTTCTGTTACCCAGAATCCTTTGCAAACCTCAAAATTTGACTAAAAAAACACATGTTCCTCACATTTCTGTGGCAGAAAGTTCTGGAATCTGAGAGGAGCCACAAATTTCCTTCCACCCAGGGTTCCCCCACGTCTCCCGATAAAAATTATACCTCACTTGTGTGGGTAGGCCTAGCGCCCGCGACAGGATATGCCCCAAAACACAACGTGGACACATCACAGAAAACAGACCTGTTTTTAGCAAAGGGCCTACCTGTAGATTTTGGCCTCTAGCTCAGCCGCCACCTAGGGAAACCTACAAAACCTGTGCATTTCTGAAAACTAGAGACCTAGGGGAATCCAAGATGGGGTGACTTGTGTGGCTCGGACCAGGTTCTGTTACCCAGAATCCTTTGCAAACCTCAAAATTTGACTAAAAAAACACATGTTCCTCACATTTCTGTGGCAGAAAGTTCTGGAATCTGAGAGGAGCCACAAATTTCCTTCCACCCAGCATTCCCCCATGTCTCCCGAAAAAAATGATACCTCACTTGTGTGGGTAGGCCTAGCGCTCGCGACAGGAAATGGCCCAAAACACAACGTGGACACATCACATTTTTTCATAGAAAACAGTGCCTATCTGTCGATTTTGGCCTCTAGCTCAGCCGGCACCTGGGGAAACCTAGCAAACCAGCGCATTTTTGAAAACTAGAGACCTAGGGGAATCCAAGATGGGGTGATTTGCGGGGCTCTGACCAGGTTCTGTTACCCAGAATCCTTTGCAAACATCAAAATGTGGCCAAAAAACACTTTTTCCTCTCATTTCGGTGACAGAAAGTTCTGGAATCTGAGAGGAGCCACAAATTTCCTTCCACCCAGCGTTCCCCTAAGTCTCTCCATAAAAATGGTACCTCACTTGTGTGGGTAGGCCTAGCGCCCACATAAGGAAATGGCCCAAAACACAACGTGGATACAACATGTTTTTTCACAGAAAACAGAGGTTTTTTTTGCAAAGTGCCTACCTGTGGATTTTGGCCTCTAGCTCAGCCGGCGCCAGGGGGGGCAGAAATGGCCTAAAATAAATTTGCATCCCCAACCCCCACCACCCCACCAGGAGCGACCCTCACCTACGGGGTCGCTCCCCCTGCGTGACATTGGCGCCAAAAAACAATTCCCCGGTGCCTAGTGGTTTCTGCCCCCTTGGGGGCAGATTGACCTCAAATCGACCAATCTGCCCCCATGGGGGGCAGAAATGATCTAAATACAGTTTGCCCCCCAGGGGAGCGACCCTTGCCTGATGGGTCGCTCCCCATCTCTAAAAAAAAAAAAAAAAGAACACAAAAAAAATATTTGCCCTGGCGCCTAGAGGTTTCTGCCCCCCCTGGGGGTAGATCGGCCTAATACCAATAGGCCGATCTGCCCCCAGGGTGGGCAGAGATGGCCTAAAATAATTTTGCCCCCCCACCTCCCTCCCCCCCCCAGGGAGCGACCCTTGCCTACAAGGTCGCTCCCCTTGCGTGACGGCGCAAAAAAAAGAACCCTGGTGCCTAGTGGTTTCTGCCCCCCTTGGGGGCAGATTGGCCTCATCAAAATAGGCCAATCTGCCCCCAAGGGGGGCAGAAATGGCCTAAATATATATTGCCCCCTAGGGGAGCGACCCTTGCCTAAGGGGTCGCTCCCCACCTAAAAAAAAAGAAAACATCACAAAAAAAAAAGAACAAAAAAAAAATCTCCCTGGTGCCTAGAGGTTTCTGCCCCCCCTGGGGGTAGATCGGCCTAATACCAATAGGCCGATCTGCCCCCAGGGGGGGCAGAGATGGCCTAAAATAATTTTGCCCCCCCTACCTCCACCCCCCCCAGGGAGCGACCCTTGCCTACAAGGTCGCTCCCCTTGCGTGACGGCGCAAAAAAAAGATCCCTGGTGCCTAGTGGTTTCTGCCCCCCTTGGGGGCAGATTGACCTAAAATCGGCCGATCTGCCCCCAAAGCGGGCAGAAATGGCCTAAATACATTTTGCCCCTCCAGGGGAGCGACCCTTGTCCAAGGGGTCGCTCCCCATCTGTAAAATAAAAAAATCCCTGGTGCCTAGTGGTTTCTGCCCCCCTTGGGGGCAGATCAGCCGAATCAAAATAGGCCAATCTGCCCCCAAGGGGGGCAGAAATGGCCTAAATATAATTTGCCCCCTAGGGGAACGACCCTTGCCTAAGGGGTCGCTCCCCACCTAAAAAAAAAAGAAAACATAACAAAAAGAAAAAAAAAAAGAAATGATCCCTGGTGCCTAGAGGTTTCTGCCCCCCCTGGGGGCAGATCGGCCTAATGCCCCCCCTGGGAGCGACCCTTGCCCAAGGGGTCGCTCCCGTTGCATGAAATTCGCGAGATAAAAAAACTCCCTGGTGTCTAATGGTTTCTGCCCCCCTTGGGGGCAGATTGGCCTCATCAAAATAGGCCAATCTGCCCCCAAGGGGGGCAGAAATGGCCTAAATATATATTGCCCCCTAGGGGAGCGACCCTTGCCTAAGGGGTCGCTCCCCACCTAAAAAAAAAGAAAACATCAAAAAAAAAAAGAAAAAAAAAAAAAGCTCCCTGGTGCCTAGAGGTTTCTGCCCCCCCTGGGGGCAGAAAAGGCCTTCCTAAAAAAATGCCCCCCCTGGGAGCGACCCTTGCCCAAGGGGTCACTCCCATTTGACAGTTTCATAAAAAAAAAAAAATAATCCCTGGTGTCTAGTGGGGTTTCAAAAGCCGGATTGCAAGCAATCCGGCTTTTGAAACCCTGTGAGAGACTTCAAAGGGAAGGAAATACATTTCCTTCCCTTTGAAGCCTCTCGGGCCTCCCCCATGGGATTGAAAGAGAAATGCAAAAGCATTTCTCTTTCAATCCCAGCGCGATGGGGGAGACCCTGTCACTAATCAGCGCGCGCTCGCGCGCTGACGTCACAGGGGGGGTTGGGGGGGGTCGGGGGTGGGAGGGGAAGGGCTTCCCCTTCCATCCCTGACTTTGGGGGGGTGGGGGGAAGCACACAGAGGGAGCGAGAGCGCTCCCTCTGGGCTGTGTGCCGAGGACGTAGTGGTTACGTCCTCGGCACAGCAGCACTGTGCCGAAGGACGTAACCACTACATCCTCGGCACAGAAGGGGTTAATTGAAACGTATTCATAAACGTGGAGAATTGTTCACATGTGCACACTAATGTCAACTATAAGAAATAATCATTTATATTATGCCTAACTGAGCACATTAACACCTACAAAACTGCATTCATTAGAACGCGTATATCTTAAGTTAGCGTGAGTCGAGAACTAGCTGTGTAACTCTCATATTAAAGCGTATTTTTCTGTTTCTCCAGTGTGCTGACTTGCAAAAGACCATGACCCAGCGATTGTTCTTTTCCTTACTTGTTTGCAACAATGCTAGATTTTCTCATCCGCATACTAGCAGCTTTTAGTATAAAGTTATGTGCTTCGAAACAATTATGGACACTTCCAAGGACGATAAAGCGTGGAGAAGAAAACTTTTGACCTGATGTGTGCCAAGGAGATGAAGTAACCCCGGATGTGCCACCTACGAAAAACGTCAATTATGAAGACCAATTAGAAACTTGGGATATATTGTGAAATGACAAATGCATTACTTAATGTATAATTTGATAGGTTACCAATGGTGGGGTGTAGTAACTGTCCAATAGAATTTTGGGGGAATGTATTTTGGAAAAGGGATAAAAACCCATGACGCAAGAGACAAAGTGCATTAGGTAGGGAATGATATCAATTGCATCCAGAAACTCTGTCACTCTATTCGGTGACTTGAGACTTAGACAAAACCATCCTTGCCCATAGACTGCCCATTACACTTTCCTCCTTATGGGGAAAGTGTCCCTTGCCTTTAACTTAGATAGACTAACGGTGATCTAACTGATGTCCTGAAGACGAAGACTGATCCTGTATGCTGACCTATTCTGAGGAGGGTAATTATAGATGTTGCTAATGAAATTCATTTATTTGCCTTTTCTTTCTAGGTACCAACTGCTGTGTGTTTTTGATTAGAGACCTTAATTAGATATTTTCCAAATTGATGTTCTAAATTGTTTTGCATGAAGCCCAACATGCTAATGCTAATTAGAGGTTAGATGAGATATTCATCCCGACTGACAAACTGACGTGACTGACGTAGTGCTATGCTGAACTAGGTTCTTTAGAAGGTTCTATGTATCACGATCTGCTTATATTCACCTGATTGTCTTATGCTTCTGATCTTTGCATTATTGGAAGCTTATTATGGTTGTCATCTTGTGATTATATTCATTTGCTTCTTGGTTTCGAGATTAATAAATTTGCTATTAGATTGTAATCAATAGGGAATAAAATTCACAAAAACTTTCATTAAAGTGTGGTTATTTGTGACTGAAAGGTCATGATTGCACCGAATGTTTATTAATGACTAAAGTGAGGTATATTTTGGTGTTAACTGTTGACAATGTTATTGACATACTGATTGATAAATTGATCAGTTATCTCGTCTTACGGTGTCTCGCCACTGGGTCCAAAGATTCATCGGCCTAAAACGAGTCCTGATGTGTATAAATTAACATAGACGGACGCGTTATCAGTTCCAAGCCACGAATTAGGAAAAATTCCATGCAGAGAATGCCAGCAGCTAGAATTACTGTTCTTGCCAGTATCACCACATGGCAGTCCACCTTTTTGGATTCAAACCCCTCCAAAAGGGAAATAAATTTAGACACAAATTTACACTGTGGACTCCCACACAGTGTTCCCTATTCTGAGCAGTTTCTTGCAGACATTTACCACCTGCATCTAGTTGGAGGTAAATTGTTTAGCAGGTCCTACTAAGATAATAGGACTGCGTAGTTAGGAGGGTAGAGCTTCAGAATGTGGGAGACTTAGGGCTTGATTTAAATCTTGGCAGTCGCGCCACCAAGATGTGTCAATGGTCGACCCAAAAAGACAATCAATTAAACTGTGCACCACCCACAGTATTTAGATGTTACAGCTCTGCAAGACGATTGAATGGCACCGGATTTCTGATGGAGGGAAATGGCGGCAGGGGCAATGGAACAGAGGTAAGTGACACACATACACACACTGTCCCTTAGCCATTTTTGTACCTCATGCACAACACACAACACACTACACAACACACACCATACACACAGTAACCCATTGCCATTCCAACACAACACAACCTATCCATGCCGAAAACAAGCAATGACATACATCCATGCCGCAACGTACACACACCATTTACTCATTTACTCTGCACCCACACACCACACAACCACAACAACCAACACAATTACACACTCCACCACACAAACACATTCATACACAAGCACAACTACACACAGCACAATACCAACCACCACAGAAACACACTCACCTGAATGTGTCACATGCCAACACAACATACACAACAGCATTGATCTCACATGCAAGTGGCATGCATACAGACACAACAACACCACCCACTTCAGCTCTCACCATTTAAAACAGACATCCATACATACATAAACGTACAGACACACATACACAACAGGTAGCACAAACCTATTCCTAACAGTCCCCTTGCAGTGCATACAGATGGACACCGTTGTCCAGTGTGAGTGTACCGTCATTGTGGTGCCAGCAATCATTTTGCAATGAATGATGACACCACAATGACAGTTGTGTTTGTGTGCTATATGTCCGTTGTGCCAGTGTGTCTCCAGCCATGTGTGACACCATAATGTACTGTGACATGTAAATGTCTGCAGAGTCCCCGACCTCCCGTGCAGTGCCCACCCAATGTACTTTGGCAATGTGGCATGTCTACCTTCGAGTCTGGTGACCGAGGAGAGGCTGTGTATTTTCTGTGGGTCAGTGGCAGCAGCGATGGCAGGTGTTGTCCAGTTATGTCCATTCAAAGACGGGGGTGGAATGTGTAAAAAGATGAGTTTGTACTCCACCAATCCTCAAACTCAGAAGTGGAGGTTGGCCCTGAGTCCATTAACACTATCTGAACCAGTTGGCCCAATACCTGGCTAGCACACAGTGCCTCACATGAACCCCTGAACCTACCGGTGTAAAAGGTGATTATGGCAACCTAAACATGACACTCAATCTCCTCAGGGAAGTTAAGGAAACAGATCTTACCCTTTCATTGTACTACTCATGCATGCCCAGGTGAAGACACAAACGATATTTGAAGTGAGTTTTCAATCTATTTATTGAAACAAATGTGATCTTCCATAAAGCGGATGAGGTACAATAATTAGGTAGATGAAACAATGCAAAGTAACCAACATTATAAACATGGTGAAGACAATGAATATCCTACCATGGCAAATGTGTTCTAGAAGTTCTAGATGGTCTTGAGGCTCCTAACTAAACCTAATGCTACACTGAGCACAGAAGGTGTACCCTTCTGCCTGGCCTGAAAAAAGAATTACCCCAGCCCCATACCTGAAGACAGTGTCAAGAGTCAGCCTGCGGTGTAGATGGCAATCCTCTCAGGAGGTGGTAGATTAGCGCCAGCAGAACTGCATGTCAAACACAGCATTTATCCTAGGGCGGTTGTGGCTGGAAAGTCCTCTGCCCCTTCTGGGTCAGTGCACCGTTTACATAATAAAGCCATACTGTGTTGGAAGCACAGCTCTGATTCAATACTGTATAAGGATATTAGAAGCTGTTTTGTAAATGGGCAACACAAGAACTAGGATGTCATGTACAGTGTTCTTAGCCTTGAACAGAAAATACTTATTACATGGCGTGCAAAAGCTAACTAAACAAGCAACTTGTACCACATATTCCTAGAAGAATATCATACTAGAAATCAGTGTAAAATGAAATTGCTAAAAGCAGTGCAGCTAAAACCCATAAAATCTGAAATATAAAATGAAGCTAAAGACAGGGGAACCAACTTGGGTCCAAAATGTCCTTACAACAAAATATGTGTGGATGATCCTGCATGGAGCAAGAGTGAAGGGAGCAGGAGAAGGCAGACAGGGGAGTGAATGGGAAGAATAGTTCTGGTGGTGGGAGCACAGCATGCTCCCCGCTTGCCAGAGAAAATATTACCAGTTCCAGGACAAAGAAGCTTCTTTTGCAGCCAAAGCCTTCTATGATCTTACCAGCTGGAATTAATGGCAGATCCACATGTGGTGTTTCCACGCCTGGGAAAAATGGGAGCAGGAACTCTTGAGGCATATATTTTGCTGACCAGCTACTGTTGACTGTTTTTAACACAGTTGCTGGAATTCCATTTCATGCTATTTAACACAGCAATCCTATTAGTGCCTCCATTTGTGCTGAATGTTGGTCAAGTCAATGTCCTTCTGCCTGGCATCTAATTATTTAAAACATTTTAGCAGTGAACACACATACACGTTGAGTAATTGTAACAATATTTATACTAAATGGATTATGCTGTTATATACCATCCAGGCAGTTTAATAATGGTGATCATCAAAGACTGCCAGGACTTTGTGACTTCTTTATTTCTACAATACTGTTCACTTATAATTTTCATGTATATTCACCATATACATATTACTCACAATGTACTTGTTATCACCCACATATAGTAATTCTCTGAATCTATCCAACCCAGTTATTCCTTATTTAGTACACTTTCACGAGCATGGCTCCGAGCTCACCTTCTTGACAATTTGTGACTAGCTCCACCTACTCCTCAGTGTCACTGTCTCTGCGCATTAAGTCTTTTTGTGGCTGTTCCATCGTGACAGGTCGCAACCTATTACCTATTCCGACTTAGGAAACAATTTTCTCTTTCCTTGACTAGGAGCCGTAGTTCATAACGCATTTCATTACCATATGACACGCTCAATAGACTTCAAAGGTTTGAGGTACTCGTTGCCGGTTCCTATGTTTTTTCTTATCCGCTTTTTGTTAAAAATTTTGCATTACTTAATTACTGTCTTGACCATCTACATACATATTCTACTTCTAAATAGGCCATATACTAAGGGGGTCATTCCGACCCCGGCGGTCAAGGACCGCCGGGGCCGGGAATGCGGGAGCACCGCCAACAGGCTGGCGGTGCCCCGCAGGGCATTCTGACCGTGGCGGTTTGGCCGCGGTCAGACCAGGAAAACCGGCTGTCTCCCGACGGTTTTCCGCTGCCCTGGGAATACCCCATGGCGGCGCAGCTTGCTGCGCCGCCGTGGGGGATTCCGACCCCCTCACCGCCATCCTGTTCCTGGCGGCTCCGACCGCCAGGAACAGGATGGCGGTGAGGGGTGTCGTGGGGCCCCTGGTGGCCCCTGCAGTGCCCATGCCAATGGCATGGGCACTGCAGGGGCCCCCGTAAGAGGGCCCCACTTTGTATTTCAGTGTCTGCTTTGCAGACACTGAAATACGCGACGGGTGCCACTGCACCCGTCGCACATACCCACTCCGCCGGCTCCATTCGGAGCCGGCTTCCTCGTGGGGAGGGGTTTCCCGCTGGGCTGGCGGGCGGCCTTCAGGCGGTCGCCCGCCAGCCCAGCGGGAAAGCCAGAATGGCCTCCGCGGTCTTTCGACCACGGAGCGGCCATGTGGCGGCTCCCTCCAGGCGGGCGGCTCCCGCCGCCCGCGGGGGTCAGAATGACCCCCTAAGTCTTCTAGTATCTACTGTATATCGGTTAATGTGTTTCATTCTATTATAGCATGGCCACCCAACCTCTTTTTCTATCCAACTAGCTATCTTCTCTCACAGTAGTCCTATTTCCATGTCCTTACCGGTGTGGACGGGATGTCAATTACAACAAGTCCTTTCTCTATTTCCCCTGTGGGTGCTTTATATGCCCCGCGTAGCCCTTGCACTACAAACATTGCTTCCGACATCTACATACCGAAGGGCTCACTCATCGGAGCGCCACAGGTAAGAAACTGCATAACACTTTACTTTATAGCCTTAGTCAATTTTAGACCTAATCACTCACCGGTTTTCAGTAATCAGTGTTCTACTATACCGGTCTGTACATACCCAAGGTTATGCTAAGATTAGCGCTGCATGTTATGAGATTATCAAGTAGTTTTAATTGGTGTTCCGGCTTGTGCCCTTATTTCCCACTGATTTTCAGTTCTTTCAGATTAATGCATTTTATTTAGCCGATTTATTTCTTATAATATTACAAACTTAATCATTGAAGGGTGCTTAGTTACAGTAGATTTGAACTAATTGTATTAGTTTGACCGACATTTAACCATGCCTTTTTATCTTGACCTGGGGTCCCTCTACGTAGGATTACGTTTATCCTAAGTTTCGGAGTACCGCATTTACCGGACTACTTAATAGCTTTACTTGATGTGCCGGCTTACGCCCAAACTTCCCACTGAATTTATCCTGTATTTTAGAGTACCTAGCTCACTTCATGTCAGACTTCACTTATTATCATGGCAACTCTGTAGCCCAGACCTGTGTTTTCTCATTTCCATGACAGCATCTCTCCAGTACTAACTGGTCTCCCCCCCCCCTTTTGTTTTTGATTTTAGGACTTACCAGGGTCCTTTGATTTCTTTCTCCTCTTCTTCGATGACTCTCCATATCTTGAACGGGTTTACATATCTACTATTACGTTTGTTTCCCTGACTACGTATACATCACATTTCCGTGACTGCATAAATTGTGAAATAGGTACTTATACCAAGAGTTATTGATTTTTCTGAGTCTTACCAGAATCACTCTTACCTTAAACTTAGATCCTCGTTTGGTCATCTTTCCTATTTCCGTTACAGTTGTTCTGTACCATACTTCTAGATGGGTATTATTCTACTTCATATTCAATCTAGGTATGTTTCATCTGCCGGGTGTCTCTCTCTCCTTATTTTCTACAAGGATACGTAGTGTTGAACTACAGTATGATTCTCACAACTTCCAGCTCACTCTTATCGCTGCCCTTGCTCACACTATAGGTGTTTTGGTCTTAGCATGCAGATAGTCAGAAGTTATTCCACTCCCTGGCTCTATTCTTTTTTGATGCACATATACTACATCTCACACCATTTTCTAGGCATAACTACCTCAAGACTAAACTTTCGGTCACCTTGGTCATGTCTGAGTCCTCTTATACTTATAAGTACATCTTATTTATATGGTCATATGTATGGTATTGCCTTGCTTATTTTTTCCATTTACTTGTACTAATAACTAATGTCCTTATAAATGCTATGTCTCTTACAGCCTTGGAAAAGTCACTGTGTGACGAAACACGTGTTGGCTGTGTGTTTAATATACGTATATATGCCAAAGGCTACCACTATATGTGGCTTATGATTGTTCCAACTACAGAAAATATTTGTTGGCCCGAATAAACTCCCTACTGGAACATAAACAAAAAGGACTACTTCATTCTTCACCGTCGGATCTCTTACATCAGATGTTACTTTTGTGCTTATAACTGTATGTGTTTGTGAGTGCTGTGGCCTTAGCTGTATTTATGTTTGTGATGGTGGTTGGACCACCGCCAATGCGGCGGTCCAAGCACCATATTACGACCGCGGCTGTAGCGCCATGGTTGGACTTCCAGCATCGCCAGATTTTGTCGTCCTGATGGCATGGCGGTGCTGGGGTCCCAATCCTCTAGCAAACAGCGCTGCCCTGGGAATTAACAACTTTGTTCCCTGCCAGTTGAAGCACCGCCATGAAAAGGCTGGTGGAGAATGGGTGCACTAGGCACGGGCTGTGCAGGGGCCTCTCTGGCCAGCACCATCACAATGTTCACTGTCTGCTTGACAAACAGTAACATTGCGAGGGTGATTGTGCACCGTGCGCACTACAGCATTGCCGCCGGCTCGATTATGAGCCGGAGACAAGGTTGTAGGCCTGAAACTGTGGTTTTCACCTGCTGACCCAGCAGGAAACTCGTAATGGGCCCAGCGGGTAGGCAGCCACAATGGCGGCAACCTTCCCGTCAGGATTTCGGCAGACAGGCTTTTCCGTCTGCCGAAATCTTGATGACCCCCTAAGTCTGAAACAGCGATTGGCCATCCAGTCTGCTACTTCTCTCAAGCAGTGTCCAAGTTAATGCACTTTTAAGCAAGTAAGGAACATAACTATTTGGGTATCATTAGCAAAGGTCAATATTGAGAGACTGAAGGCTTTTACGATCTCGGTCAGAGGGTGCACATAAAGATTAAATAAGGTCTGGCTGAAGGAAGAGGCACTCCACATTTCAAGAAACATTTCTCTGAGTAACATGGTTTATCAAATAACTGAAAGCTCCTATCTTCACGAAACCATGTTACCCAGTTTAAAGGAAGATCGCTTACACACACATTTTCAAGTTTCTGTATAAGAACTGGGTGGCCTACAGTATCAAATACTGCATTTAGATCAAATAATATAACTGCTGCTGAGTCCCCTTGGTCAAGGACATAATACGTTCTTCCACAACTGCAAGAAGTGCAGTCTCTGTACAGTGTCCCAGACTGAAACAAATTTGTGTTGGGAGAAGGATCTCATTGTTTTCCAAGAATAGTGATAAATGCTGATTGACGTGTTTCTCCAACATCTTCACAACCCCTGATAGTAAAGAGATTGGTCTGTATTTTTTGGTTAACAATGGATCCAAGAGTGGATTTTCTTAGCAGTGGTTTTAACAATGCATCTTTCCAAGGGGGTGGAACTACTCCACTCCATAAAGAAAGGTTAAGCTACTCTTGTAACATTAGAAAGAATGCTTCCTCACCCTGCTTCAAAATATGTAGTGCAGCAGGGTCCAGTGGTGAGCCTGATGTGACAACATCGAATAGAGACAGTAGATCTTCTGCACTGATAGATATAAAAGATGAAAGTGGTTCTCTTGAACACATAGGTTTCCAAGGAGAGGTAAACAATTATGGATGCTTAACCTAATCAGAAAGTCTATATCTGTGACTGTTTAAAAACAAAATTAGCCAAAACATTGCAGTGCGCCACCATAGGTGGAGGTACAAAACTGACAGGTGAGGGATCTTTAAGGGATTTAACTATTTCAAAAAGTTCTCTGGCAGACCTTGAAGCCTTATATACTTTAGATGCATTGCAAGTAGGGTGGCTCCTCAGTAATTGCAAAGTAGTATCACCCCACTGCTCAGAGCCAGCAGATGATAAATAAAATGATAATAAAACAGTTTTATTATCATTCTATTTATCACTGCCTGAGCCAAAGCTGATGGAGTCTAGGGTGGGCCAGGCCAAGGCAGGGAGGAGGAGTGGTGGGCACTGTAAGTGTGCATGCCGGTTTGGCCGGCCGTCTTAAGACAGCCAATCTGACATGCTCACTTATGTTTCTCCAACCCAGGCTCGCTGTACCTGAACGAGCATCAGACCAGCCCGCTCAGGCTGATCCCAGTGCTTCTCTCATGCTAGGTATAGCATGACAGCAGTCTCTGGATTGGATGGGGAGTCTGGGACTTGTGTCCCATGGACTGCCGGGACCAGAGGAGCACCAATGCAGCTGTCAGCAGGAGCAGCTGGTAAGTTTTTTTATTTATTTATTTTTTCCCCAGCCCTCCTATCTCCCCCGTGCCGCTCTACCACTTTAGATTGGCAGCAGCCACCATTTATAGTGAGTAGACTGAGCACTTTTAATATCAGAATGGCACTTTTTAGCACTTCCTTGTAAGCCAGTTTACTCTTGGAGTCATAAGAGTTTCTCCATTTCCTCTCCAGCCTTTTACAGTCCTTTTTTAGCTCCAACTAAATGATAATTAAACCATGGAGTGCATCTGTCATGTTATTCACATTTACGAGTTCTAAGTGGAATGATCTGATCCAAGAAATTCTTAATCGAATCAGTAAATTTTTGTGTTGCAGCAGAGATATTATCACCTAATTCAGGTATAGAGTTACCAAGATTGAGTTCCCATTCCATGGGATCTAGCTTAGCCCAGCTACAATCTGTTCTCATAGTCTGTGCTGGAGGACTGCTACTTCACTGTCCTGGTAAATTAATCAGTGATTTGACATATAACTTGAAGTGGTTTCTGTACAAGCAATTTTGAAAGATTACTGGAACAGGATTGAGAAGATGTGCTTTCTTCTGCGTTGGTCCACCACCCCAGAGTAAGTAAAAGTAAAGGTGACATTTATAGAGAAGGAAATGCTGTCACAATCCGGTAAAGTTAGTGGCACGTAGTTGCATGTTAATGCTGCTTTATAAATAATGGTGAGCCCTCCTCCAATCTTGTCTATCCAATCACTCCTACACATATGATACCCTATATGCAAAGCCTGAATCACATTCAGCATAGAGCCATCATGGAGCCAGTTTTCTGTGAGGAATAGCACATTGGGATGCTTGTCAAAGATGAGTGAAAACAAATCTAGTTTGTGGCATGCTAGCCATCTGTAATTGAGAGAAAACAGATGCCACCTTTCAATTTCCTTAAGAGTTGTGTGATGGGCAGATGTGGTTTATTTGGATTGAAATTACAGGCTTCACACTGTAATGGGGCAGTAATAAGGTAGATTGAATGTAGAGATGAATCATTAAAAC
The DNA here is from genome assembly GCF_031143425.1 of Pleurodeles waltl. Lineage (NCBI taxonomy): Eukaryota > Metazoa > Chordata > Amphibia > Caudata > Salamandridae > Pleurodeles > Pleurodeles waltl. The sequence continues at coordinate 703,566,435 of NC_090439.1, read as the reverse complement.
TTACTTGGAAGGCTTGCAATTGTTCTAGTGCGTATGATACCCTGGTTTGGGTAAAAAGACCAGTGTTCTTTGCCCTTGCTACCGGCCGGGCGTGGATGGGTACAAATGAGCTAACCTTTGTCACACCAGGGGCACGCCCGCTACATAGCCGTGCCATAGCCTTCATTTGTAGAAATGGCCAGGAGAACGCCTACCAAACTGGTGTCTCTAGTTGTTTCTATGAGGTAAAAATAAAGTGCAGAGCTATTGTAATAAAAGAACACACTCGCCTTTTTGAGTCTCCTCACACTTAGTTAAATACAACCATTGAAATTGCAAGAGTGAAAACAAAATCTCAGGCTGATAAAATTAGAAGCCTGTTGATTAGTGTGTCCGCACCACTGCCTTCATTTGTAGAAATGGCCAGGAGAACAGCTAGAGCTCCTACCAAAATGGCACCTCCAACTTTCTCAATGAGGTAAACATAAAATGCAGAGCTGGTGCGATAAAAGCATAATTCTCGCCTTTTTGAGCCTCCCTCCACTCAGTTAAATACAAACATTGAAATTGCCAGAATAAAAACGAAATCTCAGACTGATAAACTTCCAAGCCTGTTGGTTAGCGGGTCCACACCACAGCCTTCATTTGTAGAATAGGGGCCGTGCGGAGAGCTGGACGCAGTCCAGTCTTTCCGCAGGAGCTCTCGGGTGGAAGAGGATGGCCCAAATTAGGATTGGCTGGGGGCAGGGGCGGGTGTTAGGGGTTAGTACTTAATGGGGTGGGACGATCGGCCTCTTCGTTGCCTGCAGTCACGCTGCACAAAGGTTGGCTTGATCAGTAGGGTTTTTTTTCTCTTACGGTTACAATTGATTTTGTGGACGTAATTATGGCCGCGGGACAGGATTTGGATGCGGTTCGTGCTGCGCTTCGCATTTTAGGCGAAGCCGGCAGGGGAGACCTACTCAGGCCTGCCACTTGCCTTTCCCCAGTAAGGGAAGTGCCCAAAAAGCAGAAAAAGGGGCGGGGATGCAGCACGTTCACCCCCCTCCTGTGGTTATAGATGGGGGCCACAGGGTGACCAGAGAGGGTTTGGTGAGCTGGGGGGAGGTTTTGGTGAGAGGTGAGCCATCTGGAGGTGATACAGGCCCCTTGGCTCAGGATCCTGACCAGGGGAAGCAGCCTACACAGGACACACAGGGGGATGGTGACCCCTGGGGGATGGTACAGCCCTTAGATCTTACACTGGTTGGGGCCCCAGTTAAGAGTCAGAAAGGTGGTAAGGGCCAAGGGCTGGGGGTGCAAAAGGAAAGGGTAAGAGGGCTAGCACTGGGGCAGGGTTCTCTGGGATGGCAGGCCAGGCCATGGCTGAGTCATCTAGGGCTGGGACGGGGGGCAGTCAGAGGTGGGTTATGGGGGGAGGTTTGGGAAACAGGGCGACCCCTTAAGGCGGATTGGGCGTCCTTTGATATAGAGGCCAGGATTCAGGAACAGTACAAATTGGTGGCGGGGATGGAATTCAGGTGGGCCAGGCTGTGCAAGGAGAGGGGGGATGCTGAAGGGATGGCAAAAAAGGCTAAAAGAAAATCAGTAGGCTTTAGTAGGGGCCAGGAAGCCAGGCGTAGTCTTGAAAAGGGTAGCTGGGTGTGGATTCCCCAGGAGCAGGAGCCAGGGCAGGAGGCTATTGCGGCCAGTGGGTCAGGCAGCATGACAGCAACAGCTAGTGCACAAGGCCAGATGCGGCGCAGAGAGTCAACACCAGCGTCAGAGGCTGGCAGGAAGGTGGCAAAGCCAACGGGGCACAATACGGCCTCAGGACATTGGCCGGAAGCTATAGTGGGGTCTTCGGCGGCCTTCTCTAAACCGTGGGACCAAGCGAAGCACACGTCTGGCTTGCACCAGGAGGTTTTCAGGTTAGATGAGGAATGCAGGATGGTGGATACAGCTGGTGGTGATGACGGAATGGGTGTGGATGAGGACGAGATGATTGACCTAGACTATGAAGAGGATCATGACGATTGGGAAGAGGGGGAACTGCCAGACAAAGAGGTGAGTGGGGGACCGGGAAAGGGTCAGGGGCGCAGGAGCGGCGCAACACCCTCTGCTGTTCATATTTTGCAGGTCTTGACGTCTACTACTCAAGGCCAGGAGGTTCCCCGTAAAGATGGTGGCAAGCGTAGACCAAGGCTGGAGACCACGTCAACTGGCCGTGGTTTTTAAGGTAAGGGAGACTGGTGGGCGCCATGGGGTGAACAGAAGGGCAAAGCCGGGGGACACAGTATAAATCTATGGGTGTGGGGGGTGATTCAGTACATGTGCGGCCTGCTACAGGTGCGGTAGAGGCAGGTGAAAAGGATCAAATAGGAACTGGGGGCGTCAGTACGAAGCAAAGACAGAGATGCAGGAGCTAGTGGGGAAAAGTCAGACGATGATAAAGGTGGGGCGGGACATAAGAAGAGGCTCCCCTACATGGGACTCGCAATGCCCTTGGGCTCACATGTCGCTGACAAAACCAAGGCTAAGATATGGAAACATGAATATGTGGATGTTTTCAAATTACTGCATAGGGACATCCAGGCAAAAGAAGGGTCCAAGGAAGAGGAGTGGGAATTAGCAAGGAGGCCTCGAGTTCCAATAACTATGGATAACTGGAACTCTGCCTTTGCAAAATTCGCAGAGAAACAGATCTAAACGGATCTTTGGGACTCCCGAGTAGCAGGCATGAAGGGCTGTGGTGGGGAAAAAGGGGTATGAGGTGGGGCAATTTGCTTCCTTTTATCACATTGATTTTTCCAATGTGGGGATGTCCTAATGTACTGGTTTTACATCTGGGTGAGAATGACCTGGTGCGCCTCTCTGGGCTCACCCTACTGCAACACATGCAACGTGAGTTGGTATTGATGAAGCGCAACATGCATGGGACTTGCATAGTATGGACAGAATTTGTGCCACAAAGAAAATGGCACGGAGCACAGAAACATGGGGCCATTGAGAGGGCTCAGAGGAAGGTCAATAGGGCTAGGAGGGCATTCTGTGGGGCGCAGGATATTAAGGTGCTGACGTACAAGGGGTTGAAAGAGGAGGAGCAGGTGCTTTTCAGGGACGACTGCGTGCATCTCTTGGACATGGGGAATGCACATTACCTGATGGAATTGCGCTTCATGCTGACTAACTTGTGGGGAGAAAGATTCTGGTGCTGTGAAAAGGATGCGAAGGCATGATGAGTTGCAGTGGGTTCGCTGGTGGGGCAGCAAAACGCCAACTGGGTTTGTGCTGGGTGGCAGTAGATGGGGGAGGGTGGAGAGTCAGATGCGGGCTTGTCCACCCTTCCTGGGGGTCAAAAGAAGCAGGTGAAGGATGACAGACTGGGGGAGGCCCGAGTCAGGCAGGGGATACGAAGGAAAAGGGGATGTGTGGGAATGAAAGAGTAAAATTGGGTGAGCAAAGGATATGTGGTTAGTTGAAATGAGGATGTGAGAAGGGGATTAACAAGTTTTAAGATAAAGTTCAAGTTACAGTTATACGTTGTGTATTATGATTGAGCAAGCCTGTCCTAATAAATGGCCTTTTACACTACAACAAAGGGTGCCAGAGTCTATGCCCCAATAGGGGCCTCACGGAGAGCTGGACGCTGTCCAGTCTTTCTGCTGGAGCTCTCGGGCGGAAGAGGATGGCCCGAATTAGGATTGGCTGGGGGCAGGGCAGGGGAAGGTATTAGGGGTTAGTACTTAAGGGGGTGGCGGAGGGTCGATAGGCCTCTTCGGCGCCTGCGGGCACGCTGCGCGAAGGTTGGCCACCCACCCACCCTACAAGAAAGCAGATGTGAAGGATGTGGGTGGAGGCAGTTTGTCAAGGATGGGGGGGTTATGCCAGTTTTAGGACAGGTTGCTTGGTGTGGGCAGTAGATGGGGGAGGATGGAGAGTCAGATGCGGGCTTGTCCACCCTCCCAGGGGGGGAAAAGAAGCAGGTGAAGGAGGCCCGATTCAGGCAGGGGATATGAAGGAAAAGGGGATGTGTGGGAATGAAAGGGTAAAATTGGGTGAGCAAAGGATATGTGGTGAGTTGAAGTGAGGATGTAAGAAGGGGATTTATAAGTTTTAAGATAAAGTTATCATTCAAGTTACGGTTATACATTGTGTATTATGATTAAGCAAGCCTGCCCTAATAAATGGCCTTTTACATTACAACAAAGGGTCTCAGAGTCTATGTCCCGAATGGCTGGTAGAACAACTAGAGCGCTTACCAAAATAGCATCTCTAGTTGTCTCAACGTGGTAAAAATAAAGTGTAGAGCTAGTGTAATAAACTTGAGCCTCCCCCATTCAGTTAAAAGCAAATATTGAAATTGCCAGAGTAAAAGCAACAAGTCACACTGATACAATTAGGAGTCTTTAGTTTAGCAGGTCTGGGCCTTCATTTATAGACATGTCTGGGAGAACAACCGCGGAGGTCATTTAGGGGTCGAAACGACCCCCGGCTTGACCCTGGCGACCTCTGGCACTGCCTCTGCGACCGCTGCCCTCCGAGGTCGCAAAATCAGTGTCAGAAACGGGTGCTTCCTCTAAGAACGCTGCTAAAATGGAAACGGCATTTTTGTTGATGCAAGCCTCTCACTGAATGCTCAGGCCGAAAAGTGTTCGACACTTGTTTTTGCAACTAACCACTCTTAATAAAGTGTTGCCTTTTATACAGGCCCAGGTCAAGCAACAAATATTTCAGAGGAATATTGTTGACAGTATTTTTAAATTAATTATGTGACGGAAAATATTGTCACCTAAAGCATTTCTAGACATTTTTAAAATCCATTAGGATCTAACGAAGGTTAACTGTCAAGTGCACAACAACATAAATTAAATGAAACTCCCTAAAATACCACAACACATCAAGCATTCAAAGGCAATTCTAAACAAAACATGTATTGTGTTTCCTCTGCGCGGTTTCAAAATCCAAACAATATAGTTGAATATTCGGCTGTCTTGAAAACTGTGTTAAAAGGTTAAGGTTTCGGACCTTTGTCCAGCTTGCTTGGGGGCATCCTCTGGACTAGGAACAACCCACATGGCTGGTCCCCACAACTATGTCTCCTATATATCTATAGATAACTAGAGGCGGTACAATTGTCAGTTCACAAAACATACAACTGTCCAGTAAGCCCGTATCTAAAGTGTTAACTAGGAGGGGAAGCTTGTCAACTAAATCAAACCCACGGCCCTGCTGTTCCTGTTACTGAAAAACAACCGCACTCACGTCCAAAAGAAACTGTCAAACAGGTTGTTGAAGAATCTCCTTCAGCAATCGTCCAAACAGTGGCACTACTGCCTTTGTTAGGATGCCATCTGGTAGCATGCCAACCAGAACAGTGAAGACTATTGTATCAGCCCCAGTTTATTTATAGCTAGACTAAAGGCTGCTAATATTTAGAAAGGGAGAAACGAAAATTAATAAAAACACGTTTTAGTGTCATTTCCAAACTAAAAAACGCAAGAAGACTATTGTTAGACGAGTCTTCCTTGCTGCTGCCTGAAGAATTATACATGACACATTCTTTCTCCTTTCATTTTCTTTTACTGGTATTTAGTTCGTGGGGCTGCAGCGAAATATGTCTGCATTTATCTATGTCTGTTTTCGCTGATAAAAGCCATTTCTCGTTTAAATTTAATTTTACCTGATTCAAGGGTTTAGACGGAAAACAAGAACGGTTACGAACAATCGGAGGCCCCTTACATTTGATCTTAGGGCAGCTGCTGCAAAATATTGAAAGTGCTGGCACTTTGTTGACAAATCAACACTTTATGTCTCCCTCGGGCTCATTTCAACTATTTTGTATGTTCCAGCTTATGTATAGTATCCAACAAATAGCAGATGGCCTTCAGAGTGGTCTCTAACCTCACCGGTAGGGATCAAGATGTGTGCTCAGTGTCATACCCTTCACCAGCTCAGGCCATTTACAAGCAGATGGTCCAGGGAAAAGAGACATGGGTTTCTATGTATAACGTTCAGTTTGTACATGTACACCCAGAAATCAAAGTTTCACACCAATAGTATTACAGAACATATAACACTAAAAATTAGCAAATCTGTTCCCAGTGGTGAAATGCCATGAACTTATTGGAGCTATTGAGGACAGTTGGACATATTGAATATTTTCATATTTTACTTTCATTTTTGAACACAGGAAATTTCTAGTTTGATTTCACTGGGAGTTTGTGTTTCCTTTTTGGCTAGGTTTCCAGTACCTTATCTGATTTCCCATATTTTGCTGTACCTTAATTGTTAATGTATTTATTTATACGCAAACTTATAGAGGGTTTTAAGCTACTCACACAGGTACTTAAATTAGTGAGTAAATTTGCATGTAGTTTTCTCTTACAATTGGGTTATTTTACTACGTTTTTGCTATTTACAAAATCTGAGTGTAAAGGCACTCAAAAACTAGAAACCTCATGTTTTCATGCCCTGAAAATGGGTCAAGGCCTACCTTAAAAGTTTAAGTTACTATAAAAAACATTAGTAAGTCTAGCACCCCACATGGCCAACCTCTGATAGTGCAACACCCTCCCATAGAAAATAATGGAGGTTGGAGCTTACAATAAAACCCCATAGGAAATAATGTTAAATTAAATTAAATTATTTAAAATAGCTAATCATATAAATAAATATATAATTTAAAGTTAAAATAATATAAACAAATACTTTATTCAATTTAATTCTATTTAACCATTTTTAAATGTAAAAATTATTATTATAATATATTTGACTAAAATATAATTCATTTACATTTACACATTTTTATTAATGCATAATAATCAATTTTGTAACTTTAGGAGGGAATTCGTTTTTTCATTCAAACTTCCGTAACATAATTTTACTTTAATTTATTATATTTTTGTATTTAATTTTGTATTGAGAAAAACAATATATAAAATTATTGTAGATTATTAATTTATCATAAAATAATTTTAATATTCTTTTCAAGTTTAATAAGAGTTTTTACCATGCGGAGATCTCTCATTCGGAGTCTCGCTATGTTTAAATGCAGCAAAATGTAAAAAAGTTTAATAAACTCATAACAAATCTTTTTTTTAAATATGATAAAATGTTGATGTAAATTAACTGTGTATATTAATTTAAATATAGAACAAAAATGCTATTTTTGCACATACAGGTATAAGAAAGGCGATTGTATGAATAATATTTCATAGTATGCTTTGTAGTAGTACAAAACGTACTATGAAATGCAGTTTGCGAATAGGCTCCTCTATGTCTTCATGGAGTCTTATTTTAATGATTTGCTATGTACACTACCTCAAGAATTTATTCTAAGGTTTGCTTTGCTGCTCAGGCAAAAAAATACCACAGCCGAGTAAAGGTTACCCCTGTGCAATAACCTTACTCATTTTTATTCATCTTTCTAGGATGGGCAGGAGCTCAATCACAACTACAGTTGACATGAGTTAGCCATAGTTGACATGAAGACTGTGCCTTTCTCTATCCCAGGCTGGCAGTTCAAGTTCTACAAACCAAATCGTCAGACTAGTCATGAGTACCGCTTTGATGTCAACCATGATGCATCAGTTTGAGCAGGAGAGTGCATTAGGTTTTATTTTTATTTCTTGTATCTCGATTGATGATATTTAGACCCATATTTATACTTTTTTAGTGCTGCATGTGCGCCATTTTTTGACTCAAAAGTGGCGCAAACTTACGAAATACAATTATACTTTGTAAGTTTGCGCCACTTTAGTGTAAAAAAAATGACACAAATGCAGCGCAAAAAAGTATAAATATAGGACACCATTTTTCTTGTAAATTTATGTCACTTTTGCATCAAAAAACGACACAAATGTGGCGCAAAAAAGTATAAATCAGGGCCTAAGAGTCTTATTTATTGCTCTTTAAAGATTAAGCATGACAGTTTTAAAGATAACTACATGTTAAAATACATTTCAGTGTACAAAGCTGCAAAACCTTCAAATACAATACATGGGCAATGGATCCTTTGTAAATGCAGAATTTTCTTCTGCTAACAACAAAGAGAACCCTTAGAGGTCTTTTTTCTACCATAAGATAAGTTATTTCTGGTACCTAATGGAACAGTGTGCATGTGTGTATATATATATATATATATATATATATATATATACACACATGCACATATATAGATATATATAAATATATATATATATATATTACTTAGGGCCATGTTTCCATAGAAAATGCTTTTTTTACTTGCCTATAATTTAGGCACCGTTTAACAAATCTTCACGAAATGTTTGAAAAAAAGTGTTAAGGTGATTCTTGTTGCACACGGAAAGTTTTGGGGTGATCCATCAAGCGGCCCTGAGAAAAAAGGGATAAAAAAACATTGCGTTTTCCATGTTAAATCCCGTCAGACCTTTAAACACATCAACAACCCAAGCCACTGGACAGAATTACACTAAATTTGGCAGAAAGCTAGCTTTCGGTATGCAGATTACACTTTCCCTTCTGTGGTGTAAATCCATTCAGTAGTTTATGAGAAATTTAGGGACATTCAAATTTGTGTTTCTCTGGCCGCAAAGTATTCGCGAACAAAGACGCACTTGTGCAGGGAAATGCAGAGCTCTGATTAGCTGCTCGTACAAAACCACAGAAACTCAGCCTTTGCGCCTTTGCCATGCACAGCTAAATATTCCACATATTATATTATTGATGACATCTTTAATTCCATCTTTCATATTATCACTGCAACACTTGCAATAAAATTATTAATGAGAGAACTGTGCATGTTGAACTCTATAGCGGCTGAATTTGTATGGTTTTATATGAGTAAATTCAGAACCTAACTACAACATCCCTGTAACACGATGAAGGGACTATCAAAAAATATTTGAACTGATTTACACCAACTCAGCACAAGAACGTTTCTGGACTAAGTTATAGCTTTCTGGCAAATTCCCTGTAATTCTGTTCTGCCGCTTCTGCAATGTCACTGCTTCATTTTCCTATGAAAAATTGTGTGGAAAGTTTTGGGGGCCCCTTTGTCTCATCCTCACTTCAAAGATTACCCCAAAACTTTCTAGGAAGGATGTTAGGAGCATGTGCTTTTCTTTTGAGCAAATTCATCAAACTTATTTGCAAGCCAAAAAATTTTTGTCTGATGGAAACTTGGCCCTAACTATAACTACGCAGTGCCAAATGCCACTAGGTTATCTGTCTATCTATCTATCTATCTATCTATCTATCTATCTATCTATCTATCTATCTATCTATCTATCTATCTATCTATCTATCTATATTACCTAGTGGTAGTCATCACTAGATAGTTATAGTTAGGACCTTGTTTCTATAGAAAAAGCAGCTTTTTGCTTGCATATATCTTTGGTGCCGCTTGATGAATCTTCACAAAAGTGTCTAAAGAAGTTTGACAGCCGTCAAGCAGGGATTGAGATAAAGGGGTGTGTGAAATTTAGAGCATTTCCAATGTTATTTCCCATAGGAAAATTTGAACAGCGATAGAACAAAAACCACTGGACGGAATTACACCAAATTTGCATAAAGGTAGCTCTTGGTTCAGAAAGAGCACCTTTTGTTATTTGGTGTAAATCCGTTCAGTAGTTTTTGAGAAATTTAAGGAAATCTAAATTTGTATATCTAGGGACAAGAAGGATTCCCGACACTTCCCGATTTCGTGCTGAGATCTGATTAACTGCCAACATTTCAACCAGGAAGTGTTGGCAGCCATTTTGGGACTTGGCTTCAATCAAGTCTGAGAAATTTTTTTTACAAAAAAGTAAAGGGGGCAGACTAGGAACACCCTAACCCCTTAGCTCTTGTGCTGGGGTCCCAAAAGGGCGCATGCAAGGTCACTGATGACATTTCCTTGTGCTCTGTTACATAGCTGTAGTGTAAAATACATACTGGACAAAACTGTTGACTCTTGTTGAAGAATAGGGCAGGTGAGGTTCCTTTGTGGTCGAGTCACCCCCACTGCTACTGACACACCCACATCAACACTCATACACCCACTCAAAGATACACCCAGACACTCATGCACCCACTGACAGACCCACTTAGACACTCATGCACCCACTGACAGACCCTCTCAGACATTCATGCACCCACTCACAGACCCACTCAGGCTCTTGCATCCACTCACAGACCCACTAAGAGACTCATGCACTCACTCACAGACCCACTCAGAAACTCATGCACTCACTCACAGACACACTCAGAGACTCAGAAACTCATGTACCCAATCAAAGACCTACTCAGACACTCACAGACCCACTGACAGATCCACTCAGACATTCAGGCACCCACCCATAGACCCACTCAGACACTCAGGCACCCATTCACAGACCACTCTGATCCTCACACCCCAATTCACAAACCCACTCAGACACTCATGCACGCAATCATAGACACACTCAGTCATGTACCTACTCAGAGACCCACTCAGACAGTAATGCATCCACTCACATATCCACTTAGAGACTCATGCACCCACTCACACACCCACTCAGAGACCCATGCACCCACTGAGGTATTTATGCACACACACCCACACTTACACACACACGCACACAGACCCACTCAAAGATTTATGCATGCTGGGTTTGGTAGTTTTAGTGGGTTAGCTGCATGGCACGGCCAACCCCTGCCACGCATGCCCTAAGGCTGTACGTGGCGCAGTGTTGGGTGGCTATAGAGGATTGGCTGAAAGGCCTAGCCACACACCAGGTCCTGCAGCCAACCCCTACTGCGAATGGCCAAAGACCGGGAGCAGCGGAGTTTGGATTAACGTATAGTAATTAAAATTACTTTATGTTAAAAAACAAAAACTATAGAAATTCACTGAAAAAAACAAAGGTTACAGAGACATTATAGTTAAGAAATATAATTTTAAAAAAACATAGAAATTCACCTAGAAAAACAAAGGTTACAGGGACTTTATCTTTAGGATCTGAATTTACTCGCACAAAACCATAGACATTCAGTAGTTATAGTTGTGGTTAGGTCATGCAACTATAACTTGTGCCCCAAGGTAACTATAACTCATGCCTTCGCCATGCACTGCTAATTTCCCCACATATTACATCACTCTTGAAATCTTTGATAACCTCATTGATTATATTAATATAACATTGGCAGTAAAATAATTGAAAATAAAACTGCATGACGGGGGCGTGGGTTATAGTTACATTAGGGCACGAGTTCATGAGGGCCAAGCACTTTATGGACTGCTTTTATTGTAACAGTCATATATTAAACGTAAGGGGCTGTACAAAAGTATTAGGGCCTGATCTATACTTTTTTAGCAGCACATTTGCGTAATTTTGTGATACAAAAGTGGTGCAAACCAACAAAATTCAATTATATTTTGTACGTTTGCGCTGCTTTTGCATCACAAAATGACGCAAATGTAGCGCTAAAAAAGTATAAGTCAGGCCCTTAGTGTGTTGTGAGTGTGAGTGTATTTCGGACAGCTCACAGCAGTTACTTGTTATGGTCAGGTACATATTAACACGTTTGTATGATTTTTAGGACACTTTTTGCAATTTGATGTCCAGGAAGACGAGAGGATCAGAGCAGTGTCAGGCATTTTTTTGATGAAGTCCTGACACCCAAGTTTTTCTGGTTCCAAAGTCATCAAACCAGCTGCATTCTGATAGTTGTAGTTGTTTTTCCATTAAAGATTAATAAATCTGGGGTGGTGCATTATAGAAAGGCCTGAACTCTTTGGTTTAACCTGCATCATAGGCTCTCACTTTTTAGCAGAACGCAAATCATTGGCACAGGGCGCTCAGCTTGTTCCATGTATGTTAGGTGTTCCCAAAGTATGATTGTTGCTTTTAGACCTCAGTTGTTTTAGGCATGGATTTATGAACAGAAAAGGACCCCTGCAAGCTTTCAATACAAGGTGATTTAGGCATTACATACCTCACAATATAGCAATATCAGATCGCCAGATGTAAGTCACTTGTTAAGGATCACACAATTTGTGCAAGTGTGGATGATGGATGAAAATGCTGGCTATCTGTTTACACATTAACTAATCTACAACAAGATCATACTTTGTCCATGTACATTGCCTAGAGAGGGTAATTATGTTCAGAAACTATTTAATTCTGGAAGGTCCCATAATGTGGAGAGTCCACCTGCATCACCAGGGTCCTTTCAGGTCCAGTTACAGTGCTGTTCTCAGCCTTCTAACCCTGCAGGGAAACTCTAGAGATTGATTCATTGGTGCTCAGGAACTAGGACAAAACTGTCGACCCCTGGCCTACACACTAAGTTAGTAGGAAATAGCTGACAATGCTGAAACGATTGTGGTGTGAACTGCATCCCCTTCCCCACCCACTTGTGTTATGTATATGTGTTTGACACGCTCAGGAAAGCTTCAAATGTTCACGGCCTCAGGTAGGGAAGAAAGTACATGAGGCTTTTTCAGCTCAAATAGAAACATATTTTTGCTGGCCAGACCATCCTTTTTAATCAACCCACATGCATCAAAAAGGCGGATCTCATTATAACATTGTTTCAACAATATTTCTGCAAAATGTACTTGTATTATCAGTTCAAAATTCGTCTTCTTTCGTCCCATTTTATTTGATTTCATATAATTGTTTTTCAGTTTGAGCACTAGCAATGTCCTGATTTGGTTGATCTGTGTCTGCCTCATTAGTAACTGCATATTACCCTCAGTTGTAGATTTTGAACAATACAGTTTTGTCTACATTACTGAGATGCAGTGATATGTTCAGTGTGTGGACACGTTTATATGATGCTGTACATTGTGTCATGATTTATGCCCTCACAAAGCAACCTCAAAGGGCTCAGGGAATTGGAAGAAAGGTAAACAAGCCAAGGCTATCTGTCTCACCTATACAAGATCTATTGGCTTATTTTTTAGCCATATGGCATAGCAGTGTGGCCACTCCGAAACATGGCTGAAAGTAAAAAAAGCATAAAAGCGCTATGACATAGCAGATGTTAACTACTTCAACCCACTTTAATTTTTTCACTTTCCGCTGTTTTGCATAGCTACTGCACTGCCGTGCAACACAATTTAAAAAATCGCCAAAGCCAATACATATTTTTTGGCAAGGCCCTTTGGCATTGCCAGTGCTTGTCTTTTCTTGCAGTTTGTATATTTCAGGGACTAGACTTCAGGTGTGTAGGAAACCAGGAAGAGCAAGGCCTGGTCAGAGTTGTCACAAAGGAAAAGGAAACTAGAAATGGTTTCTGTTAAAGCCCTCTCTCTAAGTGTTGATGTATGGCCCAGGTGGGGGACTCCTTGTATTCTCCAAAGCCTCAGACCTTTACACAGAGGCCTGTGTAAACAGAAAAACACTTACTTAAATAAAAGTAAATGCTGTACAGCCTTGGATTCACAGGAAGCAAACACCAGTTGTAGTTCCTCTCCTCTGTCCTCAACCTGCATGTGCAATTAGAAGACTGTTTCTTTCAGTGGTTAGACCAATACAATGTAGCCCTCTCTCTTACCTTTGATTGAAGCAGGGATGATGAATGAGAAGTAGGGATGAAGGATGAGAAGTAGGGGTGAAAAGCAAGGATGAGGAATGAGAAGTAGGGATGATGGATGAGAAATATAGGTGACAAGTAGGGATGATGGAAAAGAAGTAGGGATGAAAAGCAGGTATGAGGGATGAGAAGTACGGATGATGGAAGAGAAGCAGGGATGAGGTGCAGGGATGAGGGATAAGAAGAAAGGATGATGGAAGAGAAGTAAGGATGATGAATGAGAGGTAGGGATAATGGATGGGAAATAGGGACTACGGATAAGAATTAGGGATGAGAAGCAGAAATGAGAAGTAGGGATGATGGAGGAAAAGTAGGGATGATGAATGGGAAGTAGAGATGAGAAGCAGGGATGATGGATGAGAAGTTGGGATGATGGATGAGATGCAGAGATGGTAAGCATAGATGAGGGATGAGAAATAGGGATAATGTAAAAGAATGAGGGGTGATGGATGAAAAGTAGGGATGATGGATTAGCAATAAGAGTGAGAAGCAAGAATGATGGATGAGAAGTAGGGATGAAGGATGAGAGGTAGGGATGATGGAAGAGAACTAGGAGTGTTGATGAGAAATAAGGATGATGGATGAGAAGTAGAAATGAGAAGCAGGGATGAGGTATGACTAGTATGGATGATGGATGAGAAATAGGGATGAGAAGTAGATATGAGGAGTGTGGAATGAGGATGTCCTAAAATGGATGCTGTACATGAGTGGTGTAATATGTGGGGTGATTAGCAGTGCATGACCATGGCATGAGTTATAGTTTCCTTAGGGCATAAGTTATAGTTACTTGAGATAACTATAACTCTAACTGGTGAATTGCTATGGTTTTTAGAGTTTAAAACTTTAGGTCAAATTTATTAAAAGTGGTGCTGCACCCAGTGCAGCGCCACTTTTCTTATGCCCCTCAGCGCCCCCTACTGTCACCATGTGTGCACCGTATTTAAAATACAGCGCACCATGGCGGTAGTCAGGGGTACTATCTTCAAAAAATGTTATGCTAGACTGGCGCTTTGCAGCATGCGTGTCAAAAATGTTGACGCTAATCCTGCAAAGCACCCAGAGGCCCATTGAAAACAATGGGAGCCTCCCTTTAACGTCTATTCTTAGTACAGCGGGTTACCTGTGGCATAATGGTTAAGGCCACAAACTTTCACACAGAAAGTTGAGGGTTCTAGTCCAAGTGTTTGTGTGTGGTAATTTTTCTACTTACATTTTTTTTCAATCTTCAAAAGTTTAACGTTCATAATGAAAGGTGATCTCACACTTTTTAAATGTCAAGAAATATCTCATACTAAGTATATCATTCACCGAAGCCCAAAAACCTATCTGTCGCCATCTCACTCTCTTTCTCTTGCCCTCTCAATTTCTCTTTTTCAATCTCTTTCACCCGCTCACACACCCACTCAGACCCTTACGCACCCACTCACAGACCCACACAGAAACTCATGTACCCACACAAACCCTCGTGCATCTCCTCAGAGCCCTACTCAGACCCTCATACACCCACTCACGGACTCACTTAGACACTCACAGACCCACTCAGACTCTCACACACCCACTCACAGACTCACTGAAACTGTCACAAACTCACTCACAGACCCACATAGAAACTGACACACCCACTAAGACACTTATGCACCCACTCACAGACCCACACAGACACTCATGTACTCACTCACAGACCCACTCAAACCCTCGTGCATCTACTCACAGCCCCACTCAGACCGTCATACACCCACTCACAGACTCACTTAAACACTCCGAGACTCACTCAGACTCTCACACATCCACTCACAGACCCACTGTAACCATCACAAACTCACTCACAGACCCACACAGAAACTGACACGCACTCAGGCACTGATGCACCAACTCTCATATCCATACATACACTCTCACAGCCACTTTCACCCCCAGAGACACCCTCTCAACCCTCTTTGCACACCCAGAGAGACAGGCCACATCCAACCCCTGCCACGGAGGGCCAAAGGGCCATACGCAGTGTGGGGTTGGGTGGTTAGGGGTGGACCTTAGGGTCTGGCCGCATGTTGGATTAACGTATAGTAATGAAAACTACTTTATGTTAAAAAACCCATAGAAATTCACTGAAAACACCAAAGGTTACAGGGATGTTATAGTTAGGAAATATATTTTTTTTAAACATAGACATTCACCTAAAATACCAGAGGTTACAGGGGAGTTAAAGTTAGGCTCACATTTTAAATGTACCAAACCATAGAAATTCACCAGTTATAATTGGAGTTTTCTCAAGTAACTATGGGCCATATGTACGAACAATTTTTCCCATAGACACAGAATGGGTGAAAACCTTTGCTACATCTGGCCCTATATCTCATTTCCTAAGGTAACTGAAACTTATGCCCTCGCCATTCACTGCTAACTACCCCACAAATTACAGCACTCATGACAACTTTGATTACATCATTGATAATGGCACTGCAACATCTGCAGTCAAATTATTGATCAGATAACTGCATGGCAGGGGTGGAGTTATAGTTACCTTAGGGCACTCTTCTTATTTCATATTTGTGCAGATTTATTTTTAAATATATTAATCTATATATGGGTGCCCCGGGTTCAATTGGGCACCAAACATCTTTAAAATGTGTGTGGCTGTGGAGAGAGATTCATGGTCCTCATGGACCTCATGGCCCCATTAGCTCCCCAGCCAGCACACATTCCTGATGCTGGCAGGAATATGCATTTTCTTTCTCCTGGGTGCCCTGGTCTCAAACGAGGCACTCACAACATTCTGAGTCCTTTGGGTCAAAGGAATTGGTCCCTGGCCCCTGTAACCGCCCCAACATCTTCGCCAGTTCTCATCCTGGGTAGTGGCAGGAGCTGGCTGTATTAGTTTGCTCCTGCCTGCAAGAAGCAACTTTAGTTTCTTCTCCAGCTGGGTGGGAGCACACCTATGTTCCCTACCCACGAGATTGAAGGCACGGAGTTAGGTTTGTTTTCCCTTCCTGTGATGTCCTGAACAGAGAACAACACAGTGTGCTAAGGGATGGGGTAGCCGGGACTCTACCTAGAATCATGCCCCCAAGGAATAGTGTCCCCTGGACCATTACATGGCTCAGGGAATGGATCCTGCTTATCCCTCCTCCCAGAATACACCAGGCCCTGAGGATGGAGTCCCTAAGGCTCGGAAATAGCTCTAGTTGGGGGGGGGGGGTTGCATGCCCCCTCCCCACAAAAAACTATAATGAGTGAGGCCCTTGGAGATGGGACGTTTAATAGCTCTTTAATGGCCATTAAAGGGATCACTAGGGGGATTTAAATTTTTCTCCATGGAACTGTCAACAATATATTTATATTCAAAACAATCTCAAACATCTGATAGACTTTCTTTATATTCTCCAGGGCACATAATTCAGCCATAGAACCACCCACTACCGTTATCTACATTCCAGAGCACACGAATAACAGTTACAGCTTTTCAAGTGTTTGAATATAATGCAAAACCTCTCCTGGTGTCATGACTTCAATGACCCAGAAGACTTAGGGCCTCCTTACGTGTTTGGCAGTCTTTAGGTAAGACCACTGTGGTGGTGGCTGCCAAAGAACCGCCATGTTGGCGGTAATCCGACTGCCATATTAAGAGTCACACAGCGAAGAATGCCAAATCCAGCCAAATTTCCAAAACTATCAGAACACTGGATGGCAGGAAAGAGGCATTCCGACCACCAGCACCGCCTGCCTGCAAAAAAACAGATCATATTACGTGCCACGAATCACAATAGCGGTTCTTCCATGGTGGAAAACCAATGGCGGTGCGAGCCGCAGCGGTCACAACAGGAAAACACCACAACATATTGGATAGTTTGAAAACCCCACAACTGACACACATTCACACACCTGACACACCTACATACTGCGCCATAAAACACACCCCTCCACACTCTCCAAAAGCCAAACACAGCCATATAGAAGCAACTAAATAAAAAATTGCAAAGCATACAACAGGTACACTTACACATTTCACCTAGCACGTATCCCACACATGCACAACACACACAACACACAAATTAGTACCCCACACACTGAACACCAGCTGTCACCCACTCACATCACAGCACCCACACCTCATCACAAATTTTTTTTCCTTTCCATTTCTTCAACCTCACCGTCTTGTCCACCACTATCATGTCACCACAAAAATATCTATGTTTCACTGATCATGAGTTGAGAGCCTTGGTGGATGAAATCATCAGAATAGATCCACACCTATTTGAAGCACAAATACTGCAAACATCAATCGCCTGGAAAATGGAGTTGTGGCAAAGGATAGTCAACAGGGTCAAGTCTGTGGGCAGCCATCCACTCACAAGGGAGGTCATCAGGAAGACGTGCAAAGACCTTATGGGGAAGGTATGTTCCAGGGCCACCAGGCACCAGCTGGTGGTTATCAAGACTAGCAGTGTGCTCCCACTTCCTCCCCCAACTTTCACATCAAGGGAGGAGATGGTCTTGCATCCTGAGGGTCTGACAGGAATACCTGGGGGAGTGGAGTTTGGTAAGTCAGTACTCCAATAATGTCACCAAAAGGTTTTGTCTTGCATACTCACTGATCTCCTTTGGCCATCTCAACAACAAACCCACCCACTACTCCTGTGTTCAAATGTCCAAATACCCCTCTTTGGCATGCTTTATGTCGACTAATTCTACCTGGGGGCACACTGTCTGTGTATGGGATAGGTAGTACAGGGACTGACAGCACTACAACTCCCAGAAGGCTCTGTTCCACCTTTAAGAAAACCAGAACAGTGTACTACAATTAAAATAGCCTTGCATTTGAAACTAAGAATCAAATCAACACATCTGAATGCTCCACTATTTTATAGTCTATGGCAACAACATCAGTGCTATGGCTTACTACCAGTACTATTAGAAGCAACACACAGCTACAGCTGTGTAGCCTACTGAACTGGCTCTTGAAATTACCATATAAACAATGTCACATACTCACCTGGTGGGGAATCTATATAGGGAGATGGATGTACTTGCAGTACACCCATACAGTACACCCATACAGAGGCCCAGATTAAATGGTAACTCCCATACTGTTGGCCAGCTCTGCTACCACCGTACATTAGCTGCTGTCAGTTGACTCAATTATGCTATACAACTTACTAGGAGATAACTTTACATTGTCATGCCTTTACTCTGTGTCAATGAACAGTCGTCTAACAACCAAGATACTTCAAGATCTTGGAGCATGGTGTATGCGATTGGAAATCTCTGTGTCGCACATAGCTCTAACCCAGATTTAGAAGCAGGCGACATTGTCAAATCAGGGGATCATGTAAAGGCTTTGTGAGCATGTCACATAGGATGTCTACTGGTCAAACTTTGAAATCACATGTTGCATTACTTTCAACAACTGTGTTCCACTTCAGCTACAGGTAACTTTGCCAATGTCCCCATGAAGAGGAAACCAGAGACTGCCATTGCACCTTTGGATGAAGGCCCTAGTGAGGAAAACACTCCTGGAAGAGTGGACGTTGAGAATGAAGCTGGCCCATGTTAGACACCTGATCAGTCAACAACTGTGAGTCTCACGCTGCCCACATCGACTTCTTCTAGCCCTGTTGCAACAACATCACAGGCAACCATTCACCCCCAAACCTGTGTCCTAAGGGCAGTGTCTTCCATCTTGTGCCCCCCAGTACAGGTATCTGAGTCTCCTGTTTTGAACCCAGACAATGATGGAACTGCCACCAGTGGGCGTGGGCAAACTGTGCCAGTGGCACAGGCACGTGGGGATAGGGTGCGTGGGAGGGATGGTGTGGGCCAGAGGATGGACGCTCCTAGGGACACAACTGGCCGCGACACCATCTCCCAAGTCTTGAGAGCTTACCACCAGATCCTTCTCCCATCACGCTGCCAAGGCCTGGAACTCCCTTCCCATCTGCCTCAGAAGATCTCCCACTCTATCGCAATTCAGAAAGGACCTCAAAACTTGGCTCTTCACCTGATCATCAAAGGCCTCTCCCTTACTGCCCCCCCCAGCACCTTGAGACCCTAGCGGGTGACTAGTAGCACTTTACAAGTATTATGATTGATTGATTGATTACCACCAATCACAAGGCATGATGGGCCAGGAACTTTCCACAATGGGGGAGATCAGACAGCTGCAGAGGGATAACTACCAGGAAGTCATGCAGTAGTGGCAGGTCCAAAATGCCCACTTTGCTACCATTGCAGGAGTGCTGAGGGACATGAATACCATCCTGTGTAGGTTTTGTACCCAACATCTGGCCTCTTCCACTAGCATCGAAACATCAGGCCATTCTACATCTGTGGCAACCAGTGGAATGGAGGCCCTTCCAGGGGAAGGGTATGTCTTAGACACCCCAGTCCCTGAAGCTGAAGAACACCCCGGCAAATGTGGACATCCCCCAAAACATCCAGGAGGAGCAGGTGCCAAGACCAAACCACTGCCAGGAAGTGAGCCTCTACTGATTGGTTCCCCTTGTGTGGCACAGAATCACCCTGTTGACCTTTCTGAAAACTATCTCCATTTTCCTATGGTACAAGGACACTGGACTTGTGTCCTAAAATATTGTAGCAGCTACTCTGATGATTTCATCAACCATGGCTGAACCCTTCACTAAAAACTTTGTGTAATGTTTTGTTTAAATTCACTCAGTTTGATGTGCACTCTACGATAAATACCACTTAAACAGAGATTATGTTAGAGTCATTATCAACCAAGTACAACTGTCATGTATAATACCTCTTGCACACAAATGTTTCTCTCAAATGTAAAACCTTTGTTATGTTCTGTATAACCAGACTAGATTTTGCATTGCCTATTAATGATAGACACAACTCAAATCAAATCACTTGTAATTCACTTTCCAACATATGGGTTGGGAGAATGCCAAGGATCACACAGTGAAATGCTGCTGCTAATTTCAGCGTTTCAGCATAGGTGTCATGCACTACCAACCAACAGACTTCTGAAGTTAGGGACATGTCAGTCTTACACTATCCCCGGAGGCAAACTTAATGGTTCAATGTATCATCAGCTAAAATCTTATCAGATACCCATAGAATTGCTCCCAAATGGCCATATCACATGAAAAAGATAGAGGTCAGTACAAATGTCCCGAGTCATGGAACCTTCCACTTACCATGGTCAGGTATCTATAGGCTTTTTACTCACCTATGTCAGTCTTCAGACATATGCACATTGGTCTGCTATGAGGAAACACATTGACAGCTACATACCAGTTTGTTTTTTCCAACACAAACCATTATGATGTTATAGGGTATGGATGGCACACAATGGCATGTTTCGGAAACAAATGAACACACACATTGTCCCATTGGCCACATATCCAATGCCAAATAGGTCTTTAGTGTGGAATAGGACACTACCATCCCACTTTAATGACAGTCTGGGCATACAAATCACACACCACAAATCTCAAGCCTGACAGTACCTGGTTCCATCCATGATCATCTCAATTGTCAGTCTGCAAATCCCATCTGCCTGTGACACTGTCTGATGTTGCCAAATGAGGACGAGCCTGTTCACTTAATCTGCAATTTGTAAATGACAAACATACAGTATGGGCCACATTGCTACATAAATATTACATGGCCAATTCATATGTACACATGTGACTCCGATTGTGCATTGTGAAAAACTTAGACAATGTTGATCAACTGGCTGGAAACTACACCATGTAACAATCTGCATGCATATCTGAGTCATGGGCTTTGGAGCTACTTATGACTTATCTGAGGGTCATATTAGGACCCTCATCAAGCATTCCAAACCTCACCAATTCCCCACTTAATAACTTCAATTACATAACATCACATACCTAAAGTCAGGTGGAGTACTGATTAATTAGATCAGCCCTTATGACTCCAGCTTCATCCTCATCATGGTCATCCTCACTTGGAAAATCTGCATTTTCATCCGCTGGAACTGCCAGCTCATCTGGTATAAATGGGAGTTCACGCCTCAGGGTGAGGTTGTGGAGCATGCAGCAGGCAACAATAATTTATCATACTTTGGTGGGAGAGTAGAAGAGGGCTCCTCTAGACATATCGGTACAGCAGAATCTTGCCTTCAGGAGCCCAAAGGTCCACTCCACGACACGTCTTGCCCTTTCATGGGCCTCAGTAAAGCGGATTTCCCCTGGTGTGGCTGGGTACCTCACTGGTGTCAATAACCAAGGACAGTTTGGGTAGCCAGAGACCCCTGTAAGGAACAGGTACAACAGGCCAAACATACATCTTGGACATCCACATATCTGACATATGTGACTTACCAAACAGCCAGGCCCTCTCTGTGAAATGTTGTATCATCAGCAGTTGGGTATTGCTGTTCCACATGATTAATAAATCATGGACTGACCCAGGGAACCTTACACAAACTTGTTAAATGTAGAGGTCAGCCAAACAGACCACTTGGACATTAATGGAGTGGAAGTTTTTCCGGTTTCTATACACATGTTCATTTGCATTTGGGGGAACCAAGGCTACATGGGTCCCATCTATGGCTTCAACCACGTGTGGAATGTGTCCCAAAGCATGGAAGTCAGCCTTTACATGGGCCAAATCTATACGCTGTGGAAATCGGATGTAGCTGTCCAGGTGTTTCAACAATGCAGACAGTACAGCCGTTAAGACCAGACTGAACATAGGCTGAGATATCTTTGCAGTCAGGGTCTTTGCATTTTGGAAGGAGCCTGTGGCCAGGAAGTTCAGCACTAACATTACTTGTACAATGGGAGATATGCTATAGGGATTACAAATGGCAGGCATCAGATCTAGCCCCAAATTACGACAGAGATCAATGATTGTATACCTATCCAGGTGGTAGATCTGGATATCATGTCCCTTCTTCATGGTCTGCAGGGCTACTAGTGGACGGTACCCTGGAGGTTGTTTCGCTCTAATCATGCCAGGGTAACTATAGGGGAAAACAACAGTATGTATGTGCATCACTCAATCTGTACACAAGTATGATCACACCAACATCACATATGATGCTAAATATTGAAACAAGAAACTGTACATACATTGTACACAGCACCTACCTAGGCAAATGATGGCTTGAAACTGCATTCACATCCCCTAACCTCTATCATGTTCATAAAATGGAGACACATGTCACTGATTTTCTCTGTGACATTAACTTTTTTGACATGCTGCACATATTTGGTACGCCTATACCAATTTCAGATTGCCATCACTCTGCTGACAATACTGTTACATGTACATAACTCAGGATACATCAATTTTTCATCCTGTACATAATACATGCACATTTCAACGTGTCTGCTTAAAGCCAGCAGTGAACATGATGTCATAGGTATGTTTCAAAGCCTGTGACACAACTTTAAAACATTTTTCATTCAGATATGAGCCTTAAAATGGCAGCTGCCTGGCCTACTGTACTGGACATTAGGAAGTGACCTAACTCCGCTGGCGAATGTCATAACTGCGGTAGGCAGATACAACCGCGGTGGACAGTGCCATTGGAAAACATTGCTGCCTTTGGCAGTCTTGAGCCAATAGCGACGTCCGCTGGCGGTGACAGTCTTGTATGTGGTGGACGTGACCGCCATCTCATACTTCATCTCTCACTTGACTCCTGACACTGCTACCAGCAAGACCTCTACTACCTGAGCGGCTGTGTACTGCCTCTGGGAACAATCCTGCCATGTCCTGCAAGTGATAGGGCCCTTGCCTTCTCGATGGAAAACCTGGACAAGCTTGTGGAGGAGGTCCTATCCCTGTATGGACAGCTTTATGGTGCACCAGAGGAGCAGGTAGGTGCAATGCAATACCAATGTCTGAAATGTTGAGTATATGATGATGTTCAGGAAATGTGGTTGAATGACAGATTGAGGTAATATGTGTGGGTAGATGGACATGTGCACATGGGCATAGATAGATTTTGAGTCCTGTGACATAGTAGAGAGTGTGTGATGTATGTACCCTGACCCAACTACATACTGTATCACATGATAATTGAAGGTGGTGTGAAAAATATTTGGACAGATATACCACGTTTAGAGATATGCTTGTGGTCTGGTCATAAGTTTCAAGCTGACACCTGGTGTTCGAAATGCATGTTGTATGAGTGTCTCTATGTCACACATGGACTGACTGCACATGGTCATTCCTTATTGAAGGGGATGTTCTAGGCAGTTTCTGTATGCTAGTTTCACTAACTTGTATTTTCATCCTGCTTGTTTTGGTATAGTACATGTGGACATGTGTAGGAGGCTGGGCTGGTTTGTAGTGGGTACCTAGGGTACTTACACCTTATACCAGGTCCAGTTATCCCTTATTAGTGAAATTTAGTAGTGTTCTAGCAGCTTAGGCTGATAGAGGTAGCTATAGCAGAGCAGAATAGGCTGAACTAGGAGACATGCAAAGCTCCTGCAAGACCACTTATAGTTACACAGTACTTATACACAAGTAAAGACGATACTCAGTGTTACCAAAAATAAAGGCATTTATTTGGGTGACACAGTACCAAAAATAACTTAGAGACAATACTCCTTCAGGAGGTAAGTATTATACACAATATATACACTAGACACCAAAATTAGACTAGTAAATAGTCATAGAATAATGCAAACAGTAGGAAATCCTGTAGAATGCAATGGGAGAAAATAGGTCTAGGGGCAACACAAAACATATATTAAAAAAGTGGAATGTGAATCATGAATTCCCCCCTAGACAAGTGTAGTGTGTGCAGAACCACTGGGAGAGTAAGAATACAGTAAAGGTAAGTAAATTACCCCACCCCAGGGCCCAGAAAAGCAGGAGTAAATTACTGCAAAGTTTCCTTTGGCCACATTACACCTTGTTTTGGGGATTTTGCAGCAGCCAACCAAGTCTGCAAAGAACAACTGCTGGATTATTGAACATGAAGTCCTGCAAAGGAAGGGGACCAAGCCCAGAAGTCAAAGAAAGTTTCAGGAAGTACAGGAGCCCCTGCCAACCCAGAAGAGGGTGCAAAAGAAGAGTCCCCGGTTAGTCAAAGACTGCAGGAATGCACCCTAGGAAGATGCCAGTGGGTTCCTGCATGATGCAAAAGATGTCCCAAGGCGTGAAGATTGTTGCAGATGAGATTTCAAGTCGGAAGTCGTCAACAAGCCTTGGCTATGACAAAAGTGCATTTTGCCTCAAAATGTCACTGGATGGACCCAGGAGGGGCCTGGGGGCCTCAACTCTGTGTGAGGAGGAAGAGGGTGCTCTCAGCACTATAGAGAACCCTCAGGATGCCATCCAGCACCACCAGGAGTTGCAGGATCTGGGTTCAAATGACGTGCAAAATGTGGTTGATACAGCACAACAAAAGAAGGTACCACGCCGCCGGAGAACAACTCAGTGAGTTGAGCATCACAGGATGGCGTGATGGGGACCTTGGCCAGGCTGTGCATGAAGGAATTTTGCGAAGAGTGCACAGAGGCCTCAGGAGGTGAAGAACACACAGTAGACAGGGGTACTGTCGTTCTCAGGGAAGGCAAGGTATTACCTCCTCCAAATTGCATCAGCAGGACCTCAGGACAGTCAATGTTGATGATGTCTACCCTCTGTGTCCTTAGGAGCATGTTCGTTGCTGTGAGAGGAGTCCCAGGGTACCGGTCGTCACCTTCAAAGGTGCCTGCTTGGAGCAGGGGAGTGACTCCGTCACCCCACTGGTGATTTCTTCTGTTCTTCTGGTGTGTGATGAAGACAGGGAGTCCCCAGAGCGTGCACACCATGGAAACTGTTGCAGTTGCTGACTTGGAGCTGAGGTTGCTGAAGAAAAGTGCCTCTTGTAGACACTTTGTTGCAGTTACAGCGTTTCTTGGAGCAGGCTGCGGTTGATCCGAGGTCAGAAGAGTCAAAAGTTGTTGCAGAGGATTTCTGAAGGAAACTTGCAAGCAGAATCTGCAGAGAACCCACAGGAGAGACCCTATATATCTCTGAGAGGGGGATTGGCTACCTTATCAGCTAAGGACCTATCAGGAGGGGCCTCTGACGTCACCTGCTGGCACTGGCCACTCAGAGCCTTCAGAGTGCCCCCACACCTTGCAAAGCAAGATGGCTGAAGTCTGGGACACACTGGAGAAGCTCTGGGCACCACTCCTGGGGTGGCGATAGACAGGGGAGTGGTCACTCCCCTTTCCTTTGTCCAGTTTCCTGGTAGAGCAGGGGAGAAGGGGTCCCTGAACCGGTGTAGATTGGTTCATGCAAGGAGGGCACCATCTGTGCCCTTCAAAGCATTTCCAGAGGCTGGGGGATGCTACCCCTCTCCAGCCTGCAACGCCTATTTCCAAAGGGAGAGGGTGTAACACTCTGCTCTCAGAGCAAATGCTTTGTTCTGCCTTCCTGGGACTGGGCTGCCCAGACCCCAGGAGAGCAGAACCCTGTCTGTGAGGTGGCAGCAGCTGTAGCTGCAGTGCAAGCTTCAGAGAGCTGGTTTGGCAGTACTGGGGGTCCATGGTGGAGCCTCCAGGATGCATGGAACTGGCTCCCCAATACCAAATTGGGAATGGGGGGACAATTTCATGATCCTAGACATGTTACATGGCTGTATTCGGAGTTACCATTGTGACGCTACATATAGGTATTCACCTATATGTAGTGCCCGCATGTAATGGCGTCCCCGTAATCACAAAGTCTGGGTAAATGGCCCTGAAGTATGTGGGGGCACCATTGCTAGTGCAAGGGTGCCCTCACACTTAGTAACTTTGCACCTAACCTTCAGCAAGTGAAGGTTAGACATATAGGTGATTTATAGGTTACTTAAGTGCAGTGAAAATGGCTTTGAAATAGTGTGTGCACTATTTCACACAGGCTGCAATGGCAGTCCTGTGTAATGGTTTGTGTGAGCTCCCTGTGGGTGGCAAAAGAATTGCTGCAGCCCATATGGATCTCCTGGAACCCCAATGCCCTTGGTACCTAGGTACCAAATGCTAGGGACTTATAAGGAAGGTCCAGTATGCCAATTGAAATTGGTAAATGTAGTCACTGGTCTACAGTGACAAATTTAAAAGCAGAGCTAGCATAAGCACTGAGGTTCTGATTAGCGGAGCCTCAGTGACACAGTTAGGCACTACACAGGCATACACATTAAGCCACAAACTATGAGCACTGTGGTTCTGGCTAGCCGGATCCCAGTGAGACAGGTAAAACACACTGACATATAGGTTTTTATCTATGAGCACTGGGGTCCTGGCTAGCAGGATCCCAGTGACACAGTAAAAACACACTGACACACACTCACAAATAGACCAAAAGAGGGGGTAACCAAGCTAGAAAGAGGCTACTTTCCTACAACATGACATTCTCTTATTGTCTGTGTCATCCGTGAAGGTCAATGCCCATCAGAAAAAGGAGATTTGGTGTGCCATCGCCAAGAAAGTGCGGACATATAGGAACATATTACCTACCTATGTTGTTCCCTCCGTACAGAAGCATATGATGATGCACATGTGACTGTGTCATATGTGTACCACTAAACAGCTTTTCATACCCTGCTGTTTGTTCTTTCCCACCTACGATCAATACTACCAATATCATGATGTCAAATTGTCCAGGTCTTTGCCCTCTGTCCATTCCAATGTCCCTGATCAATGTCTATGTGCAATATAGAGTCTAACAATTTACAGTCATACCTACTTTTCATAAAGTTTGTGATGAGTGACAGCATCATGAGGTGCTGTGATGTCCATCTGACATTTCACATGCCATTCTTGCAAAACCTATTCAGATCTGTTACAAGGGGTACTCTCTTGGTAAGTGAGGGATGTACATAGGCCTCTGTACTGTGTTATTTAAGTGGACATCCTACATGTAGGTAACCATGGAGGTATTGCTAAACTCCTACTGGATCACATACATTGATGTCAGAGCTATGCATGTTAGTGCCATGTTCATGTTCTGCAGTTAGGAAATGTCTATACAACTATTTCCTTATTCATTATGTGATGGGCATGATAAAAAGGCCTAGCCATCTTATACACAGTTTAAATCTTAAATGTTTTTTGCCAACATCATGTGTACATTGTAAGGTTCTGTCATGAATCCACATTGTAATGAGTTTTCATGTTACTTTCTGTTGCTATTTTGGATGTGTTTGGAGTCCTTATTGTAAGGAAACCTATTGTTTGCACTGAGTACATTGTGGTGCAGGTGTGGAAGTTCACATACACATGTGAGTGGAATGGTATGTGCAGTCAGGAATTTGGCTTGCATCAAGATGTATGTCCCTCTCATGGTAGCCTCAGATATGATTTGTGTCTCTCAGATTTTTTCCCAATCAGATGTAAGGCCAGTCATGTTTGATGTGTGGATAGTGATGTTGTCACTCAGTCACTGGGCTCTTGATGGAATGATAGCATGATACGTTGAACTATATGTCACCTTCATGCACATGACAGGTGTCCATTGTATTGAAGTAGCAGTTATACTACCTGTGGGTGTGTGTGAATAAATACTCTGAGATAATTAGTCCTTATAATTGTGCTATACTTTGTTTTCAGGAGGACAATGACTTTGATGACTTGGTCCACTAAGTATATAACATCCTTTCCTACATCACTATTGGTACATGTGTAGGTGACATGTGTTATGACTCTATCATAATCCAAAGTTGGTTATGCCAATTAGAATAGTTGCATGTATGAAAATTTCCATTGTGAAGGTTGTGAACTCAGTGACATGAAGTGGGTATGGCTTGGATGCAACATGCTGTTGTGTGTTGAGTATACTATAAGGACCCTCGCCTGATGCATGACATCAGTACAAATTGTTAGTATGTGTTGAGTTTGTGTCTGTGATATGTGGAAATAATTGTGATCCCTATTTCCCATAGCTTTGTTGTTGGTTGACTATGTTGTTGTGGATAGTGACCCAGTATGATGTGCCGAAGTCACCTTGTCATGGACTGGTTAGTGTGATAGCTCTACTGATATCATGATATTGTAGGTGTGATGTAGGTAGGTTAGTGGTCTGTGACAAGGCAATTATTGAGAGTTGTACATTGTATCTTCTTGTGACATGATGTTGTCACTAAACTGGTAAAACCTTGCGGTGTTGTGCAACTAGATATGATGTTGCCAAGGTGTACAGTGTGATGTAAGTGGCATGTAAAGATTGTGATGACCCTACCTCACTTTCTGTTTTGCAGCATCAGCATCAGCAGGCAAAGGAGATGGGGCACAGCCGAGTGAGGATCAGTCATGAGAACACCAACACCGAGGGACCCAGTGGCCTGGAGGGCGAAGGGAGTGCCAGAGGGGTGACTGGATCCAATTCTTCATCTTTGTCTTTGGAATCCTCCTCTAGTGGACACTCCCTGGCGGTGGTAAACCCATTTGGGACCACCTCAACAAAATCTCTGCCTGCCATTCCCCTTTCTATCACTGCCCTCTCTGTAGCTCCCCGCCCAGTTGGCTGTGCCAGGCTCACCCAAGAGGGTGGGCATCACCTTTGCCGCAGGCTCCTCTGCCACAGCCCCTGTTAGCCCTGCAGTCCTCAGTGAGCAGGCTATTAACCTCCTGAGGTCTGTCTCTGTGGGTCAGTTGACCATCGAGAAAGCCATTCAGGGACTGGCAACTCAGGTACAACAGAGTAATGCATTCCTGAAGGGCATGCACGGTGCACCGGCTGGCCTACAGAGATCATTTCAGGCTCTAGCCACCACACTGACGGCAGCCAGACACCTTCTGTCTATTGTCCCCCCTCCACCTTCCTCTTCCCCATCCCAATCCCCCCTTCCCCGACCCAGCCAAAGCACACAAACAGACAGGCATGCATCCTCCTCAACATCCAAGGGTATCGCAGACAAACCAAAGCACCACAAGACAAACCACTGGCATACACACAAGCAACATACACTTGCACACACAGCAACAGTCGCCACCTGCCCTGACACTGCCACCATCCCCAGCATCACAGACACCACACCTGCAGACACCACACTAACATTCACAGAGCAAGCCACCACACACATACTACCTGCTGACAGCACCTCAGCAGATCCACAGACATCCACCCCAGTCACCACTCCCACAGACACCACAACCACTGACACACCTACATGAAGCACATCCACCATATCTGCAGTCACCACCTCAACAGACAGTCACCCACCCACTATGGCATACCCCTGCACCCCCCTCAGCCCAAGACACATAAATACCCTCATTCACCCACCCAACAGACACCCACCACCCATAAGCATGCCTCCCAAAAACATGCACCCAAGACATCCACATTAGCACCTCATACAACCACTCCCTCTCCCTTTCCCTCCACATCCAAATCCTTTTGTTATGACCGTCCCCATGTGTGCAAAAAAGCTTTCCTCTCAGAGTTTGACCTTTTCCCTTCTCCCCCATAACATCCCTAAACGTTGAGTTTCCCCTCCCCAAAGCCATCCCTTGAACCTCCAAGGCCTCCCCTGAGCCCCTGCCAGTACCCATGCCCCTCCTCCAAAAAGTCCATCCCTCCCAAGAAGAGCCAACCCTCCTCCAAGCTGAAACCTAACCCTCCCCAAGCCTAAGCCAAGCCACTCCTTTGCCACTCCTCCCCATATCTTCCCTGAGGTGCCTGCCTTCTCCTTTGATGCTCCTACCTCTGGAGGTTAAATGGAAGACAGGAGTCAAGTTGGGGCACCATTATGTGTCTTTGGTGCACAATCTCTGTACTATGCACTGGCCTTTGACTATGATCTTATTTCTTGAAATATATTTATTCAGGCCAACCAGTTGTTGTTTTTCTGGTTTCATCTTTGTCCTGCATTTTCTTTCCTAGGTTTGAGTTGTTCTTGGCTGACATGGGTTGTTTGCAAGTATTTGTGTGTGTATGGTGCTTCTGCTTCCTGTATTGTGTAGGCAGTATATGAGGGTGTGTGGTGTGCTTTTGTCCCCCAGGGATAGGGTGTGTGTTGTGTGATGGGCATCTGTTTGAAGCAGACGTGGTGTTGTAATGGTATTGTGTGGTGTTTCTGTTGACAAGTGTTTGTTGTTGTGGTGTGTGGCTTTGTGTGCTTTGACTGTGTGAGTGTATGTATTTTGTGTATGGTTTGATAGTTATGATGTACTTTGTGTGTGATGTGTGTGTTGACTGATAAGTTGTGTGATTGTGTAATTGTATGTGTTTGTTACCTGTTGGCTGTGCAATGTGTTGTATGAGTGATGTGTCCCTAGCTAGTATCAGTTGTGAGTGCTTGCCTATGTGTTAGTGATGGTGCAGCTGTGGTGTTGTTGTGACGCGTTGATATGTTGTATGGTATTGTGTAAGACTGGGCCTGTGCTGTGTTGCCTTGCATAAGTGTGTGTTTTTAATGTGTGGTGTGTGTGTGTGTGGTGGCTGCAGTGTGCGTGCTGTGTATGTGTGGGTGTCTTTGTAGTTGTAAGTGAGTGTGCGTGTCGGTGTACTATTACATGTAAGTGGTGCCTTTGCACCCCCTTCCATATGGTATGATATGTAACTGTACAAACTTAACAATATACAATGGTAACAGGTGAGTGTGTATGCTTACGGTTGTTGTTATCATTGTTGGCGAACATTCCATTGTCTTTCGAGGAGCAGGAGCAGCGGGATGCCGTCTAGCTCTGGCTCCATGACGGTCCAGATGAGTGTGGCTTCCTGAAGGTGCATGTCTTCCTGTCCAGTTTGTTTCTGTCTGGGTTTCTGTGGTGGTCCGACTGCGACGGAAATCTTGGCGGTGTGCAGCCTCATAATAGGTTGAACAGAAACATGGTCTCCGTTTACCTGTAGGTGGCTCCAATTGTCTGTTTAATCTGATCACACTGGCGGTCCCAGAGGTGATTTGGCTGTATTCTGTTCACTGCCAAAGTCATAATTTGGCAATGTTCTCCGCCAGCCTGTTAACAGTCTGACCACCACCGCCAACATGGCAGACACAGGACCACCAAACTCATAATGAGGCCATTAGTGTAAGTTTTTAATAAAATATTCCCGGGACTGCTGCTTTCCCTGCAGCCCCCCACAACACATCAATCCTTGGCGGTGCCCGCATCCATGTGAGGCCTTATGGGGTGCTTCCAGCCTGAATGGAATGAGTAATTATTGAGTAGCTGTTGTCACCTTCTGTACTCAAGCTCAGTTGCAGTGATTCTTATTACTTTTTTGTTTTGTTGTTGTTGTGGATGCTCAGGTCCCACCTGAGTCACCCTCAGCTTGAGGGGTCCTTGGGGATCCACTGGAGTAGCCCAAAAGTCCCTGTAGCCACAGCTAGCCCTGCTCTTTAGAGCTAGCATTTTGTCTGTGCCTGCTGTCATTGGCAGCAGCAGATGAGTAACGTTGATTTATAGCTGGGTGCCTTGGTCATACCTAGTGTTTCGGGGTTTATAGGAAGCTGTGGGGGGAGCGCCAAAGACCCCGTGGACCCAGGTGGCTCTCATTCTGCAGAGCCTGCATCTTCTGTGCTCCCAGCAGCAGATGGGAGATCATTCTGCTTGTACTGGTCAGAGACTGGATGTGTACAGCAGAGTGCCCCCCTCCCCACATAGCTAAAGGCAGGGATGGGTGAGCACTCCACAAGCCAACTCTTGGGCCAAGCCAGCTCTTAAGTTCTTTGTCCCTGTCACAGCCCCTGTCCCAGAAAATAGGGCCCTTGGGACAGACTACCCTGCCCCCTTATATCCTTTTTAAAAACATTTTCAGGTGGCAACATTCCTGTTCTTAGGGTGGCCAACCATTCAGAGGACTCGCTCCGAAGGCTAATCATAATGCCTGAATTTTTTAAGTCAAGCCAACTTTTAATATATCTATACATTTTAACCCTTAATTTTCCAAAATTTACATCTAATCACAAAAATCACACTTTCTAGGTAAAGATTAAGCTTTTTGTCAACATTGATGTATTGGTGTAATTCCGTTCAGCCACTTTGGCTGTAATGCTGTCTAAAATTCCCTTTGGGACTTGCATGACCCTTTTTCTCATCCCCCATGTGACAAATCACCGTGAAAACTAAGAGGGAAGAGCTGAGAAGTAGGGACTTTTTTTGGAATGTTTTGTGAAAGTTCGTCAAATGAAGAAGTTATTAGTAAAACAAAAAAAGACTCTCCCTAAGGAAAGTCTCACTTAACTATAACTACAAGTGGCAAAGACCACTGTGTATTATATATTTGAAATATTATAGAAGTTATTTTCACCTCTCCTGACCCTAAACGGGACAACAAGTATGCTATTTCTTTTTAAAATGATTGCTCATTTTGTTTTGTAAGGTGCTGAACTCTCAAGATGGGATTGGGTGCAAGACGGCAGCTTGAAGTTGTATAATGGTGGAGAGGTTAACATCGACTCTGTCCCTGTAAGTACTTCCTTGAAATAGTTGGCACTATTGCAGATACTTGTTGAAAATGGCAGGTTGAGGTTGAGATATTTTAAATAAGGCTGAAAAGTGGAAGTTTTTGAAGAAATGTTGAAGGAGAAGTTAAATGAGCCAAGCAACTCATCCCCTACCTACCCCTTAAGGCTCCACTGCTAACCCATGCAACTGATCTACCTTTTTGAAAATTGCAGTCCAATGTCCCCATTGTTCCCGGCTCTCTCCCTTTGGTGCTTGGTTCTTTTTAGAGGCCTGGTTAGCATTGTTCTAGAGTGGGATGTGGAAGCGGCGAGGTATCCTGATGAGAAATCTGCAACACTAAGCCCAGGTTGGCAGCAAAACCACTCCAAGGGGAAAAAGCTGCAGATGACCCTCATGACCATTGGAGAGCATTGGGACCTTCCAGCCCTGAAGGCCTCCTGAGATTTGACAGCAGCTTCCTGCAAGGGACAGGTACTCGAGGACTATTTTCAAGGTTGCTCCCAAGGCACCACCTCACATTCTGAACTTGCCCATAGCGATCAGCTAAAACAAAAGGAGCAGTCGAAACAGACCAGGGACAAAGTGACTGAAGATCAATTGGTGGAGCCCTAAATAATGAGCCAGCACTGTCAGTTTCTATATTAAAAGACACTATCCTCTCTGTTCAGGCTGCCCAAGATGATGCAGATAATGCTCACATCAGACAGAGTAAGGTTTTTAGACAGGCTCAAGTGGATGAAATGGGCCATTCTATGACTGACACACCAAGCCCAGCATTGATTTGCTGTAACAAAATGGATACCATTGAGGTTGGGGTGGACAAATGCATGTTTGAGTGGCAGCAAAATCTAGGAACATTGCAGGTGATAATAGGGGCAGAGGCAGACTCCAAACTTGATGATAAAATTAGCTAAGGCCAATGAAAAAAAAACAACTGCAATGCTCAAGAACTCCTGACTAGCAGGCAGGCGATCCGCCAATCAAAGATATCAGTAGAGACAAAAGTTTATTGTTTTCAGCCACCTTCATCCTCTGAAGCCCTCTCTCCGGATGCAACCGAGCCAGCTGATCAATTTTTCAATTTTTTTAAACATTCTTTTTATTGGGATTTTCCGTATAAGGAAGTAGGAAGTAACAATATAATGTATAATGATCATGAGGAGGGGAGTTAAAGAATAGCATCTGGTTCCAGAAACAATTGGTGATACATTGCATACAATCAGCAATTGAGTCTCCCTAAAATAAAATCATAACCGAGAAAAACCCATAACAGGGACCAATGATTAATCTGGGGAAGGGGAGCTATCGGAAGCAACACAGTGACAATAAGGAGTAGTATGGGTGACAAGGGCAAAAGGGAAAGCATGAGTAGTCTGACCGAGAAGGGACTGGCATAGCTAGATTCAAAGGTGGAATGCAGTGCCGGGCGTTACACAGGAAGCAGCTAGGCAGGGACTGCCCTTGTGGGGGTCTAGCAGTTGTGTAGGAGTGTTGAAGAGGATGTGTGCCCAATTAGGTTACAGTGAAGGAGATTGTGAGGCAGAGTGTGAAGTTTAGACAACTGAGGTAGTGAGATGTAGAAACTTTGAGAGCAATGCATCCCATGCTGGAGATGTGGGATGTCTGTGAATGTGTTGGGCCTCATCATAACAAAGAGCAGCATCTTCTGCTGTCCCCCATTTCTGCATCACTCTG
The DNA here is from genome assembly GCF_031143425.1 of Pleurodeles waltl. NCBI lineage: Eukaryota > Metazoa > Chordata > Amphibia > Caudata > Salamandridae > Pleurodeles > Pleurodeles waltl. The sequence goes on along the minus strand of NC_090439.1, from coordinate 703,531,900 downwards.
TGCCATGCTTCTACAGGCAGACATTGGGCACCTTCCAATGTAGTGTAAGCATACGATTAGCCAAGAGCAGGGCCAGGCTGTCAAAACAAATACGGACAACCTGATGTTTCCTACATCTTAATATGTCAATGGCGCAGGCCTCCCAGGAGTTGAGATCAGTAAGTTTTGTTACCTCCTGTATGATGGTGTGTACACTCTGCCAAAAAGTGGAGATAGCGGGGCACGACCACAACATGTGTCGGAGATCTGCCTCATCTGATCTACTGCAGGGACAGGTCAGGTTCATCGTGGGGAGATACTTATCTACTTCCATTGGGGTTAAATAGGCACGATGGAAAATGTAGAATTGTATATTTTTAAACCTCACATTTCTAGAGACAGTGGGGGTGATTCTAATCCTGGCGGGCGGCGGAGGCCGCCCGCCAGAATTCCGCCCCCATAATACCGCTCCGCGGTCAGAAGACCGCGGAGGGTATTATGAGTTTTTCCCTGGGCTGGCGGGCGGTCTCCAAAAGACCGCCCGCCAGCCCAGGGAAAAACTCCCTTCCCACGAGGATGCCGGCTCGTAATCGAGCCGGCGGAGTGGGAAGGTGCGACGGGTGCAGTAGCACCCGTCGCGTATTTCAGTGTCTGCAGGGCAGACACTGAAATACCTTGCGGGGCCCTCTTACGGGGGCCCCTGCCATGCCCATGCCATTGGCATGGGCACGGCAGGGGCCCCCAGGGGCCCCGCGACCCCCCCTACCGCCATCCTGTTCATGGCGGCTTTCCCGCCATGAACAGGATGGCGGTAGGGGGGGTCAGAATCCCCCATGGCGGTGCAGCAAGCTGCGCCGCCATGGGGGATTCTGAGGGCAGCGGTAAACCGGCGGGAGACCGCCGGTTTACCCTTTCTGACCGCGGCCCAAGCGCCGCGGTCAGAATGCCCTGCGGGGCACCGCCGGCCTGTCGGCGGTGCTCCCGCCGACCCTCGCCCCGGCGGTCGAAGACCGCCGGGGTTAGAATCAGGGCCAGTGTGTGGGAATGCTAGTGCCTGAGCCCACTCCTTGATGTTGAATACCCTTCCCACCTAATCGTCCTATTTAGTGCAAAAGGGGCTCAATGAAATGCTGGTGACTACATAGTGCCTTACAGATCCATGTGTTCAAGGGACAATCATCACCCATGATGAGTATGGTTTGTAGCACAGTATGACTGGGCGGTTCTTCATCTCTAGTTCTCCACAGACTGAAGCAACAGTTATGAGACTGGTGATCATAAAGGAATTGACCAGCTGGTAGGGCAAAATCTGTCTGAAACTAGGGAAAAGGAAGAAGATGACCATCTGAAAACAAGTCCCCGGCCATAGTGAGCGAGCAGTTCAGCCAGTTTCACAAGGTCCAGGCACAATAATAGTCTGGGGAACATGGATGGCGTACTAGGGGGAATCCTGGAGAGTACAGAAGAACATGTCGCATAAGAGCACCAAGCCATCAAAGGCATTTATAGGCAATAGCTACCTACAGGGAATAGGACACGCAAGGTAATGGTCCCAGGAAGAGGAGGCTCTTGACAGTGAAAGGAGTAAGGTGAGGGGAATGATGGCAGATTTCATCTAGGTTTCGACCAGCTATCCACCTGGTTACCCATGTAGCTAAGGAGCCAGATTTTACAATTGAAAAGAGGGAGTAACCAATCCGCCCTCATCTGTTGGGTGCAGCTTCCAAAAGGCAATCCTACTCCCCTACCCTAGAGCAAGGAATCAAATTCCTTAAAAAATACCAGGGGAAGAATCACAGGGAGATTAGTAAAGTATTACAGAAGGCGAGGCAGAATCACCATCTTCTATAATGTAATTCTTCATGTGGTGGATAATGGCAGTTTTATCCAGAATTATTTGAGCTAGGTCAACACTGGGTGCAAGTTGCAACAAAAAGATCTTCTGGAGACTTGTACAAGCGTATTCTCAGATAGTGTACAGCAGAATTTCACCACGTGAAAGGGGAGCCATCCATCATAATTTCTATGGGGGCTAGGGCATCATGCAATGGGAAAACTGAGGATTTGCTCCAGTTGACCCAGAGACTGGACATCTTAGCAAATGACTGCAAAGCGGTGTGAATTGGAGTAGGATTCACTTGGGCATCTCGCAAAACCAGAAGGAGATCATCTGCATAGAGTACCACCGCATGTGCCCTGTCTGAAAGACGAATTTCTCACTGCTCACCATCTATACAGAGCTAGATTAGATCGCCAAAGGTCCCATGGCCATTTCAAAAAGCAACGGTAAGAGGGACACCTCTGCCGCATGCCACGTCTTATTGAGAACATCTCCAATATGAGGCATCCCACTCTTACCTGTGAGAGTAGCGTTGTGTACAATAGTCATTTATAAGCAAGAAGGGGAGGGCCTATGCCTATTCATCAGAAGAGATAAGACCAGTGCAGGGAATCAAAGACTTTCTCCAGGTCCGGTCCCAGGCACAGCAAGAACAGGAATCAATTACTTACCTAGTCCACAACGTGGAAAAGGAGTCGGAGGTTGTGGGAAGTGCTATGTCCAGGCACAAATACATTCTGATCTAGATGGATGAGGTCTGGTAGAATTTGGGCATACCTAGCAGATAATACCTTTCCCAGGATCTTATAATCCCTCCCTAAAATAGCGATCGAATGATACGATGTCACATCAGCAGGATCTCAGCTAGGTTTGGGAATTGAGACGAGCAAGGACACTTGGGCCCTCATTACAACCTTGGTGGTAAATCCCGCTTACCGCCGTGCCAACGGCCGCCAACATACCATGTCCGCGGCGGAAATCTGCAAGGGGTATTATGACACACACTGAGAATTCCGCCACTATACAGACACCCACACAAATCCGCCACACCAAAGGTCAGTGATAAACTGGCGATAGCAAAACCCACACCATTATGCCAACAGGAATACACCCACAGTATCACGACCCGCGAATCAACGCAGCGGTCTTTCATCCGTGATAAACCACTGGCGGTACACACTCAAAAAACACACACACTAACAAAACAACTCCACATTGGACAATGCAAACTACACACACCTGACACACATACAAACACCACACCCACACACCCACACCACTATAAAATACACACCCACATTACCCACAACCCCTTACACCAAAATGTTTTGAAGAAGCAGAGAGAGAGAAAAGCAAAGACCACACCAGCATCCAGAGGCACAGAACACCATCACACATACACCATCCATGCACCTCACACCACACACTCCAACACATCACCCCACACATCACATCAACCATCACCTCACACATCACTCACACCACATCATGGCACCTCAAAGACTCCCCAGGTTTTCTGAGGAGGAGCTCAGGGTCATAGTGGAGGAAGTCATCCGGGTAGAGTCACAGCTATTCGGATCACAGGTGCAGCAGACATCCATTGCAAGGAAGATGGAGCCATGGCGGAGAATTGTGGACAGGGTCAACGCAGTGGGACAGCATCCAAGAACAAGGGATGACATCAGGAAGAGGTGGAACGACCTACGGGGGAAGGTGTGTTCCATGGTATCAAGACACCAGGTAGCCGTACAGAGGACTGGCAGTGGACCCCCACCTCCTCCCCCACAACTAACAACATGGGAAGAGCAAGTCTTCGCGATCATGCATCCTGAGGACCTCACAGGACTAGCAGGAGGACTGGACTCTGGTAAGTCAAATCTTTACTACTTTATCCCTCCCACTCTACCTGCAGGCCATTGCATACCCCCACCCTCACCCTCACTCTCATTACTCCATCACCTCCCACACACCCCATCATCACAGCCCACCACTCCCACAACCAAGCCCTGCATGCAACAACAATTCATGGACACCCATCACAGACATGCATGGACACCCATCACCAAAGCATGTCCAATAGAGAGACTCACCCAGGGCACACAAACACCACTCACACAAGGGCCAAGGCAATAGTGCAGGCACAGTAATGGAGGGAAACACACCGATTGCACAAGATGGCACACACAGAGAAAATAACAATGCATTTACATCCCAACAGGACCCCTACCCAACGTCATCGGTCAGGAGGTGTCAGCCATATCCAGTCCCCCCACAGAGGAGGCCCACAGTGATGACAGCATCTCTGCACGCCTGGATCAAGATGACCAGCCTGGCCCATCAGGGACTTCAAGACAGTCGGTTCCACTATCACTTTCCCATGCCACCACTGTATCTCCCCCTCAGGAAACACCAATACAGCACCCACCCAGCGGGCCCATGCCACCGTCCCCAGGACACGTCAATCAGCAGTGTGTCCACCACTACATGGACACCAGGCAAACCCACAAACACAGGACGATCAGGGACCTGGGGTCAGAGGGAACCGACCCTCCATGAGGCACTCACCAACATCCTGGGAGCATACCACCATTCCCAGGAGACTGTGGGCCACATACTGGCCAAGCTGCAGGAGATCCAGTGGCTGCAGGAGGGACAGTACCTGGGGATCAGGGAGGACCTAAGGGACATCCACACCACCCTGGTCACCATTGCAGAGATGCTGGCAGACACGGGCCCCTGACACTAGCCAAACCAAAGAACAGCCCTCCATCTCCGCCAGCGCTTGTGGACAGGTGGCCCCGCCAAAGGAACAACAGGCCACCAGCACCCCACCCCCTGCAGAAGGAGAACGACCCCACAAAAGGTCCCTGCGATCCAGGCAGAAGACAGAGAACATTGCCAAGACCCCGCCAGGAAATAAGACCCTACTGATTGTCACCCTTCTGTCCCACTATGTCACCCAGTCCAATCTGCTGTTACTCCCCTTCCTATACCCCACTGGACAATGCACCTGTGATACCAAAAGACTAGACTCTACTATGGACCTTCCTCCACCATCACCCCAGCCCCTTGCACATACCCCTATACTCATTAGCCCCTAAATAAACACCCTTTAATCAAAAACCAATCTGGAGTAAGTCTGAGCTTTCACAAATGTATTAGTACAACATTAGCATCAAATTGCAATGTAAATGTTCATTTGCTCATACCAATATCTGACAGTTGTTGGGCAGCAGTACATATAGCAGAAGGCAGAATGAGGTACCCAGATCTGAAAAATGTAAAGCCAAAGTGAACTGTCAGTGTCCATAGACAGAGGTTAAGAGGCTGACTTATACAATGTCCTACAGTATTCAGAAATGTGAGGAGGAGTTACAGTCTCTTACCTGTGAGTCATGGGAAGTACTGAATGATGATGTTGGTTCGGTTGTCAATATCTTCTTCCTCTGCCTCCTCTTCCTCACTGTCCACAGGCTCCACCACTTCCACAAGTCCATCACCGGGCTCATCCTCCTGCAGAAAAGGCACCTGACGTTGCAATGCCAGGTTGTGCAACATGCAGCATGCCACGATTATCTGGCACACCTTCTTCGGTGAGTAGTATGGGAAGCCACCTGTTAGATGGAGGCACCGGAATCTGGCCTTCAGGAGGCCGAACGTCCTCTCAATAATACGCCTAGTTCGCCGATGTGCCTCATTGTAGCGGTCCTCTGCTCTTGTCCTGGCATTCCTCACTTGGGTCAGTAGCCGTGAGAGGTTGGGTAACCAGAGTCACCTGCAAATGTCGAGGGATGACTGTTAGACACACACTAACCCTTAGGGACTACGCCATACCCAGACACCTACTCATCCTGTGTGGGGACCTTGAGCTCACCTATTAGCCACACCTGGTGCCTCTGGAGTTGGCCCATCACACATGGGATACTGCTATTCCTCAAAATGTATGAGTCATGCACAGAGCCAGGATACTTGGCACTCACATGAGAGATGTACTGGTCCGCCAAACACACCACTTGCACATTCATCGAATGGTAGCTTTTTCTATTTCTGTACACTTGTCCATTTCAGCGGGGGGGACAAATGCCACATGTGTCTCATCAATGGCACCAATGATGTTGGGGATATGTCTCAGGGCATAAAAGTTAGCCTTCACTGTGGGAAAATCCTCCACCTGGGGAGACACAATGTAGCTGCGCATGTGTTTCAGCAGGGCAGACAACACTCTGGTCAACACGTTAGAAAACACTGGCTGAGACATCCCTGATGCCATGGCCACTGTTGTTTGAATGGAGCCACTTGCCAGGAAATGGAGCACTGACAGGACCTGCACTGGGGGGATTCCTGTGGGATGGCGGATAGATGACATCAGGTCTGGCTCCAATTGGGCACACAGGTCTTGGATTGTGGCACAATCAAGTCTGTAGGTGATTATAATGTGTCCGTCTTCCATTGTCGACAGGTCCACTGGGGGTCGACAGGTACAACGTAGGATGCCGCCATCTCATCATCTGCCCCAGCAGTTGTGGCCTATGGAGGAGAACAGTGATCAGAGGGTCATGTACCACATAGGTTGCACAAGTGTGTCTGCAGTAATGTGAGTAAATCTGTGTGTGGCGTAATTAGCCTGTACATGTGCCAAAATGTGCTCTGACGCAGTTAGGTGCCCTGTCATGTGCCCCCCTGAAATGGCGGCTGCCTGACTTGTGAGGAGGGACAAGGGGAAATGAGGTAACTGTGCTGGCGTTGAGCTGCATCGCGGTAGGTGGTCGAAGACTGCCGCGTAATTCAGCAATGGTTATCATTGGGCACTATGGATTCCAGGAGCCAATGGTGATGTACGCCGGCAGTGACGGTACGCACCGCCGCGGATGTGACCGCCATTTTCTATCTGTTCACTCACTTGATACCTGACCTTCAACAGGAGATGGCCTACACTGCAAGTGCTGCTGTGACCTCAGTCTGGAAGCGACAATGGCTCAAGTGTCTGGGGAAAGGGCCCCTACCTTCACCGTGGAGGAGTTGGACAAACTGGTGGACGGGGTCCTCCCCCAGTACACGCTACTCTACGGTCCTCCAGACAAACAGGTGAGGACACTGTGAGCATGATGCATGGGTAATGCCTGTTTGGAGTGGTGTGGATGGAAGATTACATGTGGGGGGCTGAGGGCTGCATGTGAGGATGGTGAGTGTATGTGCATCAGAGCATGGGTGGGAACTGGTGGGCAATGAGTCTGACGGTCCGGACGGGTGAGTAATGTCCTTTCCTCCTGTACCTTTCCTCTAGGTCAGCGCCCACCAGAAGAAGGGTATTTGGCGTACCATCACCAAAGAAGCGCGGACCCTGGGGGTCTATCATAGCTGGAGCACCCACTGCCGCAAGAGATGGGAGGACCTGTGCCGCTGGAGCAAGAAGACGGCGGAGGACCAGCTGGGGCTGGCCTCCCAACGTAGAAGGGGTGCAAATCGCACTATGATCCCCCTGATGTTCCGCATCCTAGCGGTGGCCTATCCAGAGTTGGATGGGCGCTTGAGGCTATCACAGCAGCCACAAGGGGGTGAGTACAGTGTCATAAATCTGACTCTGTGCCCTTTAGGAAGTATCTGGGTGGGGGATGTGGGCTGTGGGTGCCCCGAGGCCAGGGCGAACATGTGTAGGTCCCTTGTTGGGCAGGCTCTGAGGCACTCCAACCCCAATAGTGTTAGTGGGCATCTACTACTGGGCAGGCTCCTGTGGGTTTCAGGTGTGCAGCTAATGGCGTTAGGCATTGTACCCCATGGATAAACAAAAAATGAGGACAGGGAGATTAATGGTCCAGTGTATGGCCTCCCAAATCTACTCAATAGAAATGCAAATACACTGTTCCCAAGAGAAAAGAAAAAAGGGGGGAGAGGATCATAGGGCAACCCTAAAGTTAGAAGCAAGTGCCCTCACACACCAAATCGGATGTCATGCTTCATCATCGGGCAAGCCCCTCGTCAGACTGGCGCTGCAATGTCTGATGGGCACCCCTGTAAGGGGGCTCTTTGCTGGAGATCCTTTCTCAGTAGCACTGTGCCGTAATGGGGATTACATTTGCTCCTAGTCTGGCATGCCTCTATATGTTCAACTTTGAGAAATGTCACATACTTCCTCTCGCCAATCCTTTTTATACTAACATCAAGTTATGGCGACGCTACATTGACGATATTTTGATTGTCTGGCAGGGATCAATTGCAGAGGTTGAACCTTTCACTGTCTGCATCAACTGTCGTGACCTTTCTTTGAAGTTTACCTCCACGGTCTCTTCAACACAGATTCATTTTCTGGATTTGATGATCACCATTGACAAGGGAAAACTGACAACATGTACATATCGTAAAACAACAGATCGTAACAGCCTGCTACTTTTTGATAGTCATCACCCTAGAGCACTACGACAAAATTTACCCTACAGACAATTTTTACGATTACGACGTAACTGCAGTAGCATTCAACTTTTTGAAGATCAGACAGATGACCTTGTTATTGAACTGAGGGAGAGACACTATCATCTTCAGGTTGTCAATACTGCACGCAAGAGAGCCAGGAACAATAACAGATGCACTTCTGACAACCATTTCTAAGACACCTGATAACCGACTGACTTGTGTGTCCACCTTTACCCCATTGTCTAACAACATTAAGAAACTGATTAATAAAAGATGGTCGATCCTAGAGAGTGGAGGCACACCTATTCCTAAACCTCTGTTTGCTTTTAAAAGGACAAGCAATATTAGAGATATAGTGGTGCATACTCGCCCTCCCACACGTTCAGAAGATATGAAACAATCAACCTTGTGGGGTTTACCGTCAGTTTCAGGCCACTATCCCTGTGGTCAGTATAATGTTTGCCCTTTGACCTGACATTTGAACACCTTAGACCTGGAACCGTTGGGCACATGGCAACTTGTCAAACATACCAATTGTAACACACGTAACTGTAATTACATGATTACGTGCCCTTGTGGCTTACGTTACATTGGCATGACCACCAGACCGGTCAAATTAAGGATCAATGAACACCGCAGTAACATCAGGTGTGGTCGTATTACCACGAAATTGAGTGCACACTTTTTGGAACTCCACCATAGCCCAGATGATACGTGGTAGGTAGTCCTTTACTCCCTCAGGCACGTCAGTAGTAATCCCAGTTCCCTTTTTGAATCAGGGCAACGTTAGATATTTAAATTGGGGACCCTTATCCACGGACTCAATGATGACATTCCTTGGCTGCAGTTTACCCGTTGATTACCTTCCAGGCCATGACTGGGATGAAAAAGTGATTGACACCTCTTTGGCTGGACTAGTTTCTGTCTTAGGACTATTCATTACTTACTTTTGGGGTCCTATCATCACTCCTTTAACTTCTACTCCAGCCATGCACTTGTTTAAGCCCCCCCTTTTTTTCTGACTTATTGTTGCTGGCTCTCTAAGTCACCTCTACTTGAGATTTTAGTGATGAGTGTCGGGCAGTGTTGACTATTAGATCGAGGATGTGGCACTCCTTATTATGAAATTGATCTCTATTCCCCGTGCTGTTTTTTCCCAGATGCTCTGGGGCTAACTTCAGTGGCCTGTCACTTTGACACTCTCACCACATTAAGACAGCTTTTTTTTATGGGTACTGTGGGGCATTGTTGTGAGTAACACTAATGTGGCTGCAGTCCTTCACTCTCCATGGTCGTGATTCCATTTTTTTTACTGCTGGCCTGTTGGCGGTATTACCGCCGCTTTAACACCGACCGCCAGGGTTGTAATGAGGGCCTTGATGTGTGGATGGCAATTCCCCCAAATGGAGGGCCTTGATTATATAGTAGGTAGACAAAACACAAAGGCATTGGTGAGTGTACTGTAGTGCACTAGGGGAGGCTATAAAGGCACAGGGTTTTTTTCCTGGCCAGGTCCTGGATTGCCTGTTTGACATCTGCAAGAGTTATGACCGCATCTAAAGCGGTTTGGGTATGCGTATCAATGCTTGGAAGAGTAAGGGGGTCTAGAAATTCTTTAATGTGGTCTTGTAGTTCAAGCCAGTCAACTGATACATGTGGGAACTGTGATATTTGTAGAAGCTGAAAGGATGTTGCCTGGTTTGTGGAGTGTTACACCTGAAGGGCAATGGAGTTTGAGACTGGGGGTCTCCCTCTGTTCCCATTGAGTGAGCCATCCATGGAGGCATCCTGATTTATTGCCTTCCATATGAATTTTGGCCATGTAGGCGGCAAAATTGAAGCAGGGTAAGGGCTCCAATAGTTGTGGCATGTTAGCACTTAGCCTCCTCTAATGCAGGGAGGCAGAAATAATCTTATTCAGCTTGGCGCTACAGCAATGGTATGTGTCGTTCAGTCTCCCCTATCTCCGGGTCCAACATATTCTGGACAGCAACAATTTCCTGAAGACAATAACTGCATGAATGCATCCCATTCAAGGAGTTTGTTTGAGGCAGTGCCATCCTTTTTGTTGAAGAAATTATGAATGTGGGAGGCCCAGAAGTCTGGGTCTTCTAAGCATTCACAGGGGAGAGGCCAGGTGGGGGCTCCCCAGTGTAAGTTAATAATATAGGCCTCATGATCAGAAACCACCCTATCCAGATAGTTTGCAAATTGTACAGAGAGTGCAAGCACCTGAGAGCACAGTATATGATGCAGTCGGGCATACAATCAATGGGGCAGGGATCAAAAGTAATGAGCCTGTGTTGTGGAGTGAAGGGTCCTCCATGCATCCATTGGTGCCCAATGCCATACTCAGTCCGCAAGTCTGGTGGTTTGAGTGTAAGAAGGGGAGCGGAGGAGAAGCGGGTGGGAGCGATCTAGTTAGATATCAAGGGCACAGTTGTAATCTCCCCCTAAGATCCATGGAACATTGGTCTTTTGGGACAGAACACCAGAAAGCATTGTTCAAAAGGTATCTTAGTCAGCGTTGGGGGCGTCTATACTCCAGAGTAACACCAGGATGCCATTGAGGCAGCCTTCAAGGAAAACATAGCAGCCACTCTCGTCAATTATAATGTTTAGTGCCTGAACGGCAGTCCCCGGACGAACCCATATCAATGCGCCTCTGGCGAATGCCGAGTACCTGGTAGTATGTATGGAAATGTGCCATTGTGGAAGGGATGTGGCAGAGTATTTATCCTTCCATTCTCATGTCTCTCTGGGGGTCAGTGAAGAAGTGGGACTCACCCTAGAGCAGGGGTCTTCAAACTGGCAGGCGGGCCCCCCTAGGGGGGCCTCAAGTGATTCCAGGGGGGCATCAGGCTCTGGCCAAAAGAAGCATTACACAGATAACAGTGTTTTGTTTAAGCAGAAACGTGTTCTTGCATTTTTTAAAAGATAACAGCACTTAACTTCAATGTTTAAATATGTCAAGACATATTTAAACATTGCAATCTTTATAATATATTTGTGAAAAATTCTGAGGTGAGGCCCAATGATTTTTATTTTTCAACTGGTGGGCGTGGCATTAAACATTTTGGAGACCACTGCCCTAGAGTATGATCTTTAGCCTAGCGGGAAAGAGCAGGAAGTATTGGACCCATAGTTGTCTGAGGTATCTTTTGACTTCGAGGAACGTGTTCCGTTGGCATTGAATCGCAACCATGCAATACGGGAATATCATCATGTTTATCCTCGAGTAAAAGGGGGCCTTTCAGCAGGGCTGCAAGTAGGACAACATCATGGTCCCGGTAGTGGAGGAGTTTCGCTAACATGGGCTGGGGCAGTGCCAGACTGGAGTTGTGGATCTCTGTGCCTAACCCTGGCCACAAGGCTATCTGGGAAGGATACATTAAAGTGGGTGGTGAGGAGTTGCATTAAGGCATCAAGGCAATGCAGTGGGAAGGCACCACAGGTTAGAATAGAGCATGAGCAGGTGATAGAAGGGAACTATTGGGAATTACTGTGTTGGTTTACTAATTAAAAGGAAGTGAATGTTTAGTACTTCTGCCTTTTGATAGAGCCGCCTTTTTTTGCCCTCTAGCTGTTTGCTCATAACACCTTAAATGAAGGACATGGCATGGACGTGCAGCCCCAGAGACACTGTCTGGTCGCAGTAGTGTGTGTAGTCTATACCTTGTTGCTTTGTTGCAATTTTTATTTCAATGTAATTTTTTATTCTAATGTTTTATATGCCACATGAGGACTTGCCTTTTAAAAACTGATTTACCTTTTTTACATTTGGTGTTATAGCGGGGGAACTATTGGGAATTACATTCCCCCCTGACTTCCTGTCTTGAGGAGGTAGCTAGCTGGATGTCAAATTATACACTGAAGCTCAATGAGGACAAAACAGAGATTATGCTGCTCTGTAACAATTTTAGTTATCTCATTTCCAGTCCTCTCCCAGACTACCTCTGTGATCTACCTAGTCCCAAAAAGTCAATAAAGAGCCTTTGTGTATGGCTCGATACGGGGTTGACAATGGATCATTATGCAAAAAAGCTTGCCGCCAGCTGCTATGGCACTCTGAAAGTGCTGTGGAAGGTCCTTCATCTTCTTCCTGACACTGCTAGACAGATTGTCGTGGAGGCTTGTGTGCTACCCCATCCTGATTATGGGAATGCCTTGTTCCTATGCTCCACATGCTATGTCATCAGAAATCTTCAGACTGTACAAAATGCTGCTGCTCGCCTGCTGATGAACATCCCCAAACACATGCCAGCCTTCAAGGCTCTGAGAGACCTACACTGGCACCTGGAGAAGGCCTGAGTAGTTTAATGATTTCTGTTTTATGCACAGGGCTGTTTACAACAAAGGCACCTCCCTGCTATGTTCCCTTGCCTGTATTTCTTTCAGAGAGAATTCTTTGTTCTTCATTTAGAAAAGAACCCCAGAGTCCATAGGGTGCACTGGGGTGGCCGTTCCACTTCTTCCCTGGCCCCCAGATTCTGGAACACTCTGCCATTGAAACTGCACTTTTGGAGTGCAAACTTTCCTTGCGCAAAGCTTTGAAGACCTAGCTTTTTGACATCTGAACCTATAACCACACTTCAACCTTTTCTTTGCCTTGGACAGCACTGGGAGGCCTTCGGGTAGCCATGCGATATATAAGACTGCAATAATAGAATAGAATAGGCTGTCAGGATGTTAGGGGAGCAGCCAGAATTGCTCCAATGTTTTGCTGTGCAACTCCCTCCAAGGAGATGTGTCTAGTTCAGCACGGGTCTCCTAGGAAACAACGCAGGCACCACACTTAGAGCCAGGAAGGACAGTCCAGAGGCCCATTGGTGTATAACAGCCGTGAGCCAGGCAGCGAGGGGGGAGAGGCAGAAGGGGGCAAACAGTATATTGTAGGGAAGTGCCCTACCCAAGTGCGGTCCATGCACCATTCCTCGAGGTGCAGTTTGGAGATCGTGAGTGGCCACAAGAGATGGGTGTGCTAGTAGTCAAGATGTGGCAAACTGCAAAGGGCAGGCCACACTAGGGGAGCCAAGCGTGTGCTCCGTGAGTCCGTTCAGGCTTTAGCAGCCAAGGGAGGCCCCAGGGATGATTGCTGTGAGGCACTCTGCTCCATGGCAATTATGGGCTTACCAGAGAATTGGGGAATGCAGCGCTGGCTCAGAGCTGAGACTTAGGCAGTTGGAGCCATCAGTGCGGATTACTGCTGAACAGGAGGGCCTCTCGAAACACTAGAGCAGGCCACACCTCGTGCCTTTCTGTAGGCGGCAGCTGAGGGTAGGAGTCAGGGATAGTTTGTCCCCCGCTGCAGGTGTCGGCCCCAGGCGAAGATGGCAGCAGAGGTCCTCTCTCACTGAAAGTGGTGGCCACAAGAAGGTGTTAGTTGGCCACCATGTCGGTCACAAGGTGATCGCCCCAATGGAGGAACGTTCCTGTCTCTCACTACAGCCGATCAGGCCCCAAACACAGCAGGGCTGCAGTGTCTGATAGTGTTGCCAAAAGGTCCAGATGAATCTGCCCACGATGTGGGCCTCAGGCAGAATTTTGTGGCCATGGCAGAGTGGATGGCACCAAGCATTTTTAAGGTGCGTCTGCTATTGTTGCCTGCTTGGCCATGCCCTGGTCAGTTTTTCTCATTATCAGATGCCTCTTCAGTAGGGATTAATACAGCAGATTACTTTGAAGAGAAGGGCGTGAATTTGAGAAACACAATGATAAAACAGAGAAAAATTGCTACTTTTTGAGGCAGGAGCTTCTGTTATGGGGTCATGCTGATGATACATTAATACTGGCTACCTGTTTTGATAACTCTACTTTACTCATTTAGAAATTACACTGTGGCCAAAACCTATAGTTGAAACTAAAAGAAGGAAATTAAAATAGATAAAACATGGACGCTTCAGCAAAGTCTTGTCCAGCATCTCAATAAACTTTAAATGCTTTGTTTGATATATTTTGCTCAGGTCGTCAGGAATACAAGAAAGATCCTACTGCTACACAGATTACACATACGAAGACTCAGGAAGTAGTTTGTAATAAGCAGACTGGAGGACCTAACACACCAGATGCAAAAATAATTATCAGAACAAGAAGAGAAATGGAAAATAGAATGTGACTCACAAACTCATATATTCTCGGGATTCCTGAAAGTCTGGAGGAGGGGTGACATATAGATTTGTTGCTGAGTTATTTCGGAAGTCTTTTCCTGAACCAAGGGATTGGGACTGTCAAATAGAACAAACCCATACTTTTCCTTTTCAGTGGACTAAACCCACTAAGAGCAAGAGCTATATATAGGCTTTTTGCATTCACATCAGCAATTTCATTTTTCGTTAGCATGACCCTCTAAACCAATTCATGAGTGCCAACGTTAGCACCAGGGTGCTCCCCAGAAGTGACAGTTGTGCTCTATAAATATCAAATAGAAATAGAAATAGAAACAGAATATTCTGTTTTTGGAACATCTTTGGAAACTTAAATGATACCTGCTTTGCAAGCTGTGAGAGATTGGGTTGCTGGTTGACAAGGAAGTAAACCTTAGCCAAACAGCAACCACCATCCTAGTGAGGGCAAGTGTCAAGCAAACCTTAAATTAACCTTTGTTCACCCTCTGGAATCTTGGCACAGAGCAGTCAGGCTTAACTTAGAGGCAGTGTGTAAAGTATTTGTGCAACACTTCAAACAGTAAAACAGTGCAAATACCAAACAAAAAGATTCCACAACAGGTTAGAAAAATAGATATGAATTTAATAAACAAAACAAGACCAAAATGACAAAAACTCACATAAGTAGAACTTGAGTTATGAATGTTTAAAGACTAAACTGTAAAATAGAAGCAAGTAGGGCCAACCAGGGATATCTGGTCACGCTGGACCAGGACTAGGTCAAACATTGAGGCCGGCAGACACAGAGCATGGCTGGCCACAGAGACCCACTTAGGTCCTCTGAAACAAAGTTCCTTAAATCCTGGTTGTGGAATGTTGCATGGATCAAAAATTGAGATGCATCATACAGCCGAGGCTATGCATTGATTTAAAGTTGAAGCAAGGCTACAGTGCGAGATCCTGATGCATTGTGGATCCTGCTATCGATGGAAGATGAAAGGAGCTTGCACCAGGGGAAGTGCCCTGCAGTAGTGTTTCTGAAGGTGATGCATCAGTCCCAAGTTGTGGGATGCAGTTGTGATGCAAGTCTGTTGCGTCAGTTAATACCCACACAGTAGTGGCAATGCATTGATTCTGCTCCACACAGCAGAGGATGTGCTGGTTCTGCTGGAGCAAATGCCTTAGACCCACTTCCAAGGGAGCAGGACTGGGGTGGCACCACTTGGCAGGACAGACTCACAGATGGCAGAGTCCAGGTGCAGATGTCAAGTGGTTGGAGTATCCACAGGTCGAGAAGTGTACTGAGTTGGTGGTGTCACCAGTCCACTAATTATATCTAGTTGGGCATTTGAAATGGGGAAAACTTCAAAGACAGGCCTTTGAAGTGCACAGAGGTCCTCGACTTCCTACCCTGGCCTGACTCCCTACAGTTGGTTATGCAGCAATTTGTGTGGGGACAGGACACAGCCGAGTCAGGTGTAAGTGAGACAGGGTCCAGCTCCTCCCTCTCATCTTCCTACCATCATGTCACACCTAATCTCCCATTGTTTGTGTCTGTTTCAAGGGAATACACAAAGACCAGCTGTCACTCACTAGATGCGTGATCACAGACAAGCAGCAGGTGCCAGATTGCTAAAGTGAGAAAATGCTAACTTTCTAAAAATGCCATTTTTAGAATCACAATTTATAACCTGACTAAACCATAAATTGTGATTTTAAATTGGGATTCCAGAGAAACTGAACTGGAAAATCTTATCTTTTACAGATTGTGAATTACACTTATAAAATGTAATACGGTAATCTTAATGATATCTTATGGGATAGATAGGCCTTGCTGTAGTGAAAAACAACTTTTGGAAGTTTTTCACTATCAGGACATGTAAAACTTAAAAGCACTTGTCCTATCTTTTCATAACATTGCACCCTGCCCTCTGTGTATTCCAGGGCCTACCTTAGGGGTGACATATGCATAAAAAGGGAACGTGTGGGACTGACAAAAGGGTAATTTGGTAGGTTGACATGGCAGTGCAAAACTGCATGCACAGGCTCTGCAATGCCAGGCCTGAGACATGGTTGAATGGCTACTTGAGAGGCTACTTAAGAGGGTGGAACAATTAGTGCTGCAAGCCCACAAGTAGCATTTAGTTTACAGGGCAGATGTAGTGCACTTTATTAGGGACTTATAAGTAAATTAAATGCCAACTGGATATAAACTATTATTACCATGTTTAGGGGTAGCAGTGGCAAAGTCACAGAGTCCTAAGGCCAGCAAACACCAGGTCAGAAAATTAGAGGAGGTTGGCAAAATGTTGGGGGGAAGACCACCCTGACTGTCAGATCTAACACAAGCAATAAGAGCACAGGCTTTCTTGCAAGAGCTTGCTAAACTGAAAATCATTTTTAGCTCACATACATAGCTCTGAACCTTCAACATCAAAGCACGGATTTTGTTGGAGAAATGTGGCAAATGTTACACTTCAGATGTGGATAACCTTTTGAATAATCACATTTTTGGATTAATACCTGACAATGGGTTGTGGGGTCCAGATATGATTGGGACAGCCTGTCAGGATGATCTATAATGAAATAACTATTTATAGGAGTTGACTTATTACTACTATTCTTTTTCAAATATTCTTCAGCTTGCAGGGGTAAACCTACAAACTCTCAAATCACTTAAACCTACCTGAGGATCATTTATGGAGCTCAGATAACTTTCTGCTTGGGCACCAGTGGGTTTTGGCAAGGGGGAGGGAAGGATTTCCCTTGAGGGAGTAGGTTGGGGTGGTGAGGGTGGTAATGATGGGGGAGAGGGCAAAATGCTAAAATGTGCAAAGATGTTATATAATTTTGATAGCAGCAAGATTCTTAGGGCCATATTTACAACAAATGATGCATCGCTGTGTTGCGGCAGTGATGCATCAAAAACAGGTGTGATGTGCAGAATCTGTTACGACACCATGGATGCGGCATATTTGCAATATGGGGGCACCATGGTGCAAAGACCAAATCTGATGCATCTGTGTGAACTTTGATGTGACAATTCCACCCAAATGTGGTCTATCTCTGAAGTTGCCTCAGAACTGATGTAACTTCAGAGATGCATCAAAATTTAGAGGTGCTGTGTCAGTTTGAAATGATGCAAGTAACCTAATGTTTTAGGACCAATGTAAAAGACTGTAAAATGATGGGATATCACCATCTATACTTTTGCATTGGTCATGGATGTAAGAGGGTATGCATGCAGCATGTCTATGTGTCACAATACAGTAGGCATTGTGTACATATGTGTATGTAGAGACCTGCGTATGTGTGGCTTAGTAAGAGACAGTGCAATGTAAGTGTATAAAGGTATATGTCGGAATGTGAAGTGGACATACATATATTACCAACCTTATGTGTTTACTTACCTGTTGTCCTTTCGGAGTAGGCAGGCCTGGACTTGGGAACCCTTCCTCCATGGATAAGTGACAATCCTGTCCTGTCCCAGGCAAACTATACATAACGTCACATAGCGTTGCTGCAGAGGATGACGGAATCATGAGTACCACGGTGCCAGCTTGAGTGACACATGTGTGGACTCACTACCAGTAGAGGGGAACTGAAATACAGACATATTTGAGTATGTAAAGTGACTTTAGCTGGTCAGATCACTATTGAAAAGCCTCGGGTGTCATTTTTACTATGACTGGGTTAGGCAGGCATAGGAATTTTGACGCATTGTGGACATTTGCCAATGATACATCACTTTCCTAAAAACTTATAAATATGGATGCATCTGTTCTGTGTGAAATTTCAAGAGGGAACACCTATCTTGCAAATGATTAACTTAACCTGATGCAGCCGGTTGTATCACAGGTTAAAAATTACGCACAGGAGAGAAAAGTGACACATTTTGCCTAATGCATCAGTTTGTAAATATGGAGCACTGAATGCACCAACGCTGCATCAAAAAATGATGGAGCGGTGGCGCAAGCTCCTTGTAAATATGGGCCTTATTTCTTATTCTGAACCTACAAATAGTTGGCCTTGCAACAGGGAATTGCAAACCAATTAACAGTATGAACACACTTACCTGGAATGGAATGCAAACGGACTAAGTTTTGGGAAAATAGTTGCAGTATACAAGCTGAGTTAAATGATATAGCCCATGAAATAGGTTGACTTCAAGAAACACATCTAACTAAAAAGATTCAGGAAACTTGACACAATAATATTGGTGTATCTGGTGAGGGAACCTTGACAAGAGGAGTCAATTTATTGGTTAGTGGCAAAAATTAGCAGTGCCTCAAAGCAAAAAATGGTAATCATGGTAGATGACTGATTACTGGACTCAAAAGCAAATACGAGTTGTCAGAACTTGCAATATTTATGCCCCAAATCTTGATGATCCTTCCGTAGTTAGGCATATTTCTGATGAAACTCTCCCTTTGGGAGAGCCATTCTGTGTGGGGCTCTTAACTTTACAATTCAACCCCACAAATACTCTATATATGTGGAAAATGCTCAGAGCATGTGATTATCTCATGCAGCAGTGTAACAAAGCTTGACCTCCTATGAGATTGTTATTATGTAGCGACATGAAGCAATATCAATACTTGAGCATAAGTGGCTTTACATTTTATTCTTCTCTAAATAACTCATATTCTCAAATAGATTTTTTTAAACATCCAAAATCTTGCTGTGTAGTGATGTGTTTTGAT
This sequence comes from Pleurodeles waltl, assembly GCF_031143425.1. Lineage (NCBI taxonomy): Eukaryota > Metazoa > Chordata > Amphibia > Caudata > Salamandridae > Pleurodeles > Pleurodeles waltl. The sequence continues at coordinate 703,512,866 of NC_090439.1, read as the reverse complement.
GCTTCTTTAGGTAATATCCAGTCACGATACCTTAGCACTGCTAATACCCAGAAAAGAGCTTTAAATACCAAACAAAAAAATGGAAATGGACGTTTGACAGGAGATTTCTTTTGGATGTAAATTAGCACATTTAAATTCAAAACAATTATGAATTATTGAGAAACCAATTTTACCTTCAGTATGATTAATTTGGTGTAAAATTGTCTGGAAGCAGCCAAACATGGAGCTACCTGATTTTTCAACATGTCTTTAAAGGGGTGAAACCCTACTCAAGTAACAGCCACAATCCTTGCCCGGGTGAACTACAAAAAGTCACTAAATTATTCTGTCCTTAACTGTCAAGTCAGCGCAAAAGCAATCAGGCTTAACATAGACTATTTTTTAAGCAATTGACGAGTAATAAAGTAGAAACACAACAGTAATTGTAAATACTAGAGTAAAATGTGATAAAATATTTGACACAAAACAACAAAAATCCCATTAGTAAAACCAGAGATATAGAATTTCACAGATTTAGGTAAGTATAGTGCCTAAAAGCACAGAGTGCCACTTGTGGTTATTTGGTCATGCTAAGGGAGGGGAAAGTCACAGGTTCAAGCCAATCACAATAGGGGCGGACTAGATTCAAGGACCAGGTTATCCTTGCTGAAAAAGATACATTCTCAAAGTCCAATGGAAAGAGTCCAGTTTATGGCAGAGCAGTTTGTGAGGCACAGGAAGAGCGTGGTGGATGGTCATCGCTGTAACTCAAAGATCAGGCTCCGTGTCAGAGACAGTTGTCACTACAGTGCAAAGATCCTGTTGGGCATTGCAGACAGTCCTTGCTGGTGCTGTGTGTTGGTGTTCACTGCTCACTACTGATGCTATAGTGCAAAGTGCAGATCTCATGTTCCTGGTCGTCGCTAGAGGCCACTGTAGTCAGATCCACCAGAGCTTTGTATTGGCAGTCATCATGGGTGGCTGTAATGCTATCTGTATTTAACCACCGACCCCATCTTGACCACTGACTCCATTTTGTGCTTAGCTTAGTTTCAAATACCGACAACTAACCTGCTTCCTCGAGGAGAACCACACCCGGGACCCTTCCCAATCCGGATCCTGCCGTAACCACAGCATCAAAACCGCCCTCATCACCGCCACCAACGACATCAAAACCATATTGGACAGCGGCGAAACGGCAGCCCTCATCCTCCTGGACCTCTCAGCTGGGTTCAACACCATCTGCTCACGCCTCAGCAATGCTGGAATCCACAACAGAGCCCTGGACTGGGTCACCTCCTTTCTTGCCAGCAGAACCCAGGGAGTCCGCCTCCCCCATTCCACTCGGATGCCACCAAAATTATCTGCGGTGTACCCCAGGGTTCGTCCTTCAGCCTGACCCTCTTCAACATCTACATGGCCCCCTTGCTAATATCGCTCGACCCCACAACCTCAACATCATCTTACACGCCGACGACACCCAGCTGATCCTCTCCCTCACCAAGAACTCCGCCAAGACCTACCTCCTCAAAGGAATGAAGGCCATCGCCAAATGGATGAAGAGCAGCTGCCTCAAACTTAATTCTGACAAGACTGAAGTCCTCATCTTCGGTTCCACCCCCTCCGCATGGGATGACTCCTTGTGGCCTGGCACTCTCGGACCCGCTCCGACTCCCACCAACCACGCACGCAACCTAGGATTCATCTTGGACCCCTCACTATCCATGTCCCAGCAAGTCAATGCCATCTCCTCTTCCTGCTTCAACACCCTCTGCATGCTCTGAAAGATCTACAAATGGATACCCACTGAAACCAGAAGAACAGTCACCCAAGCCCTCGTAAGCAGCAAACTGGACTACGGCAATGCCCTCTACGCAGGAACCACAGCCAAACTCCAGAAGTGGCTGCAATGCATCCAGAACGCCTCCGCACACCTCATCCTGAACATCCCCCACCACTGCCACAACACAGACCACCTGAAAAACCTGTACTGGCTCCCAGTCAACAAGAGAATCACCTTCAAACTCCTCACCCACGCTCACAAAGCACTGCACAACACCGGACCAGAATACCTCAACAGACAACTCTCCTTCTACACCCCGACCCGGCTTCTCTGCTCCGCCGACCTCACCCTTGCACCCGTCTCACACGTCCTGAGAACTACAAACGGTGGTAGATAATTATTGCTCCTCGCTGCCAAAACGTGGAACACTCTTCCAACCCACCTGCGCCAGACCAAAGACCTCCTTACCTTCAAGAAACATCTCAAGACCTGGCTTTTCGAGCAATCGGAGCACCACCCCCCCACCTCTGCCCCCTTCCCTCCTCAGCACCTTGAGACCCTCACGGGTGAATAGTGCGCTTTACTAATCCCTGATTGATTGATTGATTAGTGGCATAGGTATTTTTCCATGCACAGCTTGTTAGCGTGTTTTTGCTTTTCTCACTAGGGAAGGGAACATAATATGGGGATGAAACATTGATAAGAGTGTACAAGGATGAGAAAGTAGAATGTTTATGGCAGAGAAGGATACAGCTCGGTCTTGGAATGACACCTTGGGACATGGCCAATCTCTTACGTGTTTTTTAAACACTGACCCAGTACTGCCAGCACTGGAATTTCACAATTTACTCAACAGCTTAATATCTAGCTTTACTGTATACATGCATAAATGTATGTAGTCACAGTATGTATATATATATATATACATACATATATATATAGATATATATATATACGCACACATATATATTCATTGTTGATATATTGCATTTCTTCGATTATTATTATCCACTTGTGATTATTTTAGTAGCTACACGTGTGTTGCTGCATTCTCACGTTATTCTTTTCATTTATCTGTATGTGTAACCTGGGAAGTGCCTTAATAAATTCATTACTCAGACTAGAAGTGCTGCATTCATTGCATTCTTTAGCTTCATTCCCTCTCAGTCTAAAGCAAAGCAGAACAAATTGGCATAGTCAGCAGTACGGTGTAGAAGGTTGAAAACTGAAACATTTAAAAGTGAAAAATGTTTGGCAAGAAGTCAAAGGCGGTTTCCCAGGTTTCAAATGAGATTCCAGAGTAGGAGAAAGAACCTTATAATGTTCTCACAAATGAATGGTTCTGTGGTGCAGGTTTAAGTGAGAGCTGGGACAGGGATTTTAGTTGGAGAAGTGTGGCACATTGGTTAGAGTGGCAGACCCTGATGCAGAGATCTGCTTGAGACCAGGGTTCAATTCTCACCTCAGCTGGTCTTGGGCTCAATTCCCTTGGACCAGATAATTCTCACCTTGGTGCCTAATCTAATTAATGGGTCACACTCTGTAACTCTGGGCAATAGCTTGCTTAATCTCCACAACAGTGCTTGGATGCTTGCCTTCACCCTGGGGCTGTCCAGGAGTGGGTGCCTCACAGGGAAAAGCCAGGAGGGGTTCCACAGTAGTATGCATACAGTGCCTTGAGACCCTAACAGGTGAGTAGAGTGCTATACAAGTGTGAAGTTTACAGTTTTACAGTGCTGCTGAGCCAAAAAATGTTTTACTCTGTTTACAGAAAGTACCTCTGGAATGGGGGGGTGATTTATCTATTTTAGGCAGACGAGGCTGGATCCTGTTATCTCCTTATAGAAAAATACATGAAAAATTTAGGCAGCTGGAACAAGAAAATCAGCAATTAGAGAGGCAGCTAGTTGAAGTTAAAAATAATGTAACTATGCTGTCTTGTCAAAATAGGTTATTACAAGATAAAGCAGATACTTATTAATCTGTCACCGAGAAGGCAGCTGTCAGAGTTGCTAAATACAGGTATCGGAAATGGAAGGGTAAAATCAATCTAAAGAAAGTTCATTTAGGTATGGCTAATGCCAGGTTAGACTCAAATGTCTGGGAATCCACAGATTATTTAGATTTTAGTGATGAAACAGTTAAAAAAGGTGGGGGCCGACTTGCACCAGATGAGCAGAAAGTGGTTCATGCACAGCCAATATTTAGATGGAAGATACAGGGTACTCCACAGAACCCGGGAGGAATTGAGATGCACCCCCTAGAAGATTATACCTAGTAAAATGTTAATTATATTATAGACAGATTCAAGCAGAGATCTGAGGAAGCACTGCTTACGTGGATTATTGCGGTTGTTTGACATGGGTGCCTCCGGGGTGGCACTGGATGAGAGAGATGCAAGGAAGTTTTGAACTCTTAGCACAGACCCCACATTACAAGAACAGTTTAGAGGTTATGGGAATCAAGGAGTGACTAACTTGTTTCAATTGGCAGTTGTGCGGTGTAGTCAGAAATATCGTACTGAATCAGACTGGTCACCAAATGAGAAGCCCTGGTACATGTAGAGGAAAGTATGAAAACTGCTATTCTCTTTGATGAAGCTCACAACTTGTTAGAGGCTCCACTGACAATTTCATTATGAAATAAAGTTATTAGCCTTTCTCTCCCAGCTTACAGGCAGATAATATTGACTCTCCTAATTAATCAGACAGGGCAGGCATTGAAAGATGTGCTGGTGGCAGTTTGTGAGTTAGGAGAGCTTGGAGACTGGACAAATCCTGAGAAAGCCTCAAGGTCTGAAGGTTGCACAGATAATAACAGAGTATCTATGAGAGACATGTTTATGGCATTACTGAAGGATGGTGTCAACAAGGAGCAGATTGATGGGATAGATTCCAAAAGCTTGGGGGAGATGTACCATAAGAGAGGGCTGGAAAGAAAGGAAAGCCGCAGGAACGTTAACAAGCAAGATAAGAAACGAGTGAACCAGGGCCAGGCACAGATGCAAGAGGACGGAAAAGAGAGGGAGAAAAATGTTTCTTCACAAGGGAAAGAGAAGGAAAATTTGGACAGCGAATGGTTAACTGCTGAGAACAGGGAAGGAGTGGAACCTGCTGGCAGATATGAAAACATATATCCATACCTGACATGGGCAAAAGTTGACAAGGTTTAAATAATATCAGGAAACAGCCCAAGCTCCGGTATAGGGATGAGCTCATAAAGATAACAGAACCCAAGTTGATTTAGAAATACACTGGAAGTGCAAAAATATTCAAAGGGTTCAGGCATTAGTTGACACCGGAGAGGAAGCCTCTTTAATTTATTGAAATCCAAAAAAGTTTACTGGTCAGCACTACACCATCACAGAGTTGGGTGGAAAACAAACCCCTACCATGCAGACTACTATTCAAATGAAAATAGTAAGAACACCAAAAAGAGAATATACTGTTCTGATTGTGCCCCTCTGAGAATATATACTGAGAATTGACGTTCTAAAGGGGATGACTTTATATTTGGATGATAGTTGTTATCAATTTGGATCAAAGAGATACATTTCAGTGGCAGCGATGATGGTGGGTCATACGATGAAACCCGCAGTGAAGGTGCCCCCAGCAGCCAAGGTGGTTCATTTGAAACAATATTGAATTCCAGGAGAGCATAAGGAAATAAGTGAGACTTAACAGGAGTTTATTGAGGCTGGTGTGGTGGCTCCAGTCATCACTGTATGTGGCCCGTGCACCGACCTGATGGGTGCTATAAAATGACTGTTAATTTCAGCAAATTGAATAAATATATATCCCCTTTGACTGCTGCGGTCCCCAACACCATTACTTTGATTGAAAGAATACAAAAAGATAAAGGGCCCTAGTATGCAATTGGAAGTTTCTAGGAATTCATTAGAATTACGGACTTAGAGAGGTACTGACTTGGCAAAGGATGCAATTCAACAGGCTTTAGACTTATGGCCAGTACAGGAAGGAGACCTTAAGTTGCATGTAACAGTTCAGGGGCAATATGCAAATTGGAGCATGTGGCAGAAACAGGGAATAACAAGAGTACCCCATGGTATCTGGACTAAAAAGCTACCTGATGCTGGAGAGCGATATACTCTCTTTGAGAAACAGTTACTTGCTTGTTACTGGGCTTTAGTGGATACTGAGCAAATTACTCCTGGTCATAAAGTGATTTTAAGACCTGGGATTCCATAAATGCAGTGGGTGATGAGTTCACCTAAAACTCACTGCATAGGACATGCACACAATGCCAGTATTATTAGATGGAAATGATACATAGAGGACAGGGCCCAAGTGGGACCAGCAGAAACTGCAGCTGTACATGAACAGGTGTCACAAGCCCCTGTGCAGGATGATTAGAGGCTGCAGGAGGTACCACAGATAAAAGAGTCACCAGTGAGATGGGGTGAACCATTTGAATCCTTGTCCCCTGAGGATAGGAAGCATGTATGGTTTACCAATGGTTCAGCCAAGTATGCAGGGCCAAAAGACATTGGAAGGCAGTGTCATATAACCCAGTCACCAAGAAGTTGTTATCTACTACAGGAGAAGGGAAGAGTAGTCAATATGTAGAATTGTATGCTGTGCATCAGGCACTGAAACAAGAATTGCCTGGGACTTATCACATATATACTGATTCTTGGTCTACCGCCAATGGATTAGCCACTTGGCTTCCCACATGGCATGCACATAACTGGCAAATACATTCTAAGGAGGAGTGAGGCAAACAGGCAAACAGTTGTGGCAAGAAATTTGGGAAATTCTAGAGCAAAGTACCGTTACTGAGTATCATGTAGATGCCCACTGATCCACCAACTCACTAGAACGATGGTTCAATTCCCTTGCAGATGAAAAAAGCCAAGATCTCGGAGGCTGAAGTGGCGACACAGGACTATGACTTGGTGGGGATGGCTAAGTGGGCACACCAAGAATGTGGACATCTGGAAGAGGTCACTTACAGGTGGGCAGAGATTACAGGATGCACATTCCAATAGACTTGATAAAAACTGTGATCATGCAGTGTCCTATTTGTCAACACAAACAAGAAAGATCTGTCCAGCAAACATTCAAGGGTCAGTTGGGAAGAGGAAAGTTGCCGGGGCAGGTATGGCAAATGTATTACATTGGGCTACAACCAACTAGTCACGGGTGTCAATACGCTTGCACAGTAGTGGACACTTAGGCTCTCATTACAACCCCGGCGGTCGGTGTTAAAGCGCCGTTAATACTGCCAACAGGCCAGCGGTAAAAAAATGGGATTTTGTCCCTGGTGGTAACCGCCATCAAAGACAGCCACTTTAACACACCGACCTCCGGGGTGGTAATGGCCACTGGGCTGGAGACTTCGGGGTCCAGCCGGCCGGTTGTCACAATCCCACAATCGGGAATATGACCCGGTCTACCGTCATGGTTTTCGTGCCAAACTTACCGCCACGAAAACCATGGTGGTAGGCACTATTAGCTCCAGTGAATCCCTTCCCTAGCACTGATAGGGGTCTCCCTTGCCCCCTCCCCAGAGTACTTCCCCACCCTCCCCTTCCCTCTCCTGACCCCGCACATATACACACCAACACGCGCACCCATTTACACACATGCACAGATGCATGCCCACCACCACCCACGCATGCACACATACATACCCACACACCGCAACACACACCAACATACCTTGTCACACACATGCATTCACAACACACAACACTCACAATCTCTCATTCACACATGCATTCAACGCGACTCACACCCGCATACACGCATTCCAAAACATACACACACCCCCCCACATACACACAACACCCCCATCCCCTCTCCTGTTGGAGAACCCGACTTACCTGCTTGCAGGGGGTCCTCCGGCTGAAGACAGTCCGTGGCGCTGCTGTCAGCAGCAGCGTCCGCCAGCAAAACACTGCCAGGCTGTATCATAGGTCATGATACGGTCAGCAGTGTTTTGCTGGCGTGGCAGTGCTGCTGTCAGCAGCGCTGCCCTACCACGGTCCGCCGCCATGAGCCTAAGCTCCTTACCGAGCCACTCCAGAATCTGCAGGTCTTGATCTACATGCATTAAAAGCCTACACATTTAAATCAAGAGACATGGCACTCTTTGAAACAGGTGTTGGAATACAGATTACCAAGGAGCATTTCGGATTGATTGCTCCCACATCTGGGTTGGCATGCAAAGGTATTCAGGTTTTGGGGGGAGTGATCGATGCAGACTGCCAAGGAGAAATCAAAACCATTCTCCTGAATAGTGGAGACACTGACTTGATAATACAATCTGAAGACAGAATTGGGCAGATTGTAATTATCCCAGTGTATGGAGGAATAGTGAAAAAGCGGACTGCGCCAGCCCTTCTTACGGTGCAAGGCGAGGGAGGTTTTGGCTTAGCTGGCAAAAACCCTGGTGCTAAGGTGTCTGTAGAATCCCCAAATCATTCTCCGGAACCAGCAGAAGTCATAGCCAAGGGCAATGACAACATCCTGCTAGTCATGAAACCAGGTAGAGAATGGTAGGAATATATACCAGCGGATAAATGTTATTTGTGAGAATGATCATACTTGTCTCTTTTACAGATCATACTTCAATGTGTCTGTGTGCTAGCTGTGCTACGTGGTCTCCATGCGGGCGTGTGCATGTGGGGTCGGATGGGACCAAAAGCCCCTAGCTCCGAAATGATTGACCGACCACGCCGATCAACACCTTTACTGAAAATGTTAGGACGCATCTGGCACGGGTCGCACTCAACAGTTCGGACTTTTGTATGACTCAGATGCAAAGTACGGTGGATGTTATTCCCACCTGCTTGATGGCTATCCCAACTCTGGCCAAGGTTTATTACAAATCTTTAATGCCACCAAAAAAGATGGAGCAGTTCAAGAAAGTGACATGTTATCTCAATTTAATCTCTATGAATATTGTAGGTTTTTCCAAGAGGTAACAGATGAAAAATGGGACAATTTGACCCAGTTGATTACTTACAATATTACCACCGGTGATGTTTGTTACTACTTAACTTGTGACTCTCACAAAATCGGAAGATGTGCACAAGTGCACCTAGAGGCAACAACGGGGTCTCCTCAAGAGATCCCGTGGGAACAACGAACACTGAGTCAACATGGAAATGATAAACTTTGTAAGAATATAGATAATATCATGTCTTATCTCCACATTGTGACTGCTGTTAGTCACAGCAAGCACGTCAAACTAACAGTGGGATGGTTGTTCTCTTGTGGAAATACCACTTTTACATAAATTCCTGCTAATATAACTGGTGGACTCTGTACCTTTGCACGATTAGGGCTCATGGTGTTTCCATTTCACTCTGTACATACTCGCTATCCAAGGAAAACAGTTCAAGAAAGCGAAGAGTGTGACTCTGAAAATCAATTATTATCTAAAGCAGAATATGTGAGTTTAAGCATTTCTATAGTAGGAGTTCCAGAAATAGCTGTTTATAATACTCAAGTTATTAACAAGTTATTAACAAGTTAGCATGTTTAATCATTAAGAACATCAATCATAACTCCATTGCTTTAGCTAAGTTATTGCTCGATATACGAGGTACTAGAAAAGCTGCATTGCAAAACCGGGCCGCCATTGACTATTTACTGTTAAAACATGATCACAGTTGCTCAGAATTTGAGGGCATGTGCTGTTTCATCATATCAGACCACTGTAAACCCATTCAGCCTCATATTGACACTTTAAATGAATTGGTGAAAGGAGTAAAACAAGATGTGGACCAAGGGTGATGGGACTGGTTATTAAAATGGTTTCCTGATGTTGGGCAATTACGAAATATTTTAGGCGGGATACTCGTAGTGATTTGTATTATAATCATGCTATGTTGCTGTGTACAGTGCATACCTAATCTATTTGTAATGTTTAAACCTAAAAGGGTTACTTTTTAATCAGTATGTCATGGGTGTCACTGGTCAAAGGGTGGAGTGTAATGCTATCTGTATTTAACCACTGACTCAATCTTGACCACTGACTTCATTTTGTGCTTAGCTTAGCTTCAAGTGCCGTCACATTGGTGGTGCAGGTATTTTTCCCAAGCACAGCTTATTAACGTGTTTTTGCTTTTCTCACCAGGGAAGGGAACATTATGTGGGGGATGAAACATTGATAAGAGTGTACAAGGATGAGAAATGCGAATGTTTATGGCAGAGAAGGCACCTTGGGAACTGACCAATGTCTTGCATGTTTTTTCAACACTGACCCAGTACGGCTAGCGCTTGAATTTTACAACTTACTTGATGGGAGGAGGGTTTCTACAAACTTCCTCTTAAGTTTGTTTAAGGTATATAATGAGGTAGAAGGAACTCATTCCTGAGGGTGGACGCATTGCTCAGGAAGATCAGAGTCCCATTGGGGAAATTACTTCTGTCTCAGCAGTTCTGAGTTCCACAACTTGATGTTGGCAGACAAGGATGATGTTGGATTTGATACCCGTGGTGATGCATTTTTAATTCTTAATATCTAGCTTTACCGTGTGCATGCATGAATATACAGTCACTATATATATATATATATATATATATACACACACACATCTAGATTATATAAATATATATATATATATATATATATATATATATATATATATATTGTTGATGTATTGCATTTTCTTTGATTATTATTATTATTATCCACTTGCTGTGATTATTTTAGTAGCTGCACATGTGTTGCCTTAATAAACTCATTACTCGGACTAAGAGTGCTGCATTCTTCGTATTCTTTCTGAAGCAAAGAAGAACAGTGGCAAGACCAATTCGCCGGACTTATTCGCAGATGCAAAGGGCCCAAAACGTGAGATTTTTTCCTTTTTATTCTGAAAAGTTGCCAACCAAAGACCCAGGACCTGGGGAGGTGCTTCAGGGGCTCAGTCTAGCAGAGGCCAGCAGGGCTCAGACAGGCCCAGTTGCAGGTCCAGGCAGGTCCAGTTGCAGAAGGTCAGCTGAGCAGTTGCAAGGAGGCCTTTGCACTTGTTATGTCCCTGTAGCTCAGAGCAAGAGATCAGCCATTTGATCTTTGGAGGTTCTCTGCCTGGGTTGAAGAGAGCAGGTCTAGTCTTCCTTCTTGGAGAGCAGGGCAGGCCTCAAGCAGCAGGGCAGTCCTCTGGCAGAGGGGCACTCTTTCTTCTGTAGTATCCACAGGTCCAGGACGGTATTGAAGAGTTAATTTGAGGGTTCTATGTTTATTACTGGTTCCAGCTTTGAAGTGGAAGAAACATTTGGAGTATTCCCTCCACAGATGGTTCTGGAATTTCCTTTTCCCTGCCCTGGTCTCAGGGTGTCTGGGTTGAGAAAAGGCTAGTGTAAAGGTCTTTGTGAGTGCAAGAGGCAGTGCAAGTGTGGTAGGTGTCAGCTCCACTCCCACCCATTCTTTCAGGGTTGCTCAGTCCTCCTTTGTGACACTGTCAGGGAGGGATACAAAAAGACCAACTGCCAACAAATCATAGACATGTGACCCAGGACTCCAGTTGCAGGTACCAAATGTTTAGGACAAGAAAAGGTAAATTCTCTAAAAGTGACATTTTTAGAATTGTGACTTAAAATCCGACTTTACCATTAAGAAGAATTTTAAATGACAATTCTTTAGAGACCAAACATGATATTACTACCTGTTCCCAAGAATAAGTTATCACTTATTTTATGTAATAAGGTAACCCAATGTTATCCTATGGAAAAGCTAGACCATACAATAGTGAAAAACAAATGTAAGAGTTTTGACCGACTTTCAAAATATAATACACCCTGCCTTATGGACTGTTTAGGGCCCACTCTAGGAATTTCTTATATGAATTAAAGAGGAACTTTTTCACTTGGCTAAAGTTTAATTTTGTCATGTTAAATAGGCGGTGTACAACTGCACACACCTTGCAATGGCAGGCCTGAGACATGTTTTAAGGGCTACTTAAGTGAGTGGCATAATAGGTGCTGCAGTTCCACCAATACCATTTAATTTGGTGGTCCTGGGTGTATGGTATACCACTTTACTAGGGATGTATAAGTAAATTAACTTTGCCAATCAGGTGTAAGCTAATTTTGCCATGTTTTAGGGAGTGAGCACAAGCACATTTGCACTGGTTAGCAGCCAACACAAATGAATTCAGTAAAACAGGAGGGAAGAAGGCAAAAGGTTAGGGAAAGACTGCACTAAGTCTAACAGATCTAACACAATCTAAGAGCTATACTTTTAAACCTAGAATTAGAGCTGCTTTTGAGATTTAAACAGTTATGGCCCAGCAAAAAAATTATGATAACATTATTACAAATACTCCTGAATAAAAAGATATAGGAAAAGTTGACATGAGATTTGTTTGAAATTGGAGTACATTTTTTGTAAACAACCAGTTTGTGGAGATTTTTCTGTCCATTAAGATTAAGGGACAGGCTATTAAAAGTACTATTAAAACTATTATACATTTAGAGGTCTGTAGACCAAGCAATATTGTTACCTGTTTGACTTTCAGAGAGTATTATACAAACTGTATCATTAACATACAACAACACAATAGCAAATAGATCCAGCTGTACCTTACACACAATAATCTCTATAAATGAATAGAAATACAAGGGAATTCTCTGTCATATTACTATATGGGAAGTAGTAACTACAATACACAGCTTACCTAATGGTAAGGATCTGTGGTCAGACTCAATTCCATCAGATTTCTATAAGACTTCTTCTCACATCCTAGCATCCTTTATGCTATCAGTGTTAATTCTTTGGACATGTGGACACCAAACCCTCCCCCTTAGAAATGAACTATTAGGGTTGTGATTCTGAAAAGGATAAAGATCCTAAAGACTGTAGATCATGTGGTCCAATCTCTATCATATATTGTGATTCCAAGATTTTCTCAAAGATTCTTGTAAACAGAATTACACCTTAGTATGAAACATGGTTTTGCTCCATCACAGGATGGGACTTCTCATACAAACCTGGTCACATCGATTCTGCTATGGTTACAGGCAATGCTCCCTCTAATTATTTTTGTCTCAGTGCAGGAATAGAAGGTTGGCAGGTTTGCTTTTGTTTTTAGCTTTGTGTGGGATTAAACTGTAACAGGAGCATAATTGCTTTGAGGTGTATGGCTGCCAGTAATGACAACATTAGAAAAGAACCAAGACTGTGTTTCCTACCTTCAGTACAGTATAAAGTGGCACAACATGAAGAGTGTTTAAAACAGGCTTATATTTGGTGTTGTGTTTTATTGTTAGTATTATCTACTTTAAAGAACAGAGGCAGGAATATTGGTTGAGACTAGACAGTTCCTCTGAGAACTAGGAAAAATGTCATTGTAATTGTATTTAAATAGTGCGTACTACCCCAGACGAGATGTAGAAGCCCTCTAAAGCAAACAGGAACAGGAATCTTTGGTCAAACGTAATCAGACTTAACAAGAACATTATGGGGACTTTCTGTGGTCTTGCACATGTAGATTTGGGGAAAATTGGATGTGAACCTTAAAGAATATGTGGTCAGTAGCTGTGATGAAAACTGAATTAAATTTAAATACAATTTTAAAGTGGGATGTGACATTGCTTATGTGGCTTTTTTTGAAACAGCAGTAGGATACAATGCATGTCCCTTCAGGAATTTCTGGCTAATTGCATGGCAAATAATGGCATTTGCACTAAACCTTTATAGGTTTTGAAGTCCCCTTTAAACACACGTGGCTATGAACATAGGCACATGGGGCTACACAATGGGGTCTAGAAAAAACTGCAAAGAGCATTACTAGTAGTCAGTGTAGAGCTACAGCATTTAGGTATGTGACTTGGTTGATAACTCTACTCAGGCTGACATAAACGGCTTAAACTTCATTCACAGGAACAGACGTTTAGTGAGTGAAAGTCCTGATGCTGATCTGAAAGGGATTTTTAGTACCACAGCTTGGCTCAGCCTTCCTCTTCATCCCTCTCCGCATACTATAGCATTAGGCACAGCACAGAACATTAGAAATGGTGAAAAGTGTCCAACCACCTACTGAAAGAAGAAAGCCTGGGGCATATTTACAAGCCCCTTGGGCCACCTTAGTGCTGCCATAGCATCATTTTTTCTAAGCTAAGGCAGCACTAAGGAGGATTTTATGCTGTACCATATTTACAAAGTGGAACAATGTTTGAATTGCCATATGAGGAGCAATTTCAATTGACATACACGTATATTAAATGTCGATTTGCTAAGAAAGGAGCTCACAGTGCACTATGAGCTAGATGTATGAAGATTAGGAATACTGTGCTTGTTTGTGAAGCGCAGTTAAGAAATCGATATTCCTAATGTATGAAACTCAGTGAATTTCATTTAGCGATCTATAGTGTGCCTCAAATAGACCTACTTCATGAATATTAATGAGGTAGGTCGTAATTTGTGACCCACTACGATTCAATGTCATCACAAGGTTTATGGCCTGCTGGTGTCTGTGGTTGCTTTTAACCTTCCTCAAAGGGGAAGTGGTCCCTTGGGGACCACTCCTTAGTTGCAAATGTGTTACCACCAACTTTGCGCTGGCAGTAAAGTGTAAATGTTCTGCAAGTGCATTTCAGTTGCAACACATTTAAACAGACCAAGGCTAATTGGTATTTGGAAGGGACACACTAAGCAGGTGTACATATATATATATATATATATATATATATATATATATATATATATATATATATATATATATATATATGTTTTTTTTTGCCATTTGACAAATTTTCACGGAATGTCCCAAAAAATAAATGTTCCAGAGAATCTTGCTCTACATGGGAAGTTTTGGGGTGATCCTTCAAGCGGGGGCAGAGAAATGGGGGGGGGGCAAAAGAGCTGTATTTGTATTTCTCATGTTAATTCCCTTAGGAATTTTGAACACGACTAGACCCCAAACTGCTGAATGAAATTACACCAAATTTGGCATAATGGTAGCTTTTGGTCCAGAAAGAAGTCTTTTTCTTGTTTGGTGTAAAACCATTCAGTAGTTTTTGAGCTATTAAAAGGAAAAGAACTATAGACACCTAAGGAAGGATTCGCGAATAATAACAAGCTCATGCAGAAAAATGCAGAGCTTTAATTGGCTGCCAACACTTCAACCAGGAAATGTTGGCAGCCATCTTGGGACTCGGCTTTAGCCAAGTTGCTCAAAAAAAGTTTAAAAATAAGACAAGTGACCAGGGTAGGGACTCCCTTACCCCTTTGCTCTGGTGTGGGGTGCCAGAAGGACCCCTCCAGGGCACAAAAACACTTTTTTTTAAATAAATTGCAGCAAATTTGCGGCAAGTTTGTGGCAAAACATAATTACAATAAAAGCACAGTCTCCTGCACTAGTTAATTCTGAAGCCCCCAGGTCGGCCAAGTCCCAAGGGCATTGCTATTGTTAAAAAAGATGATGTGTGCTGGGGGGCTGTCCGCCTCCTCCAAAGGCCCGGGGGACCATCACCTCCCCGGGACTTTAAACAAAATAGATGTGGGGCCACCTGGCCCTCTGCAGTCCCTGGGCCAGCCACCTCCCTGGGGATAAAATCTCAATAAAATGCATAAATGCAGGAGGGCCGTCTGGCCCCACCACAGCCCCAGGGACTGACACCTCCCTGAGGCTTTATAGTAAATTAATGCGGGGGCTCTGCAGCCCCCCGCAGCCCCACGGACCACCACCACCCTGGGGCTTTAAATAAATGAATGTGGGGGGGCCATACAGCTCCCCTTCAGCCCCAGGGACTGCCACTTCTTTGGGGCTTTAAATAAATGAATGCAGGGGGAGCTCGACCCTCCCGCAGCCCAGAGGACTGCCAACTCCAGAGAGATTTAAACTTAATTAATGTAGGAGCACCCAGCCACTCCCACAGCCCCAGGGACCACCACTTCCCTGAGGCTGAATTAAAATAAGATAAGACAGGGGTCCATTGTGTAAGCCCTGCACCAGGGATCATGACCTCCCCAGTGTTACTTGAAATGTTGGAGAGGGGTGACGCCGCCCTCCTCATGGAGTCACTGATGGACCCAGGGTGCCCACTCATGGTTCATAGCTGTTTGCTGTGATTTGGCAGGAGCGTACAGCTCCTGCCAAGTCACAGCAAACACTCTGCTTGGATAAAGTGAGATCTGTCTCGAAGCTCTCACTTTATGCGAGCGGAGGTTCCTCTGTTTCCCTGTCTGCAGAGATGCATGCAGGGAAACAGAGGAAAATGCTCTCACAGAGAGCGTGACAGCAATGCTGGCTCCAACAGGAGGTGGGGAGTCAGCTTGGACTGCGAGGACCTGCAGGGGCACCCAGGTCACATGTCCAGGCCCTGGAGGATGGGGTTCACACAGAACCTCTCCCCCCCCAAAATTAAATATTAAGGCCGGGCCCTATTGGATGGGGTTCCCGGGGCCAAGATGGGTCTGGTGAGGGGGCAGCGTGGCCCTCTCCCCCCACAAAAATGAAATATTTAGTCTGGGGCCCAGGGGATGGGCTCCCTGGGGCTGGGATCGGGTGGGGGAGATGGGCACGCAGTTCTGGGGCCAACCCCTGCTGAGCATGGCCAAGGTCATGCACAACACAGGGTTGGGAGTCTATAGGGGTTGCGCCCTAAGGTGGCTATAGGAGTCGTGCTCTAAGGTAACTATAACTGGCACACTCGCCACGCCACGCACTGCTCATTAACCAACAAATTACAGTACTTATGACTTCTTTGATGGCATCATTGATAATGTCACTTTAACATCTGCTGTAAACTTGTGGATCAGATAATTGTGATTGGCAGGGGTATGAGTTATAATTACCTTAGTGCATGGGTTATAGTTACTTGAAGTAACTCTAACTATAACTTTCTCTAGGTTTGTGTGAATAACTTCAGAACCTAATTATAATGTCTATTACTGTGCTCAGAGGGAGGGAGGGGCAGCCAGATAAGAAAAGGCCTTCTTGCCAGGGTGTCTCCTTCTCTAAAGAAATGCAAATGTGCACAACTGGTAAATCTGCAAATGCAAAGGGGCTTGGAAACCTGCATTGACTTTAATCAAAAGAATCAATTGAAGCTTTCTGATGACAAACACATTTTCTTTCAGAGAAGGACTGTAAGGGTGTTCCAAGGTGAGCTGCGGAGTGTGTGGTTTTATTGGACTGTTATAAAAAAATGTCAGTACTAGATATAAACTGTATAATATTCAAATCTGTATTTTAGAAGGACTTTTTTTATCTAACGGAAATGTATTTGCACATTTTGTAGCAGCCTATTCTATGATGTGTGTAATGCATGTTTAAAATAAGGACTTACACATTCCCATTTCTTTCAGGGACCTCAGTATCTCATAGTACTAACAAACATTGGCAAAGCCAATAGGTCTTGCAAGAGTTATTGGCTTCGAAAATGTGTTTTAGCCATGTTATACACCAGAGTGGCTGCTGTTCAGCATGGCTAAAGGTTAGTGGCATAGTGGTGTAGAGTGGAGTAGAGCGGCATAGTAGCAGTGGCGTAGAGCACAGTGGTGCAGAGTAGAATGAAGTTGGGGTACAGTGCAGTTGTTTAGAGTGCAGTGGCATGGAGTGGCTTGGGGCAGAGTAGAGTGGCATGGAGTGCAGTGGAGTGGAGTGGCAGAGAGTGCAGTAGTGTAGAGTGGTGCAGTGGCATTGAGTGCAGAGTAGGCCCAAGTGGCATAGAGTGCAATGTCGTTGAATGGTGCAGAGTAGTGTAGAGTGGTGCAGTTCAGAAGGCCTACTCCACCCGCAGTCACGGATAGCTTTAGAGTGCAAAGAGCTACCTGACGGCACCCCATCGACCAAATCAGATGTGTGGCATGTCTGAAGAAGGAAAGAAGGACGAGCAAGGGAAGGTTTGCAAAGTAATACTATCATCAGGGTAGCACACCATCTTCACTAGTGCCACGTCGCCCACTACAGAAAGCAGAAGAGAAGACCAAAAACGCAAACTGAGTTAGGAGGAACCGTGACGCTCTGCCGACATTTCCACCCTGCAAATCAGTGGGATAATGGTAGATATTAATCACTAGGTATCGAAAGCTATCTGGTTCCCAGTTCAATCTGAGGTCTGATTGTATATAATAAAGGGAAAATCGTGCCATATGTTAAAGAAACACAAATTACATTTTAAAGTTTTTACATTTGTTTGTGCAATTTACATCCCAAATATTTTGAAGATTCTATGTGTACTTGACAGTTAGGGATAACCCAGATCACTAGTTTGGCTTTTGCTCAATTTCAAAGCCATTTTAGGTCATGGACAAAGCGGGCAACTGCCTTGCACAACCTTGCAAGGGGTCTGGCCCCTGCTCACCCTTCACAAGCACGAACAGCAGACCATTGCACCAGAAGAGTTTGCCAAGGTTGGGGGGGTGCTGCTTCTTCAACCACTTGACAGTGGCTCTTCTGTTTCTCTCCTGTCTACAGAGACAACTCCCCAGGTACTCAATACCTCCAAAGGTTTTGGTGAACCCATCTTGTCTGATTTGAGAAATTGTCCCACCATGTTCTTCTCTTCCTTATTTATCCGGTTCTTAGCAACAACCTCCCATTTGATCTCAATTTCATCCTCCTTTTTAGTTATCTTTGATTGGTAGTCAGGGCTCCCAGTTCTGAGATAAATGTAGAGTCCCAGACATACACGCTAGTGCTGTGAGACTACAGACAAGTTGTGGGTACCTCACATCCTGACATTAGGTGTGAGGCTGTTGCCCACACCATCTGCCCTGCTTCATTAAATTATTTTTAGGTTGAAAGTCCATGGGCGGTTGGGGTGAGACAGATGATTTTGCTCAATTTGTTTAAACTAGCATAAGGTTAATTACCTCAATGTTTCCCAAAGTGTTTGCCAGGAGTTTTAAAAAGTTTTGAAATATAATCAAAATGTTGTTGTTACTTTGTCTTTAAGAAAGATTGGGTAGATTTGGGTAGGGGTGATGGCCTTGACACACTGCTGAAGGGCAATTTACTACTGAACAAGGATGTAATGTGACATCTGAATGTATCATACCAGGAGGCAATCACAAAAAGACCACAGTGAATAAATAGTGCTATGTAAAAAAGAGTACATAAATGCACTGATAGCATAGTGAGTCATGGCCTCTTTTGGGTGTGTCTGTAAAACTGACTTTTGTTCTTGAATTTTTGTCCTGAATTTTGACCCTTCATCCTGAATTTTTGTCCTGAATGTTGACCCTTTGTCCTGAATTTTTTACAGTCATGTCCAGCATTTGCCTCAATGCCAGGTGGTCACCCTAATCACAGTCCCTGTGCACTTGTGGCAAACCATTCAGTGAATCCGTATGGCTGAGTATATGTAGAACTTTCTTTTTGCTCATCCAGCTGTGTAGTTTACATTAAAAAACACATTTCAAATGGCAACGATTCATTCAGTTCTGACACGTATATCAAGTTTAAAAATGCTATCAAGCAGTGCAAGTACATGATGGAAATGCATTCAGACATTACATTTGTGCCATTGCTGGTGGATGTTTCTTGGGTTGTTTGTTAAGTTGTTGAAAATGCTGTTGTTGCTGGTGTTTCTTAGGGCGGTGGAAAGATTTTGTTGCCTTAGCCATTGTGACATTTTGCCACACTCTCCCTTGGAGACTGGGTTGCATCTGCCTCTTAGTAACCCCATCTTGTGTCAGCTGCTGTCGGGGACGGCTTTAGTGGTGGCGCCCTGTGCGTCAGTCTTTTTTGCACCCCCACCCCATGACCACCTCCTTGGAATCACTCACTACCACCCAGCAAATATGCATCTCTCTATAGCCTCCCTTTCACATACATTCATTTGTTTTAAAACACTTGTAAAGGCTGGCTTTACTAATCAACTCAGCTATCCACATAAAATATAGTTCTGTTCTTTGCAGCAGGCACTTTAACACTCTATGCTACTTTATGGTGGGTCAAAGCTGCTGCTAGACAAAGCTCCCACCTCTCTCCCAGCAGGAACATTAATTACAAGGGGTATCTTGACATTTTAATTGTTTCCTGAAGGTTGGACACACAAGGAACGTTTCATCAGGTGCTTTTAAATCGCAATTTGTGTAAGTCTTTGGCAAACACAATTCCCCCCTGAGGTCAGCGCCCCCAATCCAGGTCAGCACCTGGTGCACCCGCACAGCTCGCACCACCCTAAAGCCTCACCTGCCTGCTGCAGACATCCCAGGGATCTGCCTATTTATTGGCTTACCGCAGGACTTTCCTTAATGGTGTCTGGTAAGGAGTACCACAAACCAGTGCTTCTGAACTGAAGTTTAATGCCACCATACTTCAGAAAGGCGTTTTACATTGACTGCAAAACTAGTAAAGTCTAGCGTGGACTGGCATATAGGACAACCAGGCAGTGGGCTGGCCTGACATGTCATTGTGTAGGTTGTTTTTTTGTGGTTATTTGTGGGTCTGTTTTATGGTCTGCTGGGCCAGTTATTACTGTTGATTTGTCTGATATTAAAACAAATATTGCCTGCAGCAAGCTGAAGCCCCTGCAGTCCTCCATACTTTGCAAAACACTCACACAGCGAGTATTTACAAGATCAAAACAGCTCCAATTTGTAAACATGGGGCACTTTTTAGGTCGAGCGTGCAAGTGCTCTGGCCTGTTGTGATCTATGTGTGGGCTTTTAACCACGCCCATCACTATCACTCATACATGGGCTTGCCTTTCAAAAATCCTTTGTTATCATTGGTAAATGATTTACGTTTGTCCCTCCTTCGGGCAGTTTTGTTACCGCCTTGGCCATCAACCCTGTTACATGGAAAATCGCAGGTTTGCTGATATATTTGACTGCGTGCAAACTTATTTTTCCTTTTGTGTCTCTCCTTCGCGCTCATGCTCATGGCAGCCATGGCGCTTTGAATCGGCTTGCTTATATCAACTGTTTTACTTTTCATTTTCAACTTATGTGGCAAGAAAGGAATTTACAGGGCTAATAGCTCTAACTTGAGCAAACGTGAGATCCATTGCATTGGAAATGCTTGTTGTTATTTGGTGTAAATCCATTCAATAGTTTTTGAGATATGAAAGAAAATTCAAATTAGTATATATAACGACGTAAAGGCTCCACAAACTCTCCCGATCTCCTGCTGAGATCTGATTGGCTGCCAACACTTCAACAATGAAGTGTTGGCAGCCATCTTGGGACTCGGCTTCAGCCACGTCCCTGGAAAAAAGATGAAAAAAAAGGGGCCAGGATAGGGATACTCTGGCCCCTTAGCTCTGGTGCTGGGGTCCCAGAGGGACCCTACCAGGGCAAAAAAACATTTTTAATAAACTTTTTGCCAGGATTTGCTGTGGATCCGTGGATTCAGTGAAAATTACAAAAAAAACAAGTGCAGGCTCCAGCGCTTATTTTGGAAACAACCCCCGGGTAGACCAGGTCACAGGGGCATTATTTTTAAAAAAGGCAGGGGTGCACGAGGCCCCATCCTGAGAATAAATATTTGCAATGGGGTGGCCGAATTGCCCCACCCCCTAAGCCTCAGGGATCACCACCCTGGGGCTGAATGATAGTAATGGGGGCCCGCCTGGACCCGCCTGAGCCCCGGTTATCACCACCTCCCCAAAGCTAAATGTTTGGAAAGGGGGACCGCCCGGAACCACAGAGCCTTTGGGGACCACCACCTCTAAATATCAGTAATGAGGGGGCCTCCCAGATCTCCAGGGCCCCAGGGACCACCACCTCCCCAGGGCAAAAAATCCAGTATTGGGAGAGCCTCACATACCCAGTTTACCCCAGGAACCACTCACTGGGGCTAACTTTAAGTAATGTGGGGGCCACATGGACCGCCCCCAGGCACCAAGGACCACCACATCCGTGGGGCCAAAATAACTTTTGAAAGTGGAAGGGGGGCCATGCAGCCCCCCCTCCCAGGCCATACATGGCCTCAGGGACCCCCACCTCCCACAGCTCTCCTTGTGGAGCCAATAATGGACCTGGGAATGGCTACCCACAGGGCCAGTGCCTGCTATGTCCCGGGTTGCCCACCCATGGGACATAGCTGCTCCCAGCAAGGAAAAGCTGTCAAACAGTAAAGTTTTCATCTGTTTCCCTGCCTATAGAGATGAGGGCAGGAAAACAGATGAAAGAATTGCTCTCAAGGACAGGGAGCTGCATGTTTAGCAGCTTCCTGTCTGCCACACAGACCCCCTCCCCTTAAAAAAAGATATATTTTAAGGCCAGGCCCAGGGGGATGGGGTCCGTGGGGCCAAAATAGGCCCAGAGTGCCCCCTCATCCCCAATAAAAAATGATATATTTTAAGGTTGAGCCCTTGGGGATGGGGTCAGCAGGGATGAAATCGGTCCAGGGAGGGACGCTGCATGGCACCCCTCCCCCAAAATAATAAAATATATGTCAAGGCTGGGACCCAGGGAATGGGATCCCTGGTGCCGAAATTGACCCAGAAGGGGGGCCACGCAGCCCCCTCCCACAATAAGATATTATATGAAGAGATCCCCACAAAATAAAGAAGCATCTGGGTTATATAGATAAGAGGACCCTGGTTTGGTGGAGATATTCATTTTTGTAGTCTTGTTGTCCTATGTATAGAAAGATTCATGTTATCACAGATTTTTGGAGAAAAAAGCACAAGTCATAATCACATTGCCAAATGCACACAAGTTCATTGGAGATATTTCCTTGTGGTCCACAACTCTGCTTTATTGTAGAATACACACTGGACATGTATCCAAGCAGTCAGAAAGAACTCCACTTTGGTAGATATTGAATAACTGAACAACATGTAGGAGTGTAGAACTGTACCATATATACGCAAAGGCATAATTTGAGAGGCTAAGAAGTAAAGGAGTATGACAAATAGTAGTATTTTTAATGGACCAAAGACAAAATGCCAAATAATGTGCTTTAAAAAAGGCAAAAGGACCCAAAGGTCTTCTTGGTATCAAGAATTATCAAGCATTATAATGCATTATCAAGCATTATCATTGCAGTTGGATTACCATGCACTCCTAATACCCCTTATAGCACTGTAAACCATAGCAGGGAGATGAAAGAGATGAAATTGAAAGCCACAGAAGTGTCCCATGGACAAACAGCTGAAGGTGCAAGTGGTAACTGATACTTTATGACTCAAGAGGAACTCTTTTGATGTTTTGGCCTCGGATCAGGGCTCAGACTCCAAATCCAGTTCTAATGGGCCCCACAACTCTAACACAATGGGGACCAGGAAGGCTCAATCAATCCTGACATCCTGTTTGACATCTTGCCTAATGGGGCGACGCCAACATTGATTTCACCACCGCTACCCAGATCGCACAGACATGGCAACCCTGGATGAGGGCGGAAGGGTGAGTCTACAAAGGTCATGCCACTATTCAATCAATCAAAAAATACTTTATTTGATTGTATCTCAGAATCATAAAAGCAGACAAAATATACAAGATAGCACCAATCGACATCCACATAGTATAAATAAAATAAAGTAAATCAAAACATTCCACAATTAATACCATGTGATAAAATTCACTACAAAAACTAAATCCAGTTATTCTTCTAAAAAATAGTATAAGATCAATAAAAGCAAATATTTGGAGAACAAGAAACTATTATCCTAGCTAAAAACATTTTAAGATGGAGGGCTTCCTCAATTTTGCCTAGAGATATAATCTGGCCTTCATTACTGCACACAGATATACAGCTAGACCATTACAGATTTTGGTCGATGGGAGAGACAACAAATAAATAAAGGCAGGACGATACTGTTTAGAATGCAGAGATTTTAAGAGTGGAATCACAAACACTTTCCTTAAATCAGAGTAAAATGTGCAGAAAAAAACTATATGCATTGTGCTTTGGTCTGACACTGAGTCACAAGGACAGTTTTCCAAGACTGGACTCCAGTCGTTGGTAAGCGGAAAACTGACAAGTCGATGAAATGTCTTTAGTCTTAGGCGTGTGAGGACATATTGATGCCTCGGGTTCAATACATATTTTAAATATGGTTCCATGCCATCTGATTGCTGCAACAGAAGATTCCTCCTTACACTAGATTTCTTTGACTCAGTAGCCCACCTCAGGTCAGCCAGGTGGGTAAGGCAGATATTTTTCAGGTCTTTCTTGGAAAGTGTTTCCATTTTATCTGGTGTAAAGTAAAACTCAGGATGGCCCAGGTCCGTAAAAAAATTCTTTATATAATCTAGCCATGGAATTTGCAACGAATGACTTGGTGATTGAACGTCTTCTATAATGGCCCTATTCAGGCTAGCAAATTCAGAGGTCCACACTTTATGCCAAAGTGAAATTAGTTGCATGCTTATTAAATCTGTGATGTATGTTACCACCATTTCTGAATGGCAAGCCAAGTTTGAGGTAGATTTTGGCACCCTTAGGATGGGCTTTAAAAAATCATTTTCAGCTAGCTGTAGGGCGTTACATTTCCTATATTCCCATAAGCCTGCCCCATACAGTGCAACAGAGACACATTTTGCATGATAAATTGTCATCATGTCTTTGGGAGGGGCCCTACCAACCTTTTTAGAGAAATTTCTTACAGCCATAATAGTTTTTGTGAAGAGTAATTTCCTAGACCTAATGGCTTGCAGCCAGGTGCTTTTGTTATCAAACATAATTCCGAGGTATGAAAAAGTTTCTATGTCGTCTAATTTGACACCCTTTAAAGTGACATGTTTTTTTTTTGCAGATTTTATACCACAGGTCATCATGAAGGTTTTAGAATGATTGAATTTAAGGCCTAAATCTTCCATATAGTTGTCAAAGGTTGCCAGTAGTCGCTGCAAAGCTACTGGGGTACGTGCCATAAAAACAGCGTCATCTGCATACATAAGTGCTGGAATCTTTCGGAAGCCAGCTTGTGGAAGATCTCTAGAAGCAGTAGATAGAACAGCCTCTAGTTTATTAACGTTTAGGGAGAACAATAGGGGAGCTAGAACACAGCCTTGGTGTTCCCCCTGCTTTGCAGGAAAGAAGGAGTTGCACTCCCCCTGAGACCCGTAACGCACCCTAGCTTTAGCTCCAGAATATAGTTCCCTTATAAAGTGAACTATTGTATTGTCTACCTCCATATGTAGCAAAATGGGCCAAAGTTTGCTTTGAATTACACAGTCAAACGCAGAGGTCAAGTCTACAAATACAAGGTGTAGAGCTCCTGTGTTAGCCTTTGTGCATTTACCAATCAAAATATCTAAGTTCAGGGCCTGTTCCACAGTCCCTATCCCAGCCCTGAAGCCGTATTGTAGGTCCGTTAGTGTATTATTAGCTCCCGTCCATACCCTCAACCTATTTAGGACAATACGTCCTGCAATCTTTGCGAGGGTGTCGAGCGGTGAAATTGGCTTGTAACATGCTGGATTTTGACGGTCGCCTTTTTTAAATATTGGGACAATAATGGACTCTGCCCAGGTCGGGATGAAGGCTGTGGCGCAACAGGCTCATAAGACCTGTGTCAATAAAGGGCCCCAAAGTGAAACATTAGACTTATAGATATCAATTGGTACTCCGTCTGGGCCTGGTGCTTTCTCACTCTTGCTGGCGTTGATGGCATCAATGATCTCGTTTAAACTGAATGGTGGAGTAATGGGCTGAAAATCCACTCTGTGGGCATTTGTATCTGGGACTAAGTTTTTTGAGGAGCATATTTTGGAAAAATAGGTAACCCACTGCTCTTCCGTGATGGCTATTTCGATACTTGGTGAAATCACCCAGGAGAGGGGAGTTCACTATCTTCCAAAATTTGGCATTGTTGTCCTGGAGGCTTACATTATAGAGGGTATGCCACGCCTCACCTTTTAAATTTTGTTTCCTGGTTTTTATGGCCTTTTTATACTCGTGTCTGAGAGTGGTGATCTCATGCTTGTCAGGGTTTTGTCTATGTAGATGCTGTTTAAGTCTCTTATGGGCCTGTGTACATTCAGTATCAAACCACCCTTTGTTTCCCCGTGGTCTAGATTTGCCTGTGCTTACTGTAAGAGACTGTTTGATTCCCGTGGTGATTACTGTAAATGCTTTAATACACTCCTATGGACTAATGTTGTCTTAGAGGCAGGTTTCAATCTCATTAGCATAATCACTCAACAGTTGTTCCATAAAACCTATTGGTCCAATCTGTGACCAACAAATAGAATAACCATTCCTTGAGCCCAATTCAATGCTTGCTACCTTATCTACTACTCCCTTGTGTTTGTTTATGGCTTGAGGCAATGCAAGGCATAAGCTTTGAGGATAGTGATCGCTGAGCGCGATATAATGGATTTTGTACTCAGATGTGCAAAAAACGAGATTATTAGATATTAATATAAAATCTATTATAGTATTTGCACATCTACCGTTAAAGGTAGGTTTAAGCTGTGAATTACTATCATTTAAACTATACAGAAAAAGAGATCGAATTTGAATAGTACGTCATTCAACAAATTGCCCTAATAGTTGTGAGTGAAATGAAATAGGTCGTCGTTTTCACCTACACCAAGAGAACAAACTTTCTCATCTGTTTGGGAGCACAGGTGGGTGTTAAAATAGCCCCCCCCCCCACACTATAAAGGTCTCTTTATGTGAGGAATTTCAGGCGCGATCCAGATTGTCCTGCAGTTGCCTGAGTGTATGTGAGATTTTTTGCAAGGGGGCGTTATTATAGAAATTGATAATCACTAGGTCAATTTTTTAATTCGCGTAGTGTCAGTTGGTAAAACGTATTAGAAATTAGGCTAGTCACCTTTATTGAATCATACTTATTGGAGATAAATGTGCACAGTCCACCTTTCACCCTGCCCCGTAGACAAGGGATTGCAGGGGTGTGGAATGTCCTGAAACCATTTATATGAATGGGATCTATGGACCAAGTCTCCTGTAAACACACACAAGAAAAGGATCTAATGAATTCTAATCAATCCTCGTTCTCAATTTTGTTACGCAGACCTGCCACGTCCCAGAATAGGAGTTTGTCTCCTGATGTAATTGGGCCCAAACCCAGAGGATCGTGTTGCCCTAATATCCTTGTTAGTTTGGAGATATTAGTCTCCATCTCTATGTGGAGTGAGTATATTGGTATGGGAGTGGCCAGATGGGCAGGAACTCCGCCTGCTGATGTTTCGTCAATTAAATCCTGTCGAGCTCTTTTTTCCTTTACCGTCATTTCACCCCCTTTGCTCCCCACCAGGCCATCACCACCCTTCAATAGATCAGGAGCAGTATTCATTGATATAGACCTCATCCTGCCGAAGGCCTGATCTATTGTCAGTCAATCAACTTCCTCCAAAGAGAGGGCATGAAATATATTCTTAGTAGGGACCATATCATTTCTTTCGAGTCTACTTTGTTGATTTAAAGGGTCTGTGCTGAGTTGGTCATGCCTCCCATTAAAAAAAATTTAAAAAGCCTAGGGGGAGCAGTGAAATGCCATGGTCAGAGATCTGTCGCAGGCTTAAGTTTCTAAAAATTTCCTCGACCAGTTTTGTGATTTTAAACGAAAGTACCACACAGTCACCTCTTGGTGTTTTATCGCTCCTGCCCACCCACTTAACCCTCCTGACCATTTTTATATCTTCAAAAAGTATATATATCATGCCAGGTTTCATCTGGGTCCCTATCCAGTTCAGGGATTTGTTTCTCGGGGCCGTCCATGTTTCCCTGTTGTCCATGGGTAAGGTGGGAACATTTGCAAGATCTACTACATAAGGAGTTACAACAGGAGGGAGGTCTAGTGTATCTCTTGATGTTGGTAATATATCAAAGGAAGACTTCGGTCTACTCTGTGGTTCCGAACCATTTATATTCACATTTGATTGTTGGAAACTTCTGGTGCTATTTAGAAAAGTACAGGGTTCTACATGACGTTGGTTTACCCGGGGAGTGATTGGTGGGTATTGGCGCTCTTTAGGGGGATGTAAATTCCGATTTGGATCTATATCGCCACAATGTTGAGGAACTATAGGCGTTGGGCCTAAAGTCCGAGCCTTCACAAAATTGAGCATTGACTCCACGTTTTCCTACACTTGGATTAGACGCTTTGTCGATAACTCAAAAGAAGTCTTAACTAGATGTTCCAGGGCGATAATGGTATCTAAGGTGTTAGTTTTTGCTTTAACTATAGTTTGAGTAGACATCTGACAGGATTTTGTATTGTCGAGATTAATTTGAGTTTGTTCCGTGGGTTGAATTCCAATGTTGCCATGTCTCCTTATGACAGATGGCTCTTGGCTGGATGCTCTACCCTTTCTGGCTACTTTAGGTTTCCTTGTGCATTTGGGTGGAGGTGGGTTGTCATCGGCCTCTGAGATAGACTCATTTAGATAGTGGATGCATCCATTTGGGCCTTTTATTTGGTCCCCACTTTCCAACAACTTTATCTGTGTTGGAGAGGCTAATACTAGCGGTGGGGGGTTATTATGATTAGATGAAAATCCCATTGGGCCCTTCTGAGTTGATATCCTTTCCTCAACATTAGTAATCTGTTTGTCAATGGCACCCATTGATCCTGAGATACATTTTAGTATTGAGGAATGATCTTTATGGGAAGATATATCTTTTGCACTAAGTTGCTTCCTCTTACCCATTTTTAACTAATTACTATCCACTCAGAGGTTCAACTGATACTACTCTAGGACGCTTCTAGCCAATGTCTAGAACTAGGGAAACAAACACAACAGGGACGATGTACAATGGCCTTCTGACAGCACAGAAGTGAAAATAACCTTGCCAGGATTCAAATAGTAAAACTGTTAGTGGAATAGCCTGTAGTAATGTGCAGCAGTTCCCTCAACAGCAAAAAACAAGGAGCAAGAGTACCTGCCTAATTTCCTGCTGAACACACGTTCTCAGGTCCCGATATAGCAGTAGAGATTTCGGGGGGGCCCAGCCAGGCCTCTTTCTGGTCGATGACGGGCGAAGGACGGGCCTGCCCTTTGCCCGGGCTTTGCCCGCACGCCGCCCGTGTCCCGCGAGGCGGGAGGGATGGTGGTGCCTTGTAGCACTGGGGAGGCTTATGCCCGCCCCCAAATCACGTCGCCAGGGCTCCAAGTCCCCCAGATCGGATCTCATACTTCCCACGAGGCGCGAGGGCTGGTGGCACCTTGTAGCGCTGTGGAGGCTTATGCCCCACCCCCAAATCATGTTGCCGGGGCTCCAAGTCCCCCGGAACGGATCTCCTACTTCACGCGAGGCGGGAGGGCTGGTGGCACCTTGTAGCGCTGGGAGGCTTATGCCCACCCCCAAATCACGTTGCCGGGGCTCCAAGTCCCCCGAATCAGATCTCCTACTTCCCGCGAGGAGGGAGGGCTGCTGGCACCTTGGAGCGCTGGGGAGGCTTATGCCCCGCCCCCAAATCACGTTACTGGGGCTCTAAGTCCCCCGGATCGGATCTCCTACTCCCCCCCAATTGCCACTATTCAATCAATCAATTAATCAATCAGGATTTGTAAAGTGCAGCTATTCACTCGACTGGGTATCCAGGTTGCTTGCAGGTCCAGGAGAAAACAATGAAAATGAGAGTAAAGCAAGGAGAAGGCACACAAAATGGTGAAAAAGCAAGGGAAAAGCAGTGGGAATGAGGATAAAGCAAGGAGAAGACAGAAGCAAGAGCAATGCAGCAGCAAGCAGTGAGCTGGACCCAGGACCTGCTCAATGGGGTAAACCTGTGGCCTCCATTAAGTATGTCCTTGGTTGAGGGGAAGGGCTCTGGGAGGCAGTGGGCATGGCTAGGCAGGTGGCAAGAAACAACAGGCAGCAGGCGGGAGCTGCAATGAGGGAAAAATCAAGGATAAAGTGGTGAAAATGAGGGAAAAGAAAGAAGGCACACAAAAACATGGTGTAAAAAGGAGAAAGCAGTGAAAATGAGGGAAAAGCAAGAAGATGACACCCATAAAACAGGGAAAAAACAAGACGAAATCAGTGAGAATGATAGAAAGCAAGGAGAGGGCACACAACAAATGGCTGAGGAGGCAAGGAGAAAGCAGGGACAAGCAAGGAGGGGGCACACAAAAAACGGAAGGAAAAGCAAGTTAAAAGCAGTGAGAAAAAGGGAAAAGCAAGCAGAAGGAAGTCAAAAAAAGGGGAAAAGCAATGAGAAGACAGGAGCAAGAGTGCTGCAGCAGCACAGGGAGAGCTGGGCCTGGGACCTGCTCAATTAGGTTATGCTGCAACCTCCATTAAGTAGGTCGTGGGAGGAGGGAGGGGTTGCTGGGAGGCAGTGGGCAGGGCTAGGTGCGAGGCAGGAAAAATGGGCAAAGGGCATCAGGCAGGATCTGCAAACAGAGAAAAAGCAAGGAGAAAGCAATGAAAATGAGGGAAAAGCAAGGAGAAGGTGCACATAAATGGGGAAAAAGCATGGATAAAGCAGTGAAAACAAGGGAAAAGCAAGGAGTGGGCACATGAAAAACTGGGGAAAAGCATGGAGAAAGTAAGGAGAAGGCACACAAAAACTTGGGGAAAAGCAAGGAGAAAGTGAAAACGAGGAAAAGGCAAGGAGATGACACTCAAAAAGAGTGAGTAAAGAAAGGAGAGAGCAGTGACAATGATGGAAAAACAAGGAGTGGGCACATTAAAAACAGGGAAAAAGCATGGTGAAAGTAAGAAGAAGGCACACAAAAATGGGAGAAAAAGCAAGGAGAAAGCAGTGAAAATGAGAGAAAAGCAGCGTGAAGGCACTCAAAAAACGGGGGTCAAGAAAGGAGAGAGCAGTGAGAATGAAGGAAAAGCAAGGAGAAGACACAAACACAAACAGGGAAAAGCAAGGAGAAAGCTGTGAAAACTATGAAAGAGCAAGGAGAAGGCACACAAAAATATGGAAAAAGCAAGGAGAAAGCAGTGTAAATGAGGGAAAAGAAAAGAGCAGGCACACACAAATAGGGGGAAAAGCAAGGGGAAAGCAGTTATACTGAGGGAAGAGCAAGGAGAAGGCACACCAAACATGATGGAAAAAGCTAGGAGAAAGCATTGAGAATGAGGGAAGAGCACAGAGAAGGCACTTCAAAAACAGGGGAAAAAGCAAGGAGAAGACAAGGACAAAAATGATGCAGGAGCAGGGTGTAAGCTGGACCTAAGCCCTGCTATTGGGCTACAATTGGACCTCTCCTACATGGTCATTGAATCACTTATGATACAACTCACTTATGATACAACTCCCCCAAATATTCCCAG
The DNA here is from genome assembly GCF_031143425.1 of Pleurodeles waltl. Classification (NCBI taxonomy): domain Eukaryota; kingdom Metazoa; phylum Chordata; class Amphibia; order Caudata; family Salamandridae; genus Pleurodeles; species Pleurodeles waltl. The sequence continues at coordinate 703,482,027 of NC_090439.1, read as the reverse complement.
GATGGAAATTATTACTTTACTTTCAGATGAATATCGATACATGTATACATTACATTTGAATGGCAATGTCCCTTTTGAACATGCTGGTGGGTGAAAGGAATTGGAAATGTTGTTGTTTATGCTGTTCAGAAGTTGACTGTAGTAGAGGGTGACACACACAGACACACATGTAGGAACAATGACTGGACCAGACCCATGGGGAGATTCTACACTTGGTGCAAGTAACAAGGTGATGGATAATACACACAGGGTTTGTGGCTACATGCCCCCAGTGACATGGTGGCCGGTAATGGGCTGGATAGGCTTGCCAAATGAGTGGGATTGGAGAAGATGCCAGGACTCTAAATCTTAACTATAATGTGCTGACATGGAATATTTGGGGCATGGCTATGCCTAGAATATGGCATAAAACATACATGCTTGCTTGTTGAATACGTAAGCTGTATAGTATAAGGGGAAGTGGTTTTAACCGTGTCCCAGATGTAGACTTGGACAGATCTGTTCTCCTCCTTAGCGTGAGCACATTGCTGCAGAATGGCACAATATTTTTAATGATGGATAGAGAGTAGACAGGCACATGACAGGTGGAGGATGATGCACACCAGCTGCTCATTATATTCCTCAATGCATGGTTAGAGCTTTGGTACTGCAGCAACACACTCTGCCCGAGAACTATATACAAGAATACCTTGAATGCTCCATGTCTGACCACTTAAAATGCTGTTCCAATGGCACAGGGATCGAGCAAATATCCTGACCTTGATGCTCTGATCTGAAGCATTACATGATACACCTTTCTGTGAATATATTGGAACATATTGCACAGTACTTTACTGAAAATTAGGGATAGGCCTCATCCAGAGCTATGGAATGGGAGGCATTCCAGGAGTTCACACAAGGCCAGTGTATTATAACCATGTGGAGTGCTAAAAAGGCATTATTCAGGAACATTACAGACACTTTATGAGAAATGCACCAGATGGAAACTATGATGATGACACAGCCCACACTGACAGAATGACTATGGAAATTCCAATTCACACACAGAACTGAGTGACAGGCTAGGGAATCTCGAGAATAGGGACTATATAACCTTTCAGTGTGGAGACGGCAAGAGGGCCGGACAAATGCTGGTGTGAAATACTACACACCCCTATAGGGGCCATCAGATATGTCACAAGCAATATACTCAACACTCTAGAGAGCATAAACGCGCCTTTCATTGAATATTATCATTCTCTATACGCGGGTTATACAGCCTACTGAAGAACATCTGCACAAATACTTTCAGGGTATACCCATCACCCACCTCAAAACCCTACAGTGTCGTGAGCTTGAAGAGCCTCTGCAAACACAAAAAGTCTGCACAGCCATAGCCCAGTGGGTGAGAAATAAAACACCCCGTACAGAGGCCTAACTATTGAATTTTACTCAACATACGGGACACAGGTCATTCCAAAATTACTAGAAGCCTATGAAGAGGTGAGAGTGATATGCCAGCTCCCAGAATCCTTAAGAGAAGATCTGATAGGAGTACTACCCAAATTGGGGTGAGACCCCCTTGATGTGCGATCTTACAGTATATTGCTCCCCATGGTCAGGACACTGGTTCACACTGATCATAATGGGTTCCCACCAGAAAATAATCCCTGTCTGAATATCTTCTGTCTCCTGGGTTTGAAGGTGTCTGATAGGGGAAGTGAGGGATGGATGCCTGTCAGTATCTCTAGATATCGAAAAGGCAGTTGAAACTCTTGGCTGGTCTTATCTCCTAGAAGTCCTTCAGAGAATGGGAAAAGGTCCCATAGTCCTACAATGGGTCTGAACACCTTATGGCTGTAAATGGCTAGAGTCAAGACAGCACAAACCATGTCAGACCACTTTGACATATACAGGGGCGTCAGGCAGAGATGTCCGCTTTCTCTGATTATTTTCACTCTCACTATATACCTGCGAAGTTCACACAACTCTCTTATGGCATTAATGAACATGCAGAAGGGATTTCGGCAAATGTCAGGCTTCCAAATAAATTAGACCAAATCATGTCTATTCTCATTGAGCAAAGTGCCTGCTGACCACATGGGCTCTAAATGATAACTAGATTGGAGTGGCAATATGATGTACTCAGATATTCAGGGATGAGCATATACCACACATAGAAAGATCTAATGAAGGGCAATCTGTGTAAGGCGCTGACAATGATTCATCATTCCCTTCCTTTCTGAATTTCTCTACGGCTGTCACCACTGGGTCAGGCGTTAATAACCAGAATATTTACTTCTTTGTGGCACTACTGGTGTTCCTCCCAGGGTCATTTTTTAAAAAACTACACTGCTTTTATCAGAATTGGTGTGAGGGCTGCTTGACTCAGAGATGCCCTGAACAAAATGCAGAGCCCTCTGATAGAAGGGGGACTTGGTACAAACTATAGTACCCTGCTGCACAACTGCAATGGCCTACACATTTGTTTGGGGATGTACCAGGGGAAGAGAGAATGGATGTAAAGGAAGTCCTGAATGGGGAAGATATCATTATTTGAACATCACGCCCCTTTAAATTGACGCCTGGCAAAGCGAACATGATTGGGGTGGCGAAACAATGTTGACACAAATACAAACATTGAAAGGTGATCTCTCCCCCTTACTGCCCACAACTTCCATTCTGGACTGCAGCTGAACTACCAGAAGTAATGTGGAGACATGGTGTACGTTCATGGTCGGCGGCAGATGTGATGCTACTCCGGGACCTATACACAGAAGGTAACAAATGCACCTTCCAAGACATGTGCAACACAGATGGAACACATGCTGGTCAGTTTTTAACATACACAGCAGTGCACCATGCGGCGAATGCACAATGAGATCCAGGTACAACAAAACCAGACATGTCAAAACTGCTACATGGTCCTGGTACACAGTAGATGCCGGAAAGCTTACTACAGTACACAAGAAGACAGACCTGGGCAGTAGAACCCAAGGAGCAATGGACCTAGGTAAGGGTATTACCGATAAACAATGGACGAGTATTGCACCGTAGGCAAAGATGGTCTCTTGGAACCCCAGGTTTCACCCAATTCAATTACCTACAACAGACCTTCCTGCCCCTGAAGCGCATAAAACATACGTTCCCAGGTTCATCATCAGAGTGCCTTAGTTGTTACCAATCCGAGGTGAGTTTCTCCCACGTAGTGTGGGACTTTCCAGTGATTCATGGAGCCTGGGGGAGGGGGGTGCGATTGGGAGTCTCTGAAAAGTGGGTCACATAATTACCATAATACTAGAAGTATGTTTGCTGGGGCTGATGGCCAGACCTCAAAATGATAAATATCTGTGCAGGTTTGATGGTTTAGCTTTTGTAAATTTTACACCCCTAATAGCCATGACATTCAAAGCCACTATGGCACCTGATACTAAGGGGCAGATGTAGCAAAATTTTGCGAGTCGCAAATGGCCTGAATCGCAATTTGCAACCCTGCAAAATCGGAAATGGGATGCAAAAACCCCATTTCCGAATCGCAAATTGCGACGCGAGCCATTACCGACTCGCAAAAATTGCGACCCCATAGTGCGACCCACAAATAGGAAGTCGCAATTTGCGAGTCGCAAACCATATGAAAAAGCCACTCGCAAATTGCGACTAGTTGCAAAAAGCCCATTTTGCACACCCAATTTACCACTAACTCAGAGCAGGTGGTAACCAGAACCAAAGTATAAAAGGAGACCCAGAAGGCACCTGGGTTACTCAAGATGGTGGAGATATATGTGATAGCAAGGAGGAGGAGAGCCCACGCCGCACAGCAGATGAGGAGGAGGAGCCAGAGACAGGAGAAGATATACAGAACCAGACAGACACTTTTCCAACAAACTAAGGAGGAGATATATGATAAATACAGACTCAGCAGTGCAGCAATATTAGAATTAATAGATCTACTCAATCCACAGCTTCAACGCCAGACTGTGCACGGCAGTGCCATCCCCACACATGTGCAAGTGCTATGCTTACTGCACCTCTTGGCCTCGGGTAGCTATCAGGGGGTAATTGCTGTGGCAGGTGGGGTATCCCAAAGTGCACTCTCACGGTTCTTCAGATCATTCCTAGATGCCATACTCACACACATGTCCAGATACATATACCTACCCAGGAATGAGGCAGAAATCAACAGCACCAAGTTGGAATTCTACAGGATTGCCAACTTCCCGCATGTAATAGGGTGTGTAGACGGGACACATATACAAATATACCCTCCTGCAAATCTGGAATATCTGTTCCGCAACCGGAAGTGTACCCACTCACTGAACATCCAGGTGGTATGTGACGCCCATAATGTTATAACTGACATGGTAGCCAAATTTCCAGGGAGTACACATCACTCTTACATTTTCAGGCACAGTGGGATACACCAACGCCTAGAAAGTGGGGAGTTTGGAGACGGATATCTCCTAGGTATAGCTGAATACACCTTGAAGACATACACACAGGTCAATGTGGATACCATCCATGCCCTGCTAACATTGTTCATTTTTGCCAAACAGATGACAGTGCATATGCGCTATGACCATGGATACTTACCCCGTACTTTACACCCAGCAATGAGACTGAGAGGCGATACAACAGTGCACATAGGAGTACCCGAAATGTTATAGAGAGGACCTTCGGACTGTTGAAGGCAAGATTCAGATGCCTCCACAGAAGTTGAGGTGCCCTCCAGTATGCCCCTATAACAGCATTCATGATCGTTGGCGCATGCGCTATACTGCACAACATTGCCACCAGACGTGGGCTACATCTCACCCCTGAAGACCCAGATTTGGAGGATGACGAGCAAGAGCTACCACATCGCCATCCTGGGGATAGAAGCATTACAAATCAAGGCAGACAGAGATGGGACCACATTGCAAACCAATACTTTGGACGGTATGTGCTACCTGTCACCACACACACGAATGTCACACACAAAGAGCCCAGGTGTGAAGTGGAACAAACAAGAACTTTAATTAAGTGAACCAAAAAACTATAGAACTGAACTATTGGTCAGGGGCTGTAAATGTCCACCTGCTATGAGGACACATTAAACTCATGTGCCTCAATTGTTTGTAAGTACATAGCTCAAATCCTACACCTGGGACGCCCAGCATGGCTAGTGCCTGGAGCGTCTGCAGATCCCTGCCGTGCACTGCCACTCCTCAAGACCCTGGTGTCTGTTACAGATGCACTACTGATAGTGGAGCCCTCCTCACTATCTTGAGGCGTGTCTGCCGCGCCCCTAGCCACCTGTCTTGCCTCCATCATGTCCACAGCGTGGCTTATCCGTCCCAGGCCGCGAGCCACATCGCCGGCAAAGTGGCCCATGTCGACTTGTAAACTGACTGTCCGGCGTGACAGCCCTGTAGTATTCACAGCCAGGCGGACGATGGAGGCAGCCATGCGGTCCAAACGGTGGATCAGTTGGCGTTCACGGCGCCTTGCACTCTCTCTCTCCGTAACAAGTTCAATCACTAGTTGCCTGATGGAGAGTGCAAGGTCACCTACATGACTGTTCAGGTTTTGAAGGTCTGTGTGGACCTGTGCCAGCCCTGTTGTGTGATTTCTCTCCATTCGCTGCATGGTCCCTGATATCAGTCTCATTTGCCTTGTTTGCAGGCGCTGACCTCTGATGAGTGCTGCCTCGGCGGTGGACATGGAGGAGTCCCCTACATCTCCCTGGGACACTGCAGGGACATGGACACGTCGTCTGCGACACGGTGGAGCATCAGGGTACTGTTGGCTGGCACTGTGGCTGGGACCGGGTGCTGGGTCAATCTCCACAATGTCAAATGGTGCATCTGGAGGGGACTGTGGTCGGGTGGTGCAGGGCCCTGTGGTGGCTGCTCCTGGGTCCTGTGCTGCCTGTTGGCTGACCTCTGCACCCTGGACGGTGTGGCTGGTGGTGGTGTCTTGTGGGAGACCTGTGGGACATAGGGAACACACTGTCAGTATCTACCATCTGTTGTATGCTTCCTAATAAACTGTTGCCTATCAGCTGCCTACTGGACTACATTGCCCATAATGCACCATTCTGGTGGTTGCTACTCTGAAATGGAGCTAATTTGGTTGTGCATTGCTGCTGTGTACTTGGTGTGTGGGGGTATGGCAGATATGGGTGTACATGCATGTTTCATGGTACTCACTGGTTGATGGTCCTGGCGCTGATGTGTCCAGCTCTCCTATTCCAGCCACTGCCTCTGGCTCCAGGGTCTCTTGCACTCGTTCCTCCATGGGTGTGGGTGGTGGGATGCTAGATGGGCCTCCTCCTGTGCCCCTCATCTCCCGGAGGCGCCCTGCCACCTTCTCCTTGGTCCTGGAGCACAGATCGTACCATCTTTTTTTCAGTTCGTCTATGCTCCTGTGGCTCCCCCCGATTGCATTCACCTTCTCCTGGATGTCCGTCCAAATCCTCCTTTTGTCAGACTCAGGCACACTGAGGGCAGCTCTTCCAAATAGTTGATCATGGTGCTGGCAGCATTCATCTGTCAGCACCTCCAGTTCCTTTTCTGAAAATTTGAGTTTCTTCTTCCTGCCTGAGTCCACCATTGTTGCTGCTGTTCCTCCTGGTGGTTGTTCAGCAGTTGGAAATGGGTGTGGTCCTCCCTCCTCCCAGATGTATTTGTGAACTTCCTGGCTGTGATGTCATCAGCAGGAGCCAGGAAGTGTTTTCCAGAGTGTTCTGCTGCACCTGCATGCAATTTGCAGCACAGTCGCAATTTGCGACACCCACTCGCAATTTACGTGTTTGTTTTTAGCGAGGTGCAAAAAGCGAACTCGCAAACAGCGGACTCGCAATCTGCGGTGCGACTTCATTTGCGAGTCGCAAAATGAAGTCGCTTCTTCTTGTTGGATACCTGTTTGCGAGTCGGAAATTGCGAGTCGCAAAGACTCGCAATTTCCAACTCGCAATTTTTTAGCTACCTACATCTGGCCCTAAGTGCTGTCTATGTGACTTCCAAAAATGGGGTGAGGCAGGAACCAATGTTAGTAAGCTAGTCCAACTGGGAGTGGGGAAGAAGAAGACTGGTCTGGACTGACTGGGATGTACCACATCAAGAAAGTTGAAGCCAAAAGCTACCTCAGAGCAAGATAGACACATTAATGCGGCATGAACCAACAGGTGGCCAGCCCGTATTAATTACAATGTTTTTACAAAATGGGGCAACACAGTAACCCTCGGACGGGGGTGAGTAAAGAATGTAACAGAAAACAATGGTCCCCTTAGACTACCAGAGATGCAGGTGATAATTTCCGGACATTGCTGGTACTCTCCATTTAGTTTCACTTTTTTATAGCCCCCTTTTGTATTTTTAGAAGTTGACAGTCAGCTTCAACCTATTAAGAATGGGGATGAGTTTACAGGCCTTACATTTTGTATGAGTGGTTCGGATGAGATGGTTTTGCCTTAGCAACTAAGAAGGATCTTTTATCAGAGGGGTTGTCAGCCTCAAAACATTGATGACCTCTTGCAATTTTATAGGTAACTAGATAATCTTTATTTTATTTTTAATGGCTTACTTGGATACTCTATGTGGGGCTTCTATTAGATTGACACTTAAGAAACTCAAACACTAAAAGCAATTAATGTGTTTTACAGAGTTATTTTATTTTTATTTTTTCTATTAGATTTTCGTGCTAAAGAGTGAAACAATAGCTAGCACATCAAGGCCACAATTTAATGATATTGGTGATTTGCGCTTAAATTATTTTGGCATTACAAGGCTGTACGTTGTTGATATCATTGAGGGGTAAGTAACTTTCTAGCAAAGTTTAGTTTCTGTTCCATAATCGCTTAGCTAGATCTTGGAGATTTCGTAATGAGAATTTATATGAGTAATATTCCTGTAAAACAATGAGGTCGGATTCCCATGCCTGATACATTACATATGTATTAAATACGTAATGTAATATTTTGCGTTGCTGAACAATTATGGGGGTTATTACAACTTTGGAGGAGGTGTTAATCTGTCTCAAATGTGACGGATATACCAGCAGCCGTATTACGAGTTTCATAGGATATAATGGACTCATAATATGGCTGGTGGTATATCCGTCACTTTACCGTCACTTTTGGGACGGATTAACACCTCCTCCAAAGTTGTAATAACTCCCCATATGTTAATGATGACTTTGGGGAATTGATACATGATTTTTCCATTCTAGGTGCTTCTTACAATAATACTTTGTCCTGATGATGACCCTTTTGAATGAATTTCGCTTTTTGGGGTCGAAACTGCGACATAGAATCTGAATGTGTATTCGACTTCAAAAAGTGGCAGTAGATTCGGGACACCTACACCAGGGGTGTTCAAAGGTGTCTACAAGATTTTTAGCCACATTTGTTTTTATTGTCTCGTAAATAGCACTGACACACTTAACTAACACATTATTCACTTGCACTGCATTGTTATCGTATAGGAGCACCTAATAGATTATCCTGCTTTAGTTGTTCAATTTAAGTATAATTTTTCCTAATAAATTGGAGAAAATACTGAATAAACCTCACTGAGTCAGATGGTTTTAGTGGTAAGCCACTGCCGTTTAAGTTGAGGAGTACACTTCCTCCAGGGGGGCCATTGTTTGCTGTTACGCATTAATTGCAAGTCATGCATGCATGATTGACTGACCTCACCAGATGCCATTGAACCTGCCTCCCACTCATAATAACTGAAACAAATAGTGACATTAAACTATCTGCACCCACAGGGACACCCCATGCCCAGAGGCTGAGGGAGGGAGTATTGCTCCCCAAAACTGTAATCCTATGTATACTGAGTCTTATGGTAACCCTTGCTACCTGGGACTGGGTTCCATAACCAGTGAGAGTGCAACCCCTTGAATAGGAGGGTGGTCTGATACCACTCCAATGCTTACTGCATATGCTTGTAAAGGTCCAGGGGAATGTCCGCCCTGATGGAGGGATGCAAATTCCAATATATGATGATGAAACAGTATTTATATAGCGTACAGGTACTCTGAAGAGTGTCCTGGCACTAAAGTTCTAGGTGAATGTGATTATCTTTGAGAAAAGTGCTAGGTTTTCAACTTCTTTTTGAATCGTTGTTCAGATTCAACTAGACTGAGTTCTAGGGGAAGTTTGCTCCAGGCTGAGGGCCTAAATAAGGAAAGGAACGGCCACCTGCTCTGGAGAGGTGAATACTTGGTAATCTAGCCCCCAGTTAGAGGAAAGCATCATACTGGTCGGTATATAGGCAAGTAGTCTGGAAGTAAGGTATCTGGGGCAAGTTAGATGCAAAGCTCTATTGGTGACTACAAATGTTTTTAACAAGATGCACTCCCTCACTGACAGGCAATGTGAATAATGGAGATGAGAGGAAATCTGAGCTCTGAACGGAGCTTGAGAAGCAGGAGAGTAGCTTAATTTTGTACTACCTATAGCCTGTTGACTAAATACTTCGAAGGCCAAGATATAGCACATTTGTGTAGTCCAGGCTGTATGTGATGAGAGCTTGAATAAATGTTTCCTAGCTATAAGGGATAGGAAGGAAAGAACGTTTTCACAGTATGGGGTAGGATAAAGCAGGTCCCAATCATGGACTTAACTTTATGTTGAAAGGGCAACCGGTTACCAAACTTAACCCCTAGGTCTTTGACCATTTTGGATTGTGAGCCTAAAGGAGGGCATCTGTTCGGCCAGAAGGCCCACCAGCCCACACGGGAATTATGGCCAAAGCAGAGCACTTCTGTCTTACACACATTGTTCTTCAATTGATTAAGGTACATCCAATGGAAGACAGCAGCTAGGCATGGTTTTATTAAATCTGATGTAATACAGCTGTGTGTCGTTCGCATAAGAAGTTATTTTGGCACCAAAGGATTCCGACAGGGATGCCAGCAAAGTAAGGCAGGTGGTAAACAGAATGGGACTGAGGGCCAAGCCCTGAGGGACCCCAACTGTATAACTGTATCAAGGTTGTTTTTGTGGGGCTAAGCACCTCCAAAGTTACTACTTTGTTAAAATGCAATCAGCCTATTAAAGAAAATAAGGTATTACAGCACAAAGAAACAGAAGCATGTTGGAAAGTACAACATTTGATTTTTTTGTGACAACATGCATGTGTAAAAAGTGGATGTGTCCTGGAATTAATTTATAATAGTTCATTTTATGGGCATTAGATACAAAGCAACTTTATGCAAACTTTTAAAAATAAAACATAAACATACTGTATAAATGTTTTTTTTAACTCAAAACCCCTTTTCACATTTGTCTTGTACATTTAACAAAAGGTTCTAAGTCATTTTGAAACATAAGATATATTTAAAACGTGTTTTCAGTTAAAAAAAAAAAAATACATTAAAAACACCTCTGTGACAGCATAATATACACGCAAAGGGAAAATGCATTTAAAAAAAATATTTATAAAAAGAAATGCACATAAATCGCATTAATTCTACATAAAATTTTAGGTGACAACATAAAATACTCAAAACTTGGGTATAATAAACTCACATTTTAAAATCCAACATAACAGTACAAAACTTTCACATGACATGAAAGTTTTCTGAAAAGTAAATTTAATGTGATATAATGCTGCTCATGTGCCTCCAGCTTAGTGTGGAGGGCCAGCCATACTGTTCATAGGACAACCCTATAGAGTGGCAAGAGCCAGGGGTACTGCATGGGCTGGGAGAGTACTCCCCCCCACCACAGAACACCCTCTGCCTTCAAACCTGTCCAGTACAGGGGTGCACTCAGCGCTGTACCAATCCCTGACTCTTTGCTTGTAGATACCTATTGCACTGCAGTGAATGGAAATTATTTATCATATCTCTATCTGTGCTGCATTACTCAGCTAGGTCTCTGATGTCCTTAAAGCTGAGGATACTTCTCGAGGCCCTCGTCACTGATGATTTCTAATTCCTCTTATGAGAACTAGGTTGCTCTCCTCCTATTATCAGTCATTTAAGGGTATACCATAAGTCAAAGAAGCAGACAGCTGGAGGTAGATCAGATGACGGTCATTGGAAAACTCTGGATGGCCTACTTTCTGTTTCTGAATGTCATATCCCAAAAATTCATCACCTGCTCCATGAGGTTTTCTGTCTATGTAGCAGAGGTGGAGAAATCAAGGGCCGTATTTATAGGCCCCTAACACCACAGGAGCATCACTTTTAGTGACGCTTCTGTGACGCTAAGCACAGCGCCGTATTTACAAGGTAGAGTTAAGCCACTTTTTGTGGGTTAATGCCACCATGTAAATACGGCCCCTTCCCTCACAGCACTGTGCGTGGAAGGGGCATGCAATGAGTTTTGTTGTGGGCGTGCCACAGCAACACCTATTGCATTTTGACACAGCCTCAGATTTATGAAATCTCGTAAACCTAAGGCAGTGCCAAAATTTAACGCCACCCTGAGGGGTGCCGTTAGCAGGGCGCAACGAGGAGGCATACATTTATTCTCCCTCATTTTTTGCTTTTTCAATGCATGCTGCATTCTGCCGCACGCACAGAAAAAGCAAAATGCCAGAACTTATTGTTTATGTGCGGGAAGGTGTCCCTTCCTGCACATAAACAATCATTTGAAAATTACGCTTTGGCACTTCTTCTTTGGCACTTCTGTATTTGCTGCATTGTGCAGCACACACAGAAGTGCCAAAGCGCCATTAGTGTTTGTTTATGTGTACGAAGGGACACCTTTCTGCACATAAATAATTACACCCCTCAACACAGACATCTTTGCACAAAGGTGCTAGGATGCCTGTGTTGGCACTGGCAGCTAAATTCAGCACCAGCACAGGGGTAAACGCAGGGGTGTGCCGTATTCCCTTCAATACGGTGCATCCCTGCATTTCTAAAGAGATGCATCGCGGAACTGCCAAATCTGGCGCAGCACAGCGCTGTGCCAGTTTCTTTAAATCTGGCCTCAAGTGTGTAGGCAGAATATACTGCTATAATATTAAACAAAAAGGACAACGCATATCTGTCAAATGACATATATTACTGGTGTGGTATGTAATTTAAGGAAACAACTGAAAAATACATCTAGAATTGCATGTATGTGTTATTGAAAATTAGTATCTATAATCTAACTTTACTTTAAAATTTGAATGCATACCCTACATGTGGTGTGTTTGAATGTCACATGAAAATGTCACTGTATGAGAATGAAGAGGTAGCCCATAACATTTAATCTGAATGAATGACTGAGTGAGTAATGTTAGTGGATACATATTACATTGAGACTTGCTACTCTGGTTGCTGTGTCTTGGTAATTCAACAGTTGAGTTTCATGATGGTGTAGGTGGATAATTTCAGGTTCCACCATTGGTCGTTGACTCTCCACTACACAAACACTGCAATGTAGAAACCAAATTAGCAGTTCATGTGAAGAATGCAGCCACTAGTTTTGGTCAGACATTTGTGGACACCTGACTTCTATTTTATGTCCCACCCTCAGACCCTGGATGTGGTGTAAATCATGGGTGAGGTCTACAGGTAAACCCTGTCTCATTGGGTCATGCAACTAGCTGCAATCATTTTGCACTCAACAACTGCAGGGTAGTAGAGCAGCTCTGGTATGAGCAAGACTTCTGATGTTTGACGTGATGTTATCAAGATGTGCTCTATGGTTGTTCATCTATTTATGTGTGCCCCATGTTTCCTCTGTTCAATCTGTGTGGTTGGATATTAAAAGAGAGTGAGGAGATGGGGAGAGTCACAACCTCTGCAACTAAAACCTGTGATATTTAATTGAATGTTGCATTCTAAAGACTGTTACACCAGTCTGCCTATATGTACGGTTAATATTCTATATTCTGATATAGATGTGCATTGTGATACTGTTACGAGTGACTATGTTTAGGAAGCATTTCCCCAGATACTCGGACACTAACAGTGTGATTAATTTAAACTTATCTAGTAGCCACAGGTCACATAAACTCCCAGGCAGCCAACTGATGAGCAAGGAGAGACTTTAAAAAAAAGCCAGCATACATGTCAATGAAACTGCCCTTGGCATCACAGACAGCTTGCACCTTGATGGAGTGCCAGTGGTATCTATTTACGAAATTTTACTCCCTCTAGTGGGTGGATGAAGTGCCAAATGAATCTAATTATTGCCAACAAATAGCCAAGGAGAGTGGGCAATGACAGAAAAATTCTGTTGTCCCCTGCTGCCTTTCATCCAGTGGCTTTTGCATGGTGCTAAACTGGTGCACTCGACCTGTGTAAGCATTTCAGTACCTATTGCAATCAACATCAATATAGGAATGCACCTTTGCAGACATGGTTGCCTTATGGTACGTGGGGTATTGCGAATGGCTCGTGAATAATTAGGGCTAGATTTACAAGGCTCTTGCACCCCTTAGTGCCACATTTGTGGCAAAATTTTTGCTGCAAATGTGATGCTAATGGATCACTACCATAGCTCCATATTTACAAGGTGGCGCAAACTAGATTTGCGCCACACTGTAAACCGTTTGCGCCACATCATGCATAACATATGCATGATGTATGCAAAATGGGCATTCCCTCGTTAGAGGGTCATTAGTGGGTTGCTACAAATGGCGCAATGGAATCTACAAGATTTAATTGTACCATTTCTAGCGTCATTTTTAATGTCTCCTAATCCAGTATAGCGTTACAATAGCGTCAAAACAATTCACGCTATTGCCCCTGGTAATACGGCACTACCATAGTGGCATTAGGGGACGCAAGTGGGGCGCAAGAAAAGTGGCACTTCACTAGTGATGCACCACTTTCTTGTAAATATGGCCCTTAATTTTCAGTCTGGACAGGCCTTTTATTCCTCCAAGCATTTCTCCAGTCCGCTGGTGCCCCTGGAGACAATTTTTAAAGACCAGGCCTTCTGGTGCCTCCCTTTCAATTTCCCCACCTCTCCAAGGTTAACTGCAACAGCTTCAAGAGAGACAGAAAGAGAGGAAGTGGGGATGTAGGGAGAAAGTGATCAGGTAGAGAATACAGAAAGCTGGGAAGGAGAGAGAGAGAATTTATGGATGGAAAGAGAGAACTTGTGCCAGATGAAGGAAGGGGTTGATTTGAGCATTTTTGCCAGGGCTGCATTGAGTTCCCTAACCGGCCCTGAGTAATTGACAAATGTGTTTTAACATGTACTTGAAAACTTTTGCTGTGACAAGAAGTGCTGGAAAATAAATTTATCATAAAGGAACAAAATAAAGCTGAAATACTAGGTTGTTAGTACTTTTAAACACAGACCCACTGCACGCGTGCTGTTCAACAGAGTATTGCGTATTTGGCAGAATGCTAAACGCACATGCAGACTGCACCAAGGCTGGCTGAGCACACACTTGTGTCCCCGGGTGCACCTAAGCGGTAACAGTGTCTCTCTGGCATACACTGTGGGATGCGCGCTTGGGCAAATTAGCCTCTATTGGCGTGCCTCAAACTTTTCCTTTTCACCCCATCTTTTTTCATGACAGACTGAAGAACTCCTCGGCGTTATAATGAAAGGCAGATTGCGTTGCCTGTCATGTCAAGAGCACTGCAGTCGGCAAAGTCGACATGATTTCATGGCTAATGATTCACTCGCTAATATCAATGTGGGCTGCGGTGAGGATAACCAAGTTGAGCTGTCTTAGATCAAATGATTCAATTAGGGCGGCTGTCCCCATTTGTCATGGCTCAACTCGCTTTCAAATTACCTTTCCAAAGTGCATACGTGCCTACGCACAGAACTTAACAGCTCAACTGTTTTACAAAAAATGGCCATTTAAGACATGATTAGATGGATGAAAACACTTTTTTGTGCTTCTGGGCCTGTTTTCCAAGAGTGTGTGTACTTTCCGTTTTACCATCCAAATACTTTTCTATTATAATAAATAGCTGAAAAGCTCAATACGTACATACATACAAATTTACATATTGAAAAAATGGCTAGGATGCATAAACGTGTTTGGGTGTCCATTCGTAGGCCTGTACACACACAGGACCATGCACAGCACACTATTTGGACTCATTGCTGATGACGCCGCTAATGAGCTACGCTTATTCAGGTTGTGACATAAGGTACCACCATTCTGTCATTCATAACGATTAACAGCATCCTCATACATAATTATTAATTTCTTGTTACTGTCATTCAATGTATTTGTAACATGCAGTTGCTTGAAAGTGTTAAACAACAATTTAGGATTAGTGAAGGTGAAAATGAGTGAAAATATATCGAAACATCTAATCTCCAAGAGGGTTTTGGCTTTGGGCAGGTCTAAATGCTGAGCGGAATCTGTGCCTTTTTTAGGTTTTTTGACCACTTTCCAAAGTCTGTCTCCAGGAAGAGGCCCAAAGGGAATTGGATCATTGGCATAGACCCTGAGAACACATGAACGTCCCCTCAAATAACTTGCTTTGTGTCGTCTACGTTGATAGCTTGCGTTGGGATGCTAACCTGGCTATGAAGTATAGATCACCAGATCATTATACAGTAATAGCCATTGTCATGACCATGCTGGGCTTTAGGCGCAAGAAACAGGATTATTAGCTGAACGTTATGATTCACCAGTAACTTCAGGGGAATTTCGGTGTAGTCTGATTGTTTTGGGCTGTGAATTAATCGTGTTGCAAAGTACTGGGACTGCTTGATCTTACTCAGAATTTCAGAGATAAATTTGCCATGAAGTCAAACGTATTAATAAGTTCTGAAGATGACAGTTGCAAGACTAGTGAAACTAGATGGAGCAGCTAGCTGTTTCTCACAGAGCTAGAAGTGATACAATAAAGTGTTTGGTCACATTGCGGATCTGTTCGATGAAGTGCAGTTCTGAATCAAAGATAATCTACATGTTGTGAATTTTCAGTGGAGATGTTGGACAGGGCCAAAGGAGCAGGGACAATTGATTGCGAAAAGATGGTGTCTCTATATTACAGTAGCGCGACCTGTGCTGTGCAATTTCCAGTGACACATTAAGTGTTGGACAGCTATGAGCCAATCCTCGATATGTTATCATTTTCTTGATTTCTTTGTGAAAACAGTTATGAATGTCTGAAGGCCATCCACATGCAAATGATAGCTGGTACCTATTTTGCTGAATACCTGGGCTGGTTGTGACATGCAGACATTGAAGAAGATTAGAGACTGTACACATCCTTTGGGAACATCAGAAAAGACATGAGTGCTTTTTAATCTACTCTATTTTGCCTGGTGGGTACAATTTGAAATAAATTATACTCTGTTTCACTTATGTGCTCATGGCAGTGAAGTATGGTTTGTTTTACCAAGCCCATGCTACTGAGTGAGCTAGAAGAATTAGGCACTGATTATGAGTTGCTCATTAAATTCCATCCCCTGGGTAACCCCTGTTTACACACAGGTTGGAACTACGAGATGTTAGGTATTTAATGCATTTGACAATTATCAGATATGTTAAATAACTCAACCATCCTACCAAACCCATACTGTATTCACCATATCATGCAGATTTTGGTGCATTAAAAACTAAAACCCCCATGCTATTTCCCAACAACTCGTAATAGGATGTATTTAAAGCACTTGATAAATTACAAACCACATAGTATATTTATCATGTGTGATAAATACCACCTATACTCATAACCAGGCACTTAGTGTGCAATTTAAACTCTACTCCCAGGACAAGAGCAGTTCTTCATTAAAAAAACTTGAATCCTCCTACCACCTACTGAGCCCAGCAGTAACCCGTATTGAAATTCTGAAATACTTGTGATCATCCTTTCTTACAGAGAAGCATAATCATATGTATTGTAGATGAAGTAACAGAGAACCTCACCTTATCCCAGATAGTAAGAACATGTATACATTCCATTGCCTAGATTTCCAGAATTCCCACAGCCCTGTGTCTAGCTAGACATGTATAGCCTTAATCCATACTGCACTTGTCAGGTACATCTGCCAAATCGATGAAACTCCTGCGCTGCACTTATCAGGCACATTGATGATTTCCAAAAATATGCAACACCCTTTCTGGTGGCCAGCAGTAAGTTGGAAAATGAGAGAATTAACACAAAATATCTGGAATCAGATAGCAGTGCACATAATAGAAATACTTTTGGGTGTGTCAGCAAAACCATACCATCATTGTGGCAATCTCTGTCTGCACCATCCCCCAAAATCATACCAATGTAGGATACTTCTGCCAAATATGCCGAAATGAGCCTGCTTCGCTACAGTCACTGAAATGCAATCTCAGCTTACCTTTTACTAATTTACTTTCTCTAGAATGAACAAATCTAGAAGATTTTACAACCAATTTTCAAATAACCTGCCAAGCAGAATCATCTAGATCCCTACTTATATCTTCGCGTTAGCGTTAAGGCTTCAGACCTTTTTAAGTGAACTTACAAGGGGACATGAATAGGCCAATGGACCTTTTGACTGCGCTTTGAGTAGTTCCCACCACGTAACCCTGTACCAATACAAATCAATAGCAAAAACAATCAATGACATCAACAATCAACAGGAGTCAGTAATTTCCACACACCAAAACCTCGCAGCCATGAATAACCACACCTTTATGTAAAAGTTAGAATGTTTATTTCCCTATATTACCTATGCTAATGTCACATAACTTAGTCTCAAAATCAAATAATAAGCATACAGAAACAATACTGGCTGACCAACGCACCTAAAGAACTGCAAATCGAATCAAAGCTTGAGCCACTTCACATTCTAAGGTTACAGTACTAATTAATAGCAAGAATAACTGTGCAAACGAAATGACATACATTTAGAGTCAGCAAAGAAAAGACATCTACTGTTATTACATGTAGCGAACATCATCAGTAAGAACCCTAACTAACATCAGATTAGAATATTGTGTTTGGCCTTCATGCAAAACCAATTTAGTCAACACAAATTTGGAAAAGCATCTAACTATGGCTCTAGCAAAAGTAGCGGCTGATACCTAGAAACAAAAGCAAATAGACATAAAAATCAGTAACATTATCTTATACCTGTCCTCATTATGGTTCAGCAAGCTGTGACAGTCTTCATCAATAGGACATCAGTTCGGTCAGCAAGGCATCCGTATTCAGAATCAAAGTTCAGGAAAAGCAAAGTCTCTGAGCAATAAAATTAAGCACGTCTCTTCTCAGGGCGGTCAAGAAAATAATGGCGGTACATCCTCCCGGTGCAGTCTGGCTAAGTTAGATTTCCTAAAACTACTTCTCATATCTTTATTGGTCAAAGAATCACATGTTTTCATTTAGCCCAATGAAAATTAAAACTCCAAAGCTACAACTTTACTAGTACACAGTTCACATGTTGATGATTGGCTCCTCTTCTCCTGTTCCCATCGTTTGGCTTGTCAGGTATCAATATTGTTGCAGCTTATACTCCAGTCAGTGCATCCATAGTCTTCTCCTGTGAAGGTCAGTCTTACACATATTACAATATACAAAGTATCCCAAGCAAGTACATCATCTTATAGCAAGCAATTCTCATGAGAAAGATTTTCAGCTATGAGCACTTAGTCAGCTCAGTGGAAAACTACAATTTAATTCTCTAAGCAGCCATTTTATAAGTCGTTTAAGAAATGCAGTTTGACATGAGGCCTTGCAACTAGGCTCAAGACCTTGCTAAGCTAAGGCCTATGATTAATAAAGCTAATACATAATGCATAACCCTTAATATGACATATTACTACATTAATAAAACATAAGCTCAACATTTCATGTTAATTAGCTATTAATAAGTACACTTCTTGAACATTGGCGGCTACTCAGGTGGATGCAACTTCAAATGCATGCATTATTCTTCTCTAAGTTAATTCATTTTCTATGCAAATTCAACACTCAGAATACATGAATTTTCATTAGTAAAATTCAGCGTTAACATTACCTAGTTATGGGGAAAAGTCTTCTGGAGATAAAGCTTTTATAAATGTCTTATTTCAGACTTCCTGAGCTACATTCTTTAAAGATGAGTTTCTCAAATGAGGAAAGTACTTGTATCATCCCCTACTTTAACATGTTGGAGATCACTCAGTGGTACAATTGTGAATACCTCATGCATTCTACCTCCCTGTCAGGTCTAGAAACAGGTTTCAGGAAAGCCATCCAAAAATCCCAATCTTCCCCAAATTGCTCCAGAAACAGTGGAAAGTCTCTAGGATCCCACCAAGCATTAAGGAAACATGGGGAAAGGGACACTGCTCAGCACAATAGCATTTCTGTGATGGGTGCTTAAGTCAGCAATCACAACATTTGTTGGAGACAGGACATAAATGTTAAATATTAACAGATAATAAGTATCTAGTGAATGGCAAAAAAGCAGCAACTAGACCGAACAGGGTTTCTGGCATATTGTTCACCAGGGCTGTGGTGGTGGTAACGAGTCCCCCCATCGTCCTGGATACTGATGATGAGCTTAGGATGCTGATGTGAAGGAAATGCTGAACAGACAAAGGTTCTCTGTAGGAGAGAACAGTTAGCACATTGCAACCCAACAAGAAATAGGACAAATGACTCCCATACAAACCAGGGAACTTGAAAGGGAACCAAAAGAGAAAAAATGACAAAGTGATATAACACAGTGCCAGGTGTCTAACCGGCATGCATTAGAGCCCCTACAACTATGTTGCCAGGTAGTTATGAAATAGCAGCATTCCATTTTCTAGCTGTATTGACTCGCATGAACTTGAAATTACCTTTACTGCCCTAGATGGGTTCTACGTCTGAATACCATAGTGGATTCAAGTGTACCTACTAAGCACCATCCCTCAGCTCTAATTAGTGTTCTTGATCTTCCCAGTTTGGATGAAAATGTTGAACTGAGTTGGTTGGATACAGTAAATGAGTTCCTCTGCCTATAAAAATGCAAGTGTATTTATCTGTTTTCACTTAAGGTCCACCTTGTCTCCTGAGTAAGTCTCCTGAGCTCCTACATCTACCTTATACTGGAGATAGATTTGATAGTTTTATTTGTAAACAAAAGAGACACAAATTCACAGCCATTCCTTCTCCATATCTCTACTTTTTACATATATGCTGACATAACTTGAGGGTTGCACTGTATTGGAAAGCTTGGAGCTAGGATAGAGCATAACTTTTTCTTGATCACCATGGAGCTCCAGACATAGATAGTGCTATAAGTGGAAGTACACTGGTACACAACCAATGGAGTATCTCTATTTAGATGTCATATCACACATCTAAGCAAATTCCCTATGCCATCCTCAAGAGCGTTCCAATAGTGGGGTGGTTTGGTATTCAATAAGATACTCAAGATGCTAAGAGCTGCAGCTTGATAATATTTTATGATATTCGGTCAAGTGACTACTCAATATCACTTATCTAGCTATAATGTGGACTTTGCTATCCGATTCTGGGAATGGCACCAATCCAAAAAAATCTCTTAAAATCAGTGTGCTATTTTTTAAGTGCTTGTTCAGAACTTTTCCTCACTAGAACTAAAATAAATAGACAAGGTGAGGAAGGTATTAATTGTATTTACTTTACATTTTCCTTCCTCATTGCTGCTAGGACATATGTCGGTCTATCATTAGGCTGGCATGCAGCAGCCTTAGCAAAATTAGCCAAGAATAAATAAAATAAAAATATTGTGCCTCAGTCCAGTCATAGGGATTATTTATATAACATTCTTCAAATAAGAGATTTGCTGGTAAAGGATACTAGATGTCCTAAGTTATACTTTCTAAATGATGTTGGTTTTGAACAAGTAACATCTACTGTTAAACTGGTATTATACTAACAAGAGTTTAAATCCTGATTCACAAAGGTAAGTTTGCCTGTATAGATTTACTCATGTAGATGTACTCCTACACCTAATTTGTTAGTCCATTGCTTTGCTATTCAACCTTTTGTAGTGGTAATCTACACCTATGTGTATAACTAAGCCCCCACCACCTCAAGTGGAAGCCCCTGTGACGGAATTCATGAGTGTAGTTACTATTAGTAACTTTCCACTTATTTGTGAACATTTCTGCCACTGGGGTGGGGATCTTCCTGCTGGGCAATTTCATAAAGTTTATTTTTTTAAGATAAATAATGTCAAATACAAATGTAAAATTATTTAAAATGGATAGTATTACTTAAGTAAACATATGCAACTCACTCCCTCCAAAAATTTACTTTTCATTAATTATAAAATTACTTTGACTATATTAATTTAAAAAATGAAAAATATTTCAAAATTAAAATCTTCCACCTTCACTAACATGTTTATTTCTAACTAGTTTGCAACAAGGTTGTACATTATTTACTTTGTAACAATATTGGTTATAGGTTATATTTATAATTACCAATGTTTAGCCATTTCAAAACAAGTTAAAACATACTTAAAATGTATGTTTTCATAAATTAAAAATAAGCATTAAATATTCTTGAGGTCAGGTCTGTCTTTTTATGTACAACGTCTCTCCCACTAGGGGGGAGATTCCGTAGTCATAACAATACTACTCATAAAATGTGTTGGTGAATAGCAAAAAAAAAATCAGAAACTTACATAAAAGTGTCAGTTTACCTTTGTGAATCAGTCTCACAGTCATTGATACTGACACTTGGACTCTAACATGGACACGAGGCACTGCAACACCAAAAGGGCTATTGCCACAGTGACCCTGCCTAGAACCATAGACACTGGGGACAAAAGGATGCTGACACAGAAAAAATGGCATCGGGATATTGCCATGGGCACATGGATATTGGTACCTAAGAACTGCTATGGGTGTGATAACGCGTCCATTTATGATAATTTATTACACATCAGGACTCGTTTTAGGCCAATGAATCTTTTGACCCAGTTGAGGGACAACTTAGGACGAGATAGCTAATCAACATGTCAATCAAAACATCAGTAATGTCATCAATATTTATCACCACAATGCATTTTACTTTAGTCAAAGTCATTAGGTAATTCAAGATGCCACCATGACCTTTTAGCCATGAATAACCACACCGGTTTAGTAGAATTATTAGAGTTTTATTCCCTATTGCTTACAATTCTAGAATCAGATACATCAATCTCAAAACCAAGAAACATAATAGCATAGTCACAATATGGCAACTTTGGTAAGATTTCATTAAAGCAAGAATCACAAACATCAGAACATAACACGGCGTGAACATAGATCAATTTAGCAGAGTGTCAATAACGCGTCAGTTCAACAAAGCATAGATTCGGTTGTTTGTCTATTTGCGTCAGTTTAGTGAATACCTGTCCTAACCACTGATTAGCATTAGCATGTTGGGCTTCATGCAAACAATTTAGAACACCAATTTGGAAACATCAAGCTAAGGTCTCTGTCAAAAGTAAGCAGTTGGTACCTAGAAAGGAAAAGCAAACAGACAAATCACAATTGCATTGTCAAAATTACCCTCCAAAGTTTGGGTCAGCACACAGGTTCAGTCTTCGTCTTCAGGACATCAGTTAATTCGCCATCAGTCAGAAATCAGCTCCGGGGCAAAAGGGCACTTCCCTCATAAGGAGGTAAAGTGTAACATGAACAAAACTAAGGGCGAGGATGATTTTAAGTAAAGCAACAAGTCACCAAACAGAGTGACAAAGTTTCTGGATAAAATCAATAGCATTCCCTAACCCACCTAAATGACTTCCCGTCACATGGGTTTTTATCCCTTTTTCGTTGTACATTCCCCCAAAATTGTATTGGACATTTGCTATACCCCACTATCTTTAACCTATCAGAATACACATTAGGTAACCCAACTCTTCACCTCATATTATTTTACAAGTCTTTGATTGGTCTTCATAATTGACGTCTTCCGAGGTGGCAAGTCCGGTATGATTTCATCTTTCTGTAATTCTTTGCACATCTTTTGGTCAGCAGTTCCATTGTCTTCACTGGTTTGAATGACCTTGTACATTACATTAATCTACACTGTTTCAATTTGTTTTTAACATTTATTCCGCGAGCAGAAAAAGTATGCATGAGAACGGATCAAACATGGTTACATTCGTCTTCTAATTTGAAGAAAAGGAACATGCAGGGTCATGTCTTTTTATGAGTCAACACACTGCAAGATAGAAAAATACACTTAATATGAGAGCCAAGCAGCTAAGCTTCGGCTCATGCTAACTTAAGGCCTATGAGGATTTCAGCACAGATTCAATAATGCAATCATTAGTACAGACTTATTTAAACGTAATATAAACATTTTGGTCATTATTATTAGTCTACATATATATTGACGGCCACTCCCCGTGGTCACATTTCAAATGCACATTTAAGCAAAATTACTATTACAGTTTCTATGCAGCATTATCACACATTAATTCATAAACATTTCATGTTAATATAGATTATATAAGCTACACTCTTTCAGGAGCATTGATACAGGAACACTGACACAGGGTAGATAAAGAAATAGGGACACTGACCTTGATACGGATACAGTGATTAAGGAAAAACAAAGGTACATTGATGTTCATTCACTAACACTGACATGGAGGCACTGTCCCAGAAACACTGGAAAATCCACAAATTCTGATGCTGAGACACGTTTAGTCATTCTTGATAATGTAAACTTTTCTTTCAGACCTAATTCTCATGAGAAAGCTAGCTTAGTAATAGAAGTTCTATTGTTTTACACATGTAGAGTTTGTGAATCAAACCTTGAGCACTGTGCATGCAGGAACTGTGGACGGAATTTTGCCTACACATGTTTCAACCTGTATGAATGACAGACAATGTTCGTTTTTTCACATGTTGGTGTTGAGAAACTACACTGATGTTGCAGTCTGAATCGTGTTTCTGTCATATGGAGTGATGGATGAGCGATACATCTTGTCCTATGAACTTTAATATTTCGGCAGGCAGGATATCCATCACCGTTGTGGCGGAGTCACCAGTCCCACCAAAATCTAAATCAGGCCATTAACTATAGTGCTTTCCGGAAACCAAGACTATCTAGTTTTGATTCCAGCTCAGACCTCTTTCTTTCATGAACCTACACTCCCTGTTTCTTTTTCTCTCTTTTGATTTTTGTCAAAGTCTTATAATGAATATTAAGTCTAAATCCAAACAGATAAGCACTTATGCCCACCACTTCCAACCACCTACAAAAATTAAGCACTGGGCCCAAGACTTAGGAACAATGGAGGGCAGGACAATGCAGGGTTATCTGGCTAGTTCCATCTGGATAATTCTAGCATTCTTTAAAAAGTAGTGAAAGTGAGCACAGTGCTACATTCATTCTTTGAGCTGTGCCCATGCTCCCGAAATAACCTATTCCTATGTTATGTGGAGTATAAAAGATGCATGCTTGTATGAGAGAAACTCAGATGTCCAGAGCTGTAGGAAGCTGGCCTGGTGTGTCGTAGGTACCCAAGGTGCTTACACCTTATGCCAGGTCCAGGTATCCCCTCTTAGTGAAGTGTAGGCAGTGTCTAGAAGCCAGACTCTCTAGAGGTAACTGTGGATGAGCAGCCAACGCTTATCTAGGAGATATGCAAAGCTCATGCAAAACCACTGTAGTCACACAGCACTTACACACATGAAAGAAAACACTCAGTTGTACAAAAATAAAGGTACCTTATTTTTGGAACACAATACCACAAAATACTAGAGAGGCAACCCTCCAATAAAAGGTAAGTAATGCACTAAATATATACACTAGTAAACAGCAATAGGCATAGAAAAGGTTAACAGTGCAAATAGCAATAACCAATAGTGACCCTATAGGGAGCCCAAAAAAATAGAATGTGGTCACAGGACCACCGTCTAGGTAAGTGGAATGTGTAGAGGGGAGCTGGGAGTACTAGAAAACCACAGAGGTAAGTAACACAGTACCCCCCAGTGACCTGGAATGCAGGAGAAAATTTCTGGAATTTCCCCAAACCACCCAAAAGGAAGGAAAAGAAGAAAAGAAGACACCCAGACAGGACTGCAAGAAACCAGCGGTGGATTCCTAGAGAAGAAGCCCTGTGGAGAGAGGGGAGCAAGTCCAAAAGTGTCAGTGGAGTCCAGGAGGAGTGTGAGCTACTACCCACCCAGCTGTACTTACAGGAGTTGGTCGGTGATGAGGAAGAACAGGTCAGCACTGCAGCCCTGGAGCCGGATAAGAGTTCCTGATAGATGCAGAAGATGTCCCATGCTGGAGTGAAGATTGCAGATGGGTGTCAGTGCAGGAATTCCACCAACAAGGGCAAATTCTAGAACCATAATCAAAGAGTGACAATGATTCCACAAACACTGGACAGCAGATAAGGAAACCCAGAGAGGACAAGAAGCCTACTCTGTCTTTTTCTCCTGCTGACTGATCCATTGACGTCTCTCCCACAGGTGATAAGTACTGTAAGCGCAGTGCTGACTAAGAGTGGGACATAGATTTGTGTACATCATGTCTGTGTACTCATAACTGTGCCAACGTGTTTAGAGCTGTCAGTGGTGTTGCAAACTCCCCACGTTAGCAACTTGACACTAGAGCAGCAGTTATTTGTGAGCCTGTTTTGCTTGCAGCTCTGCAGAAAAAAGCACAATTTAAGTGAAAGCCATAACAGAGATGAGGGCAGCAAATCCAATCATATTAATGGAGGCCCAAAAGGAGAAATTATGAGAAAAAGAGTGAAAAAGAGAGATGGCAGGTAAGAAGAGTGAAAGGAAGAAACTAAGAAAAGAATGAAGAAACTGTGACAATAAGGCAGTGTCAAACCAATGAAAGAATAGAGGCAAAGGAGAAAGGATTGGTGGATGCTATTTGCATGAGTGAGTGAAAGAAAGAATGGATGGAATGATGAAAGACTGGATGAATGGGTGGATGAATTAATGCAAACCTGGACGAAAGGATTAAAGAATCGATAAGTGGATTGAGAAAAGGAGGGTGAAATAATGTATGGATGAAAAAGGTTTGATGGGTGGTTAAAAGTATGCATGGATGACTGAAATTGTGCATGGAAGGATGTGTTGAAGACTATAATGATGAAAGGGTGGTTGGAAAAAATAGTGAAGGTTGGATGGAATGGTGAACTGATGGAGGGAAGGGTGAAATGATAGATAAATGGATGGCTAGATGGATGAATGAATCAAGAAATAGATGGACAAAGGACGGATGAAGGAACCTCTTCTAGGGTGGGTAGAGGTTACACAATGACATTCTAGCTATGGATTGAAGTGGAGGGTATACTAATTGTCTGGCTACTCCCTTGAGAACTGCCTTCAAAAGATATTCAATTATTTTCAGTGGTTGTTTTTATAATGTGCCTAAAAATACAGGGGCAGATTTCAGGAAAGTGGCGCTGCACCTAGTGCAGCACCGCTTTCCTTGCGCACCTTAGCACCCACTACTGCCACCATGAGGCGCCGTATTTAAAATACGGCACACCATGGCGCAGGGTAGGGGGCAATAGCATCTTTTTTTTTTTTTTTTTTTTAACGCTACTGATGTACTCTACAAAAGTAACGCCAACGTTTTGGCCCTACTCCTGCAGAATACATAGGGGCCCATTATAAATAATGGTATGCCTCCTTTTAATGCCTGCTCTAGGCAGGTGATAAAAGTACTGAGAAAAATGGTGCAAAGAAATCTTTTAGATTTCCTTGTGCCATTTTTTTGGCCCCCCTAACGGGAGAACACCCCCTTTGCATACATTATGCCTGGCGCAGACATAATGTGGTACAAGGGTTCACAAAGTGGAGCAATGCATACATTGTGCCACTTTCTAAATATGGCGTGGGGAAAATGCCACTTTAGTGCCACCTTAGCATCAAAAAATCACTCCATGGCGGTACTAAGGTGGTGCTAGGGGCTCCTAAATATGCCCCACAGTATTTTCCACAAAGGTGCCTTGATGTAGACTACACAACTCCATGTACAAATTTATTTATTTTCTGTTTACTTTTCATAAATTTTATTGTCAAGAAATATTATGAGAAACACATTGGCCACACTTTTCCTGAACTGAAAAATCCTAATATTCCTTTCTGATTCTGGAGTAATGGCACTATTCCCTGATACTCAGAAATATCTGTCAAGGTAGAATACTTTAAGAAAATATCGAAAATGAGTTGCATTCTTATCTCACTAGATTGTATCTTTTTCAAAAGATGTTGTGGGGCAGCCACGTTCCTGTCCACCCAAATCCTCTTTTATGATGAAGTTGCCATTAGGAGACCAGGACCTCTGGCTACGGCCTGCATTCGTGGCCAAACGGTCTAGAGAGAAATAAATACAAAAAGAGCAATATAATTTTGGCTGGTGTGACTATTTTATGCATATATTGGAGTGATTTTGGCAAGTACTCATCTACTAAGGGGAAATCCAATTCTATATCCCCTTTTCTGCATGTTATTACTTCCATGTCATTAGCTTCAATTAAGGCAGTATCAGTCCAGATTGTGTTGAACATTATTCTAAACTCAGACTAGCTGGCGGCATATAAGAACTACAAGTATTTCAAGCGGCTAACTTCGAAGAAATAGACTGGGATCAGATTCGAAGTTAAACAATAATTATTTCTGGAAATGAGCTGCTACTTCTGGGAAAGGGTTAGTTTTATAATTATAGATTCATTCCAGTGAACAATAACGTGTAACATCTGATTGTAACTTTCGGGTTCCTGCACAAATTTGTGGAATGAGCCCACTGTACCGGACATGTTAAGAAGGATGTCACTACCAAACCTACAGTGTATGACACTTTTGCAGTGACTACTGAAGAGAAGAAAGCCAGATCTGAAGCCTATCTAACACATGTGTAGTCAAGCTGTTTAGATTCACCACTGATCTAGGATTAGTATAAAGTGTCAGTACTTCCCATACAAACCTGGAACTAAATCTCATTGGCAAAGATCCTCTTATGCCAATCAAATGTTGTCTGTTTCTAAAGATACCACGATAGATGAGGCCTATGCCATTTAATCCACGAGTGACCACTGAAGTCAATAACTTTATGTCTATATATTTCTTGCCTGTCTCCCCCATGACAAGTTCCATCTGGTCTAAGTGAATCACCTTGGATGAGCTTTTCCATCATGGTAGCAAGGACTTTCAAATCGACCTCGATGTTAAGAAAGGAAATATGCCTCTACTAGGATAAAACTGAGGGATCTTTCCCCTCCTTTAAGGTTAGAAAGATGACGGCATAACCCTTAGAGGGCGTCACCTTATCCTCTGCCATACTGGAAATGGATACTTATCCTCGTGGGTCCAGCAGAAATGCCTGAGGTGCTTTTAAAAAACAGACAACAAGCCAAGTGGGCCAGCCACCTTAATGGGTTTACATCTTTGCTGACTGCTAAATATTCAGCCTCTTGAGACATCATGGCTAAGGGAATTACTCTAAGTTAAACTTTAAAATCAATTAAAGCTATTGCATCAGAAATAAGCGGATACTAATTTCTAAAGACTCTACCTTGTATCTCTCCTTCAGCAAAGAATCTGGATTTTTATTCTTAATAAAACGCATCACATTGCATTGTACTCTAGTTGTAAATATACATAACATGAGTTTTTGGTTTATTTATTTTCTCATAGCATTGTAACTTTCACCCGAGGAGTGCATACACCACTTTAATTTATAGGAGTTTAGCATATCATACTACCACAGCAGTACATTTATGAGGGGTTTCCTGAGAGCCTGAGTCCTGGTTAGCCACCTATTATACCATCAGTACCTCTTTAAGCTTCTCAATACACTCATTGAAATCTGCTTCAAATTTGCTGGCTGAGATGTTAATAGACCCCTAATTGTACCTTGCTTCGAGTGCATTCCATTAAGTGGATTGGGTAGTGTCAGCCAATCTCCAGAAACTAGATATTTTTTTCCTAATGCTGATTAACACATTAAGTATCACCAGAGTATGGTTCCATCTCAAACAGATAAACTGTTCTATTATGTTGCTACATCTTCACAGGATACCACCAGAGGTTTTGCCATGTTCAAGGGGGGCTCCGCATCCATAGAGGAGGCAGCACATATTTGTTCATCATGATCATCACAAGGGTGGTGTGTTCTGTACCACACTGTCAGTGTCAACATCTCAAAGGCCATACATGGGGCTGCTCAGTGGGCCTTGTGAAGCCTCAGTCTGGCTGGTGGTAGGCAGAGCAAGGAAGCTTGGGAAAAAGCAAGAATGTTGATGTCCTGCCTGGAGAATGCTATTCACCTGAAGAAGACTACATGGCTTGTATCAATCATCATTTACGATGAAGCATCAGCAAGATTGCCAAGTAGGAGTTTTCCTTGTGAGGATTTTCTCTTGGGTGGAATCTTTTAAAGGACACACTAGCAACTTTTCATGTGAATACTTAGAAAGGGTGGGTAGAACTCATGGAATTTGACTCTGCAGAATTCCGTGAGTTTCAAAAAAGCTCAGGGAGATTCCACAGAGTTCCACCAACGGTCCAAAATATGTACTCAACCCAGAGAAACCCCACTGGCCCTTCTGCTAACACTTTTGTACCTGCTCTGATAAGTTAGAAACCTTTAGCATTTTAATTCCCAGAATCGTGTAGAGAAGCACAGAAAGGGACCTAATAGTTTCCTTGACCATGTAGTTATCCCCTTTCCAAAGAGAAAAGTAGCAAGAGCCGGAAATTGGTTTGGAGATACTGGCCAGAATTAGAGATTTTGGTCCTTCGTTAATGCTGCATCCAATTCCGGCACTCTCATAATGAGGTCCATAAACTGCATTTAATTTCACACAGTGGTTCTGATTTGTACTTTGTACTGCACACTCCTAAGCACAATTACAAAAATGAAACAACTAACAATGAAAATGTAAATATGTGCTTACTTTGACTGTTACACGCTAAGGATGGTTTTAGCTTGAAAATATTGTACAGGAGTAATATATTAAAACTAGCAAAGGAAACTGCCTAAAAAAGCAAAACAATCGATAACAAATAATTTAAAATCACAATCTTTTCCCATGCGTTATGTAATTTCTTGTGTTGTTTTTGGACTTATATAGTGCTTACTAACCTGATGAAGCAATGCAGCACCTCATGACGAATAGCATGCTACCCCAATACCCAGGGTTAGTGGTTAATCCAGTGTTTACCTATTTTTGTTTGTTACTGTGTTTAGTCATGTGCACCCAAGAAAATCATTCCATGCATTTGCTCCCATTTCTTTGTGGTAGATTAGAGTGAAAGGAGCTAGATATAAGCACTAGTGGGTCTAGGTGTGTTTTTGCATTTGGTGGGGGTGAATAAATAGGGTAGATATGATTTGGTGCTGTTAGATTGTGGAGATATGGTTTCAAACGGTGAATGACAAAATATTGATACAAACATATCATATAACTTGATTATTGTGTCAAAAATATAAACACTATAAAAATGTTGAGTGACAAGGTATAGAACACGAAAATATATATTTACTATGTATATAATTATGTTTTTAAATGTTGTTTTTATTTACATTACTTGTTTAAACTATTTCGTTTTAGTTATATTAATATTGACTAGTTTCCTATTTTAAATACATTATTTATAATGATACAAATTAACAATTGGATATTCTTTTCTTTTTTGAGGATACTTTGTTCCACAATATTTTTGACATATTTTGGTAATTTTCATGCAAGGTATTTAAACTTGATATTTTTATAGGAAGTATTTTTACACAATATTCTTGTGTCACAATGTCTTGTAATACAACCATTCAAAGAAGGTGGGCTTGCGGTCTGTGAAATGAGGGTAGGTAACTTACATAAATACAATGAATGAGATCAGGGAAGACTGGCATGTAATTTAAAGTAGACCATACTCAGGAAGTGAAGGCAAGCAGAGGATGAAGGTAAACAGGGGGTCATTCAAAAGAAAAAAAAACTACAATTAAGCGTTTTAGGCCAGGGAAATGTTTTAACGTAGGGCTTTAGAGAATAGAGAATCAGGCTTTTGGAGATTACATGAAAACTAAGGATGTAAAATTGTACAGAAAATTCTAGAAAAAAACATAACTTTAGTTCCTTGTGGGACACTGCTATATTAAGCAGTTTGAAAGGCACTAGAATCAGTCAGTCTGTTGAGATGGAAATGTCCCCTGTGTGGTATATGGGTGTACATCCCGGTCTTGAGTGCCGGACTGCATGTGTATACAGTATAGTATCCTCACTTTTATTTTGACCATGGTATCATTCTAATCTAGCATGTGCACAGAGGACTAGATCTATCCCTGACAATGGGATGTCCAAAACCTTCAGTGTGCCCTAGAGGCAAGCCACATGTATACTCTGAGTCCACTGCTGTCCCTTTCTTGAGTTTAGCAACTCAGGTGGTAGTGGTAATATATAATGTTTTATGATCTCATATAGTATGTATGCTGTATATGTTATGTAGTAATGTTCTGCAACCCAAATCCAGTCCAAAAACAGTAATATTTCACAACCATCTAAAAAGATTTGGTAAACCATTCGCAAATGGGAAGGGTTTATTGGTGTAAATAACTCATCATATTTGGCTAAGATGCTTCCAGACAGACATTATACACGTGGTGCTTTTCTTGAGTGCTGAACTCTTAAAGGCAATCTAATTGTCAGCCTGCCAAATATCTTTGGACCAGGCTTATTACTTATGCCTAGAACACTGTAAACACAAACGATCGACTTTGAAATAGAACGGCATGCGAATAGGTTGGAGAATTGTGTTGTGTGGTTTTTCAAGAGTCTCACTCCTTTACTTTATTGCGCTTGGAAAATACTTGACCCAAACACACACTAATCTTGGTAAGCATATTGGCCCTGGGAAGGGACCATCTGATGGCTACGAGGCTTTTTTATTCTCCTCGTTTGTCAGTAGTGTAACATTGTCAAAATGCCCTTGTAAAATGGCGCAGAGAGCACCATAATAAACTCTTATTTCTACCTGTCTAAGCAGGGATTGAATCTGACTGATTATTTGAATGAAAAAGAGAAAAAGACTTTATGGAGTCACACAGTGACTGTGAAGGTTGGACTGTTTTTGACACGCCTGGTATAGCTGTTAATTCCCAGTATATCTTAAATAATGTAGCACTTTCATTCTTTGCCTCAGTGATCCAGCCTGTCAAATATACGTGCCTCGCAATTTTTTAATCATAATGTCATAGATCTTGATTTCTGTCTAGGACGGTGCTATATTCCTTCTAGGCTATTGAAGCTTAGTAAAGAAACGTTGTTATTGTTTTCCACCTGGAAATGCAGTTTTACATTTCAGCTGCGAAATCTAGTATATTCTTTACAATATTTATGTTACAGGCCAGATTTACAAGGCCATCGCGCCTCTTGGCGCCACACTAGCGTCATTTTTTTTCTCGCTACTGTGGCGTTAACAAGGCCATTCTCCTTCACCATATTTACAAAGAACCGCAATGCTTCCGTTGCGTCACTTTGTGACCCCTTGCGCCACATTATGCCAGTGCCAGGAATAATGTATGCAAGGGGGGCGTTCCTGCACTGGGAGGCCTGTAAAAATGGTGCAGTGAAATTCACAACATTTCACTACGCCATTTTTAGCCTCATTTTTAACGCCTGCTCATAGCAGGCATTAAAATGATGCGCCCATTATCTTCAACGGGCCTACCTTCACTTCGGAGGATTAGCGTCAATATTTATGGCGTTAATCTTGCAAAGTACCACAGTAGTATCATAAATTATGATGCTGTTGTGCTAACGCGCTACCATGGTGTCATTAGGTGCCAGTAGGGGAGTGCAAAATAAGTGGTGCCTCATAGCTGATGTGCCACTTTCTTGTAAATCTGGCCCTAAATGTATCCAAAGCTGCCTTAAGAGCTACCGCCAATGTCGTCGCTGAGAATTAAAAAAACATAAATATATATCTTTGATGCCATATTTATATTTCATCACTTCTTTGTGTGTGAGTGAATTTTGTAACTTTATTTCCAATAGCACTGTTTAATACTAACATTAACTGCCAATGAATCATACTCCAAACTGGGGTACAATCCACATATTTATTGAATCAAAAACAAACCGATAGACGACGATATAAAATTGCCCCCTTGAAGGGTAAGTAAGTAAAGTTTGTGCGACCATGAGTCCTCAGCTACAAAATGGGTGCAAATAACTGATGTCTATGTTATTCCTCCTTTTAGCCCTCATTTGCAAATCTAGTGATAAAACACCAGGTGCATCCCATGCAATTTGCACAGAGTGTTTTTGCACCCATACTAGCCAGTCGGGTTTTGCCCTGAAAGGGGATAAATGCAGCAAATTACCATACTAGGAGTGATTACTTTTATTTTGGAGCAGGTTAATGAAAATTAAAATGTCAGAACCAAACTTTTTTCACAGTTTGCATGATTATTTTCAGCAATGAGGACTTTACACCTTTAAACCTGTAGTTTCTTTTTTTTCCATGCTTTATTTCAAGCATATTGCTGACAATGATTTTTAGCAGTGAAGTTACTGTGCCTTTTTAATAATGATGCGATTATTGTTTTATAATGTAGTGACCCTTTGGCAAAACCATTACCCTTGCCTTATTTATCCATATTTTCATATATCTTTATTTGTATTTATAGGAAAAAAGAAACAAACATCAGAGAACATGACAGTATACTTCCGGACATGTAGATGGATAAAGGACATGTGCATACATCTCCAACCTTAACAGTAGAGTTGCTGGCAGGTAAAGTAAGTAGCAAGACAATTTGAGGGTTGAGGTTATTTTGGGGGAAAATAATATACTGTGAATATATAAGCAAATCTGCATATATTTGCTGTTATGGCTAAGGAGGGCTGCTATATATGTGGAGAAAACAACAGGTAACTGGAACTGTAAACTGTTCTGGTTGGTGATATCCGTGGCAGCCGTGGTAAAGTATGACTCTCTGCTGGGGCATGAGAAAAATCAGACCTGTGACATGAAGGGGGGCACGTGCACAGTGGGGACAGGCATGAAAGGAAGGGGGAGGAGGAACCCATGGAAGCTGCGTGCGTTGGATGTTTCTGACCATACAGAGGAGAATAGGGAGAGCTCTGGGGTTTTCGTCAAGGTGTCTGGTCAGGAGCCACCTATGCTGGAGTTTGGGGGGCATGTCCTGTCCATCCGGAGTGGGTGGATTCAGCTTAATTAGATCTGCAGTCATAGGTGAGCACATCCACTTCTGCTGTGGCCCAACAGAAAATTGTCCGTAGCTAGCAGTCAATCGGTGGTGCATTAGGGACTTTCCAGGACATGGCAATTAGGCATTTAAAAGGGTGTCAATACTAGGTCTGCAAACTTCAAATAATGCGTGGTCTGCTTAGGTCGCTTTGTGCACCCTAGTAGACATTGCAGTGGTTCCAGAGGCAATGGGCTGTCAATTACGTCCGAGACATGTTTTAGCAGTTGGGTACAAACAAATGAAAGTTGCATCATCATGGCTGCACCTCGGGCAGGATGATGATGTATTTGGGAATATTTTTTGTAAACGGTGTGGTATAAGGTAGGTTTGGTGTAGATAGTTAAATTGTGTGAATTTCAAGTGGGCATTATGGGAAATCCACTTCACCCGTTCCAGGGCCATGGTCCACTGTTTGTCGGTCAAAACCAAGCCTAGGCAATTGTTCCATTTGGTCTTACTGCGTATTTGAGGTGCGCTGTTCTCCCTTAACAGGGCCACATGCAGCACTGAGATGCCTCTTCGGCCCAGTCCATGAGTCAGCACACAATGGAGTTCTTTGTGTAGTGGTGGCTCTGTGGATCCTGATTTCCAGATCCTGTACACAACTGTACCAATGGCGTTGTGTGCAAGGAAGAGCACTGCCTCCAAATGATATGTGTCTGTGAGGTCCTGAAAGGACAGTAACCTTCCATTGGCGTATAAATCCTCTACTAGGGTAAGTACACCTTCCCTCCACAGAGTGCAAGGGTATGTTTGTAGAAGGTGTTTAAATTTTTCATATGCTCCATAGTGAAAGTTGAGGCATATACGGAGGCAGCGTTTTTTGGGGTTGTATAAAGTGATTCCAGACTAGTTTTGCAGTACGTGTAAGCTTACCCAGTGAGTTGGATAGCAAGGCAGGTGAGAGAAGCCATTTTAATATATCTCCTTCCTGAGGTCTTCTTGAACCATTGCGCCCTCAACCGAGGTGTCACCAGCAATCCAGTATATTGGCCACTGCAGCTGGGCTGCAGCGACATGACCCTCCATAAATTGGGACTGCCAATACCCCCTCAAGCAGAGGACGGTGGAGTGTGGTGATGGAGGCCCTCTTAGGACCAGTCCCCCACACAAGTTCCATCACCAAGCTCTTTAAAGTCTCAAAAAAGGATGAAGTAGGCATCACCGGTATTGCTGCAAAAGGTATAAAAAGCGTGGGAGAATTAACATTTTGGCTATTGACGGCCATCGCAAGGGAGAGAGGGGGAGTTGTGTCCAGAACAACAGATAATTTCAGACTGAATTTAAGGCTCTGTCGTGATTACCGTCAAGGAAATCAGTATCTGTGTTGTATATGTTGACACCGAGGTAGCAGAAAGTCTCGAAGGACCAAGGGAGATGGCCCTCTTCAGAGTCTATACGTTGTGTCAGTTCAAGTGCATGGAGGGGGAAATACAAGACTTGCCCCAGTTAACTTTCAGACCAGTTATTTCCCCAAAGCGGTCAAGGAGATCATATACGGCCACAAGAGTGTTTGTGTGGTCCTGACTATAGACCAATATATAGTTTGCATATACGGATACATTATGACATTTTGGGCCAACCTTGACACCCCATTAGGGACCCTTGTTTCACAGCTGGGCCACGAGGTTTCCTTGACCAGGATGAAGAGCACTGGTGAGAGGGAGCATTCCTGGCACGTCCCTCTCCGAATAGGAAAGGAGCAGGAGATTTGGGTAGCAGTGCAGACTTGCACTCATGGTCTGTCTATAGCAGCTTTACCCAATCTAAGAAGTTAGGGCCCTTCCCGATGTGCTCCTCTACATGTAGGAGATACTGCTAATTAAACGTGTTGAATGCTTTCTCGAAGTCCACGGAGACCACCACTGGGTGACCTGCCCCCCCTGGAGCACCGTAGATCTTTGAGGTACAAAACCACATTAGTCTGGGTGTACGCTTAGCATCGAGAGCAGTCTATTTACAAAAATCTTGCTTAGCAGCTTGTAATCGATGTTCAGCATTGAAAGTGGCCAGTATGAGCTCACTTCAAGAGGATCCCTACCCGGTTTGGGTTACACCACTATGAGGGCCTCGTGTAAGGAGCTAGGTAGTTCACCCACTTCAAGAGGATCCCTACCCGGTTTGGGTTATACCACTATGAGGGCCTCATGTAAGGAGCTAGGTAGTTCACCCCGGTAGTGTCCCCTGTCATTTCCAGTAGACGGGGAGCCAGGCAACCCGGAAAGTGACATATTATTCCACAGTTTATCCGTCCGTGCCCAGAATTTTACCACAGGCGATTTGATGGATCGCCATATGGATCAATTCTATTCGAATGTGTTGCTCTAGGTCCACTAAGACAAGACCATAGAGGGTCCCTGATTGGATGGAGTAGCTCATCCAGGGAAATAAGCATTGGAACTGCAAAAAAGAGTAAATAGAGCTACTATCGAATACCACTAAAAGGATATATATAGAAAAACATCAGGATATAGATATAGTCGAAATATATAACGTATGTCAAACTCTCATTATCCTACATGTCCCTTCTGAGGGCAAACAAGACAATACTATGATTCTATCACTTCAAAAAACTAAACCATATATCATAAGATCAATCACATATTTCATCGATATTTTATTATATATTATAAAAAGACATCAAACAAAAAATAAAACACAATACTGTACAAAGATGACTGAAGACAGTATACACAATGTAAATCAATATAACAACCCACATGAAAAAAGAACATGCCCAACCACTCAATACTCAGGCATACAAGAAACTCACATCCACAATCCTAGGAAACCTATACAAAACAGGGAACTAATATATAGAACATCCTGAATCAAATACATAATTACACATGAAGATTAAATATAACAATACATTCACTAATCTTATATGATAAAAAAAACACATAGGCCCTCATTACAACCCTGGCGGACGGTGGTAAAGCAGCGGTAATATCGCCAACAGACTGGCGGGAAAAAAAAATGGAATCACGACCATGGCGGAAACCGCCAAAATAGACAGCCACTTTAACACTCCGATCGCCACGGCGGTAGAAACAAATACCGCAGCGGTAACCGCCAACAGACAGGCGGAGGACAAAGTACCGCCCACTGTATAACAACAGGCCTATCCGCCACCTTTTCTGGGGTGGAACCAACGCTATCAAAAGCACGGCGGAAACAATACACAGAAGGGAAACCACTCACCTCTCGACACCCAACGAGGAACCAGGATGCCATGGAGCCCGAACTACAGGTCCTGCCCATGCTGGTCTTCCTCCTGCTCTATCAGGAACAGGACAGACGACGTCGACGACCACGGTGAGTACTGCACCTACAACATAGGGGAGGGGGGATGGAAAAGAGAGTGACACAAACATGCAATACCCCCACCCCCATCCTCACCCACAACACCATACACACAAATACATGCAGCAACATTACATATACACCCCCACGCCCCCTGGAAGAACGCAAGGACAAAATGTAATGATTGTAACGATTGTAATCATGAAAAATCAGATAGTGAAAGTTCAAAAATCAGTATATACAAATATGTACACCAACTACACAAGTCCGGATAGTGTACCAATCATTGTCCGTGGACCAGTGGTCCCAAAATGCATGGCCGAAGCCTACACAAGATACCTGAGTCGAAACGGGGAGAACACTGGAGGGGCATCAGATCGAAATTAAACAGGCACCTCAGGGGGAAGGGGAGGGGGGCACCTCAGCCGGATGAACGCACGACGCCACTGCTGCACGAGGGGGCTCCATGCCCATTGCTGTATCCTGGGGAGTGCAAAGCCACAGTCTCCCAAGTCTTTCCAGTGGGTGGTTTGCCCACTGCTCTATCCTAGGGAGTGCAAAGCCACAGTCTCTCAAGTGGATAACATTCTCCACTGGTTCTGGAGGGGGCCTTGTGCCCAGGGTGCTTCATCCTGCCAAGGACTGAGGTAGTGGATGTGATTCTCCACTGGTTCTGGAGGGGGCCTTGTGCCCAGAGTGCTTCATCCTGCCAGGGACTGAGGTAATGGATGTGATTCTCCACTGGTTCTGGAGGGGGCCTTGTGCCCAGAGTGCTCCACATGCAGTGTGGCCGGTCCCATTCCCTCACATGGGTGTGTGTGCCACGAGATTGCCTAGGAACAGGTAGCATGATACGCCATGGAGGCAGAGACATACCCCACCCTGCTGCGGCTTCGCCTTCCACCTGCAGGTGCAAACAGTGATTAAAGTCATGCCTCATGGAATCTGGGCAGGGTCCAGGAAGTCTCCTCCAGCCTCGGACGGGTGACCACTGGGGATGGTAGCCATGTCAGCGGTGGTGCCACTGTCCGAGCACGTCGCGGGCCTGGTGGCGGTGCTTGCGGCGGTGTCTGTGGCGGCGGTGCTGGCGGTGGCCCTGTTGTCAGCACCTGTTGAGGGACACAGCAGGACGTCTCCTGCAGCCTCGGAAGGCTGCCCACTGGGGTAGATGCTGGGGACTGTTGTTGAGGCTGCAGACGTGCAGGTGGAGGTGCAGGTGGTGGTGCTGGTGGCTGTGCAGGTGGAGGTGCTGGTGGCGGTGCAGGTGGCCGTCCTGGTGGTGGGGCAGGTTGCAGTGTTCGCCGCCGTACAGGTTGGTGTAGTTGTTGACAGAAGGGGTGACACTAGTACCTCAGTCGGTGCCACCGTGCCCTGTCCTGACCTGCTCTTCTGCTTTTGTCCCTTCCCCACCTTTGATGGTACCGCAGGTGTCTTGCCACTGTCCCCTTTAGTTTTGGCGGAGCCCTTGGTCGCTGATAGGTGCGGCTTCTCCCTCCGGGATGTGGGCACCTTCATCACCTTGGCAGGTGGCAGAATGTATTTGGCCTCGCAAGGTGGCACACTGGCAGCCCTGAGGGGTGGTGCACTCGATGACCCCGCAGTTGCTGGCACCACTGTGCCTGGGGATTTGGTGGCTGAGGTGCTGGGCTGTGACCTGGAAAGCCTGGCCCTAGGGGAAGGCTGGGGGGGGGGTGGTGAAGGGAAGAGGTCAAAGTAAGATGGAGGGGGTTTGGGAGTGGAGGAAGAGGTAGTGGTTGTAGGAGGTGTACGTTTGCTGAATTTGGGTGAAGGTGCATGGGCCGGAGGCTGTTGTGAGGTGGATGGCTGTTGGGTGGGTATGTGCCTTCGTTTGTGTACTTTGGGAGGAGGGCTCACAGACACACTGGGAGAGGGCACTGGAGATGTGTGAATGGTAGTGGGGGTGGTGAGTGCACGTGAGCGGTGTGTGGTGATGGGCGTGCTGGTGATGGAAGTAGTGGCTGAGGATGTAGTGCATGCAGGTGTGAGTGGAGATGAGACAGGGAGGGAGGAGGAGGACGTGGAGGAGGGGGACACAGTGGAAGCAGTGGCTGTTGCTGTGTCTGCATGGGGATGGTGCTTGTGTGAGTGCTTGTGGGATGTGTGGTGCTTACGTTTGCCATGTCCACTCTTGTGTGTTGATGAGTGTGCATGCTGGTCTGATGGTGTGCTTGGGATAGGCAGAGGTACAGGGGATTGGGTCTGGGTGGAGGAAGTTGGAGGGGGGAGGCTGGACACAGGGACAATGGCTGCCATCAGTGCTGAGGCCATAGCCTGAAATGCTCTCTGTTGGGCCGCCTGCCCAGAATGAATGCCCTCCAGGTATGCATTTGTTTGTTGCAAATGCCTCTCCACACCCTGGATGGCATTCAAAATGGTAGATTGCCCAACAGTGAGGGATCTCAGGAGGTCAATAGCCTTCTTACTGAGGGCAGCAGGGCTGACTGGGGCAGGGGCTGAGATGCCTAGGGCGAAGGAGATGCCCACCCTCCTGGGTGAGCGGGCATGGGACACACGCTGAGGGGCTGCTGGGAGGGTGGTGCTGGTAGGGGGGGTGGCGGCTGTACCTATTGATGCGGTGGGCACAGAGGTGCCTGCCACCGCAAGGGAGCTCCCATCAGAGGAGGAGTCGCTGGTGTATGCTCCTGTCCCCGTCGTAGAGCTCCCCTCACCCTCCGTCCCACTGGTGGCTTCAGACTCCGTTGCTTCACCCTCCAGGGCCAAGTGGGTTGCAGCTCCCTCCTGCTCCGGTGCCACTGCTCCCCCGCCAGATGATGCTATTGCACGCAAGAACAGGGAGACCAAACAAAAAGGGGGGGAGACAGAAGAAACACATGTTCAGTGCATGCAACACCACTACCGTTGGTGGACACAACACACAGGGAGCAGCCCTCTGCACTAAGCCATGCACTAACAGTTCCTAGCAAATTCACCTGCCCATGGGGGACGAGGCCTAAGACCAATTGCTGCATACCTGGAAGCCACAGGAGCCTGACTAGGTGTAGATGGCTATTACCAGTAGTGGGGTTGGGGTGCCACAGAGCCTGCCTAACAAGGGACCGTGCCTACCGAGTTCGCCCTGGCCTAGGGGAACCCACAGCCCACCTCCCCCAATGAGACACCTCATAATGCACGCAGAGGCAGCTGAATTAGAGTGTACTCACCCCCTTGTGGCTGCTGTGATGCCCTCAAGTGCCTATCCAACTCCGGATAGGCCACCGCCAGGATCCAGTACATCAGGGGGGTCATGGTGCAACGGGCACCCCTTCCACGTTGGGAGGCCATCCCCAGCTGGGCCTCCGCCGTCTAATTGCTCCAGCGGCGCAGGTCCTCCCATCTTTTACGGCAGTGGGTGCTCCGTCTATGGTAGCCCCCCAGGGTCTGGACGTCCTTGGCGATGGCAAGCCAAATACCCTTCTTCTGGTGGGCGCTGACCTAGAGGAAAAGTGAAGTAAAAATTGATGTTTCCAGCCCGTACATTTCATCTCATGCATTGCAAAACACCTCCCACACTGGCCCTGCCATACAAACACACACAATCCTGACATGCTGGCCTGTCCCCCTCCCCACCCTCTTCCATCCACGACACCCCATGCACTCAGGTGCCATCCACCGTGCTCACAGTGTACTCACCTGTTTGTCTGCAGGACCGTACAGTTGCGTGTACTGGGGGAGGACCCCATCCACCAGTTTCTCCAACTCCTCCGAAGTGAAGGCAGGGGCCCTTTTCCCAGACACTTTAGCCATCGTCGCTTCCAGACACAGGTCACAGCAGCACTTGCAGTGTAGGTCCTCTGCTGTTGAAGGTCAGGTATCAAGTGAGTGAACAGTAAGAAAATGGCAGTCACGTCTGCGGCGGTGCGTACCGTCACTGCCGGCGTACATCGTCATTGGCTCCTGGGACTCATAGGGCCCAATGTTGACCAATGCTGAATTGCGCCGCGGTCTTCGACCGCCCACCGCGACGGTGTACAACGCCAGCGCAGTTACCTCATTTCCGCTTGTCCCACCTTACAGGTCAGGCAGCCGCCATTTCAGGGGGCCACATGGCATGGAAAAAAACTGCGTCACACCTATTTAGGCCTGGAATACGGACGGATAAAGGCACATTGTGAATTTCCAACTTTTAACCAAATAACACAATGTGATACCTAAGTGTTGGGTGACCCTCTGCTCGCTGTTCTCCTCCATAGGGCACGTCTGCTGGGGCAGGTGATGAGATGGCGGCATCCTCCGGTGTACAGACCCCTGGTGGACCTGTCGACAATGGAAGAGAGACACATCATTATCACATACAGACTTGATCGTGCAACAATCCTGGAACTGTGTGCCCAGTTGGAGCCAGACCTGATTTCTGCTATCCGCCATCCCACAGGAATCCCCGCTCTAGAGCAGGTTCTGTCTGTACTCCATTTCCTGGCCAGTGGGTCCTTTCAAACAACAGTGGCCATGGCATCAGGGATGTCCCAGCCAATGTTCTCTAACGTGTTGTCCAGAGTGTTGTCTGCCCTACTGAAACACATGCGCAGCTACATCGTTTTCCCTCAAGTGGAGGATTTGCCCACAGTGAAAGGTGACTTCTATGCCCTGGGACATATCCCCAACATCATTGGTGCCATTGATGGTACACATGTGGCATGTCCCCCCCCCCCACAGGAATGAACAGGTGTACAGAAACCGGAACAGCTACCATTCGATGAATGTGCAGATGCTGTGTTTGGCAGACCAGTACATCTCCCGTGTGAATGACAAGTGTACTGGCTCTGTGCATGACGCTTACCTTTTGAGGAATAGCAACATCTCTTATGTGATGGGGCAACTCCAGAGGCCCCAGGTGTGGCTAATAGGTGAGGCCAAGGTCCCACAACAGTTGACACAGGTGTCTGGGTATGGGGTTGTCCCTAAGGGTTAGTGTGTGTCTAACATTTGTCCCTCAACATTTGCAGGTGACTCTGGTTACCCCAACCTGTCATGGCTACTGACCCCAGTGAGGAATCCCAGGACAAGGGCAGAGGAACGCTACAATGAGGCACATGAAGGCCAGATTCCGGTGCCTCCATCTGACAGGTGGATCCCTATACTACTCACCGAAGGTGTGCCAGATCATCGTAACATGCTGTATGCTGCACAACCTGGCTTTGCGACGCCAGGTGCCTTTTCTGCAGGAGGATGGGCCAGATGGTGGTCTTGCGGCAGCTGTGGAGCCTGTGGACAGTGAAGAAGAGGAGGCAGAAGAAGAAGATGTCGACAACCGAAACAACATCATAACGCAATACTTCCAGTGAGACACAGGTAAGAAGATGTAACTGCTTCCCACATCTCATACTATTGTTGGAGCTAGCATAAGTCTGTCATTTTCACTCAGTGTATGGACCCTGACTTGTTACTTTGCCTTTCCATTTCACAGATCTGGCTCCCACTTTGTGCCCTCCTCTATGTTTACTGCTGGCCTACAGCTGTTTTATATTGGTATGTGAACAAGTACATTAACATTGCAATATTACAGAGATTTTGCAATTACACATTTGTGAAAGCACAGACTGACTCCAGATTGTTTTGTGATTCAAGTGTGTTTATTTCTGTGCAAATAAGTGGAGGGGGGGTGAAATGGGCTGGGGTGATGGTGGAGGAATGTCCATGGCAGAGTCCAGTCTATTTGTTTCACAGGTGCATTGTTCAATGGGGCATAGGAAGTGGAGCAATGGCAGTTTAAGGTGGACAGGGTGACAAAGTGGGACAGAAGGGTGACATTCAGGGGGGTCTTATTTCCTGGCGGGGTCTTGGCAATGTTCTCTGTCTTGTTCCTGGATCTCAGGGACCGTTTGCGGGTTGGTTCTCCATCTGCAGGGGGTGGGGTGCTGGTGGCCTGTTGTTCCTGTGGCAGTGCCTCCTGTCCACTAGCGCCAGCAGAGGTGGAGGGCTGTTCTTCGTCCAGGCTAGTGTCAGGCGCCCGTTGGTGTGCCACTGTGTCCCTCCTGGTGTTGAGAAGGTCTGCCAGCACCCCTGCAATGGTGACCAAGGTAATGTTGATGGACTTCAAGTCCTCCCTGATCGCCAGGTAGTGTTCCTCCTGCAGCCGCTGGTTCTCCTGAAACTTGGCCAGTACCGTGCCCATGGTCTCCTGGGAATGGTGGTAAGCTTCCATGATGTTGGAGAGTGCCTCGTGGAGAGTGGGTTCCCTGGGCCTGTCCTCCCTCTGTCGCACAGCAGTCCTCCCAGCTTCCCTGTTATCCTGTGCCTCTGTCCCCTGAACCGTGTGCCCACTGCCACTGCCCCCAGGTCCCGTTCATCCTGTGTTAGGGGGGTTGTGTCAGAGTCACCAGATCCTCGGGTCTGTGCACGTTCCCAACACTTCCACCACAAGACAGCTCCAATACTCTGATTAGATTTATCACAGAGTCTAAGAGAGTCCAAGTGGGGAAAAGGGGATTAGGACGGGAACAGCTGGGAAGGAGACCTGTAGGAAGCAAAAGGTTAAAACACAACATCAAAATTATATCTCATGAAATCAGTACCATGCTACAACTCTAAGCTTCGTCTTTTCCGAAAAAATATTAACAACCCTAAAATAGTCCTAAAACTGACTAGGCTTTAGATGACTGAATGCCTGAGGAGGAAACAGGAAAAGTTAAATAGGACTTTCAGATTCAAGTACTTTCTTTAGCATGAGAATCAGGAAACACTCTGAGCAATTTCTAAACAACCATATGAATCTCCTTTTAAGAGTATATATCAGGAACACACAGCATTACATCTAGAACTCTGGTATTGTTGTGTTCATCTCAGAAAAAACATTGGGAAGTGAATTGCGCACATTGCAGATTTTTATATGAGTATTAAACACCATAAAGGATTGTGCACCATGAAATCACACAACGTAGATTCAAGGAATAAATCATGCAACGTCTCAACTTGAAATGCTACCAAGAAAATGTCTTAGAATAGTAGCGCACAGTACTTTACATTATTTATACATGAGGAAAGAATTGCGCATCTTGCCGATTCAAATGCCACCATACAAATGCGAAGAAATGGTAGCGCACAATGAACAACATGAAAAGCACTCAGGGAAAGAATCGCGCGTCTTGTCGATTCAAATGCCACCATGCAAATGCCAAGAAATGGTAGCGCACAATGAATAACATGAAAAAACACTCAAGGAAAGAATCGCGCGTGTTGCCGATTCGAATGCCACCATGTAAATGCCAGAAAATGGTAGCACACAATGAACAGCATGAATTACACACGAGAAGTGAATCGCGCGTTTCGCCGATTCGAATGCCACCATGTAAATGTCAAGAAAAGGTAGCGCGCAATGAACAACAAAGTTAAATGCTCATGAAACGAGTTGCACGTCTTGCCAACTCGTAAAACATCATGTAAATGTCAAGAAATATCAGCGCGCAATGAACAACAATGTAATAACGAAGTCAAATCATTATGGA
Source organism: Pleurodeles waltl (assembly GCF_031143425.1). Lineage (NCBI taxonomy): Eukaryota > Metazoa > Chordata > Amphibia > Caudata > Salamandridae > Pleurodeles > Pleurodeles waltl. Next base: position 703,437,235 of record NC_090439.1, on the reverse strand, counting down.
ATAAATTGCGCGTCCTCCCTATTTGCAAACCACCATACAAATGTAAAAAAATGGCAGCACACAAGTAATCTGTTATTCATTTAAGAATTAAAATCAAGAATATGAAAATTCTCAATTACGGTGTTGGGAAATGTCCAAACACCGTCTTACCGCCTGGAAACAGTGATCACCAATGAGAGATGAGTGCAGAAGACTGGAAAATCCAAATAGGCCGCCGGGACAGGAGTTCAGGAAGAAGCTGCTGCTCTGCACCGGGACCTCTGAATAATGAGCACTGGAAGTTGGGCTGACTCTCTTTTATAGAGTCTCAGCCTAGAACCACGCCCAGGCATGTTGCAGGGAAAGTCTCTAGAAGGCCCTGGAAAGGGACCACACCCTAACACACTCTGAATGTCTGCAGCAATACATTGCAAATGTACAGTATTTATAAGCACCTTAAAAATGAATCTTTTGGATGGAATTCTGCAAAGCAAAAGGTTAAACAATAACATATAATCACAATGCATAAATTACATTATCTTGCGAGTGTTGGGTTTTTGCATTCTAGATGCCCGTAGAGCGCGCACTGTCCTGGTGTTGACAGGTTGCCAGGTTCCCTGTAGTGGTGGACACACTGCTGATTGACGTGTCCTGGGGACAGAGGGATGGGCCCGCTTGGTGGGTGCTGTGGTGGTGTTTCCTGAGGGGGAGGTTCAGTGGTGGTTTGTGACTGTGTCAGGGGAACCGACCTGTCCCGAGGTCCCTGATGGGCCGGGCTGGTCATCTTGAATTAGGCGTGCAGAGCTGCTGTCGTCACTGTGGGCCTCTTCTGTGGGGGGGCTGGATATGTCTGGCACCTCCTGTCCGGGGACATTGGGTATGGGTCCTGTTGGGGTGTAAATGCATAGTTATTGTATCTGTGTGTGCCACCTTGTGCAATGGGTGAGTTACCCTCTACTCCTGTGCTTGCATTATTTCAGTGGCCCTTGTGTGATTGGTGATTTTGGGGCATGAGTGAGTCTCTCTACTGAACATGCTTTGGTGATGGGTGTCCATGCATTGGTGTTACAAGCAGGGCTTGAATTTGGGATGTGTGGGTTGTGTATGTGGGGTATCTGTGGGTTGTTGGGGTGATGGGTGTGAGGGTGAGGGTGGGAGTATGTGATGGCATGCAGGTGGGGTGGGGGGATGAAGTAGTAAAGATATGACTTACCAGAGGCCAGTCCTCCTGCTACTCCTGCGAGGTCCTCAGGATGCATGATCGCCAAGACTTGCTCCTCCCATGTTGTTAGTTGTGGGGGAGGAGGTGGGGGTCCACTGCCAGTCCTCTGTACAGCAATCTGGTGTCCAGATACCACGGAACGTACCTTTCCCCGTAGGTCGTTCCACCTCTTCCTGATGTCATCCTGTGTTATTGGATGCTGTCCCACTGTGTTGACCCTGTAGACAATTCTCTGCCATAGCTCCATCTTCCTTGCAATGGAGGTCTGCTGCACCTGTGATCCGAATAGCTGTGGCTCTACCCGGGCGATTTCCTCCACCATGACCCTGAGCTCCTCCTCAGAGAACCTGGGGTGTCTTTGAGGTGCCATGATGTGGTGTGGGTGATGTGTGAGGTGGTGTCTGTTGTGATGTGTGAGGGGATGTGTTAGTGTGTGTTGTTTGAGGTGCGTGGATGTTGTATGAGTGATGTTGTTGTGTGTCTGCAGATGCTGGTGTTGTGTTAGGTAGTCTCTCTCTCTGGCCTTCTTTCAGAATTTTGGTTGTAAGGGTTTGTGGGTGATGTGGGTGTTTTTTTTTATTGGATTGGGTGAGTGGGTGTGGTGTGTTTACGTGTGTCAGGTGTGTGTATTTTGAATTGTCCAATGTGGTTGTGTTTTGTAAATGTATGTGCATTTTGAGTGCGGCGGTGTGTACCGCCAATGGAATACCACGGTTGAAAGACCGCTGCGTTGATTCGTGGGTCGTGATAGTGTGGGCGTATTCCTACTGGCGTGATGGTGTAGGTTTTGGTATCGCCAGTTTATCACTGACCTTTGGTGTGGCAGACTTGTGTGGGTGTCTGCATTGTGGCGGATTTAGAGGTGTGAGTCGTAATACCTGTAGCGGAATTCCGCTGCCACAACGGTATGTTGGCGGTCTTCTGCACGGCAGAAAGCGGGATTTACCGCCAGGGTTGTAATGAGGGCCATAGTGTGATAACAAAGTATTGGTACAAATCAATACAGAGGGCTGTAGGAACCTATAGCCTACGTGTGTTTCGGTATTCCTCTAATTGGGAGGCCACCTTCATCAGGGTGGTTCCAAGCCAAAACTTTATATGTGGGAACAAAAACCACAGGAGAGACAGGCGCACCGAGCAATACGCCAGTTCTTTTGGATACCACCAAATTGATAGAGGATATCTTCCAATCCAATGCAAGCAAGATTCTCAGGGGGAGAGACGGTTCTCAAAGGCGGTATATGCGAGTCCCACAGCTTGTTTTGGGAATCCCACGATTAGCTTCTTCAAATAGCTGGCTCCATTATTTTATAATTCACAACCATCATGGTGATAAACGTATCCACTGATATACAGCTCAAAGCTTCGTATACTATAGTCCTAGCTCTAGGTCCACTACCTAGAGTGGAGAAAATCTAGGGAGTGTTAAGTCCTCTAGCTAGGCCTTTAGTCTCGCTGGGTCAAGTTCAGGAGGAGAGAAATACAATACCCTAGAGTAACAAGTAAAGGCTTTGTTAATTCCTGCCTGAGTGTTTGTTACTTGGGTCATGTCACCACGTATCTCTCCGATAATGGTTATAGGTGTTTCCGATCTCAGTAGCCAAACTAGTGTGCGTCCCGGTTTGTCACCCTCCATATGTTGCAGTGTGGGGGGGACTTATAGTCTACATTGCAAAGTTGTTTCAGGGCACCAACCAGGTGTCTTCAGTGGGATGTTTCAGCAGAGATTGTATTGCGCCTTTTACTTGCAGCCAAGTCCACACGTCTTCTGGAGCGGAAAACACCTGGACCACTTCACCATCAGTTACAGGAAGCTTAGCTGAAAATAAGAGTGTATATTTATAGTTTAAGTCTTTGAGGCATTTCTTGACCATGCGGTAGGAGCTTTATAGTTTTTGCACTTATGCCATGAAATCTGGGTTGGCGGTGATCACAGCATCCTCCTGTCGCGACGGTCCTTTCGCATGGAATAACTGAGGTACTAGGTCAAGGTCTCAAAAATTAAGCAGCCAGGTAATGATGGACGTGGTGGAGTGCCAAGAATGGATGGTTTCCCCGCTATCCTGTGAGCTTGTTCAACAAAGAGGAACTTATAGAGTTTGCCCGACAGCACAGTATTTGTCAGCCAGTTTTCAATAAAGAGCTCCACACTGGGGCCCCCCACTTGCACCTGGATCTTCATCAGCATCCTCTGCCCTCTTGCGCAGGAAAGCCATGTCCGTTTGAAACCATATCATTTGTGATTTGAGTTCCTGCACGTTGCATTCACCCGTTCCGTTAGGTTGCAATGATCAGTGTGAAATAAATGAACATCAATGGAAATAGCATCCATCCTGGTTTCTAGGGATGATTTGGTTTCTGAAACAGCTTGGAGGATCTTGTCAAACTAGAAGAGTGCGTCAGGAGGGCAGATTTTAGGTGGGTTAAAGCCTCACCAGTACGATCAGGCAGGTCAAAGTGCATGGAGTCCTGCGGTAAGGGCTTGTTTGATTTGGGCTTTTCCAACATGGCGAGACAGTGGGGGTTCCAAGCCACTGGATGTGAGCCCATTAATGTCTGTGGATGTGCTTGCAATACTGGGGAGCACAAGAGAGACAGTTAGTCACACTCTGTAGGGTTTCAGGTGACTTCAGTGGTGAGTTGAAGGAGCCCGTGATTTCCCAGATGTCGGGCTGCACTAGGAAAGAGAGGGAGGGCTTGTTGATAATTTGAGCAGGAGTCACATGTTGGATGAGTCCCACAGAGTGCTATTCCTATCACAGGAAGCAGTGCATCAACACAGGTGCTTGGGCATGCTGTTTCAATTGAGCTCATGGGGGTTGTAGTCCAGAGGACAGTAGGTCCACATCAGATTCAGGGAGAGTCTTAAGTGTTTGGGGGGCCACTACCGTCTTTAGAAGTGCACTGCAATGCTGGCAACAAGCACTGTAGAGGCAAGGCGTGGCTTCAAATTAGGTAAGTAGCCGGTGAGCATTGGGCACTCCTGAAAAAAGAGCAGATGGTGCAAGAATGCTGCTCTGGGTCCTGTACTAGATCCCCATCTCTGGGTTGTTATTGGAGGTAGGCTTCTCTCCTGAGTACAACTGCCTATCAGGTAAGTCTCTCTGCTGGGAGCTAATGACGCAGTGGCACCACCCAGTACGGATGTGTGTTCCAAGTTTCCTTTGTGTGCATTAATTGTCACAGGGCTGTCAGAGATCTTTCCCAGATTGTAACGTGAGGGCTCAGGGCCCCAGTCCCTTGGTATATTTCTGCTTTTACCTGGGCCACCATGTGATCCGCTGATGCAGTCATCTCCCGCTTGGCTGCTAGGTGGGATAATGGCCATGTCAGGGGGACCCTTGATGCCACTGTCCTTGGTCACGGGGTGCCGGGGTCTCTCATGCTGCGGTTCAGGCCTCCCTTGATGGCGCTGCCATGGGGAGCGGTCTGCAGTTATGTTTCGCAGGTCAGACACGCGCTGCCAGCTCTGTCCACGGCGACCGGAGCAGGGAACGCGCTCCATATGTGTCAAATGCTTAGGTGGACCTCTGGAGCCTATGCAGGCTGGTCCCGTCTCAGCTGTGGATCAGGCCCCATGTCCTACTGGCCCCGGAATGCCTCAGTATCACCGGGGACAGTACCTTAGCACAGGGGTGGGTACCACAGGTACTCCTGGCAGGCGAGCTTGCCACTGAAGGTCAGGCTCCCCTCCATGCGGTTGGATGTTTACCGGGTTGAAACAGTTGTAGCAAACCGTGAGCGCGGCCCACTCTTCAGGCTGCACCGCAGTATCAGGAATCTTTATCGTATGTCTAGGGCGTCAGAGCTAGCAACTGCAACTCTAGGTACTCACTCCGCGGCCAGCAGGTGAACCGAGAAGCTCATGTAGTGTCCCGGGGCTCCGGATGCATACAGTTATTAAAGAATAATTTGTGGGCCTACACAGAGGTCTCCCCTATGCGCCTGCTCCAGTCACAATCTTGGCTCTGCCCCCCTCGAACCTTAAGGTATAGACTAGCAGAGTGCATCAGGGCCCCCCTTACGGGCCAGACAATGGGGGTCATTACAACATTGGCGGTAAAAGCCGCTTACCGCCGTGCAGAAGACCGCCAATACACCGCCGCGGCCGCGGATCTCCGCCACAGCTATTATGACACACACCTCGGAAACTGCCGAAACTCGGACACCCACACAAGTCCGCCACACCAAAGGTCAGTGATAAACTGTCGAAAAACAAAACCTCCACCGTCACGCCAACAGAAACACGCCCATGCTATCACGACACACGAATCCACGCGGCGATCTTTCAACCGCGGTATTCCATTGGCGGTACACACGGCCGCGCTCAAAATACACACACATCTCCAAAACACCGCCACATTGGACAATACAAACTACACACACCTGATACACATACAAACACCACTCCCACACACCAAACACAATATAAAACACACACCTACATCACCCACAAACCCCTACGACCAAAAATTAGAGACGAAGGCAACAGAGAGATAGCACAGCAATAGGCAACCCCACCACACAGAGGCACACAACACCATCACCCACACAACATCCACGCACAAAATACCACACACCACTACACATCACCACACTCATCACCACATACAGCCCACACACATCACCTACACCACCCCATGGCACGCCAAAGACACCCCAGGTTTTCGGAGGAGGAGCTCAGGGTCATGGTGGAGGAATTCGTAAGGGTAGAGCCACAGCTATTTGGATCACAGGTGCAGCACACCTCTATAGCTAGGAAGATGGAGATATGGCGGAGAATCGTCGACAGGGTCAACGCAGTGGGACAGCACCCAAGAAATTGGGAGGACATCCGGAAGAGGTGGAACGACCTACGGGGGAAGGTGCGTACAGTGGTCTCCGGGCACAACATCGCGATTCAGCGGACTGGCGGCGGACCCCCACCTCCTCCCCCACAACTAACAACATGGGAGGAGCAGGTCTTGACCATTATGCATCCAGAGGGCCTCGGAGGAGTCGGTGGAGGAATGGACACTGGCAAGTCTAATCTTAACTATCATATCCCCCACCCTACCTGCATGGTATCACACACCCTCACCCCCTCCCCTATCACTCCAACTCCTCACTAATGTACTAATAACACAAACCACACATCCCAACACCAAGCCCTGCATGACACAACAAAGCATGGACACCCATCACTAAAGCATGGCCACTGCTCATACCTTAACAACCCCCCAACCATCATCACACAAGCCCCCACACAGGAATGCTAGCAGAGGGGTACACGCTCACCCACCCATTGCACACCATGAGACACACAGATGCAATAATCATGTTTTTACACCCCAGCAGGGCCACTACCTAACGGCACCAGACAGGAGGGTCCAGACCTCTCCACCCCACCCACAGAAGAGGCCCACAGTGATGACAGCAGCTCTGGCCAACTGGATCCAGGTGACCAGCCCGGACCATCGTGGGCCTCGGGACAGTCGGTTCACCTCGCACAGGCACAGCCCAACACTGACCTTCCACCCTCTGGTAACACCAGCACAGCACCCACCCAGCGGGCCCATACCTCCGTACCCAGGACACGTCAATCAGCTGTGTGTCTACCACTACAGGGAACCCAGGATAACCCACCACCCCAACAACAACAGGGACCTGGGGGCAGTGGGCACACGGTCCAGGGGAAGGAGGCACAGGAACACAGGGGAACTGGGAGGGCTGCTGTGCGACAGGGGGCGGACAGGCCCAGGGAACCCACTCTCCACGAGGCCCTCTCCTCCATCATGGGAGCCTACCACCACTCACAGGAGATGATGGCTACAGTCCTGGCCAAGTTTCAGGAGACCCAGCGCATGCAGGACGAATAGTATTTGGGGTTCAGGGAGGAGCTCAGAACCATCAGCTCCGCCCTGGGCACCTTCGTAGGGGTGCTGAAGGACATACAGAAGACCATGAGGGACACCGTGGCACTCCAAGGGGCCCCTGACACTAGCCTGGACGATGAACTGCCCACCAACTCCGCCAGCGCTAGTGGACAGGACGCCCCGCCACAGGACCACCACACCAGCACCCCACCCCCTGCAGACGGACAACCGCCCTGCAAGCGGTCCCTGAGATCCAGGAACAGGAGAGAGCACGATGGCAAGACCCCCGCCAAGAAATGAGACCACCCTGATTGACATCCCATTGTCCCACTTTGTTACCCTGTCCAGATTGGAACTGCCCCAGCTCCACTTCCTATGCCCATATGGGCAGTGCACCTGTGAGACTAATAGACTGGACTCTGCCATGGACATTCCTCCACCATCACCCATCACCATTTTGCCACCCCCTCCAATAATTAGCACTTCAATAAACACCCTTGAACCACAAAACAATCTGGAGTCAGTCTGTGATTTAGAAAATGTGTATTATCTATGCCAATGACAAAATCCGTTCGAAAATGTAATGTCAACATACCTATGTAACACATCACAAGCCCATGAAGGATGCAAGCAGATGACACACGTTGGTAACCACACCTGTGAAACCGTAATGGAAATGTATCATTCAGTTAGCAAATACTGCTTCAAATTGACAGACAGGATAGAGATAGAAGTGTGAAAGTAAATATATTAGTAAAAAAATTGTTCTCACCTGTGTGTCACTGGAAATATTGCTGTATGACAGAGTCCCTGTTATCAATGTCTTCTTCCTCTGCTTCCTCCTCATCACTGTCCACATGCTCCACAGCTGCCACAACACCGTCATCTGGACCATCCTCCTGCAGAAAAGGCACCTGGCGTCGCAAAGCAAGATTGTGAAGCATACAGCAGGCGATGATGATCTGGCACACCTTCCTTGGTGAGTAGAATAGGGAACCACCTGTCATATGGAGGCACCTGAACCTGGCCTTCAGGAGGCCGAAGGTGCGTTCGATCACCCTCCTAGTCCGCCCATGGGCCTCATTGTAGCGTTCCTCTGCCCTGGTCCTGGGATTCCTCACTGGGGTCAATAGCCATGACAGGTTGGGGTAACCAGAGTCCCCTAATAGCCACACATGGTGCCTCTGGAGTTGACCCATCACATAAGGGATGCTGCTATTCCGCAGGATGTAGGCGTCATGCACTGAGCCAGGGAACATAGCATTTACCTGCGAGATGTACTGGTCTGCCAAACATACCATCTGTACATTCATCGAATGATAACTCTTCCGGTTCCTGTACACCTGTTCACTCCTGTGGGGGGGGACCAAAGCCACATGGGTCCCATCAATGGCACCTATGATGTTGGGGATGTGTCCCAGGGCATAGAAGTCACCTTTCACTGTAGCCAAATCCTCCACCTGAGGAAAAACGATGTAGCTCCTCATGTGTTTCAGCAGGGCAGACAACACTCTGGACAATACGTTAGAAAACATAGGCTGGGACATCCCTGATGCCATGGCCACTGTTGTCTGAAATGACCCACTTTCTAGGAAATGGAGTACTGACAGCACCTGCACTTGAGGGGGGATACCTGTGGGATGGCGGATTGGTGACATCAGATCTGGCTCCAACTGGGCACACAGTTCCTGGATTGTGGCACGGTCAAACCTGTAGGTGATGATTAAATGTCGCTCCTCCATTGTCAACAGGTCCACCAGTCGGTACACCTCACATGCCCCAGCTGGCAGTGCCTAGGAAGGACAACAGTGACCACAGAGTCAACCAATTCTGAGGTATGTACCCACAGCTACACAGAACACGACACAAAATACAAAAATCTTCCTGTATGTGTGTTGAGTCCAGGCCTAGGTATGTGCCACGCAGTTGTAAATGAAGCCATGTGGGTCCCTGAAATGGCGGATGCCTGACCTCTAAAGAGGGACAATGGGATGTGAGGTAACTGCGCTGGCGTTGTACACCGTCGCGGTAGGCGGTCGAAGACCGCGGTGCAATGCTGCATTGGTTAACATTGGACCCTATGGGTCCCAGGAGCCAATGAGGAAGTGCGCCGCCGGTGATGATACGCACCACCGTGGACGTCACCGCCGCGGACGTGACTGCCATTTTCTATCTGTTCAATCACTCAATACCTGATCTTCGACAGGAGAGGACCTACACTGCAAGTGCTGCTATGACCTCGGTCTGGAAGAGACAATGGCACGTGCGTCTGGGGAAAGGGCCCCTGCCTTCACTGCACAGGAGTTGGAGAAGCTCATGGACGGGGTCCTCCCCCAGTACACGCTACTCTACGGTCCTCCAGACCAAAAGGTGAGTACATAGGGTGCAAGTTGTATGGGCTATGCCTGGGTGGAGAGGGCTGGATGTAAATAGGAAGCGGGCAGAGTAATACGAGCATGAAGGACTGTGAATGATTGTGCCACATGCCAAGGGTAGGGATGTGGGCCACTCACTTCGATGGTGCAGTTGTTAATGACTTCTCTTCTTCCCCCGTACATTTCATGTAGGTCAGCGCCCACCAGAAGAAGGATATTTGGCGTGCCATCGCCAAGGAAGTCCGGACCTTGGGGGTCCACCAGAGACAGAGCACCCACTGCCGTAAAAGATGGGAGGACATTCTCCGCTGGAGCAAGAAGACGGCGGAGGCTCAGCTGGGGATGGCCTCCCAACTTGGGAGGGGTGCCCGTCGCACCATGACCCCCCTGATGTTCCAGATCCTGGCGGTGGCCTACCCTGAGTTGGATGGGCGCATGAGGGCATTACGCAGACACAAGGGGGTGAGTACACTCACATTATCATGACTTTGCACGCAGTGGAGGGGTCTGGGTGTGGGAGGAGGGCTGTGGGTTTCCCAAGGCCAGGGCGAGTTCCGTAGGCTAGGCCCCTCCGTAATGCAGGCAATGTGCCACTCCACCCCACCTCTGTAGAGTGCCAAAAACAGGTATACATGCCCCTGTGTCATCTATGTGGGCAGATGACACTCATAGGCAAGTAGGCCATATCCCAGGAACTGCATCTGTAGAGGCCAAGAGCACGGCGTAGTGCAGGGGGCAGCTGTATCTGTATTGTCCGCCAACGGTAGCGGTAAGCCATGCACTCAACCTGTCTTTCTTCTGTTTCCTCACCCCTTTTTGTGCTCTACCTGTTCTTTTGTGCATCAGCATCATCAGGCGGAGGTACAGGGTCACCGGAGCACGAGGGGGCTGCGTCCCACATGGCCATGGAGGGCCACACCACGGACTCCGAATACACCCGTGGGACGGAGGGCGAGTGGAGCTTCACAGAGGTCAGCGGATCAGCAAACAGCGACACGGACTCGTCCTCCGATGGGAGCTTCCTTGTGGTGGCGGCACCATCTGTGCCCCCCACTTCTACAGGTACAGCCGCCACCCCCCCTACCAGCACCGCCCTCCCAGCAGTGCCTCAGCCTTCGCCCCGTGCCCGCTCATCCAGGAGGGTGGGCATCACCTTCGCCCCAGGCACCTCAGCCCCTGCCCCTGTCACCCCTGCTGCCCTCAGTGAGGAGGCCATTGACCCTCAGGCCACTCACTGTTGGGCAGTCTACCATTGTGAATGCCATCCAGGGTGTAGAAAGGGAGTTGCAACACACCATTGCATTCCTGGAGGGCATTCATTCTGGTCAGGATGCCCATCATCGAACCCTGCAATCTCTGGCCTCAGCACTGATGGCAGCCATTGTCCCTGTCTCTAGCTTCCCCCCTCCAACTTCCTCCACCCAGACCCAATCCCCTGTACCCCAGCCTATCCCAAGCGCACCATCAAACCAGCCTGCACACACCTCACCACACAAGGGCAGCTCAGGCAAACATAGGCACCACACATCCCACAAGCACTCACACAAGCATCACCCACATACAGACACAGCAACATCCACTGCCTCCACTGTGTCCCCTTCCTCGTCGTCTCCCTCCTCCCTCCCAGTCTCGTCTACACTCTCACCTGCATGCACTACCACAACAGCCACTAGGACACGCACCAGAACACCCAGCACCACACCCCGCTCACCTGCACTCACCACCCCCACTACCATTTACACGTCCCCTGTGTCCTCTCCCAGTGTGTCTGTGACACCCCATCCCAAAGTACACAAACGCGGGCACACACACACCCAACATTCATCCACCTCACGACAGCCTCCAGAACATGCACCTGCACCCAAATCACCAAAAGTTACATCTCCTACAACCACCTCCTCTTCCTCCACTCCCAGACCCCCTCCAGCTACCCGTCCCAGTGTTCGTCAGAAAATTTTCCTGAGCAACCTTGACCTCTGTCCCATCACCCCCCCCTCCAATTCATAGGTCCCGCAGTAGCACCTCAGCCAAAAAGATTCCGGTACCAGTGGTCCCTGTTCGAGGTATGTGGAGTTCACCGGGCACTAGGGCAGTCAGTGTGACACGGAGCCAAAGCACTGCCAGTCCACCCCCTGTGAAGCACCAGAAGTTGGACAGTGCCCGACGGGAGAGGTGGAAGACACTTGCCGGCAAAGCCGCCCACAAGGGTCCGTGGGGGGAGTGTTGAGTCAGCTGTGACTCCTCCCAAGGTGGTGAAGGGGCAGAAGATGTCTCCAAAGTCTGGGAAGAGCAGCACGGCGGAGAAAGCCGCCATCCTCCCCGCTGCCCAAGACGCCACCGCCAGCCCCATCGTCACTGGTCAGGAGACCACCGCCGGAGTCAGTGCCCAGGAGGGTAGCACTATCGTCACTGGTCAGGAGACCACCGCCAGAGTCAGTGCCCAGCACTATCGTCACTGGTCAGGAGACCACCGCCGGAGTCAGTGCCCAGCAGGGCCCCGGCAGCCACAGCCCCGCTGGGCAATGAGGGACTGCCATGGCACACACCGCAGCACAGGTCAGAGACAGCAAAGTCAAGCACCGCTGAACAGGGCAAAGACCGCCATGGCAAGCACCGCTGAACAGGGCAAGCACCGCTGAACAGGGCAAAGACCGCCATGGCAAGCACCGTTGAACAGGTCAGAGACAGCAAAGTCAAGCACCGCTGAACAGGGCAAAGACCTCCATGGCAAGCACCGCTGAACAGGGCAAGCACCGCTGAACAGGGCAAAGACCGCCATGGCAAGCACCGTTGAACAGGGCAAAGACCGCCATGGCAAGCACCGCTGAACAGGGCAAGCACCGCTGAACAGGGCAAAGACCGTCATGGCAAGCACCGCTGAACAGGGCAAGCACCGCCAACTCAAGTACCGCTAGCCCATGAGCAGCAGGGGCAGTGACGCAACAGGGACCGTCACGGGGTGAGTGATGCACTCTGGGCACCAGTCCCCCTCCAGAACCAGTGGAGACATGCATCCACTCCATCTATCCTTGGCAGGATGAAGCACTCTGGGCACCAGTCCCCCTCCAGAACCAATGGAGACATGCATCCACTCCATCTATCCTTGGCAGGATGAAGCACTCTGGGCACCAGTCCCCCTCCAGAACCAGTGGAGACTGTTATCCACTTGAGAGACTTTGGCTTTGCACTCCCCAGGATGGTACAGTGGGCAAGCCACCCACTGTAGAGACTTGTAAGACTGTGGCTTTGCACTCCCCAGGATGGTACAGTGGGCAAGCCACCCACTGTAGAGACTTGTGAGACTGTGGCTTTGCACTCCCCAGGATAGTACAGTGGGAAAGCTACCCACTGTAGAAACTAGTGAGACTGTGGCTTTGCACTCCCCAGGATACAGCAGTGGGCAAACCACCCACTGAAAAGACTTGTGAGACTTTGGCTTTGCACTCCCCAGGATGGTACAGTGGGCAAATCACCCACTGTAGAGACTTGTGAGACTGTGGCTTTGCACTCCCCAGGATGGTACAGTGGGCAACCCACCCACTGCAGAGACTTGTGAGACTGTGGCTTTGCACTCCCCAGGATGGTACAGTGGGCAAGCCACCCACTGTAGAGACTTGTGAGACTGTGGCTTTGCACTCCCCAGGATACAGCAGTGGGCAAACCACCCACTGAAAAGACTTGTGAGACTGTGGCTTTGCACTCCCCAGGATACAGCAGTGGGCAAACCACCCACTGAAAAGACTTGTGAGATTTTGGCTTTGCACTCCCCAGGATGGTACAGTGGGCAACCCACCCACTGCAGAGACTTGTGAGACTGTGGCTTTGCACTCCCCAGGATGGTACAGTGGGCAAGCCACCCACTGTAGAGACTTGTGAGACTGTGGCTTTGCACTCCCCAGGATACAGCAGTGGGCAAACCACCCACTGAAAAGACTTGTGAGATTTTGGCTTTGCACTCCCCAGGATGGTACAGTGGGCAAACCACCCACTGTAGAGACTTGTGAGACTGTGGCTTTGCACTCTCCAGGATGGCACAGTGGGCAACCCACCCACTGTAGAGACTTGAGAGACTGTGGCTTTGCACTCCCCAGGATGGTACAGTGGGCAACCCACCCACTGTAGAGACTTGTGAGACTGTGGCTTTGCACTCCCCAGGATACAGCAGTGGGCAACCCACCCACTGTAGAGACTTGAGAGACTGTGGCTTTGCACTCCCCAGGATACATCAATGGGCATGGAGCCCCGTCGTGGATCTGGCGTGGTGCAGTCATCCGGCTGAGGTGCCCCCCCTTCCCTTCCCCCTGAGGTGCCTGTTGTATTTCTATCTGATGCCCCTGCAGTGTTCTCTCCGTTCCAGGACAGGTATCGTGTGTGGGCCTCGCCCATGCATTTTGGGCCCAGTGGTCCACGGACATTGAAATGTGCATACCTGTACTACTAATCGTGATGTATATATTTGGAATGTGTATATATTGATGTATATATGAGCTAACTGTTTTTTGATACATTACAATGGTTGAACTCATTTCCTTTTGTCTTAGCATTCTTCCGGGGGGGTTGGGGGTTGTTACTGTGATGTTCGGAAATGCATTGGTGTGTGTGTTGTAGTGGGTGAGGGTCGGGTTGGGGGTGGGGGTGTTGCATGTGTGTGTCCGTGACTTTTGCCTCCCCTATGTCGTAGGTGTAGTACTCACCGTTGTCTTCGGCGGCGCCGTTGCTGATGTTCGTAGAGGAGCAGGAAGACAAGCGCAGGGAGTATTTGGAGTTCCGGCTCCATGGTGCCCTCCTTCCTCGTGGAGTTTGTTCAGGTGAGCGTTTTCCCATTGAAATGTCTGTTTCCACCGTGTTTTTATCCACGGTGAATCTGCCCCGGAAAAGGTGGCGGATTGGCCTGTTGTAATACTGTGGGCGGTACTTTGTCTTCCGTCTGTCTGTTGGCGGTGACCGCTGCGCTGCTTGTCTGTACCGCCGTGGCGGTTGGAGTGTTAAAGTGGCTGTCTATGTTGGCGGTTTCCGCCACTGTCATAATTCTCTTTTTTTTCTGCCGGCCTGTTTGCGGTCTTACTGCCGCTTTAACACCGTCCGCCAGGGTTGCAATGACCCCCAATATGTCTACATTTGTGCATTTGTTAGGTGAAAGCATGAAACTTGGCAGAGGTGTTGTTTATGCCCAAATTGAACTTTTGAGCAGATCAAGGAATGTAACTTCTTTCTTTAAATTAGTTCCACAGTCAATTGTATGCAAAAACATACAACAATATTTTCCATGTGAGCAATTGCTGTATATCACAATAGTGCTGATTTAAGGAATTCATTGTCTTGCTAAAATCTAATGATTTTAAATGAAAGAAAGTATCTGAAAGGGCCCATGATTTGTGACTTAACGAATAACTATCCCACTGAAGGTTGCAATGCTTGATGAAAAGAGTAGTAGTGTAACTGACAAAATACATGACTAATGTTTTGTACCTTTATAAAAGCATTTGAAGTATGTATGGAAAAACAAAGGCTCTGTTTTGGTATAGGTTATATGTGACTGTCAGGACTCTGTCCGCAAACTGCATTTTCCGGTACATTTAGTAGCACTACAATAGTACTACTAACAGCAAAATTGAATTCACTAACCTACATGCAGAGCTCTTTTATGTTTTATGGGTGGAGATCTGCCCCTGGCTGCTGAGATCTCTGCCCTTATGGGGATACATTTTAGTAGTAACTGTGGGATGGAAAAGGGGAAGTGTCTTGAAAATAGGAAATATTTAGGGAAAAACAGAAGGAGTTTAGGGAGAAACATGCACCGACTCACAAGCGAACATTTCTATAGTTCCTACATGCAAAAAGAACCAAAAACTGTTGTATATGTACTCCAACACAGGCGAAGGGTAGGTCTACCTCTGCACATGGTCAACCAGTGCAGCACACTCCCACAGAAAATAATGGAGGTAGAATCTTAAAATAAAAGTCCACAGGAGCTAATGATAAGTAATAAGTAATATCAGCATGTTTTGCATTTTTAAAATTAGAATTATATTTAATAATTAAACATATATATATATATATATATATATATATATCATAAATATTTCTTTATTATAAAATATTAACTTTTTTAAATGTAACTTTGTTTTTTTTAAATGAATGAAAATTCATTCTATAAATTACTTTCATCCATTATTACTACATAATAAATAAATATGAATGCTATATTTTAGACATGATTATTTAAATTTAAAACTTAACAAAAATATTTTAATTTAATTTACTATATCAGGATATTTAAATATTTAATTAAAATTAAGATAAGGCTGTAGCTTTTTTTAATTTTGTTCTTCATTGTAAATGCATATGTTAAAGTAATGTACATGAAGGTTTAACATTAAGCTATGTCTAGGAATTAATTTTATTTGTATCTGTATGAATTGCTTTTATGAAGATAAGTTCCAAATTAGTGGAATGTGATTTTGTGTCCAACCCACGAGGCAATTTAGCTGGGAGCTGGAAGAAATATATTTTTTGTAAAAATACAAACATTTAAGAAACTAACCTGCTAGCTGATTATGCTTGTAGGACTGTGACTCCAGGGCATAAATCTATGGAGAAAAATCTTGTGGATCTTGAATCTGGATTGGCTTACCTGAAGAACTTGGCATGGTAGAACGACTGAATGACAGCAATTGCATTAAAGCCATCCTCCTCAGCTTAGAGCAAAATTCCTCTGAAGAGTATGCAAGAAGATCCTTCTGTGTCTAATAAAGTATAAGAGTTCGAAAGTGAATGTGATACCACTTTTACATGTTGATTTATAAGGTGAAGAGATGATTCCAAACATGAAAAACCAAAGCAGAAAAGTTTCTCCTATGATAACAAGGACCCTGAGCATTACAAATGTATATTGTCTCTTGCATCTGCCTTTAAAAGGTAAATCTGTGCAAGACAGTGTGCTGTGACTCTGCAAGATGAAGGGTCAGTTGCTGCCAGGATTTGAAACAAAGTAAATCCAGGAAAGGTGTATATGAGAATAGCTCTCTTGCACATCTATTTGTGTTTTAGAACATCTTTAGAACTAACTATAACTCACTGCTGAAGGTAACTATAACTCGTGCCCCTACCATGCACAGTTTTTTCTTCAATAATTTAGGCCATCATTACAATATGGGTGGTAAGTGCCGCTTACCGCCATGCTGACTACCGCCAACATACCGTGACCGCGACGGTATACCGCTACGGGTATTATGACCCACACATTAGAAATCCGCCAATATACAGACACCCACACAAGTCCGCCAGCCCAAAGGTCAGTGATAAACTGTCAGTACCAAAACTCACACCGTTACGCCAACAGAAATACGCCCACAGCACCATGACCCACGAATCACCGCAGTGGACATTCAACCATAGTAAACCATTGGCGTTACAGACCGCCGCGCTCAAAATACACACACACTAACAAAACAACTCTACATTGGATAATTCAAACTACACACACCTGACACACATACACACACCACACCCACACCATTATAAAACACACACCCACAATACCCACAACCCTTTAAACCCCAAACATATTGCCAAGTAAGAGAGAGACAAGCCAGGAGCACCCACTGAATCTGCGCCACAAAACACCATCACCCATACACCACCCTCGCACCTCACAGCACACACCCTCACACATACCACTCACACTACACCCATGGCACCACAAAGGCACTCCAGGTTCTCTGAGGAGGAGCTAAGGGTCATAGTGGAGGAAATCATTTGGGTAGAGCCACAGCTATTCAGATCACAGGTGTAGCAGACATCTATTGCAAAGAAGATGGAGCTTTCGCGGAGAGTCGTGGACAGGGTCAACGCCATGGTACAGCACGCAAGAACAAGGGATGACATCAGGAAAAGGTGGAACGACCTAGAGGGGAAGGTGCGTTCCGTGGTTGCAAGGCACCAGGTAGCTGTACAGAGGACTGGCGGTGGACCCCCACCTCCTCCCCCACAACTAACAACATGGGAGGAGCAAGTCTTGCCAATAATGCATCCTGAGGGCCTGGCACGAGTAGCAGGAGGACTGGACTCTGGTAAGTCTCTATCCCCCACCCTACCTGCATGCCATCACAAACAACAACCCCTACCCTCACCCCCATCCCCGCACCACCTCACATATACCCCACCATCACAACCCACCCATCCCAAAACCAAGCCCTGCATGCAACAACAATGCATGGACCCCCATCACAGACCTGTATGGACTCCCATCACCACAGCATGCACACTAGTGACAAGCACTTAGTCAAACCAATAACATCTCACACAACCCAAAGGTGCCTTGCTAATAACAACCATAGAGGGAAACATATCCATGCACAAGATGGCACACACAGATACAATGACACTACATTTACATCCACACAGGACCCCCACTCAACGTCACTGGAGAGGAGGTGCCAGCCACATCCAGTCTCCCCCTGAAGAGGCCCACAGTGATGACAGCAGCTCTGCAAGCCTGGATCACGATGACCAAACTGGCCCATCAGGGACCTCTGGACAGTCGGTGAGCCAGCCACAGTCCCAACCCACCACAGAGCCTCCTCCCCTCAGGAAACACCAACACAGCACCCACCCAGCGGGCCCATACCTCTGTCCCCAGGACACGTCAATCAGCAGTGTGTCCACCACTACAGGGAACCCACGCAACCCCACAAACACAGGATGATCAGGTACCTGGGGTCAGTGGCAGTGGGCACATGGTTCAGGGGACAGAGGCACAGGACAACAGGGAAGCTGGAAGGACTGCTGTGCGACAGGGGGAGGACAGGCCCAGGGAACCGACTCTCTACAAGGCACTCACCAACATCCTGGGAGCATACCACCATTCCCAGGAGACCGTGGGCCACATACTGGCCAAGCTGCAGGAGATCCAGCGGCTGAAGGAGGGACAGTACCTGGAGATCAGGGAGGACCTGAGGGACATCCACACCACCCTGGTCAACATTGCAGGGGTGCTGGCAGACATGACCAACACCATGAGGGAGGCAGTGGCACACCAACTGGCCCCTGACACTAGCCAAACCGAAGAACAGCCCTCCACCTCCGCCGGCGCTAATGGACAGGAGGCCCCGCCACAGGAACAACAGGCCACCAGCATCCCACCCCCTGCAGAAGGAGAACCACCCCACAAACAGTCCCTCCGATCCAGGCAGAAGCCAGAGAACATAGCCAAGAACCCCGCCAGGAAATAAGACTCTCCTGATCGTCACCCTTCTGTCCCCTGTCCAGCTTGAACTGCCATTGCTCCCCTTCCTATGCCCCCTTGGACAATGCACCTGTGATACAAATAGACTGGACTCTACCCTGGACTTTCCTCCATCAGCAACCCAGCCCATTTCAATACCCCCTCCACTTATTAGCACATAAATAAACACCCTTGGAACAAATTCTAGTATGGAGTCTGTCAATTGTCTGACATATGTATTAGTTTAACAAACTGTAAACATTGCAATTGAAATGTACTGTAATATTTACATAGGTATGACCTGTAGTGGGCAGCAGTAAACGCACCAGGAGCCAGAGTGGGGCACCGAGATCCGAAAATAGAGATGCCAAAGGGTACAGTAAGTGGCCAGAGAAATAGGGACATCAGGCTGCCATGTTCAATGTCAGACACAAAACTGCAATGAAAGGTGAAGTTACAGTGTCTTACCTGTGTGTCACTGGAAGTACTGTTGGATTAGTGTACTTCTGTTGTCCCAATCTTTGTCCTCTGCCTCATCTTTGTCACTGTCCACAGGCTCCACCTCTGCCACACAATCATCCCCAGGCTCATCCTCCTGCAGAAAAGACACCTGGCGTCTCAAGGCCAGGTTGTGCAACATGCAACATGCAACGATGATCTGGCAGACCTTCTTGGGTGAGTAGTACAGGGATCCAGCTGCCAGATGGAGGCATCAGAATCTGGCCTTCAGGAGGCCAAAGGCTCTCTCAATGATCCTCCTTGTTCGCCCATGTACCTCATCGTAACGTTCCTCTGCCCTTGTCCTAGCATTCCTCACTGGGGTCAGTAGCCATGAGAGGTTTGGGTAACCAGAGTCACCTGCAAATATTCGAGGGATACCTGTTAGCCACACACTCACCCTTAGGGCCAAACCCACACGCATATACCTACATCAACTGGGTGGGGACCATGGGCTCACCTATTAGCCACACCCTGTGCCTCTGGAGTTGAGACATCACATATGGAATGCTGCTATTCCTCACGATAAAGGCATCATGCACAGAGCCAGGTTACTTGGCATTCACATAGGAGATGTACTGGTCCGCCAAACACACCATCTGCACATTCAGAGAGTGAATGCTTTTTCTATTTCTGAACACTTGTTCATTTCTCCTTGGGGGCACAAATCCAATATGTATACCATCAATGGCACCAATGATGTTGGGGAAATCCCAGTTCATAAAAGGCAGCCTTCACTGTGGGCAAATCCTCCACCTGGGGGAATACGATGTAGCATGTGTTTCAGCAGGGCAGACAACACTCTTCTCAGCACGTTTGAGAACACTGGCTGAGACATCCCAGATGCCATGGCCACTGTTGCTTGGAAGGAACCTCTTGCCAGGAAATGGAGCACTGACAGGACCTGCACTAGAGGGGGGATACCTGTGGGGTGGTGGATAGCTGAAATCAGGTCTGGCTACAATTGGGCACACAGTTCTTGGATTGTGGCGCTATCAAGTCTGTAGTTCAGGATAATGTGCCACTCCTCCATTGTCGCCAGGTCCACCAGGGGTCTGTACACGGGGGATGTCTCCATCTCCTATTCATCCTCAGTGGTTGAACTCTAGGGTGAAAACCGGTGAGCAGAAGGTCATATTCACACATATGTGAATATTGATATGCATTACTTCCTTTACAGAAACAGTATGTGAACTCAGGACTCAGTTGATGTGCCAATGTCTGCTGTGACACAGTTAGGTGCCATGGCCTGTGCCCCCCTGAAAAGGCGGCTGCCTGACCTGTGAGGAGAGACAAGTAGAAATGAGGTAACTCCGCTGGCGTTGTGGGCCGTTGAAGTCGGCGGTCGACGACCACCGCGGAAGATGGCATTGGTTATCATTGGGCCCTATAGGTTCCAGGAGCCAATGGCGATGTACGCCAGCGGTGACGGTACGCACCGCGACGGATGTGACTGCCATTTTCTAACTGTGCACTCACTTGCTACCTGACCTTCAACAGGAGAGGACCTACACTGCAAGTGCTGCTGTGACCTCGGTCTGGAAGCGACAATGGCTCGAGTGTCTGGGGAAAGGGCCCCTGCCTTCAGTTCTGAGGAGTTGGAGAGGCTAGTGGATGGGGTCCTACACCAGTACACTTTACTCTATGGTCCTCCAGACAAACAGGTGAGTACACTATGTGCATGATGCATGGGCCATGAATGTATGGAGTGCTGTTTGTGTAAGCCCCGTGTAGGGTGGAGTCTGAGGGGTCCTGGGCAGAGTGCTGCATGTATGGTGGTCAATGTATGTGTGTAAGGGGATGGGAGGGATATGGTGGGCCATGAGTATGATAGTCCGGACGGTATGACTAATACCTTTTCTGCTGTATTTTTTCTGCAGGTCAGCGCCCATCAGAAAAAGGGTATTTGGCGTGCCATTGCCAAGGAGGTGCGGACCCGGGGGTCATTGACAGGCGGAGCACCCACTGCCGCAAACGGTGGGAGGACCTGCGCCGGTGGGCAAGGAAGACGGCGGAGGCCCAACTGGGGCTGGCCTCCCAATGAGGAAGGGGTGCCCATTGTACCCTGACCCCTCTGATGTTCCGCTTCCTGGTGGTGGCCTATCCGGAGTTGAATTGGCGCTGAAGGCATCACAGCAGCCACAAAGGGGTGAGTACAGAATCAGAATCATTACTTTTGCAAGCGTTAAGGTTTTACCTGGGTGGGGGATGTGGGCTATGGGTGCCCCTAGGCCAGGGCGAACATGGCAGGGTAGGTTCAATGATGGGCAAGCTCAGATGCACTCCAACCCCAATAGTGTTAGTGGGCATCTACTACTGGGCAGGGTCTTGTGGGTTTCAGGTGTGCAGCTAATGACGTTAGGCATTGTACCCATGGGCTGGTAACTAGCATTGTAACTGGTAGTGCATGGCCTAGTGCATAGGGCTGATCCCTGCATGTTGTGTACACCAACGGTAGTGTTGTTGCTGGAACTGACCAAGTGTATCCTCTGTCTTCCCCCCCACTTTTTGTTTTGTCACCCTGTCCATGTGTGCATTAGCATCATCTGGCGGAGGAGCAGAGGCACCAGCGACGGAGGGAGCTTCATCCCACATGGGCCTGGAGGCCGAATCCACAGACGGTGAGGGCACCAGTAGGACGGAGGGTGAGGGGAGCACCACGACGGAGACAGGAGGGGACACTACTGACAGCGACTCTGCCTCCAATGGAAGCTCCCTGGTGGTGGTGGACACCTCTGTGCCCACCCCAACAACAGGTACAGCTGGCACCCCCGTACCAGCACCACCCTCCCAGCGTGTTTCCCGTGCCCGCTCACCCAGGAGGGTGGGCATCTCCTTCGCCCCAGGCACCTCAGGCCCTGCCCCAGTCAGCCCTGCTGCCCTCAGTGAGGAGACTATTGACCTCCTGAGATCCCTCTCTGTTGTGCAGTCAACCATACTGAATGCCATCCAGGGTGTAGCAGGGTATTTGCACCAAACAAATGCAAAACCTGGAGGGCATTCACTCTGGCGTGGTGGCCAAACAGAGAGCATTCCAGGCTCTGGCCTCCGCACTGATGGCAGCCATTGTCCCTGTCTCCAGCCTCCCCCCTCCAACTTCCTCTACCCAGTCCCAATCCCCTCAACCCCAGTCTATCCCAAGCACACATTCAGACCAGCAATCACCCATATCAACACACAGAAGTGGCTCAGGCAAACACAAGCACCACACTTCATCCCACAGGCACTCACACAAGCACCATCCCCATGCAGACACACCAACATCCACTGCCTCCACTGTGTCCCCTCCTCCTTGTCTTCCACCTCCCTCCCAGTAGCATCTCCATTCACACCTGCATGCACTACATTCTCATCCCCTACCTCCATCACCAGCACGCCTATCACTACACGCTCCTTACTGGCAGTCACCACCCCCACATCCATGCACACGTCTCCTGTGTCCTCTCCCACTGTGTCTGTGACCCCTCCTCCCAAAGTACACAAACGCAAGCACACACACACACCCAACAGCCATCCACCTCACAACAGCATCCAGCCCATGCATCTGCACCCAAACACAGCAGACTGACACCTCCTACAACCACTCCCTCTTCATCCACTCCCAAACCTTCACCATCTTCCCGCCCCAGTGTCCTTAAGAAGCTTTTCCTCACCACCATTGACCTATTCCCTACCCCTCCCCCCGTCCTTCACCTCGGGCCAGAGTGTCCAGAATCCAGGCCAGCACCTCAGCCACCCAGTCCACGGCCACTGTGGTTTGTGCAGCTGTGAGAGGCTCCAAGGAGGCACCTGTCAGCCCATCCAGCGTGCCAGCACCACCTGCCAAGGCCAGGAAGGGTCCATCACCTGGCAAGGTCAAGAAGGGGACACCAGCCAGCAAGGGGAAGGAGGCACAACCAGCCAGCAAGGGCAAGACAAAGACTCCAGCTGGCAGAAGCAAGGAGGCATCACCATCTGCCAAGGGCAGGAAGGGGCACAGAACACCAGCCATGGCACTTCAGCCATCCGAGGCTGCAGGTGAAGGCCTGGAGGCTACCATCACCACTGCCTGCACCGCCACCTGCCCCGCCAGCTGCCCCACCACCAGCAGCACCACTGCCAGCAGCAGCAGCCCCAGTGGGCAGCCGTCCAAGGCTGCAGGTGATTACCTGGAGGCTATCGCCACCACTGCCTGCACCGCCACCTGCAGCGCAACTGTCACCCACTGAACAGCCGTCACCGTCGGAGAGCAGTGTGTAGTGGTGACTACATGGGCTGCAACACCTGTCGGTGAGTGACTGTGACCTTGCACTATCCAGGATGAAGCACACTGGGCACAATGGCCCCTCTAGAACCAGTGGAAGAAGCCATCCACACAGCCCCTCCTTACCAGGATGAAGCACACTGGGAACAAAGCCCTCTCCAGGACCAGTGGAAAAAGCCATCCACTCAGCCCCTCCTTGCCAGGATGAAGTACACTTGGCACAAAGCCCCCTCCAGAACAGTGGAAAACTGGCACCCACTTGAGAGACTGTGGCCTTGCACTCCCCAGGACCAAGCAGTGGGCAAACCACCCACTTGAGAGACTGTGGCCTTGCACTCCCCAGGACCAAGCAGTGGGCAAACCACCCACTTGAGAGACTGTGGTCTTGCACTCCCCAGGACCAAGCAGTGGGCAAACCACCCACTTGAGAGACTGTGGCCGTGCACCCACTTGAGAAACTGTCGCTTTGCACTCCCCAGGACCAAGCAGTGGGCAAACCACCCACTTGAGAGACTGTTGCCTTGCATTCCCCAGGACCAAGCAGTGGGCATGGAACCCCCTCCAGGAAAGTGGCTTTATTCCATCTTACGGCTGAGGTGCCCCCCATTCCCTGTCCCCCTGAGGTGCCTGTGTGTTTTCGACCTGATGCCCCTGCAGTGTTCTCTCCGTATTGAGGCAGGAGTCAAGTGTGGCCTTGGCCTATGTGTTTTGGGCCAGTGGGCCACAGACATTTTTGAGTGGGCATTGGCTCTCCTTTTGTATATATTGTATATATTGTACATACTGTTCATTTATTTATGAACGTATTTCTCACAATTTCTAATATTACACTCATTTGACTCCATTCCTTTTGTCCTAGCGTTATTCCTGAGGGTTACGGGGTGTATTTATAATGTTGTTGCATGTGTTTGTGTATGGTGTTGGAGTGAGGGTGGGGGTGTTGCGTGTTGCGTGTGTGTGTGTGTGTCACTCTCTTTTTCCTCCCCCTCCCCTGTGTGCTAGGTGCATTACTCACCGTGGTCATCTTTGCCAGCGTTCATGCTCCTGGTGTATAAGAAGATACACCAGCATGGGGAACACCTGCAGTTCAGGCTCCATGGCGTCCTGGTTCTTCCTTGTGTGTCGAGAGGTGAGTCGTTTCCCTTCTGTGTTCTGTTTCCGCCGTGCTTTTGATGGCGTTGGTACCTCCCCGGAAAGCTGGTGGATGGGCGTGTTGTAATGCAGTGGGCGGTACATTGCCTTCCGCCTGGCTGTTGGCGGTTACCGCTGCGGTGTTTGTTGCTACCGCTGTGGCGGTCTGAGTGTTAAAGTGGCTGTATGTGTTGGCGGTTTCCGCCGTGGTCATGATTCCAATTTATTTACTGCCGGCCTGTTGGCGGTATTACCGCCGCTTTATTACCGACCGACAGGGTTGTAATGAGGGCCTTAATCTCTAATGTTTCTTTGATAATCTTGTTGATGTTATTAAAGTTGTCAGGAGTGCTGTAATATCTGGGGTAATTAGCAGTGCATGGCGAGGGTGCGAGCTACAGTTACCTTAAGCCATGAGTTATTGTCACTTGAAATAATATTAACAATAACTGCTGAATTTCTAAGTAAATTCAGAACCTAACTATAGCTTTCCTGTGACCTTTGGATTGTCTAAGTGAATTTCTAAGGTTTTTTTAAATTATATTTCCTAGCTACAATTTACCTGTAACCTTTGTTTTTTTCAGTGTATTTTTATGTTTTTTTCACATAAAATAATTTTCATTACTATATGTTAATCCAACCACTGCCACATATGACCTCTGGCTATGCACGGCGGGGGGCCAGGCCCTGCAGCTAACCCCCTAAAACCTCCCAATACTGTGCTGCACATGGCCTTTGGCCATGCATAGCAGGCGTTGGCTGCATGGCCTGGCCTGCGCCAGGCTCTGCGGCCAACAACACAAATCACCCAACCCCATGCTCCACATGGCCTTTGGCCATACGCAGCGGGAGTTGGCTGCAGGGCCTGTGTCTCTGGGTGTAAGAATAGGTGTGAGAGGGTGTCTCTGGGTGTGAAAGTGGCTGTGAGAGTGTCTGGGATGGGAATGGGTGTGAGAGTGTCTGATTGCGCTACAATAGATGAAAGATGCATTCACCTCCACAAAGGATTTCAGTTGTTTTTTCAATACAGAATCATGAAGTAAACACACTTGTTTTGCATTCACCAAGCACAAGAGCTAGGACCATTTGTTCTTTCCAGAAGTGGAGCTTCCACTGTGGCACCTGCTACATTTATATTTGTAAGTGCTTCCAGTTGAGGTTCAATTTCTGTGAACTGAGTATCATGGCCAGAGTGGAAGCTCACCTGCTCCTTTATCCAATAAGAGTTTGCACAAAATGTTGACCCAACTGGAGCACTTTCTACTAGTTAGTAAGTGCTACCTTGTTGGGTAAATGTGCAGTGTGATGGAGGGGGAGCCAGGCCTCCCTCCAATGGCCTATTTTGGCCCCAGAGACTCCATCCCTCGGCCTTCAATAAATGGAAGGGGGGTAGGGTGGACCTCCTCCCTGACTGATTTTGGCCCCACGGACCCCCCCTTAATATATTTTTTTGGGGGGGCATGTGGCCCCCTTCAGCCCAAGGACCCCATCCCCTTGGGTCCAGCCATCTGCCCTAGGTGCAATGTAGAGTAGTGTGCAATGGGACTGTGGGGGGAGCTTCATGTCCCCCTCAGTCCCAGCCAGCTCCCCACCTCCTGCGGAAGCCGGCTTTGCTGTCACAGACAGAGGGCTACTAAAGATGTAGCTCCCTGTCTGTAAGAGCAATTGTTTCCTCTGTTTCCCTGCCACATCTCTGCGAGGGGGTTGTGTGCCCCCTCCAACGTTAAAGTTAGCACTGGGAAGGTGATGGTCCCTGGGCCAGGGGCCACAACAAATCCCCTTCATTATGTTTTTTCAGGCCTGGAGAGGTGGCTGTCCTTGGGACTGCAGGGGGCACACGGCCCCCAAATTCAATTTACTGTTCGCCATTGGCAGATGGCATTTCCCGGGATGTGTGGGTGTCCTGAAGACCTCCCCAATATAATTAACTAATTTTTCCCCATGGAGATGGTGGTCTCCAGTGCGCAGCAGGGCCACAGGCCCCCCTGGCATTCTATTAATTTATGCCCCAGGGAGGTGGACATCCCCGGGGCTGCAGGGGGGCTGCGCATTCACCCTTATTGTGTATAAATTGCACCGGGAAGGTGGAGGTTCCTGGGACTGTGGGTGGGCTGCCCGGCCCCCTGCATATAATTTACTGTTAGCCCTGGGGTGGTGGTGGTCCCTGGGGCTTGGGAGGTTCCTGTGGACCTCCTCTAGTATAATTAACCAAGTTTGCCCTGTGGAGGAGGTGGTCCCTGGGGTGCCGGGGGGCTGCATGGCCTCCTGCATACTATTCTTTTAAGCTGTAGTGAAGTGGTGGTCCCCAGGGCTTGGGCGGGTCCTGCAGATCCCCCCTAATATAATTAACCAATTTTGTCCCAAGGAGGAAGTAGTCTCTGGGGCATGGTGGTGCGCATACCCTCACATACTATTCATTTAAGCCCCAGGGAGGTAGCAGTCCCCAGGGCATACATAAGCCCACTAGGAGGGGCCTGTGTGCCCCTCATTCATTTTCAAAGTGCTCCCTGGACCTGGCCCACCTGTGGACTTTCTTAAAACAAGCACAGGAGACCACCATTGTTTTCTTTACCACAGATTTGCTACGCCTTTACGAATTTGTGGTATTTTTTTTTTGAAAAGTACTTTTTTCCCGGGGGGCTGTCCCTCTGGGACCCCAGCGCCAGAGCTGAGAGGTTATGGTGTCCCTACCCTGGCCCCTTTTCTTGTTTTTTTTATCTTTTTTTCTAGCAGAGTCCTAAGATGGCTGCCAACTCTTCCTTGTCGAAGTGTTGACAGTCAATCAGATCTCAGCATGAGATCGGGAGGGTTCATGGAGCCTTCGCATCCCTATATATACAAATTTGTTTTTTCTTTAGAAGTTCAGAAACTTTTGGATGGATGTAAACAAATAACAAAAAGGGCTCTTTCTGGACCAAGAGCTAAGTTTCTGCTAAATTTAGTGTAATTCCGACCAGTGGTTCGGCCTCCATTCCTGTCCAAAATCCCTATTTATATTAAAATGGAAACAATGCTTTTCAGAATCCCCTTTTTTTTGCCCCCCACTTGACAGATCACCCCAAAACTTTCCAGACAGCAGCTGCAGTAAGCATGGTATTTTTTTAAAAAACATTTTGTGAAGATTGATCATCCGGCACCAACGATATAGGCAAGTAAAAAAATGTTTTTTCTATAGAAACTAGGCCTCTGTTATTAGTTGGTGTTCTTAGGAAAAATGTCTGTCTGCGCTGGTGCTTGGCTCTGTAGTTGCCCTAGTAATTAGAAAGACTCTAAAAAACATCCCCTAACATGCCTGTCCTCCAGATCCCACACCAGAAGAATACGAAGAGGGAGGAAAGGGCTCAATGAAGTCTCTACTACAAAGGGCAACTGTAAATAGACGGGAGGGTTTGTGTAGAAGTGTGAAACTGACCTTACAGTGTGAGCCTTAGGAATAGGTTGAAAAGAATCACATAAACCGTCCCCAGGCAATGAATGAAATAAAGAACTTAATTCTTGCTTTTAGATAATACCATACATTGGAGCAACAACAATAAATTTAGAGACAAGCATGGATTACACATGATTTTATTAAACTCATGACTATTACATGATTCATACAATATATTGATACATTGAAAAACATATTCAAAAACTTGTCAATATCTTTATATAGTCTGTGAGACGACAAGCACAAAGAAAAAACTAGTCTATCTATACATCTAGGTCACAGAAGACTTGTAATAAATTACACTCTATGCACTCACACTCAAACACACCACATACATAGCCCAAGTACAATAGAATCATACAACACCAAAATATTCTTTAAAACAATGCTAGTCATACACAGGGGTATAGTGAGGTCACTATTTTAGGCACCAGAAAGATCCAATACATTCATTCAGAAAAAAAACCAATAAAGAAAATGCATATCTTGTAACAGTAGTACCATCAGTACTGTAATGACAGCTAACCGTTTTGACACATACATAGTTGCAGATGCTGATTTGTTATATACGCAAAGAAGATGATACAACAATGTATAAGTCGTGATCCTTCCTTCCCCTTATGTTGTGTCAACACACGTTTCGGTGGAACCGCAGGGTGGGAGTCACCTTCTTCAGGGCGCACAAGGTAGTAGACGTAAAATATCTGTAGAACCTGCAACCCAGAACATGATCTATAGGATGAATAGAGTTAGGAGACTAAATAACAAAAAAGTAACATATACATATAAATAACATGCCTCTTATTGCTATAACACATCCATCATAGCCCAAACGGATGTAAAAAGAGTTTGGAAAGCCCCTATCCATAGGGGATCGTGTTCTGTGTAGAATCAGAAAGAGAGAAAGCCATCACCTCATGCTTTAGTAAAGCGTATTGTAGTCATACAACAGTGCCCAATCACCCAACAAATAGTGCGCCTTTGCCAGCAACTGGATAGGCATTCTTAGAAACCACACAGGTGGGACCTCTATAGCTATCTTTCAGCAGAAAATCCACTGAACATGAATATCCAAGATGTAATTCTACAATGAGCAACCACACAGCTCTGAAGTCAAGCCATCACAAAAAATGCCAGCAGAGAGTAGAAATTACTAAAAGCCCCACTCAGGGGTGAGCACCTTCCATCAACAAGAAATACTCTCAATAAAAGTAAGGCTTGGTATGCGATACAGAATATCTCAAAGGATTGCTGAACTCACCATGCCCTCAAAGAGGGTCATAGGACATAAACAAGCAGGCGTGCTCAGATCCTAAAACAAAAACAAACATAAAATTAAACGAAAAAGAAATTAAAGGAAAACAAGGACAAATTCTTTCACTGCATGTGTTGCAAATTGTGCCAATGCAGTGCAAAAGTGAGGGACTATGAGGTACCATGGAGGAGGTCTAGGAGACCAATTAGTAAATTGCTGAGCTGCAATTCGGATTATGTGGTCTACTGCCTGATCTGTCCCTGTGGTATGAAATATTTTGGTGGCATGGTACATATAGCAAAAAAAGAGAGTTTTTGAGCATATGTGCACCATAACTAGTGTTGATCCCATATATCCGGTTGTCAAACTAGAATTCTTCTGATTCTGAATGATTTTTGTGGGCTGAAAAGTACATTATGGTATGAAATAACTTGTGAATGGAAGTATCTTTGCATGAAAAGGGTAAATGCACTAGATACGTTATTATAATACAAGATGAAAGCCACACTGTGTACAGAGGGGCCATATAGGGTTAACATTGGAAGTACAGTTTTGCTGTCTACTCAATGAACTTGGTGTGAAAGGAATTGAACTGTGTATTCAAATGAGAAAGTGACGCCAGCGGCTTTGACATTGACGAAGGCCAAGCATTGAAACACATGTATTGAAGCTTTTTCCATTGTATGGCGAATAAAGATTGGATGACAACATTCTTCTGTGAGCGTGCGACTTTCCTTGGCTTTAAAATGCATAATATATATATATATATATATATACATATATATATATATATATATATATATATATATATATATATATATATATATATATATATATATATATATATTTATATGTGTATATATATGTGTATATATATATATATATACACACACACATATATCATATATATACCTATATATAGTAAATATATATGTACACATATATGTATACACACACACATATATATATATATATGTATATATATATATATATATATATATACATATATATATATATATGTATATATATATGTATATAGGTACATATATACAGTCACCACTAGGTAGTTATAGTTAGGACCTTAGGCAGAACCCACCCACTCTAGTCAGGGCGAGGAAGTTACACACCCAAGATAACCCCTGCTCATCTCCTTGGTAGCTTGGCACGAGCAAACAGGCTTATCCCAGAGGCAATGTGTAAAGTGTTTGCACAACACACACAACACGCGTGATGCACTATCCCCACCACAAATGAAACACAACACCAAGTTATATAAAAATAAACTGTATTGTACACAACATCATTAGACCAAACACAACATGTCAGTAATACCTTGCTACCCAAGCAATTGTCAGAAAATTACACAGTACTGTTACCCTGCAGAAATCAGCAGTAGTCACATATAACACACAGGTTACTCATCATTCTGCAACATAAGCCGTAGTCAGAAAAAACATTACTATAGAAATGCACTTGTCATAAAAGTATCATAAACGCCCAAACCAAGAACTTTAGAAAACAAGGCAAGTCATGAAAACAAATTAGAATAGAATGCACATAAAAGAACATTAGCAAATATATGGCACATCATAAAAGAAACAAGTTAGCATAATATTCCGTGCATGATCATAAAACAAACATTAGAAAAGTATATGTCCATTCAAAAGTACCTGTTTTTATGATGAAGGCACCACCAGTGCCATGAAGAAAAATGGGGGTACCCTTGCACTCCTCTGTGGCCGTTTTATGGTTGGGGAGGGGGCGGACGCACCCTCTCCACTTCTATACAGGGGGCCGCTCCTGTGGCCCACGCTCAAAACCGGGCACCTACCGACTCTGCGGGCCCCCGACAGAATAGAGAAGAAGTGATAAAATTGTGACACACCTGAAGCTATCTTGATTGAACTGAACTGGTAAAACATAAAACATTTAATTTAGAAAGGAACAAAATGAGGGGGTTCATTTTGGCATAGACATTATGGTTAGTGCTGTAGAAAGAAAAATTAGGACAGTTTTTAAGTGAGTTCTCAAATATCTTCCTCTTCTAATTCATTAATACATTCCAACATGCAGACTGAAACATGCACTTTCAACACCACCAGCAGACTGCCAGGTAACTCCCTAGTGATCAGCAGATTCTCCACAGCGTTCTATGTGCAACTAGAGTGCTAACATTCTGAATTTATGCGAATAGTGTGACCCATCTGAACTCCATCAGAAAGCATTTTCTACTGAGGCGTCTGCAGTGAATGAGGAGATTAGGGAGCTTCCTAACAAATAAGTCTCCCAAGATGGCCACCAGAGGAACAAAGAGCCCAAATGTAGCCCAAGTAGACTCCAATGACAGATGTGTGCAAAACACTTAGGGGGTCATTCTGACCCCGGCGGTCTAAGACCGCCGGGGCCAGGGTCGGCGGGAGCACCGCCGACAGCCCGGCCGTGCCCCGCAGGGCATTCTGACCGCGGCGGTTCGGCCGCGGTCAGAAGAGGCAAACCGGTGGTCTCCCGCCGGTTTACCGCTGCCCTTAGAATCCCCCATGGCGGCGCAGCTTGCTGCGCCGCCATGGGGGATTCTGACACCTCCTACCGCCATCCTGTTCCTGGCGGTTCGCCCGCCAGGAACAGGATGGCGGTAGGGGGTGCCGCGGGGCCCCAAGGAGGGCAGGTTGGATGGGCACCGGAAGCACAATACACCTTGGAGGGCATCAGTGAGACTATAATGGCATACACAGGAGCAGCAAGCTGACCACACAGGGCAGATGGAGGGGCTGTGGCAGCACAGAACACCATGCATGGCAAGCGGGAGGAGTAGTGACAGCACAATGGCCATGGTGGGCAAGAGGGAGGTGGCATTGGCATGCACAGAAAGCCATGGAGGACAGAAGGGAGGGGAGAGGCTGGACAGAGACAAGAGAGAGCAGGGTAACTGGCTTCACAACAGATAGGAAAGGCAGAAGGAGCAGTTGCAGCACAACAGAGCATGGCGGGCAGAAGGGAGTTGCAGCAAAATGGGCCATGGAGGACAGAAGGGAGGGACTATGGGCATGGAACTTCAACAGGCAGGGTAGAGGTGGCAGGGACGGGCAGCAGACATCTGACCATGCTAGGCAGGTGTAAGGGGAAGTGGCAGCTCAACAAAACACTCACAGTAGATAGGAGGAGCAGTGGCAGGTCTATGGAACACTGTTGGCAAAATGGAGGGAGCAGGGGTATGCACACAGACATCAGAGAGTAAGGGAAGGAGGGTAGGGGCAGCAAGCTAAACACAGAGGCTAAGCAGGAGGGCAATGATGGGGCATAGAAATGGGTAGTGAAGGGCAGGAGGAGTGGTCAGGGACATCAAGCTAAATGGAGGGCAGAAGCAGCAGTGGCCAGGCAGGGCAGGACGGAGGAGGGTGATGCATGGACTCGAACAACAGAGGGTAGGGAGGAGGTGGATGGAGCAGCAAGCTAACTGTTAAGGCGAGACGGGAAGGGGAGAACAGTGGCCACACAGGGCTGTAATGAGGGAGCAGGGGCATGGGCTTTTACAATGGATGGCAAGGGGGGACAGAAGCAGCAAGCTTGGGTAGGGGCATCATTGTGCCAGGCCAGGCCCTGCTTCCACCCCCCACACTGTGCATTGCGATGGACATTTTACTTAACATTAAAGCAAAACCTAAAAATTCACTGAAAAAAACAAAGGTTACAGGGACACTATGGTTAGAAAATAGAATTAAAAAAACTCAGAAATTCACTAAAAATCAAAGGTTATATTTAGGTTCAGATTTTACATGACAAAAGCATAGAAATTCAGCTGTTATAGTTAGAGTTATTTCAAGTAACTATAACTCGTGCCCTACGGTAACTTGGTAACTATAACTCGCCCCTTCACCATGCTCTGCTAATTACACCAGATATTACATCACTCATGACATCTTCTATGACATCATTGATAATATCACTGTAACATTTGCAGTAAAATTATTGATGAGAAAACTGTGCATAGTGGGGTGTGAGTTATAGTTACCTTAGGGCAAGAGTTATAGTTACTTTGAATAACTCTAACTGCAACACTATGATTTTGTGCGTGTAAAATCTGAACTTGACTATAACATCCCTGCAACCCTTGAATTATTTAGTGAATATATATATATATATATATATACACACACACACATATGTGGGTTATATAAGTATATATTTATTTTGATGAATGGGGATATGGTATAATGATAAGTGACTATATTTTGATTTTGATAAATAATGAGATCATATTTTAATCATCAGGAGTCAACATGGGGTAACAACTTGGAATATGTGAATGTAATCAGTGTACTGTCACAATAAATTGAGATTGCAATTACACTAAGATTGAAATAGTGGCAAGTGAACCTGATATGCGAGTACATGATACATATATTCTTCACATTAATCTGACTAATTGTTGGAAATTGGATTATTAGTTGTGTGCTCAGCTCAAGTAATAGTTCCTCAGTTGTCCTCAGTGGGAACAAAACACCTCATTGTAGCACTTGACTCTCACAGGGTAGAAAGGTGTAACAATCTAAGGCCTATTCTAGGGAGGTGGTGTGGGCTAGTAATCACCAGTCACCGCCAAACAATAAAAACAACAAGGAAATTATTGTCTAGTCAGTACTTTTTCTTTAGAAAAAAAGAGAAGAACATTTATTACATGTACACTACTGAATACTACTTAGTAATTTACAAATATACATTGGCAGATAGAACATACCACAGATGACATTGTGTAATCACTGCTGACCCCCTAGAGGGGTCACCCAAACATGTCAAGTGAGTTTCAACAGGCATTGTGTAATAATGATAGTACTTTGGTGTAAATCATTGTCATAATTGTGACAAATATGTATCCACAAAACATATGCATTCATCATGAAACCCTAATAAAACATTTATCAGGAATTAACTTTGTGTTTGTGCATCCTTTCATATGCTTGGCATTAGAATGTACTGGTCAAAACAACCCCTAAAGAGCGTAAACGTGAAACAGCAGGTTGAAAAAGGATTGCAGTGCAATCATCGATTCATCCCCTAGAGGGTGTAACCACATAAACAGGTTGTTGCCCATTTTAAACTTGCTCCTTGACCTCCTAAAATATTACCACAGACAAGGCCCCTATGGGGCAAACTACTCCCAGCTGTAGAAAAAAAGCTCCAGTCATGGGAGAGCTTGAAAATGCAGGAAGCAGAGAAGGTGATTTATTTTGGGGGCCCCCCAACTTAGAGTGAAGACCACCTCATGCTGAACAAACTGGTGGTGGTCTCCTTGTCCTAGAACCTCCACAGGCTGAGATATAGGTGAAAATGTTCTTAAAATGGAAGGACACGCAAAGTATTATGTGGCGATTATGACAGAAAGGGTGCATTTTATAGTTGCAACCCCCCTGTTTTACTTTGTTGCGTTGAAAGTTTCCCATTTTGAGTGGGATGCCTGGTCCCACCCGGGCACCCCAGGGACTTCCTCTGTTGGAGGACACCTCGGGAGCCCACCACTTGCTGCCCCTGCTGGTTCCCCGCTTCGGCAGCAAGACCTCATGCTGCTGCAGGAGCCGGCAGATTTTGTTTGTGTCTGCCCGCTCAAGCAGACTGACATGTGCTGCTGTAAACACCTCCTACTCCCACCAGACACAGGAACAGGGAGCAGCAATGGCAGACCATGTGGTGGTGTGCAGCTGCACTCCCCCTATCCTCCATAAATACAACAGTCCCAGGGATGGTGGTCCTGGGCCCCTTCCACCTCCTAACAGGGAAGTGCAATGGTGCTCCCCCATCCTGTAGTTGAAAGTTCAAGGCCCCCGAGGCATGAGCCTGCTCAGTGATGGGGGTCCCTGGGCGAAGTAGAAAAATAGAGAGGGGACCCCACACACACACCTGCTCCCTCTGCAATGCCTTACAACTTCTTAGCATCATCTCCAGGCTCTGATCTGAACTAGGGCAATTGGGTCAGCACTGGAGCTGAGCTCCACAAGCTCCAAGGGAGGAAAAACTAGGTCAAAGGTCACCAAAATTTAGAATGCCATAACTCAGGCCCAATGGCACTTTGGATGATCCTGGGCCCATTTTACTCCTGGTGGTTACACTAACCCTCCTCACCCCCAGCAGAGCAGTTCTCGAAAAAACTGATCCTCCTGGCTCATTGCACCAGTTCTCCTTTGTGGCTTTGTTAGTGGGAGCAGAAAAGTCCAGGGCTTACCCTAACTGATCCTCAGGGACAGTAAAGGGGGCAGCCTCTATGGCCTCTCTTGGGGAGACCCGCTGGTCCTGGGGTTAACTGAGCAGATTCCAGGGTCCCGAGTGAGGGTCAGAAGGTTCTTCCTTCCTGTTCACTATGGTGGTCCCAGGATCCAGCAGCAATGTAGGAAGAAAATCTGCAGGCAATCTGCAGGCAAGAGCAGGTCTTCCCCTTGTGCAAGAGTTTATTGAGGGGAGAGGAAGGTTCCAGAAGACCGGCACCACGAGCTAATCCTGAGGTGCCACATCACCTCTCCACCCCTGTCCCAACCCTCCTGCATAACATGTTGGGACAATCCAAAATGGTGTATTCCAGAAGCTACTGGTCACACCAGCTCTTGTGGTCTCAGCTCCACCCCTCGCTGACATCACTGCCAGGGACTTGCACACTAGAATTTCAAAGGGAGACCTAGCCTCGGTGTGTTGGCTGCAGTTGTCTGGGCATTGTCCTTTGTTCATTGGGCTTGGGCAGGCCAATCCCTGATGCAGTGTGACAGATGAGGGATTGAAACAGATCACTCCACCCCAACCCTTTCATCCTCAGGAGCTAGAGAAGTGGTGCTAATTGCTCCTTTTGTGTGGGGGCAGTGTTTGTTCCTACTGCTGGAGAAAATGTAATTGCTGGGCACAGCAGGGTGAAAAAGACCTATTCTCTGATCTGGAGCTGAGCCAGGGAAATATGAAAACTCTGAATAACCTACAAGGTGTACAGTTATCATCTTGGAAGTTTCAAATTTGGTTTTCTCGCACAGGTTACACTCCAATCCAAGACGTCAGTAGTTACTTTAGGCCAAGGGGAAGTGAAACTGCATTCTAAGGCAGTTCCCTCTTTATGTGTATAATGAAATGTCACTATAGTTATGACAGTAAGGCACACTGACTTTCCCTAATAGTGTACACCACGCTCATGAGGCCTATCCCAGGTGAATATTTAATCCTGCTGAGTCCCCTGTGCACCAGGCTACTTGTGCGCTGTTACAGGGCTGTGATGACAGTAGTCTCTCACGTGCAACCCGCACATGTGTATACTCATGTTCACGTGTAACCAGCCAAGTGCCCCTTACCCTTGCTGTGCTGCAACAGCCTTATCTTAAAAGGCAGACACTGGCGGAAAGCACGTGCAGTCCATTTACCAGGTGAGTACCATGGGTAGGACAGTGGTAGTGAGGCTCAACCACAGCAAAAATTCCAAACAATGGGTGATCAGAAAAGTAAAAAATCTGGTGGCACTGCAGGGGTAGAACCCAGTGCAACACTAATGAAGAAATAAAGATTGAAAGAAACGGTACATGAATGTTACCATAAAGGATGGTACTCTATGCAATATTGTTTTGAGGGAACGGCAAGGGTATGAGGAAAGCTTTGCCCTCTCTTTGTCTAATATGTAACCCTATTTGTCTTGGCAATCTGTATATATAATGTAATTTGACAGGATTTCATGTTTTTTAATGTCATTGGGTTTTGTTTGAGACCTTATTTTCTAGTAAATTAACTTAACGTATTTTGTAACTAATAATGCACATGTGAGGGCTATGAAGTGTTGGGGTAGCAATTGTAAAACTTTCTTGTTTTAATTTGTATATATGTTTTTAGAAATATAGAATTATAGATCTGTTTTTAGATATTTTACTGCACCCCTGAAGAAGTTTGTTATTCAAACTAAATGCTTTGGCTGAGGCTGTATCCTTTTTGATGCATATGGAATGAAAGATGTTGGGAGATAAAGAAAGAAGACTTAAGATTTTAAAAAATTTGGACTTCTTTCTTTTGGGTACGACGTCAAATCTGAATTTCTATAAAGATCTTTTAATTTTATCAAAATTATATGTAGAGTATAGTTACATAAAGGGGCTTTCAACCACCCCTCTTCATCCATTGATTTGTTCTTGTGTCCTTTACATTTTTCTTCCACCCACTACAGAATACAGCATGGGGCAAAGGGCTAGCCTACTTCATCCACTGGCTAACTTCACTTTGAGTGACTGCTTCTAGCCCTTTCTCAAGGAACATATCTGTACAAGACAGTTCCTTCAGAACCAGTGACTTTTTTATGTTCTTTTTACTCTACTTTTTCCTTTCTTGTTAGAGCCTGATGTGATGGCAGGACACATTCCACCAGATGAGAGCCCAGGCCACATTTCAGCTTTATCAGTTTCTGCCCCCTGCCAATGCAGCTGTAAAATTCCTTTAAAAGTGGACTCTGGTTTATCTGCTGCTCTTATTTCACCAAACCAGCAGCTCACATGAACTCTTAATATAGGCTCACTAGGGAGCTCTATCTTTGCAACCCTGTCTGTCATTCCTTCTTTCTGTCCTTCTTCCCTTCCCTCTTTCTTTCCTTCCTCTTTCTTTCCTTCTGCTGTCTGTTCTTTCTTTCTTTCTTTCTTTCTTTCCCTTTTCAAAGTCTGTGTTAGCCAAAATCTTTTGATCTTACTACATTGTGTGTTTTGCAAAGTTACCTATAGGGGGTAGACTTCGTTGATTGGTATGTTTTGATTTTTTCCACTTCTGCATGAATGAAGGGGCTACGGGTCAGCCCACTTCAGCCATTGGCTGGCTTCTCCATGAGTTATGGTTTGCTTTCACAAGGAGCATAAGAACACATAAAGGAGCTCCCTTCAGTACCAGAGAGTACAATGTCAATGTGTGCTTTTTTGAGAAAAAAACAGCATTTTTTCCTTTAATCAATGTTTTTCTCTGAATTGATGAGTACCCAGCAGTTCCCCGAACAATGACAATTTGCAAAATCCAAGACAAAACAAAGAAGAATTACCAAAGGGCTGCGGCAAACACCAGGCCTATAGGCTTTGACAATACTTGTTCTTTTTTGGAGTCTGTGTTCTTTCTTGAAAAGTCCAGCTCCTAAAACCCCCTGAAGCTCCTCAATCCATGAGCCAAACGTGAGAGTCGGTCAGAAGGATGGGACAATTTGACCAGAAAATAGTGAACAGGCCGATGGGGACGGTTCTTGTCAAGGTTTCCAAGAATACAAATTCTGTTTTTTTCTTCTTTTGTCTGTTTTTCTGATCTGTAAGGTGTTTCTGAAATTGAATTGGTTCTTTCGACACTTCTGTATACTTAGATTCTCCTGCATCTTCATGTAAACCTTAGTAGAAGGCTGAAGCTGCTGCTTCACCCATCGTTCTTGTTTCTGGGACCAATTGATTGTAATGGCTAATTTAGTTAGACAGATCTCTTGACCCTTGACTGACAAAAAGCAGAAGCAGAAGGGCAAAAAGTTCCCATATTCCCATTCTTTTGGCTTCTGGGTGGGCCGTGATTGGAGAATTGTAGCAGATTGATCCTGTCTAGGTGTAAAACTTTTTCTTATCGGGGTGTTTCTATCTTGTACTGTATTTTACTAATGGCCTAAGCTTTGGCCTGTAATGGGTAAGTAAGTATGTTTATTTCAGCTAATTAATACCATAGCTTTATACAAAGTGGTGCAATAGTTTAAAACATATATAAAAATAGAGATAATAAAAATGATGGACTGCATTGTCCAGGGGCTTTTAGAAAATAAGGGACATATTTAAGAAAAGTGGTGCTGCACTCAGTGCAGTGCCACTTTTCTTGTGCCCCTTTGCGCCTCCCCCAATGCCACCATGTGTGCGTCATATTTAAAATATGGTGCGCCATGGCGGTAGTTAGGAGACTAGCATAAAAAATTTTTTTGCTTGTCTGGCGCTTTGTAGGATTAGCGTAAAAAAAATTGAGGCTAATCGTGCAAAGCACCGAGAAGCCCATTCTAACCAATGGAAGCCTCCTTTTAACGCCAGATCTGAGCAGGCATTAAAAGTGTCGAAAAAAATGGTGCAAGAAATCTCTTAGATTTCCTTGTGCCATTTTTTCACCCCCAACGGGGGAACTCCCCCTTTGCATCCATTATGCCTGGTGCAGGCATAATGTAGCACAAAGGGTTACAACGTGGTGCAATGCATGCATTGTGCCACTTTGTAAATATGGCACAGCATTTTTGGCCTTCTAATGCCACATTAGCTTCACAAAATGATACAAATGTGGCATTGGAATGGTGCTAGGGGCTCTTAAATATGCCCCTAAAACTTTAACATGAAATCCAGGGTAAATTTGAGGCAAGGGTCAGAAATAGTTTCGTACCAAGTCTTATAATGAGTCTTCCATGATGCCAATATAAAGTTGGTGTGTCAGTGCAAAATTTGCTATAAAATATAAGGATAAAGTTGAACACTGGGGATGCCCTATCATCATGAATTTGTGCTCCCTTTATATCTCCACAACTGTTGTAGGACCATTGGCTGTCAATAAACTGTCCGCTTTTGTAATACATTTAATAAAAGCTGGAATCACTTGGAGGCTTTCACCCTTTAAGCAAAAGAGGCCTGTAATAGGTTTATATCGCAATCCACTGAGTATGTGGGCCTGGGAAATGTCAGGAATTCACTGGAATTCAGGTAAAGGATGACTTTGCTAACCCCCACACCTTCCCCTTTCAGTCAAATAAAATCTGTAAAGAACTCCAGAATTTGAATTGACTGCACGTGGGAAAAGGGTAAGGGAGACAGAGAGGAAAAAAAATCTCTGTAAATGTCTCAGCCCAATGACCTTGAGAGCATAGCGAGTGAAATGTGTGCAGCAAGGATCCTCAGTTTACAATGGACTGATGTAAACCCTTATAAACCTATAAGAAAAGATACCATTAACATATCTATATTTGAGTACAACAGGATACAATGTCTTAGGAGTATCAGTAGAATGGCTTACCAGGGATTGGATCAGAGAGATCGTGAATAGCCCCCAGATGACCAGCATACCGTCTGGGAACTGAATAGGAATAATAAAGAAACCAGGAAGCAGGATGGCTTTGAGCCTTTGAGGTTGGGGCAGGAACTTTGGAAAGGCAGCGAGCAAAGCTCAGTCTCTGTGAAAGGAAGGGTTAACCTGAACTGCCCTAACAATCTGAGGGAACCAAAGAAGAGAAACACAAAACACAAATGGTGCACGAAAAGCAAACGGTGCGTACCATGCATTTGTAATATTGAACCCATCAACGGCTGTTGCCAGGCAAAGTATAATGCTGTGACTGGTCCTTAACTCTTGTCAGCTCCTACTGACAAAGAGGCTTAAAGAGGCTTCCAGCACCGTCTAGCTCCTTCCAGATTGTTCTGTTTTTTCCTGAGTGTTTTGGCTCTTTCAGAATGCGCTGGCTCCTTCCACTGTGCCTTGGAAGTGCTCGCCTGTGCTACTCTATGACTTCAATCTGTTTTACCTCTTCAGTTGCCACTGGGCTCTTTGCGACAGTCTCCAAGGCAGGCCTCTATCAAGCTTCTATCCTAGAGCTTAAGAATCCTGACCTCGTCCTTGTGACGCTAGATACAATCCCAGGAGAGCAGGAACTTCAAGTTTCCTGGCACCTGCAATGGATCCATGTTTCGAAATGGAAATTAGTCACAGGCTGGGTAACACTCATCATCATCATGCATGTAAAATAGGCCTCAAAGATCCATTAGAGCCAGAAGCCCTAATCCTGAATACTGAAGAAATCAGACAGTCAAACCAAAACGACCAGGCCAGTGAGGTGGTCACCAATAAGGAAGCTTTGCAAATTGAAGAGACTTGGATGGAATGTTCCACAAATGCTGCAGTTTGCCATTTTTCAACATAACATTCAAAATCAATAGACAGTGCCAAAAAACTGTTGCCATCAGGGTTTATACCAGCCCCCTCTACATTCTATACGTTTACACCAACAGGAAATGTGAGGTACTCCTGGGAGGCATCCAACAGACTTGTCACATTTAAATCCAAAGATATTATCTTCATCTGTCAACCTATGGAGCATCCAGTAAATCTATTTGATGTGGATTCTCAGAAATTTGCTATAAGGCTAAATGATGATGCCAAAGTATTTTACCCTGGCTAAAAGTTGAGCCTTATTATATTACAATACATGTAAACCAAGGGGCGTCTTATGCCAATTCAAACTATATCTGGCCTTAACTTATACTTCAGACAGACTTCATGCTATCTTGAACAGCACTGATTTTGTTTCACTGTTTAAGTCTGTAGAAGGCCTGCAGGATGTCATCTCAAGTGACATACCCTTTGTCGAACTTCACTCATGTGCCAAAGTGGGTAACATTGACAAACGTAGGATGTGGTCAGTGTCTAGGAAACATTGTAAAATCCTGAGGGCTACAGATTGAAGACTTTGAAATTTGGAAGTGAGTTTCACAAAGTGCCTCTTGGAAAGCATAATCTTTTTCCATTTGAGTAACTCGCAAAGTGGTCCAGGCTTTGGCACTAATTCCAATTCTGTTAAAGAGAAAAGTCTGGTAAACAGCAGATTAATCATCTGCAGGGGGCCAGAACACAACTTCGCTGTGGGTCCCAGGCTGAAAACAAGCTACAACTTGTCGAACGACACTTGAAGCATAACAGAACATGATCCCCATAGAGATGGGGACTGGGTAGTTCATTCTTTGCTCTTAGGATCCTTGTGCCAGCCCTAATGAGTATGTGAGAGAAACAATATCATTTTCCAGCATGGACTCTATCATTCATGGAGATGCAAAGAGTAGCCAAGATGAACAAAAACCTAGACAATGTTATAAGGCCATCTGTAACTGAATTACATTTGCCTCAGTCCTTAGGCTATCCTTGTCTGGGCGAGAGTCTGATTTTGATTGTGATTTTAAATTATATACTTTAAGATGGCATATCTTGGTCTCATACAGAAATCTACTTTGCCTGACCAGTTTGATGTTTTTTTTAATTTCTCATCTGCATTGTCTAAGAAACTTAGACTTTCAGCCTAGTACACAATATGTGGTATGCTGCATTTAGTGAAAATTGATGGGGGATGGCAACCTGGGCACATATTAGTAGGCCTTGGTGAAATAAAATTGCACCTCTTTACTGATTTATGAACCATTTGCAGGAATAAATTACTGCAAACGTGAGCTGCTATTCTTTGCTGCTTTTGGTTTTTTTTCACCTTTTTAGCACAAAGTACTTACTTGCATGAAAAACTAAATCAATGACTCATTTCATTCTAAAATACAGCTCAAAATGATAGATTTGCATTTCACATAATTACACATAATTTTGTAAACATTTCACATATTTATGCATTAGCAAATTATGCGAATTTCACACATCCCTACATATTAGTTTGAACTATGCCACTCATGTAATAAGAGCCAGTCACCAGGATTTTGATTAATTGCTTATAAGTTTTAAATCAGTAAACCAACTAATGGTTTTTAATTTCTATGATAGGGAAACAACCCACAGGGAAGAATTTGTAACACTGCATTATCTTGAAGCTTTTAAGCCACTAATGTATGCTCCCATTCACAAAGAAAAAACAAAGTAAGGCGATTTCAATACAACATGTGAAGCAAAGAGCGATTATAGAATGGTTGTGGAAGAAGAACAACAGGTCTGGGACATTCCTGGGATACAGAAAAGGAACATCAAATACTGTACATGGATGGGACTTGCGCTGATTTACTCTAGCACATAGCCTGTGTTCATTGGAGTGCTGCATGTGTCAAGGGGAGGATGACGGGGGATGAAGGGGGAAACAACAGTTTTTTTTTTTTTTTAAAGAAACTTAAGTGTGCATATGTGTTTGTCTGGCCTCAGAAGGCCAGCCAAACAGACATGTACACTTAGTGCACTCTCCCCTCCTCCACCTTCCACCTCCCGTTGCCCAGTCCTGCCCTTCCCTGTACACTCTGCTGGCTGAGCAAGCAGATGAAAAATTTGGAAAAATAAAATGATAACAAACTATTGTTTTATTTTTCACCTGCTGGCTCAGCCGGGATGGCAACACCGTCCACCACTGCGGAGGAGCTGCCCTTGGGTCATTGAATAGTACAGCTAAATCAGATTTGCCTAGATATCACTCTTTTTATAATGTCTGTTGAGGAACGCTCAGAAAGTGACCACAACCCCTACGTTCTCCGGTTACTGCATCAAGCATTTATGTCAGTGCCTAGTAATCCTAAAGGTCCTAGCAACAGCATTCTAACTCAGCTTTAGAACGTAACAATACAGCTGTAATAATAGGGAGCACAGTGTGCTAAAAGGGACTGCTGAACAATAAGAAATGAGAATGGAATCACATTAAATGTAAGAGCTGAAGTGGGATGCTAACTTGAAAGATTCGAATACATTGGCCACATTTTAGCCAATGGCAGTAAATAACATTTGGCAAAAATGGAACTCCATATCACCAAGGACGGCTGGTTTGAAGATTTTCTGGGTCTGCACCTTGATTCTTCAACATTGGTAGGAAGTAGTATGCACCATGGAGTCACTAGAGAGAGGTTTGTATAATTAGAGCCTTTTATATTAAAATACTTTATTGCAGTAATCGGAAAGAAGAGGGAGAAGGCTCCTGGTCTACACAAAGTATCAACTGACATATAAATCTGATCCTATTTTACGGGGATTCTGTATTACTTGTGTGTTCTACTGTGTATTAAGCCTAGCTTCTATACCATCATCGTACATTGTCCCAAGGCATTTTCTGTAGTATTCTAGCTAGGAAATGGATAGTTCCTTGGACTTTTTCAACATTGACTTTTGTACTTATCAAACTTGCTGATCTGTCTCCATGAGAGGAATCTGACTACTGTTTGATAATAATGGAATCAAGTTGTTCCCTATCTCCCATTCTGTTGTCATTCTATATAAACAATATAATTAAAGAGGTTAGCAATTGTTTTGCCAATGCCCCTCACTTAGGCAGATTTAAAATTGCCACTTTACTATTCGCTGATGATACCATTTTGGTTTCCAGGTTTCTTGAGTATTTACAGAATCTATTAGAGAAGACAGCAAATTTTGAGCAGTGTTCACCGTGCTTGGAAATAGGGTTTGTATCTTCTCTGGATCCACTTGGTTGAGTTGGCTG
Source organism: Pleurodeles waltl (assembly GCF_031143425.1). Classification (NCBI taxonomy): domain Eukaryota; kingdom Metazoa; phylum Chordata; class Amphibia; order Caudata; family Salamandridae; genus Pleurodeles; species Pleurodeles waltl. Next base: position 703,392,864 of record NC_090439.1, on the reverse strand, counting down.
AGGTTAGGTTAGGAAATTACATGCCATTTGAAGCCAAATGACTAACACAAGATTCACAAGTGGCGAAGGCCATCTTCAATTCACAGAGCACACGGTTCTTATGGTCTAGAGTGTCCTTGCTAGGCTATCAAGATATGTTGTGGCTGCAGCCAGAACCTTGTTGTCAAAGTAAAGGAAAATCTTGTGAACATCTTTGGAGTCCACAAAAGACTGAACTGAATACAGTGAAACATTCTTAGTTAATGTTTGTGTTTGGAAATGTAAACCACATTATTAAGTACGGTTTCAGGAGCTATATCTTAAAGATAATGAACCTATATTTTGCTCATCTTGTTATTCATATGACGAACAGAAACGACCATCCTCCCTTCATAGACTTTGATATTTTTTTCTTGTGATATAATACTGAATTAGCACAGCCATATAGATTGGGAACTGATAGCTTTTTGCCAGGTGAACCTAATAACTTTAATGTGTGTTTGTTACATTTTATTTTTTTAAACTTTCACTTTAAAGTAATTTGAGGCAGAGTGTGTTGGTATAAGCCAGAAGGAAGCTACAGTGAGAAAAGTATAGTAACTGCATGCTATTGACATCCGGTTGTGTTTCATTTACTTGTGTGTACACTTGTTCATGTTATTGTTAGCACTGCCAGTGTTCGAGTTTGGAATTCACAAGTGTTGCAAGCCTGTCGCTCGAGGTCCGCTGGTGTCAGTTGGTCTTGGAGAGGTCGGCTGGACATGTCGTGTGCTGTCCACCTATCCTGCCGTTAAATACTTCTTACTTCATCACATTATCGGGCGTTCATGTTATACTTCATAGCACATCCGTTTCATAAATAGTACCTAGTGTCATCAAGCTTAAAGAGTTGGAAACAGAGAGATATGCTGAAGATACAACATATGCAACAGAAGAAATTAGACGCTTTAGCAAGTTTGACAGAAAACGTTTAAAGGTATTCTCTTATTTTTATTTATTTACACTTATCTCATAAGGCAGTGTCCAGCTAAATGTCAAGTCTGAGTGGTAATATCCAGTGTTACTGATTTCTCTCTTTCCCCTTTTCCATTTCACTTGGTGAACTTCTAACAAGCATATTATTCTGTGTATTCTTAGAGGATTCAGAGAAGTGTGGAAATATACATCCCTCCTGTTGGAACTGAACCACAAAGATAGTTATTTCTGGCAAAATCAGCCTATTTCTGCCAATGGAGAGAGAGGATGTGAGTTTTTTTATTGTAACACACTAAAGCAGATATAAAAACACACCATTACACATGAGTGAACCAAGGAACCCAAGCAGGATGAGCAAAGTAAATGCGTAGAATAGGTGTGTGATGGAGGTGGAGCCATCCGTGGTTAATTAAATATTGGATATGTCTAGAAATTTTCATGTTTATTGTGGAGGTTTTTTTACCCTGACCATGGAGAACATGTAAGGGCAGATTTAAGAGCCCCTAGCGCCTCCTTGCTCCACATTGGTGTCATTTTTTTAATGTTAATGTGGCCCAACGAGGCAAAAATCGCTGCACCAAATTTACAAAGAGGAACAATGCATGCATTGCACCACTTTGTAACGGTTAGCGCTACGTAATGCCTGTGCCAGGCATATTGTATGCAGAGGGGGCGTTCTCCCGTTGGGGAATGGGTGACAAAATGGCGCAAAGAAATCTAAGAGGATCCTTTGCGTCATTTTTTTGGGGCACTTTTAATGCCTGCGCAGAGCAGGTGTTAAAAGGAGGCACACCATTGTTTGGAAAGGGCCCAATGGGCTTTGCAGGATTAGCATCCACATTTTTTACACGAATCCAGCAAAGCACTGAACTAGCGTCAAATATTTTGACACTAGTTCCCTAACTACCCCCATGGTACACCATATCTTAGATACAGCACACACATAGTGGCGTTAGGGGAGCTCTAAGGGGCGCAAGAAAAGCAGCGCTGCACTGGTTACAGAGCCACTTTTCTTAAATCTGGCCCATATAGGTTTTTTTTAAATGTTCTTTATTGAGATTTTGTCAACTGTCATTTATCACGTCATTGTTGTCATGTCATCCAAAACATTGATATATTTCAAAAGTCCCAAACAACTTTAGATTTTGGGCCTCATATAAATCTTGGTAGAGGGAGTAACTTAATCAGGGGGATGGAGTACATTACTCACTCACCCTGATGATGGTGTTGTCTACAAATTTAGAAATGTGCACTGAACCAGCAGACATTTGTAATATTGGCAAGAACCAGCATCAAGGAGCCATCAGAAGGGTTTGACCACAGCGGAGATAGTCATCAAGCTATTGTCTGCCTGAATCTAAATTGGCTGGGGGAACCATAATGTTGATGGGGAGGGAACTCAGTTGCCATTGCGATGAAATTCCCTTTCCGCTAACATATAAATCAGGCCCTTGGTCAAAACAAACTCAACCAACCACCTATCTAGCAAGTGCTGGCAGCTTGCATTGAGTCTATGGAGGAATGACCTGCATGTACCTGGTGGTTGGGCAAAAGAAAAGGGAATTTCATAAAATATGAAAGTTTAAGGGTGTTGAGTTAGGAGGTAAGAGAAAAAATCAGGAGCATGAAAGCACAAGAAAACCATTAGTGTCTGCAGCACACCTATCTTTTATTGGATTTCTTCACAAATGACTTCTCAGGCCTCTGTTGTCACTCACCTTCCCCGATCCTTTCCTCAAATGGGTGTACTTACAGTCAGAGAGGTAGTTTAATTTACACCTATCATTTAGTACTAATAACCACTGACATGTTTGGGGGTATGTTGTCTGTTTTAGCCCCTATGTATAACAGGAATGTGTCCCATAAATCTGTTGCTTTACTGGTCTCAGTGTGGATCTTTTGCATGAGTAGTGCAGTTAGTTGTGCAGCAGCCCATTTGTTACCTTCAGCCAGCCATGTTTCAACATCAGGGGCTGTATGAGCTGTCCATCCCACCTATATTTCATTTAGGAACCATTAATGCCAGGTCTGAGACATACGACTGAGTCATGACGTGCTCTACATATGATGGCAGATCCCACTTCGAGGGGCATGGGCCAAGCAGGGACTATCAAGCCATAGCTGTGGAGTTGTGGCATTTGTCTCTGCTGTCCTCAGGTCCAACCTACTACAGCTTTACAAACTGGGTCTAGTACAACAAGCTCAGAAAGAGGTGCAACACATAGTTGAGCACTTAACAGACAATCAACAGCGTAACATGATCGTCCAGTTCAGTAGTTATCTTTCTAAAAGAGAAATATTTCAGTACACAATAAAACTAAATGCTGCATGCTACAAAAGGCATCAGGTATTCAGATTCTCTGGTTTGGGGCTACTAGTTCCCAGGATGGATTTTCCTCTGCTCCTTCCTTCACCTCAGATTATCCTAAATCATCCTTTGTGGAGGTCTAGGAGTAGGTGCAGCTCTCCTCCCATTGGTCTGGTAGTCAATAGCAGAAATTCAGGCCCTGATTTATACTTTTTGACGCAAACCTGCGTTAGTGCAAGTTTGCGTCAAAATGTTTACCACCGGCTAGCGCCATTCCAGGACGCCAGCCAGGCGTCATATTTAAGGAATGACGCTAGCCGGTGGTAAGGCCCAGTTAGTGTCATAATTATTGATGCTAACCGGGTGGGGAGGCATAGGGGAGACAGGAGGTTGTGCATCAAAGCATGGCGCCAGTCAGGTTAGAGTCAGAAAAATGACTCTAACCTGACTAGCATCATTTATTGACACACAGCCCCCATGGACATGATTCCTGTCTTTACTAAGTCCCCTGGGCATGGACATTGGGCACAGTGCCATGTAGGGGAGCCCAAGTTAGGCCCCCCTATGGCACTTTGGAAAAGAAATCTAAAAACTTACTTGGACTTACCTGGGATGGGTCCCCCCCATCCTTAGGTGTCCTCCAGGTGTGGGTGGGTTGGGATGGGGGTGTCCCTGGGTGCAGGGAAGGGCACCTGTGGGATGTTGCCATGGTCTCTAGCCATGGAAAATGGTCCACCGCTCCCTTAACGCCTGCCCTGACCCAGGCGTTCAATAATGGTGCTAAGCAGGATTAGCACCATTATTTAAGGCCCTCCTCCTCCCGTGCATGATTTTTGCATGGGAGGATAAATAAGGCGCAAAAGCCTTAGAGTCATTTTTTGCCCAGGAACGTCTATCTTGCATCTCATTGACACAAGGTAGTTTTCCGCAAGTAAAAAATTATGTTAACTCAATATTTTGAGGCTAGACGGGTCTAGCATCAAAATATAAATATGGAGTTAAGTTTGCGCCTGATTTGCGTAAAAACAATTATGCAAATCCGGCGCAAACAGAGTATAAATATGCCCCTCAGCCTCTCAGTGGTTTTCTCGTCAATAGTTTGTGTTGGTGGAAAAGGCCTTGCAACAGCCTTCTGCATATCATTCATTCAGCTGCAGGTGTCTGATGGCTGTGCCACTTCCTAGGAGCAACCTTGGCAGAAGCAGAAGGAGCAGCAGGTGTGCACGTGCCTTCCGTTGGGAGCCCTCATCTGGGCAGATGGTGCTGGGTGGGAATTAGGCCATAGCAGCTGCGCTTCCTTCCTCTGGTATGTCGGGTGAGCCAAGGATTCAGCTGATCCACCCTCCTGGGGTTGAGGCACAATGCAGTCGGCTTCCGGTCGCAGGTCCGGGTATGAAAGTTATGTCATTTCAAGGTGCTTCAGTTTAGCAGCAATAGCTGAGTCCGATTGGAGGTACTTCTAATCAATGCCTCATTCACACAGTGGACAAGACTCTGGTACACTTGGGATAATTGCCATGAGCTAAAGAAGCAAAGTCAATTCAGGCACACAGTGTGAGCGCCATGGCTTGCAATGGGCTCTTCTTCAGTGATGCAGAGATTGCTCAGGGAATGATATGAGCACACTTCGGCAGTGCTGCAAATCCCCAGCTTCACTGACAGTGACTGCCCCTGAGCCAGTAAAGCTTTCCGGAGTCTCTATTAGATGGACCCAATGCACCAGGGTTAGTTGCCCTTGCCCACTGCAGTATCCAGCTCCTACTGCAGGTTTGATCCTCCATTCAACTTCTTCCAGGAAGGATTACCAAGGTATTCCAGGACAGAGAAGCAGGTCTTCATCCAGGTTGGACTCCAGATGACATTGTCTCAGTTCTGGCAGACATTAGCTCTGATTGTCCAGTAATCCTCTGGGCACTTGTTGGTCCGAGCGAGCTTAATTCTTGAGCAAAACGTGGATAACAGCTCCCAGTCTAAATCACCCAACAGGGGATGTGTATTCTCTGTCTGCAATTCCACCATGAGTTTGGTTTAATTATTCACTCAGGTATCCTTCTCAGGCTGCCTTCCAGACTCACCCTTTGTCTAGAGTGATGCTTCTCACAACAAGGATGTCTCTAGGTTGGAGCACCTACAGCAGAAGCACAAAGATGTATGGTCATTATGCACCTGGCTCTCAGTAAGGCAGGCAAAAGGCTGTCCCTTTTTTAAAAGGCCCTTCACACTCTGAACAATTACAGACCCACCCTTCACCATCTCCATCCACCAAGTGGCAGTACTTTGTGAGACTAAACAGCAGCCTTTTACAACAAGAAGACCACTTTGACTTTCTAAAAAGTAGAGCCTGTCTTTTCTCTCCCCTCTTGAGTGTATAGGTCCCTTCCCTCCAGTCTCAGGAATTTTAGCATTACACATCCACTGTCCTTCTTGTGTACATGAACAGGCCAGAGGTTTGCAAATGCAACCTGTGGGCTTTGTTCACTCTGGCTCCCTCAGACACTCATAATACTTGCATCACACCAAACACACACATAGATTCATACATACACATTTTGCTTAGCATAGTAGCACAAGGATCCAGGTTCACCAGTTCACCAGTAGAAGCTGAAATTAACACGAGTGGGCCAGTAGGCCACCACTCCTGTAGCAAAGATGAAAGTGCCTGGTCACACTGAAATTACTAATAGCACTGTACGCTGACATCACCATGCCATGTGCTTGAATCTGTGACAGGGACCATAGTCCTCTGCCACAACAGAGAGCATGCTCTGTGAACCCCTGCTGACCATGCCCACTTCAAGTGACAGGGCTATACTGTCATGTGCATGTAAAATTCTCAAAAACAGGATAGCAGATACTGGAAGTCGGGCGCTCAGACAGGGGACATGACTATGCATCATGAAGGGAACATTCCTATCTCAACAAGTGACAACAGCCTTCTCAGATGTATAGTGTCTACTTTTGAAGTCATTTCAAATAGGAAGGCCCCAGCCATTTTAAAGTAGCACCAATGATTCCACACCCAAAAGTAGCCCTTCCACAGCTGATTGTACCAACATACAAATGTAGGTTTTTTTCCCCATACGTGCCCCTCCTCAAAAGGCCTGTGTCACTATATGCAGTGCTCCACAAATGTTGTACTACCTTTCTGAAAAGAAATCCACAATGACCTTTCAGCTCGAATGAGCTCCACATCTTTTAACAAACATGTTGAAATATATTGCTTTGTCTTGTGTGCCCACCCTGCACCGTCACTCCAGTAGCTTCTCACTCACAGCTGGGGATTACTCTGCACAGCATCTGAATTCTCACAGATAATTAACCTACACATACTGTGTCAGGAAGAGATAAGTATTTAAGGATGTTCCATCTTGGTCCTGAAAACAAATCTATATGACCTTATTAGGTGATTATTAGTGGCTGAAACATGTCAACCATATATGTTTGAGCAAATTGTATACTTTGAGGAGATATTTTAATATTTTTGACATTTCCAAAGGTACCCTGAGAAAAGCAAAGCACAAGAGGAAAAGGCAAAGCCTACAGGCAATTCTAACATCAGATCCTATCATATCCTCAAACAAGAGCTCCGCTAATCAACAGAATTGAGCACACCCAAACACATTAAGCATATTGTGTGAGGATCTAAGGTTGAAACATGCCACCAGTGGTACTGGTGGGTTAGGATTATTTTATAAAAACAACTAGGGACCCCCTACTCCCTCTTTCATTTATAAGTGTTCTGTTGCCAATGATATTGGTTGTGATAATGTTGAAAGCTGAGTGGACTCATCATTGCTGCTTATGACTCCCCATTTCCTTTGATATGAGAATATTCAGTGTTTTACAGTCACATGCAAACTGATGTTTCTCATGTGTACTACACCCTAGCCTCTGCCCATCAAATCACCCCCTTATGTGCTCATGCTTCTTCAACTCTCTGCAGCATTTGCTACTGTTCATGCAACTATTGTAATGCCCACTAGATGTCACCTTAGTATCATAGAATCTGCTCTGAATACGTTGTCATCCTAGCTTTCTGGCTGTTCAATTTCAGGATGAGTGTGCAATTGCTTTGACCTATTGTAAGTATTGTGGGCTTTTAACTACGCCCATGTCACACCCATCACTTTCAGTCGTTCATGGTCTTGCATTTAAAAAATCACTTGATGACACTGATAAATGTCTAGCCTTGAGGCTGTTTTTGTTAAGCCTTGCAGACTGCCCCTGTTGCATGGATTATTGCATGATTGCTGATATACTTCAGCGTGGGCAAACTCTTTCTTGAGCCTCTCCCCTTCGTGCCTCATGGTGCAAACAGCATGAACAGACACAACAGTGTGAACTCGATCTGTGGTATTGGAGCGCTGGTCACATTGTTCACAGTTACCTAATCAGAATCATTTCTTGCCTCTCCCCTTAAAACACTGGAAATTGGTGAATACTTTACATAAAACCGAAATCCTCAAAGCGAAAGCAGATCTCCTGGGACAGCGGGAGAGCCGATAGTACAATATTCACTGCACTCGGGAAACCTCAACCCATAATGGTTTGCATGGCATTACTCTTACAAAACATTTTTGCTCATAACTCAGTCTGTGGTGCTCCTAGGACAACAGGACCACCACCAAAATGTTTTACAGCAAGGTGCTCTTTTTGTCCACATCATCCCTGGGTCCCCACACTAGGTTAGTGGAGACCCCAAAATAATAACCCCTCCCACCATTCATTGCCTTTTAAGCTTTCTTATAGCTATACCTTTTGTTTTACAGCTGGGAGAAGTTTTGTTTTAAAGGCCTTGTCTGTAATATCATTATAGTAGGTCTGCTAGCTTGACAAACGTCCTGCAGGGACTAACAATGTGGTTAGATGACCATGGCCCTCATTCTGACCTTGGCGGGCGGCGGAGGCCGCCCGCCAAAGTCCCGCCGTCAGGTTACCGTTCCGCGGTCGAAAGACCGCGGCGGTAATTCTGACTTTCCCGCTGGGCTGGCGGGCGGTCGCCTTCAGACCGCCAGCCAGCCCAGCGGGAAAGAGGCTTCCACGAGGAAGCCGGCTCGGAATCGAGCCGGCGGAGTGGAAGCTGTGCGACGGGTGCAGTTGCACCCGTCGCGTATTTCACTGTCTGCGCAGCAGACAGTGAAATACTTGTAGGGGCCCTCTTACGGGGGCCCCTGCAATGCCCATGCCAGTGGCATGGGCACTGCAGGGGCCCCCAGGGGCCCCGCGACCCCCCCTACCGCCATCCGGATCTCGGCGGTCCGACCGCCGGGATCTGGATGGCGGTAGGGGGGGTCGGAATCCCCGCGGCGGTGCAGCAAGCTGCGACGCCGCGGAGGATTCAATGGGGCCGCGGTACACTGGCGGGACCCCGCCAGTGGTGCCGGTCCGACCGCGGCTTTACCGCCGCGGTCGGAATCCCCATTGGAGCACCGCCGGCCTGTCGGCGGTGCTCCCGCGGTCCTCCGCCCTGGCGGTCAAAGACCGCCAGGGTCAGAATGAGGGCCCATGTTTCTTACAAATGATATTTGTGTTATGGTGCTCTTTAGGGGCTGTTTTGTGCATTACAGTCTAATGCCAAATGTTTATTTCTGATAAAGGTTTATATGATAATTGTATATGTTTTAATAATCTTTTCTTATTACAGTTATGGCCGTAATTCAGGCCAACTTAACATCCTTATTACACTATGACTGTTTGAACACTCTTGATATGTTTAGGTGACCCTAATGGTTTGTTTCTCTTCTGTGGCTGTCTTGTGTTTTTTGGGGGGAATTGTGTTAGCCAACTACCACTCTGATGGGGTGGTGAAAGTGGTATTCTATGAGAATCAGCACGGCAAATTTAAATTAGGATGCTAAATAGTAACATTTTCATTTGTTACTGCAGATAGAGGAAGAAGATAAATGAAAGCGCTTCAGTTATATATGCAGGGCCACTGGAATTATATGGCAGGAAAAGACGAAATTGTGAGGCAAGGTTGACCAATTTATGTAGCAAGAAAAGCCCGGTTCTGAATTTATAATGCCAACAGCTCTAACTCTTGCAAATGCAAGACCTATTGCATTGTAAATGCTTGTTTCTGTTGGTACTGTTTATGCGGCTCCCTCTTGTCTCATCCCACAAGGCTCAGTCCTGGGCAATTATCCCCTTCCCACTTTACACTACATCCCTTGGCAAAAAAACACTTTCTCCATCCTCCCCTACAATCTTGACACCGATCGTTCTTTAATTTCACACTTTCACTCCTCAAATTCAAGCACATGCTTCAAAATGCCTCTCAGCCATTTGACAAAGAATGGCTATCCAATACCAAATAACAACCTAATTTAAAACAGAAATGTTCTGCTTTCTGGCTGCTTAGGAAGCTGCATCCCTCCCCATCTACCTTCCCCAGATACTCTAATCCCAACACTCTCTACCGGAAATCTTGTAGTGCACTCCTCTATGAACACTGAAACATTTATTGCCAAAAATGCCACAGCTGTCAACTACTTACCATAAGTAAAATTGTCTCTTATGTTTCCTCTCACAATGCCAGAATACTGATAGCCTCACTTGTCCTGCACAAAATTGACTACTGTAGCAGTTTTCAGGAAGGTATCCACCGATATTCTTTTTCCCCCTTTGAGGAAACTCTTTAACCTTGCTTCAAGGATCCTTTACAATCTTTCAAGCAACACTCAGACCTCTAAATACAGACACCAAGTGGGTCAACTGTTGACAAGGAATAGAGCTCTCTATATGCTACTGATCCGTGAATGGTTCCTTCCCAAATTAGCTCTGAAATCCTAAACAGATATGCATCAACTCGGAGTTTATGATCAACCAACCATAATCCACTAGTCAGACCCAAATCGTCATGTGCAGCATCTAGATTTAACCAATTCCATCTTCTACACAAATCTTGTTAACTGTTGTCAGAAACTTGGGTTTCTGATTGGCAGAGGTATGCACCTTGTCCAAGCAGGATCCACAATCCTAGTCAGGGTAAGTTAGATGCACCCCATACATTAACCTATGCTTAACCCTTTGGCAGCTTGGCACAGAGCAGGTCAACTTAGAAGGCAATGTGTAAAATATTTGTGCAGCACTTAAAACAGTAAAACAGTGAACAGCACAAAAATAATCCACACCAGGTTATAGAAGTAAAGCTTAATTTAATAAACAAAACAAGACCAAAACAACAAAAATCCAATAAGTAGAAATCGAGATAAGAATTGTTTAAGAATATCTGCAAATATAGGAGGTCATTATGAAGTTGGCAGTGTGGCCTGCCATGCTGGTGGGAAAACCCGCCAGCCGGCATGGCGGGCCACACTGCCTCATAAAGAACACCTTGAGGGCCGCAATCGGCAGCCCTCACTCACCGCCAGGCTGCCTCCGTCAGGCAGCCTGGCAGTGGCCGGAATTATTATCCGACAGGGCAGCGGAGCTGCCCCTCAGATAATGATCCCTAATCCTCCAGCCTTCCCCGCCAGGGAAAGACTGGCAGAGGGGGTGCCTCTGCACTGCCCATGCTCTGGGCAGTGCAGGGGCCCCTGTGCAGAGCCCCATCGTGCAGGTCACTGCCCGATTTTCCACGTGGAGCCGCCATCAATGTCCCGGCCCAGAGGAATGTTCCTAATACAGCCGGCGGGGATCCGGGGACGCTGGTGGTCAGTGTTTTGACCGCCAGCATGAACACGGCGATTTCAACCGCCGTGTTCATAATGAGAGCCATAGTGCTTAAAAGCATAAAGCGCCAACCGGGGCTATATGGTAGTGCTAAACCGGATGAAATCTGAAGTCAGGCTGACTGTGATGGAGAGCTGGTTGGGTACAGGGACCAACCTTATCCCACTGAAAAAGTGCCATTTGCAGAGGGTTGCATCAATATAGAGAACCTGATGCGAGGAGCAGAGGAGGCAATGTCTCTGCGTTGATCCCTTCAGACAGAAGCGATGTGTCAGTTCTTATCTGCACAGTTGGAGATACATTATTGTCTAGCCGCACAGTTGTGGAAGCAATGTCCTCAAACAGAATTGTGTCGGTGAACTCTGTGGCGATGAAGGCGATGCTTTGTCGTCAAGCCGCACAACCATTAATGCAATGCCTTTGTCCTCAGCGGTGATGCATCGGCGTCGATGGGAGATGTGTCAGTTCCAACTGGTGCAACAACAGCGATGCATGATTTTTACAGTTGCAGCACTTTATATCCACTTCCAAGGGCCCAGGCCTGGATTGGCACAACTTTGCATGGCCAGATTTGCAGCAAGCAAAGTCCAGGTGCTATTGCAGGATGGAGTGAAGACTTTGAAATCCCTGAGACTTAAGAACAGGAGGCAAGCAAGCAAGCCCTTAGAGTCCCTTTGGTTCTGGGGATGTAGAGATGCAAGTCCAGTCCTTCTCACTCCTAGGCAAGTACACAGCAGGCAGCAGGGTAGGCACTGCAGAGCATGAGTCTAGTATAGTCCAGCAGAGTGACAGTCCCTCTAGTAGCACAGGAGTTCTTCTTCCTTGCAGAACGTCCTCAGGTCCAGAAGTTCAATTCTTATACGTGATGGACAGATATGCTCATTTGAGAAATTTCTAATGACTAATGTATGTTTACTAATGACAAAAATGCATAGAGAAACTAATATTAGAAAATAATGGGGCATATTTATACTCCGTTTGCGCCGAATTTGCGTCGTTTTTTTCGACGCAAATTCAACGCAAAACTAACTCCATATTTATACTTTGGCGTTAGACGCGTCTAGCGCCAAAGTTCATGGAGTTAGCGTAATTTTATTGCGTGAACACCTTCCTTGCGTTAATGATATGCAAGGTAGGCGTTCCCGTCTTAAAAAATGACTGCGATGCATATGCGTCGTATTTATACTCCCGGGCAAAAATGACGCCTGGGAGTGGGCGGGACTAAAAAACCCGCATTTGCGCCGGATTTTAGCGCCTGGGTCAGGGCAGGCGTTAAGGGACCTGTGGGCTCAGAATGAGCCCAGGGGTGCCCTCCCCTGCCCCCAGGGACACCCCCTGCCACCCTTGCCCACCCCAGGAGGACACCCAAGGATGGAGGTACCCACCCGAGGGACATTAAGGTAAGTCCAGGTAAGTATTATTATTTTTATTTTTTTGTGGCATAGGGGGGCCTGATTTGTGCCCCCCTACATGCCACTATGCCCAATGACCATGCCCAGGGGACAGAAGTCCCCTGGGCATGGCCATTGGGCAAGGGGGCATGACTCCTGTCTTTGCTAAGACAGGAGTCATTTCAATGGGGGATGGGCGTCGTAAAAAAATGGCGCAAATCGGGTTGTGGCGATTTTTTGGCCTCAGCCTGACTTGCACCATTTCTGGACGCCCATACGCCATTTTCCCCCTACGCCGGCGCTGCCTGGTGTACGTCGTTTTTTTTAACGCACACCAGACAGCGCCGGCGGCTAACGCCGGCTAACGTCATTCAATAAATACGGCGCCCGCATGGCGCTTCAGAATGGCGTTAGCCGGCACTAATTTTTTTGACGCAAAACTGCGTTGGCGCAGTTTTGCGTCAAAAAGTATAAATATGGGCCAATGTGTGTAAGCAAACATTTGCCCATGGGTGGTCACCATGTGTATTAATAGATGCTAAATAATGAGAAAATTCATGTAAAATGTATTAGTATGTCATAACTGGATGTATAACCTATGTTTTGTGTTAATTCGCAGTCTTAACTTAGCCGGATTAAAGGCCTGGTTTCACTGGGCCTTGCTTGCTTATAACGTGAAGACTTGACGAGGCTTGTGAGGACTGGCAACCGGAGTAAAGGACCTTGTACTGTGTAGAGTTCAGATGGCTCTGCTAGAACATTCTGCAATGTACCAGCGGACAGGAGATGATAAAGACAAATTGATACAATTATGTGTAGTGTAGGCTAAATGTACTTTCCCAGGACTTGAACCATAGAGGCACTGACTAAAGACTTGTATGCAACAATTTCGTTACCTGAAGAGCCGGGTGATGTTCTCATCACCAGAAGGACCAATCAAATTTATGGAACCTGAAGCCTAAGCAGAAATTTAGATTCATACTATAACTATAGGTTAGAGTCGTAACTTCCGATAAGTTTGACCAATGAGCAATTAGTGGGATGGACTGGGAAACCCTAATAAAAAGTCATGAAAAGGGGCTAAGAATTCAGAATTTAGGAGAACTGCAAGGAGAAACTTGATGACGTCAGGAGACGCTGTCCGAAGTGCTAAAAATTGGGCTTACATTCTGTGAGCCTGATACTTTGCTGACCACTGATGGACCTGGGGACGAAGACTGACATGTTGCTGATCCATCCTGGATAGGTAGCTATGGAAATGTGACTGACAAAACTTTGTGCCTTTTCTTCTAGGTGCCAACTGCGCTGTTTTTGAATAGATTTTCCTCTCTTAGATAGATTTTTACAAATTAATGTTTTATCTAAATTGTTTTCGCATGAAGACACACATGCTGATGCTAATCTTGGTTAGGTAGGCTGACAAGGGGAGACATTGACGGTGACAATTGACTGACGAATTTGCATTGCTGAATTACTCCATTAATGTTGATAATTGCTGACTCATGATTTGCATTGTTACTTTTATGATTCTTTTGAAGAATAATGTTTTCTTGGTGATCAATAAAGATTTGATTAATAAAAGGCAACTAAAGATTTTATTAGAATTGTAATCAATAGGGAATAAAAATTATTAACCTTTTCCATTGAGTGATGGTTATTTCTGATTATTAGGGTTTTTTCTTTCTTGGTCTCTTGAGTGTTGATATTGATTGATTAATGTTGTTTATTGGTCCAGTAATCACTGCCTGACTAGGATACTCCATGCGATTCAAAATGTTAATCGACCTATACACGTCCCCTTGTAGGTTTACTTGCTAAGGACCAGGTGCGCTAGCATACCCAATGATGCCTTTGAAGTGGGGGGACTTCAAAGAGAGGCCTTTGAAGTGCACAGAGTCCCTGCCTTTCCTGCTTTGGCTTTAGACACACTACAGGGGGTTATGCAGCCCTTTGTGGTTGCTCAGGACACAGCCCATTCAGGTGTACATGTCAGATCCTCCCTCTTATCCACCCCAGGACAGCCCATCAACATGGAGATGGCCACTCAGTCAAACCTAAGCTGCTCCCTTTGTGTGTAGCTGTCTGGAGGGAATGCACAAGTTCCCAGCTGTCATCAACCTAAACATGTATTCATACAGACAGAAGGCAACTTAAAGTAAGAAAATGCCAACTTTATAAAACTGTCATTTTGAGAATTACAATTTAAAATCTGACTTGTGATTTTAAATTGTGATTCCAGAAACACCAAACTTGGGGGTCCCATCTCTTCCCAATTGGAAATCACACCTATGAGATGGGTGAGACAGGCCTTGCAGTACTAAAAACATGTAACAATTAACATGTAAAACACTGGACATGTAAAACTTAAAAATTTATGTCCAACGTTTTAAATACATTGCACCCTACCCTTGCGGCTTTACAGAACCCTCCTTAGGGATGACATATGTATTAAAAATTTAAAAAGGAAGGTTTAGCCCTGGCAAGAGGGATAACTTGCTAGCTCGACATGGCAGTTTAAAACTGCACAAACAGGCTCTGCAATGGCAGGTCTGAGCCATGTTTGAAGGGCTACTGCAGTGGGTGGTACAATCAGTCCTGCAAGCCAAGTGGCATTTAATTTACAAGCCTTCGGCAGGGAGTGACCTTTACTAGTGACTTACAAGTAAATTAAATATGCCATTTGTGGATTAAGTTAATGTTACCATGTTTTAGGGGAAAGAGCACATGGTCAGCAGTGGTAAAGTGCCCAGAGTCCCAAAGCGAGCAAAAATGTCAGCAAAACAAGAGGTCAGAGAGAAAAACGTTTAGGAAACCATGCCAAGGATACCAGGTCTAACAACTGTCCACACCCTATTCATTTGTCACACAATATATCCTGACTATAATAATTACATGTATATACTGTCATGTCTAATCAAACTCCATTACCGTAGCTAAATGTGCACACTTTTACTGCAAATTCGTTATTTGCCAACTAACTGCTGCTGTGTGCAGCATGTTTGTACAAATGCTCTTGCTTCTTATAACAATTAAAATAATACATTAAATAAAAGTGAGACTGACGACTACTGAAGGACAGTGTCAACACAGGTTCTGAGATCTCTCTGACCACCACTCAATGGCTGCTGTGGCTCAGACACAGTGGCAGGCCTTTGTGTACTACGTAATGCTCAGTTGTGCTACTGCTTCCATAGGATATCTCAGAAGCACAAAATGTCATCATTTTCTGCTGAAATTCAAATCTGCTGCACATTAATCAGCGTATGCTCTTTTAAATTTCCCACGAACTTACATTATTTAATTTAGGTGCTTACTTGAGAAAGATACATTTGCGAATGTCCACCAGTGACAGAGGCTGGGTCTGTGGAGATGAGTAGCATAAACACACACATCCTAAATAAAGATCTTCACAGTACACCCTCTGTGTAGAGGAACAGTTGCCTTCTGTATGCTGTTTTTAAAAGGGTTTCAAGACAAGTGGGCCGTTATTACACAAATTATAATGATAAAGGTAAAATCTCTTTGAATCAGCACTTGCTCAACTCCTCACAAAACGCTGAAACGGGCTATAGACCAACGCATGAAATTTAGGCGGATGATAAATCCCAGCCAGCAGGACAGATGGCTGAGCATCTGGCAGACATTTCATAGTTTGATTCTCAGAAGAGGAGCAGTTCTACTTCAACACATGGAAGTTTGTTGTCATATACACACGGCACAGTACTACCACTTTTCAAAGATCTGTTTTGTGTTATTCTCGAGGACCCATGAAGTCAAAGAAAGCGAAAAACGCAGGGCAATGTTGTTGAAAGTAGACTTCACTGGCTGGCACTTGTCGAATTTTTGGTTTGTATATTAGAAGTCGACCCACGTGTGTGTTTTTGCAGCCAGGCACACGTTTGTCTCTCCACATCTGGCTACTAAAGCAGGCTGTTTTCTGTCCAGGATCGCAGGCCTTTAGTTTTGCTTAGAAAAAGACATTCTCATTGTATCAGAAGTGCTTTGTGTTGTAATGGCTCAATTCAAATTATTTTTTAATATAAGTTGTTCTGTAAAACTTGTTTTTACGGAGTATTTACCACTATACTTCTTTTTCACTTCTGTATAAAAAACACTACATTTTTTAAGGTACTTAGGGCCTGATTTGGAGTTTGGCGAATTGGTTACTCCTTTAAAAAAGTGTCAGATTTTCTGTCTTCCGTATTACGATCTCCATGGGTTATAATGTGATCGTAATACGGCTGATCGATATTCGTCACGTTTGTCACAAAGTCTCCCTTCCTCCAAATTCTAAACCAGGTCCTTAATCTAAAAAAAATTAAAGGCTTACATGTCCTTGGCAAAATTCGATTTTATTATCTTTGCACCTCTGTGTTAACGCACCGGCCATTTTACAGCATTAGTTAAAAGCTGAAAGCGCAATGCTGGGACTATTCAGAGTATCAGATTTTGGCCTAGGCAACATTTGTTAATATTTTGGTGAAATCGCAGGAATACCGCATTACTAAAATTACACATATTGCTGAGAGTTCTCATAACACCGTATCGCATAAATAAGATGTCGTTTTGATAAAAAAAATAAAAAAAAAAGAATTTACCACAGAGAGTGAGACCTCTGTAAATACAGTATCAACTTCCTCTTGCTGTCCTGAAAGACTACTCACTGTGCTTTGTCTAACCCCTGGTCACTTTGAATTTGGGGTTTGGAGGGAAGGCAAAACTCTTCCTTTGTCTGCAGTCTACCCTTGGAGGTTGGAATCTGTACTTTTTTTGAAAATCAAGAGCGTTGATGGCAGTGCTTTTCAAAATATTGGTATTGGCAGGCACCACTATGCTTCTTCCTGATTTTCATTTTGTTTGTTTTACCGTTTGTTTTTACTATTGGCCTAGAGTTTAAATTAGGAGTTCAGGCAGGCCCACTTGAGATTACAGGACAATGGACATTTTGGAAGGCAGAAGTCTGGGTTAATAACATAGTCTCATTTTCCTTGTGTTTTTGTGAATTTGTGAATTTTGTCCAGATTTATGTTCATATTGTGGTAGCTATTTTAATGTTTTTTTTTTTACATTCTCACGGCTTTAGTGTTAGAGATATTCTTATTACTTTAGGGACTTGGAGATCGCCCTGCTTCTTGAAAAATGTGGATTAGTATTTTCTCTGCATGTGCCTGTTGGTGGCTAAAGTAGGGGTCACTCCAGATGTCCAGGCCATTGTAGACAGACATTTTTCTTTGTTTCTCTCATGTGCATGCCCAACATTTTGTGTGTGTGAATGTTTGTGCGACATGGTTGGCACAGTCACATTTTGGGTGCAATCAAATCAAATCAGGGTTTATAAAGGGCAACTACTCACCGTAAGGGTCTCATGGCGCTATGGGGGTTTGTCCTCCAAGCTTCAGTCAAAGAACCAGGTTTTAAGGTCCTTCCTGAAGTGTATACTTGTGCAGTTGTCTCCCTGCAAGTAGAGGGGAAGCAAGGGGCTCCAGTCAGGGTACGACAGCCATATTCTGCAGTCATGGTATTTTGAATTCCATACCTCCTTTTTAGTTGGCCATGTGTTGACAGGCATTTTGTGGACTCAGTGTCATTGCATTTGTTCAACATGCGTCTTTCTTTGCTAGTCCTGTGTTGTGGGCCATTTTGTGGAGGCAGTGTGTGTGTGTATACATGTTTGTGTGTACATCAGGGGTCTCCAATCAGTAGCTCACAAGCACCCTGAAAGTAGCTCTCGGAGATTAAGACATTCCAAGCCTTTCTCAGCTGAGCCTATACATATTAACAAGGGAGCCCATTCATCTCAAAACCCTTAGAGTGGAAGCCAGCCAGACAAATAGTAGAGCCTTGGATTGACACTCAAACACAAACTGTGTTGGGTTATGGGGTTTGCCACATGACCATCTGTATCCACTCTAAATCTAAGTCACAAGGAGGTTTGCCATGTTATAAGCCTTGTTCTGTCAGTCATAGCACATGTGAGCAATGCGTTATCAAAGAAGAGTGACAGTAGTAATCAACGCTGACCTATCAAATTGTGGGACTGCAGGAGCCAAAGTGAAAATTTGTTTAGCTGGGAGCACGATCAACCCAAGAGGCGAGAGAAGCTATGCATAAAGTCAAGGACTATCAAATGTGTATGCTGGGCCACATCATAAGGGTTTTATCTCTGGCGTAATTATGTCCATTCATGGCTTAATACTGCCCATGGTGTAATAATGGCCATCCTTCACTATTATGGGCATTTTTTAGTCTAGTTGTACCATACAGGCTGCCATCATTGATATATTAAGAGCATGATTCCTCCTATAATAATGCCCATGACAGATATACAGCGGGCAAACTGGATATTATGAAGTCCAGCCTTGGCACATAGGTGGCCCTGATATGATGGTGTTCTTTATTAGCATACAAAATAGGCATCCTTGGTGTTACAGTAAACATCCATGACCTATGATTGTAATACCTGGGCACTTTAAGCAGAATCTGTCCATGTGAGGCATTAGTATATGACAGTACTTATATTTGGGGTTCCTGTATTTTCCAAAAATGAAAACTGATATTTTAAAGGCAACAATTATGTTTTTACAGAAAATATTTTTCTTCTTCAAAATTGAGTTTGTTTGCCCAAAATGGAAAGTGGTATTTTATAGAAAAAAAATGTATTTTCAAAAACTAATATGCTAACAAAAACAAAATATTGCAATTTTAAAATGCATTTAAAGTTAATAGCCAAGTGGCAATTCAAGCTGAGTAGAGAGGAACTTACTGGTCTGGTGATATCCTTTGCGCTGCAGAGCAAGTGATGATTTGAAAGTCACTTCACTAGTGAGGTGGAGGCATTTATCATTTAGAAATGGTTCCTATCATTTCCTCTGGTAACCTTGCCTGGAATGCTTACTTACTACTTACATATGCCTGCTAGCCCTCCTGTGGTGTATGCCAGCCATCTCTGTCCCGGACTTTTCCTTCAATCTGATTTGAGGTGTAGCTCATCTCCTTGTAGTCAGCCTCGAGGCCTTGGTGCAGAGTGTTTCTTGGCCTTCCTCTTTGCCTTTCCCCCTGAAGGTTCCAGGTGAGGGCTTGGCTGGTGGTGCTTGATGAGGGCTTGCAGAGGGTCTGGCATATTCAGCCCCAGTGTCTTTTCATGATTTTTTCATGAGCAGTGAGTTGGAAAATGTGCTGCCATAGGTCGTTGTTGCTGATGGTATTTGGTCAGAGGATTTTCCTCAGACAGGTGTTGATGACTGTCTGGATTTTGTTGATGGCGGTCACTGTTGACCTCCAAGTTTCTTCTCCATGCAGTAGGACTGATTTTTGTTGGTGTATAAAAAAATGATCTTGGTTTTCAGTGTTGGGTCCTTGCAGCTCCAGAACTTTTTTAGCTCAATGAAGGCATCTCCTGCTGTGCTGATTCTTGCCATGGCATTGGCGTCTGAGCTGCTGTGCTTGTCTATTTTACTGATCAGGTAGGTGAAGGCTTCAACCACTTTCAGTGTATCACCTGCCAGAGTGCCTGCTGTTGTGCTGGTTGTGTTAGACTTCAGAATCTTGGCTTGTACCTTGTGGAGGTTGAGGTCATGTTTTGCTTTGTCTGAAATGTTAGGGTGGACACCACTGATAATCCTGCTTAAAGTGGTCATAGTGTAATGTTACCACTGCTGTCACTATTTTACAGTGCTAAACTATACTAAGAGCTCGGCAGGATTTTCATTGAGCAAAATTCGCTCTCAATTCAGAAAAGGTTGGAAACCCCTGATCTAGCTCCTACAGTCCCAAACAACTTCACAGTGATGTGTAGTACTAGTGTGTATCTATGCATTACAAAAAAAGGGAGACTGAGTTGGTCCATCAAGGGAGTTGAGAAATGAGAATATAATCAAAGATCATTCATTGCAATGCATTAGTTCCAAATGTAGTTTCTATTAAGGAAATTTGGAACAAGGATTTTAGGAGTATAGCCAGCTCAACGATAGTCAATCATGCTAGTACCATAGGCAATCTGATTTAGATAAGTACAATGTTACTGCATTTACCTGCTATAACAATTTTGTGGAGATTAACAATACCACTAATCCATTTTTTTATTCTTCTTTATTTCTTATGTCAGCACTCAAGGGCAACAAGAGGGGCACCACACAGGTGGGTCCAGCAGGACCTGGGAAGGTGCTGACCACCAGCGCCAATGCTGCTGGCTCTGCTTATCCCAGTAAGTCCCATTATTTAATATTATTTTTTCCCTAACTTTTACCTCTGCCCACTATTATACTGCCATGTTTACTTTTTTATACTCTCTCCTTTTTTTACAACTCCCCCTTTTCCAATGTTTGTTTAATTCCTGTTATCCCTGCAGTATCTTTTTTTCAGTCTTTCATTGATAATTTTTATTCCACCCCTTCATTGTGCGTCAGTGATTCAGAGTCATCATCGTCATAGGCTATAGCTCTGCCGCTCCGTTACACAAAGTTTTTGGTTGGCTTGACTACCTGTCTTTCCTAACATTGTGAACCAACAAAATGACAGATTGATAGAAGATACTGCAATGCTAACCAAACTGTAACAATGTATTGCGGTTGCATTTTTTGATGAAAAAATTAAGGGGAGGTGTGCTTTGCATCTAAAATTGTATAATGTTTCTTTTTACAACACCGACCACCAGAGGAGCCAGTTCAAATTCCACTGCAGGGCCAGATGGAGCAGAGGGAGAAGCGGCAACAGGGAAGGGCGATTTTAAGTCACATTGCTTGTTTACTGACCATTACTGTTACTTACTAGCTACAAGGACATCATCGTGATTGTGAACCCAAGTGTTACAGCTACAGTGGTGGTTGGGTTACTTATGGCCTCTTCTATCTGTAACTCAGCAAAACCACACATAATGTATGTTAAAAATGATGGCTAGGTGGAAATGGGGCAGAACAGAAGGTTAAAAGAAAGGATGGGTGAAATAAGTTAAAGGAAATGATGCATGGGTGGGTGAAAGGATGAGTGAGTAAGTATTGGGCAAATAGATGGATGGTAAAAGGATGATTGAAAGAAAGGGTGGATAGTGGACACTGAATGGATGGATAATGGATAGTGAATTTTGGTGAACGAGAGAGAAAGTAAAGCTTAAATCATGGTGGCTATGGGTGAATAACATAGTAGGAAGAATGAAAGGATGATTGAATATTTGCTTTGATGAATAAACAAGGGAACTCTTCTGTAGGGGGGCATGCTGCTCATCCACTTTGCTTATTTTATGTTCTATGGTTATCAAACCCATGTTTCAAAGTTCGGGGTATTTTAATTTGTGTTTTATCCCTTGACTCACTATATTTGTTAAACAAGGCAGACATGCATCCCACCCATCATCATTATTCATTAACACCCTTCCCGCCCATGGCATTTTGCCACCCATGACTGAAGAAGTGCAGTATGGTTCAATTTGTGCCTGCAGTGTTGGCTGTGCAATGTGCATCTGCTTTGGTTAATATAACATTTACAATGCATTGCAAACCAAACACACAAGGTGTGTTGTTTTCCCTTCACTCACTCAGTCACCTCTTAGTACTTCACTCCTTTATTCTTTCCTACGTTCTTCTGTCCCAGCCTACCAAACAAATTGAAAACTCAATTGTTGGCATGTGCCACATTTTTATGGCTATGTAAAGTGTTTCCAACATATTTTTCATGGTTTCCCATAACAAAGTTATTTAACTCCTATTCTGATTTTTCCCTTTACAATTTTTTCTACAAAGTGACTGAATAAGTCAAAGCTTAGACACATAATGAACCGATGATTGTTGATACCCCTCTACTCTATAGCAAAAGTTCTACCTACCCATCTAATCCCTCTGCCTTACTCTGCAGAAGAGTAAGTCCAGTTTTCTTTCTTTACTGCCCCGCAAATGAATTTGTTGGAAATAATTTGTGGTGGTAGTAGAGGCCAGTGAATAAAGTGGGACTAGTAAGTAAGTGCGCAATTTGATTTCAAGTTTGGTGTAAGGGATACTCTGTGACAAAGGTACCAAATACAATCTATATAGCCCTCTCCTTGCCCTGTAGTGCAGTGCATCGCTTTCCCCACCATCTACTTATGGCAGATAGGATAAATAATATATCCGGATTTAATAAATGACGTGTGACATATCTAATTTATTCATCTGCCTCTTTGAAGTCAGGGTAGAAACTAAGTGAAAGGCATTTGGGACAGAGCAGGGCCATAGGAATTAAAAATAGAGAATTGTCAACTACAGCTGCCTTAGCTGCAGACATTTAGCATGCAGGCTAGCATGCCTCCATTAATTTGGCACAACAACTTGTACTCCATAGTGCATAAAGCCTTACTCATAAGTGAGATGTAATTCATTTTTATTTTTCCACTAAAAGTGTTTGTTTGGTTACTAGAAAAGCCTTTAAAAGAAAAAGAATCACTGTTTTTTTTTGTAATCTAGTGTTATTCTGCCTTAATTCTTTTCTACCAGACAGCTAGTGCTTTTATATGAGGCATGTGTGGGTAAATAAAAAATAATCATAAGTACATCAAATTCCAATGTCCTTAGGATACCAGCAATGTAGTGCTACTGTGCCACCCACCACCTACTTTTGAAGAAGTGTTTGTTCAGAGCATTGTTTACAATTTGTCTTTTTTATTTTTGTTTTTCTTGACATAGCTACTCCTGCTGGACAACCACCAACCAGGTAGGAGATAACGGCATGTCTGTGGCAGCAGAGGCTGGAGGACATCCAGGCCGCAACACCGGCTGTTGGTAATTCTGGAGGAGAAAGAGGCTGAAATCACTGCCTCAGACCCAGGACCCAGCCCAGCAACATGCCAGCACCAGCCTCCCTGCTACTATCTTGCCGGCACTGCCACCAGCTTTTAGGGTCCCTGACTGCCACTGCTACCACCTCCTCACACTCGGAACAGATATTACAGGTTCATGTCCTGTAGTGGCTCGACCACATTGAAAACCTGCTAGGGAGTATAGAGCAGAGCCTGGGCAAGCTCCAGATCCATATGGACAATGCCCTCTTCTAAGTCATTTTTTAAAATGTTTTGTTATGGTGAGAGGGACTTCTGGGTGGAGAAGATTGGGAGGGAGCTACGACCTGGCATCAGTTTGGACTTTAGTGGACTTTTTTGGGACAGGGCCATTTGAGGAGATGGGTGAGCCTGATGTGGGTGGAACTAGGCTTTTGCATGTACTAAAAATAAAAAGGCGATCATTTATTTTACTTGATTTATGCCTCAAATGTTTGTTTTGGTGTTTTAGTTTGCACTGCTGTCTTTTAGTGTAGCCTGTTTTCGAGTTCTGCTAAAAAATGTATGTCATTTACTTATACCGTTGCACTACTGCTCTCTGCAACTATATTGACCACTAGGGGATGATTGTCTTTGCCTATTTTGCCTACACAACGAAAGAGACACACAGACAGAGATCCTGTTCAGTAGGAGTGAATTACTAACTAAACAATTTAACTTCATACCATAATTCTTCTCTTACTTGTATAGATGAAGCGAGGGGGTCTTCCTACTGCAAGGTTTTTCTCAATGTGCCATCCTAAGGAGGTGGTAGGTAGTAGTAGTAGCAGGATGGCACACTAACAGGGAAGAAAGAAGGTGCCACTCCCACCTAGACGAACTCCAACTGCAGGATTATCCAAAGGATTATCCATCGCTGTCAACTAGATTGAGAGAAAACAGAGATTTAGCAGGTCATATTATATCATAACTTCAAGAAGACTGAGACCAGACTACCACAATGACAGTATTTGACATGCAACAAAAAATAACTAATATGATAATAAAAACTTCTGTGCAATGGTGGGGAGCTAGTCTTTAAAATCTAAACTTAGGAAATTAAATCATGAGGTCAGGAGAAGCTGGGTCAGAGTCAAGAGTGGTTGGACAAGGTTAAGTGTTTATGCAACACACAATACAAGAGGCCTTAATGATTATGTTGATGGGACCAGTGTGGAATATTGCTCAGGTAATAGAAAGACATGCTGTGAGTTGGTGTCACTTTCACAACGTCCGCCCCAGAAAGTATGTGATTCATTTATGCTGTAAAATTAAGTAACATCTTAATAAATGGCACAGTCTGGTAGTAGAGGGTTAGGGGCCTTGATGAATGGATGGAAAAGGGGATTTGGGGAGAGGTGTGACAAAGACAAACACAACACAAAATAAATCATGACAATATTAATTGGGGTGCCAAGGAGCACACCATCATCAATCTGTTTTGGAAAGTATGGATGAAGGGATATGTATGACACAGGTCACTTAAATGCATGGCAAACCATCCTTCTTCTGCCCTAGAGAGTCCCAAGGTAGTACATCTCTAAATGTTATGTCTTCTAGGTTGGAAAAATGCTAATTATGGAGGACTGAAGTTAACCCACCCAGTTATAAAAATAATGATCGGTAAAAGGAAAATGATGCTGTATTGCCACGTTAGGCAATGTATCTCCATTCTTCTTGGAATTTCCATCACGCTTTGGTTCCTGGCTCAACCTGGCCAGTAGGTAAGCTGGAGTCTTGAGCTTTCACCAAGTTTTGTTGGTGCAGGAGAGGACTAGGGGAAGGCCTTCATATTGAAAACAACAATAATTGTATCATAGAGTAAAGGAGGAAGGCAAAAGGAAGCAAAGTAAGTTTCATGAGGAGTCAGGAGCGTACCAAGAAGACTCAGAGGCAGAGCAAGAACATAAGAGGAGTTTGACATTTGAGCCAGCAATGCAGCAAGCACATACTCCGACGCATTTCCCAACAACTCACCTTTCTCCACTCCACAGAGCTGAGTGAGTACTAGGCCTTTGAGTCTTCACCATCATCATAGTTTCTCTTTGAAGTTGATATCTTTCTAGTTGTTAAGTTAGTTCCACCCTGAGTTCTTCCATCCTCCTCCTCCTCATACTGAGGAACTCTGTTCCAGTCCCAACCCGAGCAAGGAAGACCTTTGTAGTCAAGTGCAGTTCTATTTAGGAACAAATAGAGAAGCAGAACTGGAGTGTTTTGTGTAGATTTGCATTTGGTAACTAAAGTGACTGGTGTGGTCTGAGGAACCAGAAAAAAGAAGTGGACCCTGCTGGTAAATTTCACTAAGTTTGAAAGACCAATCATTTTCAGAACAAAAATATGACTCATAAGCCCCCAAATATTGCAAATCATGAGAATCAAGTTTACAAATTTGCTAAACTCCCTCACTGTCAGCCAATACATACATCATAAATCATCAGTCAGAATCACTAAATATATCACCATTCATTGGTGCTATAGTTAGTAGCTTCCTCTGCCAATCCAAACATGTGGTTGAACAAAATATTATCGTCTCCATTGGTAACAAGTAGCAACACATTGGAATTTGGTATTGGCACTGGCAGTCTTTTATTCACTGATCCTCCGGTGCAGCCCTGCTAGGTGATGTTAAAAAAAAAGGATAGGCAATGGCATGTGAGTCAGTCATCGCCTCCAATGTCCTGAAGGGAAAGTGGGGGCTTCTCCACTGCAGAAGGGTCCAACTCCAAACAGGTCTTATAATAATATGTGACTAAAAAATTGTTAGGCAGTATAAATCCAACACAAACACTATGTTTCACTAGCATTTATTTTGTAAAGAAAGAAAGAAGTTCAACGAGAAAGCATTGAAAAGTTCTGTGGTGGCACTGGCATACTCAGTCTAGGAAGTAGCGCTTGTCCTCAAACTCAGGTGGTTCACCGAGAAGTTGGTCAACAAGCACAGTTGGATCTGACCAATCACCCTCTTCCTCCTCCTGTGGTGTTTCGGGAACAATGTAATCAAATGGTATAAAACGCTGGTTCATTTTGATCATTGTCAATTTTCCCATGTTTTGAGGTGAGAGACTGGTCCTTTTCACTGTAACAACTGCACCAGCTGCATTGAAAACACATTCAGCAGGCATGCTGGCTACAGGACAAACCAGATACTTTGTTGTCAGCCTGCTGAACTCTGGCATTTGTGCAACTTCCTAAACTAATACACCAATGGGTTTTGATCCACATACACCTCTTTTGGGTCATCCAAGTACTCTTGAAACATCCTCTGAAGTGTCATTGGTTCTGCCACTTGCTGGACCTCCTTTGCCTCTGCTCTGGACTTAAGACCTGCCACTTGAAACCAAGCCAATGCAGAGGTTGGGTCTGATTCTTCTGAGGCTGTTGTTGCTGGTGTTCTTGTTGCTGGTGTTGGCTGCTGTGAGAAAAGACTTCCCTCTCTGGAAGTTGATGGTGGCACCCCAGAACTGTAGAGTGGGACTCTCACTTCCAGCCGTTCTTTTTCCAATTCTCCAGTTTGCTCAACAATCCACCTCTTGTATTTTGAAACATCCCATTCAGAAAAAGGAATGAAAGAGGAAAGCATTTGTGCATGG
This sequence comes from Pleurodeles waltl, assembly GCF_031143425.1. NCBI lineage: Eukaryota > Metazoa > Chordata > Amphibia > Caudata > Salamandridae > Pleurodeles > Pleurodeles waltl. The sequence continues at coordinate 703,366,167 of NC_090439.1, read as the reverse complement.
CGTGGGTCAAGTAGGGTGGCACAGATGTACTCTTTGGACTGGATATTTTCATTTTGCAGCCTTACATTACAAGTCAAACAATAGCCAATAGCGTAGGCCCTCAACCAAGGCATGCACTTTTGGGTTTTCATTCACACCTCTGAGTGCGTACCTTTCAGACACCGTCTTTAGCTGTTCCTGTAGCAGATGCAACAACAGGATAGCTTGGCCCATTGTACTGTTCCCCTTGCTAACTTCTCACATTTAAACCCCGAAAAGGGAGCAGCATCTGTGTCAGGTATTTGACTAGGCCCTATTTGTCTGCATAACTGGTCATAGCTTTCCCAGTTACATCCCCTCCTCTTAAAATGACGTAGTCATTGATCTGTCTGTACTGCTCAAACAGATATTGCAACATATAATATGTTGAGTTCCAATGTGTTAGCACCTCCTGTATCAGGGTTTTAACTGTTACCATGCTGAATAATCCACAACTGTTTCCGGGCTTTAAAAGAAAGGCTGAAATGAGTGCAGATTCATCTGCAGGTGATCAGCATGTTGCTGATTATGGGGGTTATTATGAACTCGGTGGGAAAACCCGCCGGGTTCGGTGCTGGCGGTCAACAAAAGACCGCCAGCGCACAGAAGCTCCTGCCAGCCACATAATGTACATTCAGCTGGGCCTGAACATTGACACCAGCTCCAAAAGAAGCTGGCAGCAATGTAGCAGTGCGGCAGGTGCAGCAGCACCCGTCACGCATTTCACTGCCCATAAATCAGGCAGTGAAATGCATGACAGGACTGTGCACGGGGGCCCCTGCACTGCCCATGCCCCAGGCACCCATTCCACCAGCTTTTCCCTGGTGGGGTACACTGCCAGGGAAAGGCTGGGTGAAACTGGAACATTATCTGGCAGTCAGCGCTGCTTGCAGCACTGGCCTGTCGGATATGAAACTCTGCCATTCAGCAGGCTGCCTGGTGACGGAAGCCTGGCAGTGGCGTAGTTACAATAGTGGCGGTTCTGCCACGTATTTTATATTACCGCCACCGCCAGCATGGCGGCCCAGACTGCCATGTTCATAATGAGGGTGTATGTCTTCTTTTGGAGAAAGTTTTGCACAACCAGGTTGATGCAGTGCGCCAAACACAGGACCCTGATATAGTCACCATCTGCCATGGACTTGACTATGCTACAGCCATTTTCTGTGGCAACAAATCTAGTTTGGAGACCTCTGGGTCACAGCCATTCTGACATCTTGCTATTAAATTCCTCCAAGATGTTTGCAGCTGGGTGTGATTTCTCCATTCCAAGCATGGCTAATGTTGCATGCCGCTGAATGTTCCTAATACTTTCTTCATGGCCAAGACCTGTAGATAGCTTTTGCTTTGCCCCCCACAAAAGAGATCCAGTGTGCAGTGATGCACATGTAATCCGTTGCTTGCCAACTGGTCCATATGTCTCTCATTAGGTGGATAATGTGGACAGTACTTTGCTGCAAAGCTTGTCCAACCAATTGCAGCACATCATGATGCAGTGCTGGAGCAGCAACTCCTGCTAAGTAGGTCTGACTTGGAACCTTCCATTTCAGGCAGATGGCAGCCACAAATGCTAAGAATCCCAATCCTTCCACAAAAACAAGGGAGGGGATCCAGTCCTAACATTGTTGCCAGATTCCCAATCCATTGTACAAACATGATATAGGGTGGTTGCAGTTGTAGGGCCCCTCCTGCCTAAACATGTCCATAGTTGTAGCTTGGATTCTCTTCTTTTGTGGGGCCACTTATGAAGGGGACTTTTGAGATTTAGGTGGTGGCAGACTCAATGTGTGTTGTGGTGCAGCCACCATATGCCGTGATATTTCAATCTGACTCTGAGTCTTCCTGTGCCATTGTGATGTTCCTGAGGTGGGTGATTCTGGCGCACTGCTGGGAACATGGATGCTATGCCTTAGGATGTCACCCTCTTCCTCCTTACCTTCCACAGTGATTTCACCACTTGTAGCTGATGTTTCATGGCTCTCCTCACCTTCAACACCGTGACCAGATTCAGCAATTTATTAAGGTGTTCCTCCCACTGGATTGCATGATGTTTTTTCATATGAGTCATCTGGCCTCCAGTGCCATAGTGTGAACTAGGATTACCTCAATGAACACTTGTGTGGCAAATGGAGCATATCACAATATCCTCCTCCTGTTTGCTAATCATAAAAAGTCCCAAACTGGTCAGAAATACTTTCTTTTTGGGCCACTGCCAATGCCTGAAGACGAACTGGAGGTAGATGGATGAGTCGATTGCCTCTCTGCAGTGCATACTTGCACTGAAGTACTGGTTGGTGCAGGTCTCTGCTGGGGCCTTGCAAATATCAGAGTTGCTGGTGATGCCTGTGACCCAGCCCTCCGAGCAGGATAGATAGTAAAGTTGGGCTCCTCTGTGCCAGCTTCCACATTGACTGGCTTCTCATCATCATCATACCATTCCATGATTCTAAAGCTTTCTGATTTTTTTTTTTTTTCCTTGCCTCTTCAGGCATCTCCTGGACTCTGCTGGGGTCCACTCTATGTCCCTATCACTGCCATCAGATGTGGTGCTTAAAGAAAAAATGGTGGAATAGTACCATTCTTTTTTCTTGCTGGAGATCTGGGAGCCATTGATTGAAAAAGAGAAGATTCTTGCTCAGCAGGAAGCTTGACCTCCTGTTCTTCTCTAACTTCAGAAAGATCTACTATTGCTGGCTGCGGCTGCTGCCCACTTTCCTCTGTTTCCTGAACAATTGGTTACTACCTTGCGAAAGGGACAAATCCAATTCAACGTCACTGCTCATTGGCGTCGCCATGATTGCAGTGACTCCTCACTGACAGACATGGTGTTGGGCTTAGGTTGAGGTGGTTTTGTTGATACAGGAGTGCTGCTCCCAGGTTCCTGCCCGGAGGCCAGTGTAGCAGGCAAACATCTCCAGAAAAAGGTTGTGTTTGGCATGCCACTGGTGAAAAGCTGCTTGTTCTCACTGGCCCCTTACTTGGGAGCAAGTGGGCAGTGGCACTAAGATGCACAGGCTGAAGAGTCTGGAGGACCAAAGTAACTGTAAGGCCTTCTCTTTGGCAGTACTGTGGGTGATATGAAGTCTCTTCTCTTGTGCACCTGAAAGCAACCCATCAAGAAAAACTTGTAGTTAGTGAAATGTGGCATTGTTGCAGGCTGCAATAATACAGACAAATGCAATCTTAGTGTGGTTGGTTACTTATGTAATAAATACCAAGTTAATCAAACATTTTAACCACTCGCATTCCTTGGACGAGGTGACTTTGCACAAAATAGTTGCCAGCAACATGGTCAAACAACAACAACAAGGAGCAAGGAGGCATGGCAAACAAAAAAAAGAACGCATGCAAGCCTATGGCAAAGGAACACTGGCTGCATACACAAAATGGCTTCTAGACACATGGTCAAACAGCAACAAGCAGCAAAAAGACATGGCAAACAAAGAACACATGCAAACCTATGGCAAAAGGACATTGGTGGTCATTACAACCCTGGCAGTCGGTGTTAAAGTGGCAGTAAGACCGCCAACAGGACGGCGGTAAAAATTTTGCAATTACGACCGTGGCGGAAACCGCCAACAAACACTCACCTCTACACACCCCACGAGGAACTAGGACACCATGGAGCCGGAACTTCAAATTCTCCCTGCGATAGTCTTCCTGCTCCTCTACCAGGAGCACGAACGCTGGTGGCGAAGACCACGGTGAGTACTGCACCTACGACACAGGGGAGGGGGGTAGGGAAAAAACAGGGGGACACACACGCAATACACAACACCCCCACCCCCACCCTCACCCACCACAACACACACACTAATACAGCATGATACATTATAGTTACATCCCCAAGCCCCCCGGAGGAATGCAAAGACAAAAGAAAATGAGTGTAATGATTGTAATATATTAAAAGCAAGCAGGCAAAAATATATATATATACACCATTAACAAAATATACACCAAGCATAGTAGTCCAGGTAGTGCTCCAATTAAGTCCGTGGAACACTGTGCCCACACGGTATGGGCGAGGCCCACACAAGATCCCCGACCATGACGAAGAGAACACTGCAGGGGCATCAGAGAGCAAGAAAACAGGCACCTCAGGGGGAGGGAAAGGGAGGGCACCTCAGCCGGTTGAGTGCACAACGCCAAATCCACGAGAGGGCCACATGCCCACTGTTACATCCTGGGGAGTGCAAAGCCACAGTCTCTCAAGTCTCTACAGAGGGTGGTTTGCCCACTGTTACATCCTGGGGAGTGCAAAGCCACAGTCTCTCAAGTCTCTACAGTGGGTGGTTTGCCCACTGTTCCATCCTGGGGAGTGCAAAGCCACAGTCTCTCAAGTCTATACAGTGGGTGGGTTGCCCACTGTTCCATCCTGGGGAGTGCAAAACCACAGTCTCACAAGTCTCTCCAGTGGGTGGTTTGCCCACTGTTCAATCCTGGGGAGTGCAAAACCACAGTCTCTCAAGTCTCTACAGTGGGTGGTTTTCCCACTGTTCCACCCTGGGGAGTGCAAAGCCACAGGCTCACAAGTCTCTACAGTGGGTGGGTTGCCCACTGTTCAATCCTAGGGAGTGCAAAGCCACAGTCTCTCAAGTGGATAACAGTCTCCACTGGTTCTGGAGGGGGCTTTGTGCCCAGAGTGCTTCATCCTGCTAAGGACAGAGGTAGTGGATGGATCTCTCCACTGGTTCTGGAGGGGGCATGGTGCCCAGATTGCTTCATCCTGCTAAGGAGAGAGGTAGTGGATGGATCTCTCCACTGGTTCTGGAGGGGGTATTGTGCCCAGAGTGCTTCATCCTGCTAAGGACAAAGGTAGTGGATGGATCTCTCCACTGGTTCTGGAGGGGGCATGGTGCCCAGAGTGCTTCATCCTGCTAAGGACAGAGGTAGTGGATGGATCTCTCCACTGGTTCTGGAGGGGGCATGGTGCCCAGAGTGCTTCATTCTGCCCATGACAGACTCAGTAGCGTCAGTGCCCTTGACGCTCATGGGCCAGCGGTGCTTGAGATGGCGGTGCCCTGTTCAGCGGTGTTTGAGACATCGGTGCCCTGTTCAGCAGTGCTTGGAGCGGCGGGCTCCTTTGCAGTGACTCAGCTGCTGGCGGTCCTTCATGGCCCAGCGGGGCTTGTGCTGGCGGTCCTCTCTGTCCCAGCGGGGCTTGTGCTGGTGGTCCTCACTGTCCCAGCGGGGATTGTGCTGGCGGTCCTCTCTAGCCCAGCGGGGCTTGTGCTGGTGGTCCTCTCTAGCCCAGCGGGGCTTGTGCTGGTGGTCCTCTCTAGCCCAGCGGGGCTTGTTCTGGCGGTCCTCTCTGTGTCAGCGGGGATGACGGCTGTGGCGTCCTGGTCAGCGGGGATGACGGCTATGGCCTCATGGTCAGCGGGGATGACAGCTGTGGCCTCCTGGGCAGCGGGGATGATGGCGATCTCCTCCACTGTGCTGCTCTTCCCAGACTTTCCTTGTTTCTTGTGGCCCTTCCCCACCTTGGAAGGTGTTGGAGGTGACTCCACACTCCCACCAGGACCCCTGGGAGCTGCTTTGGTGGCTGGAGTCTTCCCCCTCTCCCGCCGGCCACTGGCCAACTTCTGATGCTTCACAGGTGGGGGACTGTCTGTGCTGTGGCTCCGTGCCACACTGGCTGCCCTGGTGGCCGGTGCACTCCAGATTCCGGTGACTACAGGCACCACTGGTCCCGGAGATGTTGTGGCTGAGGTGCTAGTTCTGGACATAGGAGACGGACGGGGTAGGGGAGGTGTGGGAAAGAGGTCAAGGTTGGACAGGAAAAGTTTTTGGGAGACACTGGGATGGGTAGCTGGAGGGGGTTTGGGAGTGGAGGAAGAGGTTGTGGTTGTAGGAGGTGTTCGTTTGGTGACTTTGGGTAAAGGTGCATGCACAGGAGGCTGTCGTGAGGTGGATGGCCGTTGGGTGGGTGTGTGCCTGCGTTTGTATATCTTGGGAGGGGGTGTCACAGACACACTGGGAGAGGACACAGGGGACGTGTGGATGGTAGTTGGGGTGGTGACTGCACGTGAGCAGGGTGTGGTGGTGAGTGTGCTGGTGATGGTAGTAGTGGCTGTAGATGTAGTGCATGCAGGTGGGAGTGTAGACGAGACTGGGAGGGAGGAGGGAGACGAGGAGGAGGGGAACACAGTGGAGGCAGTGGATGTTGGTGTGTCTGCATGTGTTTGATGCTTGCGTAAGTGCCTGTGGGATGTGTAGTGCTTATGTTTGCCTGAGCTTCCCTTGTGTGTTGACGTGTGTGCATGCTGGTCTAGAGGTGTGCTTGGGAGAAGCTGGGGTACAGGGGATTGGGTCTGGGTGGAGGAAGTTGGAGGGGGGAGGCTAGACACAGGGACAATGGCTGCCATCAGTGCTGAGGCCAGAGTCTGAAAAGCTCGCTGAAGGGCCGCCTGACCAGAATGAATGCCCTCCAGGAATGCATTTGTTTGTTGCAACTGCCTTTCTACACCCTGGATGGCATTCAAAATGGTAGACTGCCCAACAGTGAGGGACCTGAGGAGGTTAATGGCCTCCTCACTGAGGGCAGCAGGGGTGACTGGGGCAGGGCCTGAGGTGCCTGGGGAAAAGGTGATGCCCACCCTCCCGGGTGATTGGGCACGGGGGAAAGGCTGAAAGGCTGCTGGGAGGTCAGTGCTGGAAGGGGGGGTGGCGGCTGTACCTGTAGATGGGGGGGGGCACAGATGTTGCTGCCACCACAAGGGAGCTCCCATCAGAGGATGAGTCTGTGTCGCTGGTCTCAGCTCCTGTCCCCGCCGTGGAGCTCACCTCGCCCTCCATCCCACTGGTGAAGTCCGATTCCGTAGTGTGGCCCTCCATGGCCATGTGGGATGCAGCCCCCTCGTGCTCCAGTGCCACTGCTCCTCCGCCTGATGATGCTAATGCACACAAGAATAGGGAGACCACAAAAAGCGTGGGGCACGACAGAAGAAAGAAATGTTGAGTGCATTACCTCTACCGTTGGCGGACACGACAGACAGACAAGCCCCCTGCACTACGCCGCGCTCTTGGGCTCCACTGTTCAATTCCTGGGAAATGGCCTACAGCCCAACTCCCCCACCCAGACACCTCCACTGCGCGCAAAATCAGCAGAATGAGAGTGTACCCACCCCCTTGTGGCTGCTGTGATGCCCTCAAGCGCCCATCCAACTCTGGGTACGCCACCACCAGGATCCTGAACATCAGGGGGGTCATGGTGCGATGGGCACCCCTCCCACGTTGGGAGGCCATCCCCAGCTGAGCCTCCGCCGTCTTCTTGCTCCAACAGCGAATGTCCTCCCATCTTTTCCGGAAGTGGGTGCTCTGTCTGTGGTAGACCCCCAGGGTCCAGACGTCCTCGGCGATGGCACGCCAAATATATTTTTTCTGGTGGGCGCTGACCTACATGATTTGTACAGGGGGAAGAGAAACTTATTACCAACTGAACCATCACAGTCATTGGGCCCCATCCCTACCTTTGCCATGTGGCACATGCACTCACCGTCGGTTCATGCACGCCACACTCTCCCCCCTTCCTTCCACACATCTCCATACAGGCATAGCCCATACAGCATGCTCCCAGTGCACTTACCAGTTTGTCTGGAGGACTGTAGAGTAGCGTGTACTGGGGGAGGACCCAATCCACGAGTTTCTCCAACTCCTCCGATGTGAATGCAGGGTCCCTTTCCCCAGACACTCGAGCCATTGTCTCTTCCAGACCAAGGTCACAGCAGAACTTGCAGTGTAGGTCCTCTCCTGTCGAAGATAAGGTATCGAGTGATTGCACAGATAGAAAATGGCGGTCACGTCCGCGGCGGTGCGTACCGTCACCGCTGGCATACATCGTCATTGGCTCCTGGGACCCATAGGGTCCAATGTTAACCAGTGCAGCATTGCGCCGCAGTCTTCGACCGCCTACTGCGACGTGTACAACGCCAGCGCAGTTACCTCACATCCCATTGTCCCACTTTAGAGGTCACGCAGACGCCATTTCAGGGGCCCACATGGCTTCATTTTCAACTGCTTCACACATACCTAGGCCTAGACTCAACACACATACAGGCCACTTTTTAGATTATGATTGGTGTTCTGTGTAAGCTGTGAGTACGTACCTCTGAGTTGTTTGACTCTGTGCTCGCTGTTTTCCTTCATAGGCACCGTCCGCTGGGACATGTGAGGAGATGGCGGCATCCTCCGGTGTACCGACCGTTGGTGGACCTGTCGACAATGGAGGAAAGACATGTGTTCATCACATACAGGCTTGACCGTGCCACAATCCAGGAACTGTGTACCCAGTTGGAGCCAGACCTGATGTCAGCTATCTGCCATCCCACAGGAATCCCCCCTCAAGTGCAGTTGCTGTCAGTGCTCCATTTCCTTGCAAGTGGGACATTTCAAACAACAGTGGCCATAGCATCAGGGATGTCCCAGCCTATGTTTTCCAACGTGTTGTCCAGAGTGTTGTCTGCCTTGCTGAAACACATGCGGATCCAGCAATATTTCCAGTGAAACACAGGTAAGAATACAAACCTGACTACTACATGTACTTAAGCACTACTACCTCTCTACTGTCTGTCGTTTTCACCCAGTGTATGGTCTCTGAGTTGTCACGTTCCCTTACGATTTCACAAATGTGGGTCCCACAGTGTGACATCTGCTTTGATTCCTCATGGACTACAGCTGTGTGACATAGGTATGTTGACATTACAAATTAAAGAGTTTTTTGCCACAGTGTCTGCTAATACAGTATTCCGAAATCACAGACTGACTCCAGATTGTTTTGTGCTTTAAGGGTGTTTATTTAAGTGCTCAATATTGGAGAGGGTAGAAAAATGGTGGGGGTTGATGGTGGAGGAATGTCCATGGCAGAGTCCAGTCTATTAGTCACACGGGTGCATTGGCCTAATGGGCATAGGAAGTGGAGCTGGGGCAGTTTAAGGATGGACAGGGTGACAAAGTGGGACAGTAGGATGACAAATCAGGGTGGTCTCATTTCCTGGCGGGGGTCTTGGCATCGTTCTCTGTCTTTGTCCTGGATCTCAGGGACCGTTTGTGAGGTGGTTCTCCCTCTGCAGGGGGTGGGGTGCTGGTGTGGTGGTCCTGTGGTGGTGCCTCCTGTCCACTAGCGCCGGCGGAGGTGGTGGGCAGTTCATCGTCCATGCTAGTGTCAGGGGCCCCTTGTAGTGCCACAGTGTCCCTTCTGGTGTTGAGTACATCCTTCAGCACCCCTGCGATGGTGCCCAGGGTGGATTTGATGGCTCTGAGTTCCTCCCTGAAGCCCGAATACTGTTCCTCCTGCAGGCGCTGGGTCTCCTGAAACTTGGCCAGTACCGTTGCCATCGTCTCCTGGGAGTGGTGGTAGGCTCCCATGATGTTGGTGAGGGCCTCGTGGAGAGTGAGTTCTCTGGGCCTGTCCGCCCCCTGTCGCACAGCAGCTCTCCCAGTTCCCCTGTGTTCCTGGGCCTCCGTCACCTGGACCGTGTGTCCACTACCACTGCCCCCAGGTCCCTGTTATTGTTGGGGTGATGGGTTATTCTGGGTTCCCTGTAATGGTGGACACACTGCTGATTGACGTGTCCTGGGGACGGAGGTACGGGCCCGCTTGGTGGGTGCTGTGCTGGTGTTTCCAGAGGGGGGAAGGTCTGTAGTGGCCTGTCACTGGGTGAGGGGAACCGACTGTCCAGAGGTTCCCGATGGGCCGGGCTGGTCATCTAGATCCAGTTGGACAGAGGTGCTGTTATCACTGTGTGCCTCTTCTGTTGGTGGTGTGGACATGTGTGGACCCTCCTGTCCGGTGACGTTGGGTAGGGGTCCTGCAGGGGTATAAAAGGATGTTTATTACATCTGTGTGTGACATGGTGTGCAATGGGTGGGTGACCGTGTACCCCAGTGCCTGCATTCCTGTGTGGGACCTTGTGTGATGGTGGTTTACGGGGGTGTATGAGTATGTGCAGTGGGCATGCTTTAGTGATGGGTGTCCATGCTTTGTTGTTGCATGCAGTGCTTGGTGTTAGGATGTGTGGTTTGTGATGTTGGGACATTTGTGAGGAGTTAGAGTGATGGGGTGAGGGTGAGGGTGGGGGTATGTGCTGGCATGCAGGTAGGGTGGGGGATGCAATAGTTAAGATTTGACTTACCAGAGTCCATTCCTCCACCTACTCCTGCAAGGCCCTCAGGATGCAGAATCGCCAAGACCTGCTCCTCACATGTTGTTAGTTGTGGGGAAGGAGGTGGGGGTCCGCCGCCAGTCCGCTGAACCGCCAGGTGGTGTCTTGAGACCACGGAACGCACCTTCCCCCCGTAGGTCGCTCCACCTCTTCCTGATGTCCTGCTGATTTCGTGGGTGCTGTCCCACTGCGTTTACCCTGTCCACTATTCTTCGCCATAGCTCCATCTTCCTTGCAATGGAGGTGTGCTGCACCTGTGCTCCGAATAGCTGTGGCTCTACCCGGATGATTTCCTCCACCATGACCCTGAGCTCCTCCTCCGAGAACCTGGGCTGTCTTTGCCGTGCCATGGGGTGGTGTAGGTGATGTGTGGGGTGGTGTGTGGGGTGATAAGTGTGCTGATATGTAGTGGTGTGTAGTGTGAGGTACGTAGAAGTTATGTGGGTGATGGTGTTGTGTGTCTGTGGATGCTAGTATTGTTGATGGTGGTGTCTCTCTCTGGCCTTCTCTCAGTAATTGTTGTCGTAAGTGTTTGTGGGTGTGTGTTTTATATTGTATTGGGTGTGTGGGAGTGGTGTGTGTATGTGTGTCAGGTGTGTGTATTTCGAATTGTCCAATGTGGTAGTGTTTTGTATATGTGTGTGTATTTTGAGCGCGGCGGTGTGTACCGCCAATGGAATACCACGGTTGAAAGACCGCCGTGTGGATTCGTGTGTCGTGATAGTGTGGGCGTATTTCTGTTGCCGTGACGGTGGAGGATTTGTTTTTGCCAGTTTATCACTGACCTTTGGTGTGGCGGACTTGTGTGGGTGTCTGAATTTTGGCGGATTCCGTGATGTGGGCCATGATAGCTGTGGAGATTTCTGCTGCTGCGGCGGTGTGTTGGCGGTCTTCTGCACGGCGGTAAGCGGCTTTTACCGCCAATGTTGTAATGACCCCCATTGGCTGGATGGACAAAATGGCTGTCAGTCACATGGTCAGACAACAACAAGGAGGAAGGAGTCCTGGCAAGCAAAGAACACATGCAAGCCTATGGCAAACGTACACTGGATGGATAGACAAAATGGTCAAAGAGCAAGAAGGAACAAGGAGGCATGGCAAAGACCACATGAAAGTCTATTGTAAAGGGACACCATCCTGCATGGACAAAATGGCTGCCAGCCACATGGTCAAAAAACAAAAAGTAGCAGGGAGGTATGGCAAGCAAAGTACACATGCAAGCCTACGGCAAAGGTACACTGGCTGCATAGACAAAATGGCTGCCAGCCACATGGTCAAACAACAACAAGGAGCAAGGCAGCATGGCAAACAAAGGACACATGCAAGCCTATTGCAAAGAGACACTAACTGGATGGACAAAATGGCCACATGGTCAAACAACAGCAACAAGGAGCAGGGAGGCGTGGGAAAAAAAGAAAGAACACATTCCAGCCTATGTCAAAGAAACACTGGCTGCATGCACAAAATGGCCACCAGCCACATGGCCAAACAACAACAAGGAGCAAGGCGGCATGGCAAACAGAGAAAATATGCAAGCCTATGGCAAAGGGACACTCTCTATTTTGGACAAAATGGCCGCCAACCACACGGTCAAATAACAACAAGGAGCAAGGAGGCATGGGGAGCAAAGAAAGAACACATGCAAGCCTATGGCAAAGGAACACTGGCTGCATGAACAAAATGGCTGTCAGCTACATGGTCAAACAACAACAACAAGGAGCAAGGAAGCATGGCAAACAAAGAACACATGCAAACCTATGGCGAAGGGACACAGGCTGAATGCAGAAAATGGCTGCCAGCCACATGGTCAAACAACAACTGTAAAAAAAGAAGGCATGGAGAACAAAGAACACATAAAAGCCTATAGACATAGACTATACAAAGTGGGGGACGATGACAAACACACACACACACACACACACATACTCACCATAAGGAGGCATGGTTGTAACACTGAAGAAAACACTAACATTAATTCAACAATGCATAACATGAAAATTAACTCAGCTATAAAACTTTCACAACAACAGTACATGCATCCTCATATGCCATCAAATATTACCGCACAAGATATACGCTTTTTGCAAAAATATGAAATGAAAAATAGCCAACACTCACTTTATCACACAATCCTGCTCTGGTTACTTATTTCTCCATCACATGTTCTTTAGAAATGTGAGTATTACCTCAGGGAGCATATCACAAAGACAAATCTGTCTACTTCTGATGGAACATCACATGTGATGCATATTGTACAGCAAACATCACACACATATAAAAAAAATCATCTTTTGAATTTCACATATGAAGGACTAAATAATAGGACCACAGCATATGACACACATCCACGTTGCCAACATGGTCTACTGTAGCACATGACACACAACTATGACATCTCCAATCATAGAGTAAATTAGCGCCTCATAAACGAGGCATTGGATGTGAAATATCCGTGGTAACAGGAATGTTTGAACAGACCCCTGAGATTAGTAAGTGTGACATTTACTATCACTGAAAGAAGCTTGTGTGACAAGAAGCACATCATTTCTGAAAATGGATAGCATGAGTGTTCCAGGTATGACAGGCAATGCTCACAACACATGCCCTGCGCAGTCCATCCCTGGAAATAATTCCTGTCATTGCCATGTGTTAAGTCTCTGCCCTCCCATCTCTAGGGGGCACTGTAAATGGACTATCTGTACCCTTGGAATCATCATGACTCCGGTTTGCTTCCCTTTTCCATATGGCATGCAATAGAAAAACCACATTAGCCTGCATGGACTTCAGGTCCCGTAATGCACTGCCTGGTAGTCGGTAAGACCTGTAATATTCTGTCCATTGCTTCCGATGGGAAAAGCCTGGTTGTCCTTTTATACTGGATTCTCACCTCCAGGACTTGTGAGAGACTGAAGCTGCACACACCTGTGACCTCTCTTGTGCAGCCAAGTGACTCTACCCTGGACTTGCTGCTGCCTGGAACTGCTCAGAAGCTGCCATTCCCTGAAGCTCCTCATCGTGCATTGGAGTATGATTCATTTGTGTTCCAGACCCCTTGTTGGATTGTGTTATAGTCCTGATTACGCATGAACCTGCTCTCTGTTTACCCAGTGCTGTTCCTGCCTGGTCCAGTCAGACTCTGCTCCCTGTTTCTCAGCCTTGTTCGTGGTTGTTTCTGCCAGAGCCTGCTTTCTGTTACCCAGACCTGTTCCAGCCTTTGCGTCAACCAGAGCCTGTTCCCTCTGCCTGGCTTTGCCTCCTAGTTGGTTCCCTTGCTTTCTGTCTCCTCTTGGGGTATTGTTTCTGGTATTTGTACTATCAGTACTCACCTGTCTAGAAGTGTTTAACTTTGTATGTGTTCTGGCACCTGGTTTCTAGGAGGCTAACCCAGCCCCCATTCTTTGTCTAGTGTTGCATGTAGTCATTAGTGCCTAACAGTGACGGTGTGCTATGGCTGTATTCTAGGAATTGTTACTGTGTCTCCAGCCCAACTAACAAGGGCTAGTCTCGTGTATGTAAGTACAATCCTTGTTTGTGCCCTAAGGGTCCAGACACAGATTCACTTCTGCAGCCACATTTCTATGTGGCATGCATGGTGACAAGCTGGGAGATTAATCTGCACAGAGGCACTGACGTTCCCTGTTGCTGCGAGAAGTTGTGGGCCCTACCCTGTGTACAATCTTAGTGATAAGCCCTGCATGTTTGTCCATTACTGACCTGTTCCATATTTGTCCACTCTAAGGTTGCTCTGTATTCACTCTTCCGTATTATCTGCCTTACCATAGCTGCCCTATCCCCTTGTATGCCTTTAGCTGCTCTTCTACTTTGGTACACTTCTTCCTTGCAAGATACTCTGTGAACTCAAGGGTTGCCTCAACAGACTCCTGACTAGGCCTGCACGAAACCGTATCACCATGGAGCCCAATCCTCACATGGGGTACACGTGCCCACACACTTGAACAGGGCACTTCTGTGGCCGACATATGGGTAGTTCACACACAAGTCATCATGAAGTCGTAGCCAACAATTAAAGACATATGACGGGTAACATATCAGACATAGCCCTCATCAGCCATCCTCAATCATCCCTGTGTTTTGTTTGTCGTGTGAAATGCAATGTCCCCAAAGTCAAACAACTACACACATCAAATGAGTCGACACATATTACAAACACATATCATGACTTTTGTACATCACTGATTGCCATCTGATGTAGATACCTATTTGTAATACATTCATACATGAGCATTACATCAAATGTATTGCATGCCGTTCCTTCAGAAGCACACATATTGTTGTTACAGTTCATTCACACACAAAACACACAGGCCATGATTTATACTTTCGTAGCTCCGCATTGCTGTCATTTATTAACGCAAAAGCGGCGCAAACTTACAAAATACAACTGTATTTTGTAAGTTTGCGCCGCTTTTGCAGCAGAAAATGAAGAAAATGCGGCGCAAAGATAGTATAAATCTGTCCCGCAGTTGCATGGTCTACCACATGTGGCCAACTACTATACCACACACTGCAGGCCATGCCACTCTATCTCCACGCATCAAATATATTCACGCAAACATCGTATGTGTAAAAAACAATACAGGCAAGATGGAAAACGGGCTGCAAAGGGGACAGGAAGTGATGTAATAGGAAATCCTGTTTACAGATATGGTACTGTGGGTGTACTTTCACTTTCACTTTACAGTCTGTGCTTTTTCTTGACTGTGTGGCTTGTGTCTTGGTGTTGCTCGTGTCTGGATTGCATTTCTTGTATCTTGTGGTGTTTCTCTTGTGTATTTTTGTGTATTATATTTGTATATTGTACCTGTTTAAGTGCTTGTGTGTAGCTTAGTGTTTTTTGGATTGCATTTGTACTGTTGGGTGTCTGTTTGGGGGTTACATTAGTTGGGTTAGTTGAGGTTTGTATTTTGGCCGATTTTTTTTCCTTCTTTTTTCCTTTTTTCTGTTTAAATTGTTGTGCACAACTTGTCGGGAAGAGCAAGGCTGACCCGTATGGGTGAGGAGGAGCTTGGGTCTTTTGTGTGGGTGGTGTGCCACTTTCTGCTGATGATGCTGGAGATGGGTGGGCGTGTGATAAAGGGGTATCACGCAGGAGGCAATGGGGCTGCGTTGGGGCAAGGTTCTCTACCTCCTCAAACGTGTCTTCAACACAACAAGGAATGAGCACCAGCTGAAGCATTGCTGGGCTGACCTGGTGGCCAGAGAACAGGACCTGCTGGACCACCTGCGTGTGGTGATCAGTGGCCCTGTTGATGAGTATCACATTGACAAATGTGTACAGTAGAATGCTCCTGATTGACAGTAGCAGATGTCTTGATGTGCTGCATGCAATGTTTGTGGCCATATTGAATGCAAGTTGAACAAACTGTTATGTCTCAGTACTGAGATGTATTCCACATGTCTATCCATGTTGAAAATGCAGTCCTGAGCTTTGTTGAGTCATGTCCGACTATCACTTAGGGCCACATGTGCCAAGCTATTTTTAATTCTCACAAACAGCCTAGTTTTCAGATTTATTCTGCATACATCAGGAAAAATGTTCATTCAAATGCACCCCCCCATTTTTGCCATTCTGCTATCACATTGCCCAATCACAAAACAGGGTATGCTAGAGGCATTTAGGATGGGGTGTTCCTTTGTATTATCGAGTTGCAGTCCACTGATTGATTCTTTCTTGCCCGCAAATGCTGGCATTAAACAATTGCAGTTACCTGCCATTTCAAGTTGGTGCTAACCAGTTTGCTAAAGGGTAGGGCCCATGGGATCCCTTCCCCTTTATGAATGCATGCCCAAAAATTGTTCCTGAGCAGGACGTTGTTCCACGGACCACTGACTTCTTCCAAAAAATTATTTGAGTCATAATATTGATTTTTGAAATGCTTTCGGTTTACTCCTGCTGAAGTAAGGCTGCATTTAAATGAAAATATACATCCCTATTTGAAAGCAGTAACAGACATGGTGGTCTGCTGAGCCCAGCAGGCCAGCATCCCTGTGACTGCTGCCATTCCCAAGGGGTTTGCAAATTGAGACCTACCTCATCAAAGTTCATGAGGTAGGTCATTTGCTACCCCATTTGTGAGTTGCAAACAGTGTCTTTGACAGTGTTGTACCTCAGATCATCCTACTTGCAAATTGCTAGTTGCTAAGTCTCGCAATGTGTGACTCACAAAACCTGATCTTTGTACATGTGGCCCTGAGTAACACATTTCAGGTGCAATGACAACACCTGTGCCCATGCGTTCTGCCAATGATGATCAGCTAAGGCACTGTCAGCATACCTCATTTCACTGTACTGGGACAGCTAAGTGGGCTATCCATGTCGCTACATTGTCATCATTACACACACATAATCCCTGCAATCATGTTGACAAAGGGGGAATATACGGCTTAGGGGACACTGCCAATGGATCATTTATTACCTACATGCAACTGTGCCACATCTGTTATGGACCACTGAATGCAAAATAATTACTGACTGAAAATTGACCCACATGTCCATCACACAGTTAGTCATTGTCCCTTTGAGTCACTTGTATTGAGTGCACCAGGGAAGTCCCATTGAAATGTTCACCCAATTACAAATCATGACATGGAGTACTATCTGAATGGATTATCCCCAAATGTTTGTAGTCAGATTTAGCACCACATGATTGTTAGGTTCAGTGCATGTGTGCATATGCGTGTCTATCACTCACTGGAGTGTAAGTGTCAATGCGAGTTTGCAGTGGTATGTCTGTTGGAGTGTCTACATGCAGTATCAGCAGCTCACCCATATAAAATGTTACACACTGTGATATGTTGTCCACACATTTGTACAGTGATCTGACATTGAGCATATATTTCCTTTCCATGTCTTACAGGTGGACCGGTCCCCTATACCATTGGGGAAATGGCTCGATTTGAGGACCCAGAAGTATCCAGTAAGTGTGTCAATGTCTGTCCTGTGTAGTGATTGCAGCTGTTGTGTGAGTGACTCTTGTGTGTTGCACTCATTGCAAGATAGGATGAGCTGGCACGTGATCTGATATATTGCTTGACTGGATGTTGACATAGTGTTCCATGCAAGGGTTAGACATTCACAGGCAGAGAGTCATATCTTGGGAGTCTCGTGCTGCACAATAGGCAGCAGCATGTGAACAAAGTGATTAGTAGCCACATGTAGGCCCACATTTGACTTGGAAGTGCTCCAGTGTCAGAATATTGTCACCGAGTCATACCCTCATTTTCACAAGACAGTGATGCATCAGTTTTCCGCACACATTTGTGCATCCCTGTATTGTAATGTATGGGTAACTGTCCCCCAGCATCTAGCCCCATAAGTTGTACTCCATTTACGTGACACTTATGTGGAATGTAATAGGCATGCATGCAGGTCAAGGCCAGACATGTGCTCGCATCAATGTGTGTGATTTTGGAATTGTGTTGGCAGATCAGGTGTTGATGGTTGTCCACAAATGGAAACATGAATGTAGATGCGATTGACCTATGGGTACCTCATTCCTAGGGGACAGCCCTCCTCACATGTGTTCCACTCACTAAATCCATGTACAAGTGGACATGGCTTCGTGGTTGTTCTCGACAGTTGTGATGATGTATTGCATGCCCATCCCCCCTGAGGCACAGAGGTAGGGGAAGAACATATATGTAGGTAGATGTGATGGTCACAGTGTCAAGCACAGGACAAAGGAAATATCTGTGCCCATGTGGCATGGTCTGGTGCTACCAGGTACTCCTACGTGTGAATATGATCTGTTTCACATCTTCATCCTCCGATGTGTGTGTCATCTCCTCTGCCCTTGATTGTGGTGTTGGTGGGTTTGAGGGGGCAACACACACTTTAGTGGCTGAAGAAGTGGACTCCAAATTCCCAGCAGCTGTCATCTGTGGAACTAGATCTGGCATCACTGCAGCAAGGAGGAGATGCTGATTATTGAGTATGGCAGCAACATCCCTGTGTTAGGAAGCCATGTCTGCCCTGAGGAGCCCAGCTTGTTGTCACCCATTCAGCTGCAAGATTGGGAGGGCAGGTGTTGTGGCACCTTCCTCAAAGCAATGGTGAGGTCCCTCACACACTGTTGGACTCCTTGCAGTAGGGATTGTGTGACTTGTTTGGCTGCTGACTGTTCTGCGGACATAATCATGCACATGCGCATCCCCTCAAGGCTGCCTGCCATAGTTTAAATCCCCACCCACACCTCCTTGGCCAGTTTCCGCTGTACTCCCACTACTGTCCTCTCAAAGGTCGTCCCAGTGTCATCAGAGTCCTCAGCTGTGTTTGAGCTGGCAGGTCGTACTATTGGGGTGGTGGTTGGGTCCTCAGGGAAGGCTGCTATATATGTGCTCCTCCTTGCGACTGGAGGTAGTATCTGGAGGGTTCCCAGGACATCTTGGAGGGTTTCCAAGCTGATGGTTGTCAGCTTGTCATCCGGGTCATCAGGGTAGTCCAGGACAGACAGGTCCACAGGAGAGCCATCGTCCTCTGCAATGAGATATTGTACAATTAGTGTGTCTGTGTTGTGGCAGTTGTAATGTGACGTCACTGACTTCCTATTGGTGGTACATTGTAATCTTGGTTCCCATGCATTGTTCCAGTCATTAATGTCTGCGGTCTCTCAGCCCTATGCTCCACCTGCATGTCACATGTAGTTTGGGCAATTGTCTGCGTCACATCTTCTAGGTGTGGGTTCTGTCCAAATTGTGGTTTGACCCCTTCTTGTCCTAATCGACCCTCCCTCTGCTTCCATTAGTATGGTGAGGACTTGCAATGATTGTTGGTGTGCTGATGCCACATGCCCCACACATAACAATATGGCCCTGTCCCAATCTATCATTTTTCACATACACCTATACGGTGCTGAGACCTAGCACCATACCATGTATTGCATTTCCATGAAACAATACAGATGTCACCATTGATAGTTTCTCATGTTGATGTTTGTGTATGTGTGCTATGTTGCATTGCACTGATGGGCCTGACAGAGATCCATTTAATCTTATGACTGTGCAGGTGTGTTTGCCTAGCTATACACATATGTCCTCCCCGTCAATGCTGTTGTCTTGGCACTATGACACCAGAGATGTTGCATGGTGGCATTGCAGCTATTGTGACACAGGCACAGGGGTAGACCCTGAAATGGGCGACATGGGTATGATTTTACTGCTGTGTACTTCATAATGTATGTGACAGTGCCTGATGTTTATTTATTGAGTCTGTGGACAAAAGCAGTTGACAGGAGTTGCACTTGGATAGGGATTGATCACGTAGTCAGTCTGATCCCTCATTTTGAGTGTGCTTGTGCTATGGGCACCAAACTGCCATTTCCTAATTGACCAGCACACACAGCACAGGTAGTGGTGGTAAGAGTTTTCAATGGTAAATGCCGTTTGAGCCAATGGCCTGAGACTGAGCATTGTCCTCTAGTTTATATTATGTCAATACCAGCTGAGCTGTGACAGCAGCTCAGTTTTGAGTTCTGTCCTACCCTCCTGGTATGCTTCAGCATTTCCAGCAGCCTTGATACGGCGGTGTACCCCCATGCAAAGGTTGTTGGTGTTGTACTGTGCCTCTAGATTGTATTGTATTGTATTGTAATCGTATTTATATAGCGCTTACTACCCCTGATGAGGCGTCGAAGCGCTTTTCGATGAGTAGCACGCTACTCCGGAACCCAACAAGAATTAGTGATGGATTAGTATAATTTAATAATGAGTACAGTTTTAGTATTATTATGAGTTAATTTGGGCTGCGGATATGAGAGTTTGTTAGTTAGATTGACTGGAGTAATGGAGGGGTGGAGGAGGAAAGAAATCTAAAAGTGTTAATTGGGAGTATATCCTTCATTTACTCAATCGAAAGGCTTGGGATGAATAAAGAGGGGTGGAGGGGGGAAGAGTATGTGGAAGGGTTAGGGAGAGCATAGTAGCAGGGTGAGATGAATGCAGGAGAATTTAGTAGGGTTGTGTGGGAGGTCACAGAGGTAGAGTGAGGTTTGGTGAGTTAGATGTGGAGGTGGAGGGAAGAGCTTAGGCAGAGATATTTAGGAGATGAAAGTGGTCGAAGGGATTTGGGATGAGTCAGAGTGAGAATGGAGGATAGTTTGATAGAGACATGACATAAGAGTGATGAAAAATGAGAGCAGAAATTCATAGATATCTAGTATAACAACCCAAAAAAAACCAGGAGCCATGCAATGATCCACAACATGCCAAGCACAGAAACAACATATACACATACATACACATATATATATATATATATATTTATACACACACACACGAATACACACATATGCACATACAATACATAATTAGAATCATGGGTAAAAAATACTTAGTCAGACAGGTTTAAAAGAGTGTGTGTGTATTTTATTGTTATGACAGTAGCAATACATATTTTCCAAAGAAACTATAAATAAATAGAAATATACATATAATCTGAAAAAATATTTATCCACACAGGCTTATGCAGTTCATAGTTGTTTGAAAAAGGTGGTTATGAAGGAAAGAGCCAACTCTTGAGTAATTTTCTGAAAACAAGAAAGTTATCTGTGGCTCTTATAGTTGGGGGTAATGAATTCCATAGTTTTGCTGCTTGGACGGAGAAGGATGTACCACCTACAGTCTTTTTCTTGTATGGTGGTGTTCTAAGGCGGGGTGCTAGTCTTGAGCTGAGGGTTCTTTGTTGTATGTATTTGGTAATTTTCTTTCTGATAAAAAGCTGTCCTGTTCCATGTATAGCTTTGTGGGTGATACAAAGCAGTTTGAAAGTGCATCTTCTGGCAACGGGTAACCAGTGTAGTGCTCTCAAGGCAGGGGAGACGTGGTCTTGCGGCTTTATATGTAGTAGTAGCCTGGCTGCGGAATTCTGGATACGTTGTAGTTTTTTCATAACAGATAGAGATGATCCATGGTAGAGGCTATTGGCATAATCCAGTTTGGATAATACAAGTGAGATAGTAGCTTGCACCTTGTGTGGAAATCCGATGTGGGGGAAGATGCGTCGTAAAGTCTTTAAGGTGATGAAGCTTGTGCGTGCTAATTTGTCTACTTGGGTATTCATAGTTAGCTTGGAATCCATGGTGATTCCTAGGTTTTTCACTTCCTTGGATAATTGAGGAGGTGGTCCGAGATCTTCAGGCCAGATGCACAGAGGGTCATCATTTTTCCAGTCACCACATATGAGTATTTCTGTTTTGGAGGTATTTAGTTTGAGATGGCTCCAGGTCATCCACTGATCAACGGCTCTGAGGCAACTGAAGATTTGTAACTTTTCAATGTTTTTGGGGTCTTCTAATTGAAGTAGTATTTGTGTGTCATCTGCATAGTTGTAGCATGTGAGATGGAACTCATTGATCAGTTCTGGTAAAGATATCATGTAGATGTTAAAAAGCAAAGGTGAGATGATTGACCCTTGGGGGACCCCTGTTTTTGTGAGGTAGGGTTCGGACGAGAAGGGGGGCGAGTGGATGATATTCGCTCTTTTTTGGAGATAGGAAGTAATCCAGTCGAGAGCAATCCCTTGTATGCCGGCTTCGTGGAGTCTTTGAGTTAGGGTGTCATGGTCAACCGTATCAAAGGCAGCTGAGAGGTCCAAGAGAAGTAGTGCAGCAACTCCATTTCGGTCGACTATGTTTTTAAGATCGTCCCAGATTGCCATAAGTGCTGATTCAGTGCTTCTTCCTGGGTGGAATCCAGTTTGGAAGTCTGAAAGTATAGAATTGTCTTCAATGAATTGTGACATCTGGGCGAATGCTGCTCTTTCTATCAATTTGCCCAGGAAAGGTCCATTTGTGATAGGTCTGTAGTTGTTGGGGTCTTGCGGGTCTAGGTTTGTTTTCTTTAATAACGGTCGTATGTATGACTTTTTCAGGTCTGTAGGAAAAGTTCCTGAAGTTAAAGAGTTGTTGATGATTCTTCTTAAAGGTGTGGCAGCAGAAGTAGATAGCAGGATGTTCTTGAAGATTTGTGGTGGGCAAGGGTCAGAAGGGCAACCAGAAGGTCTGCTTGCTTTGACCAAATCCATAAATTCATCCTGGGATATATGTTTGAAAGACTGTAGAGGTTGGGATGGTTTATTCTTAAAGGGTATTTTAGTAAAGGGGTTGGTGCTGATGCTTTTCTTCTGTTTTAAATAGGAGTCCAATGTGTCTGCCTTGGTTGTGTAGTGAGTTGCCAATTTGTTTGTGAAATCTTGAGTGGTGGGATGACTTCCTTCCATGCATGTGGGTTTTCGAAATTCATTGAGAATTTTATACAATTCCTTGGTTGTAGATTGAGCATTTAGAATTCGGTCTGAGTAGTATCTTTTTTTAGCTTTTTTGATTGATGATTTGTATATCCTGTTAAGTTTGTGTAGCTGCAGTTTGTCTTGACTGTTGTTTGTTTTGAGCCAGGTCCGCTGCAGCTTTCTGATTTGTTGCTTTATCTTTTTAAGTTCTGTGTTTCTCCAAGGTGTTGGTTTTCTTTTGTCATGTTTAGTTTTTCTGAGTGGTATTAGGACATCAAAAGCTTCCTGTAGCCACTCATAAAGTTTTGGTACAGAATTGATTGTATCTAGATCTGTGTTTGCTGTTAGTTGTGTTTCTAAGTGATCCAAATTGAGTTTGCTCCATGGTCGGTAGGTGTATGTATGTAAGTGGTTGTGGGGTGTGTTGATTTGTGGAGTTGTCTGTCGGAAAGTTATCAGATGGTGGTCAGACCAGGTGGTTGGTGTGATGCTATGAATAGTAACGAGTTCAGGCTTAGCAAAAATGACATCTAGGATGTGACCAGCGATGTGTGTGGGATTGTGTACAATCTGATGTAGGTTCAATGCGAGTAGGCCAGTGGTGATAGCTTTTGGATGGGGCATATTGGGTTTGTCAAACCAAATGTTTAGATCCCCAAGAATGCATAGATTGGAGTATAGTGTAATAAGGTTTGAGACTGTGTCAAGAAAAGCATCTGGGAAAGTGGAGTTGATAGGTGGAGGTCTGTAAAGGAGGAGAAAGTTACAGGATGAAGTTGGAGTAGGGTGGCATCTGGTAAGGAGGGCTTCACAACCTTGTATGGAGATGTTGTCTGTTTTACTGAGGTTTATTGCCTGTTTGAATATAATAGCTATTCCACCTCCTCTCTTGCCTATACAGTTTTGTGTGATGGTTTGATAGCCCGGAGGAAGGGCTTCGTGCAAAACTGGTGCCATGTCATCTCCCAACCAGGATTCCGTAATGAATAGTAAGTCAGGTTGAGTGTCTGTGAGCAGGTCGTAGATGTGGTGCTTGTTTTTTTAGAGTGATCGAGCATTTATGAGCTGGCAGTTTAGAGAGGGTGTGTTAGTGGTAGTGTTGGTTTGTTTAGTAGAAGGGTAAGTAGTATAATGTGAGCTTGAAGCAGGAGTGTTGCTAGGTGTGATAACTGTTTGAGGCTCACAATAGTCTTGCTTTTTAAGATAGTGTTCCTCTTCCAGCAGGTTAAGGAGGCATTTTGTTGGGTCTGTGTGTGTGGGTGGTGAACTTGGTGGCTGAGAGAGCCATGAGGAGTGTAGTGTTTTTTGTAGGGTAGTTTTATTATGTAACAAACAAGGGGATGCGAGGTTGCTATGAGTGGCATGTTTTTTATTTTGTTTGCGTTTGTTTAGTGTGGATGGAGTATGGGTTAGGGGTGGTGGAGGAGCATGTGGATCATGATGTAAGGCCCTAAATTGTGCAATGGAGGAGAGGCGAGTGAATGAAGGTTGCTGGGATGGGGTGCTTGTGGTAGGTGTTTGTGAAGAGTGGGGGGGTAGGGGTGGAGATAGGATGGAATTTGTATCCTTTGTGTAGTCCTGGGGGTGGGAGTGGGTATGATGATGAGTGTAATGTAAGTTTGTGTTGCTTTGATGTGCTGATGTTTGTGGTCGGTATTGTTTTTGTGGAAGAATGAGAGGGGCTATTGGTGTAGTTGTTTTTGGTGAGGGATTTGTATGTGAGTTAGTGCTGCTAAGTGGAATTTGAGTGTTAGATGGGGTGTTGATGTGTTTTGGAGATGAATGTGTGAGGTGTGTAAGAGGTGATGGGTGTGTGTCAGGGAAAGAAGTGTTAGTTGAGATGACCGGAAGGGGTAATATGTGTGGTGGAGTGAAATGTGGGGATTGTATGGTTGTGTGTAATTGGTAAGGAGAGGGGAAGAGTGTTTGTAGATGATGTGTTTGAAGGCAGGGTTTGGGCATTGTTATGAAGACAGGCGGTCTGTGTGGAGCGAACAGCGGATTGTGTTTTTGGTTAGTATGAGCAGAGAGTGTGTATCTGGGAGACTGAAACTGAGAGAATTGTATGTTGTAGTTTTGTATTGTGTGGGTGGTGGCAGGTAGTGTTAGTGGGAGGGGACAGAGTAGTGTTTGCTGTGATAATGAAGGTGTTTGACTGTAGTAGTTATGGGGGGTATGTGTATATGTCTTGTATGTGGGGTATTGTGTTGGGTGGTGGGGCAATGCAATCTGTCTGTGGTCAGTTTGTGATGCATGATTTGGATATCTTTGCAGATAATGTGTTTGCATGTTGAGGGATGTTTTGGAGTGGAAACCATTCCTGGGGAAATATGAATTGGGCAGCATTTCTGGCCATAGTCCCTAGTCCCTACCTGTCCTGAACAGGCCCAAACAGGCAGCTGCCCTTGTCCTCTCCGCCCTTTGCCTCGGCGCCCGGGCTGAGACGCCCTGAATCCTGGCCTTTTATAGCCCTACCGGCCTATAAGAAGCTCGTCCTAACCCTAGCCAATCCTGTTTTAAACCCTGATTTAGCCAACTAATGGAAGACCCAGCCCTATTTCCTGACCCCCAACCACAGCCCCAGCCCTTAAACCCACAGCCAATCAAAATCCTAGCCCTATCCACCAATCACAGCCCTAGAACCAACAGCCAATCAAAATCCCAGCCCTATCCACCGATCACAGCCCTAGAACCAACAGCCAATCAAAATCCTAGCCCTATCCACCAATCACAGCCCTAGAACCAACAGCCAATCAAAATCCCAGCCTTATCCACCAATCACAGCCCTAGAACCAACAGCCAATCAAAATCCTATCCCTATCCACCAATCACAGCCCTAGAACCAACAGCCAATCAAAATCCTAGCCCTATCCACCAATCACAGCCCTAGAACCAACAGCCAATCAAAATCCCAGCCCTATCCACCAATCACAGCCCTAGAACCAACAGCCAATCAAAATCCTAGCCCTATCCACCAATCACAGCCCTAGAACCAACAGCCAATCAAAATCCCAGCCCTATCCACCAATCACAGCCCTAGAACCCACAGCCAATCAAAATCCCAGCCCTATCCACCAATCACAGCCCTAGAACCAACAGCCAATCAGAATCCCAGCCCTATCCACCAATCACAGCCCTAGAACCAACAGCCAATCAGAATCCCAGCCCTATCCACCAATCATAACGGCATACCTGGAGCTAGCAACCAATGAAATACCATCTCCCAAAAACCAATCACAACAGCATATGCAACAACCACGAGGAACCTATATAAGGAGCAAGTTAACTAAACTCCAGTCCCTGTGGCCTGGGGGGAGGCTACTGCTGTCCTATTCAGTATCTCCTTGGATACAGACAGGCTGAATCCACACTTCCAAGCTAGCAGAGTCTACTTTCCAGGTAAGGGGGGAGATTGTTTAAGAGACAAACACTGCAATAGTTCTGGGCGCACACTCTAAAATCAGGCTTTTTTAAGGCAAAAATACAGGGGGGCAGACAGCTTTTAAGCACAATTAAAATCACACAAACAGATTAAAAACAGTCTCCTCAAACCACACTCTGAAAGATGTATGTAGTCTTTTTACTAAGAATAGGGGTGAAAAAAAGGGGGGCAGAGGAGGGGAAACGGGGGGGAGCAACAAACTAGCAAGGGAATTCACACAGTCAAAGCAAAAACGATTTTTAAACAAACACCACTTTAAAAGAGGCCAGGCTGCCTGAAAACACAGAGAGTCCACAGTAAAACAAACACTTTTTGAACAATTAATACTATTTAACTGGAAAATATATTTGGGCTCCTTACCTAGGTCTTTTTGCAATCCTTGAACACTGGGCTGTATCAGGACACAGGGGAGATGCACACAGGAACACAAAATGGAGGTGCCTGTCTTTGGCCTTCTCGCCACAAACTTAAGGAGCTAGAGCAGGTGGGGGGGAGGGGGGTCTCAGGTGCAGCAGAGACTCAGGGAGCCAATCAGCTAAGTCCAGTCCCTGTGGCCTGGGGGGAGGCTACTGCTGCTCTATTCAGTATCTCCTTGGATACAGACAGGCTGAATCCACACTTCCAAGCTAGCAGAGTCTACTTTCAAGGTAAGGGGGGAGATTGTTTAAGAGACAAACACTGCAATAGTTCTGGGCGCACACTCCAAAATCGGGCTTTTTTAAGGCAAAAATACAGGGGGGCAGACAGCTTTTAAGCACAATTTAAATCACACAAACAGATTAAAAACAGTCTCCTAAAACCACACTCTGAAAGATGTATGTAGTCTTTTTACTAAGAATAGGGGTGAAAACAAGGGGGGCAAAGGGGGGGAAAAGGGGGTGGGAGCCACAAACTAGCAAGGGAATTCACACAGTCACGGCAAAAACGATTTTTAAACAAACACCACTTTAAAAGAGGCCAGGCTGCCTGAAAACACAGAGAGTCCACAGTAAAACAAACACTTTTTGAACAATTAATACTATTTAACTGGAAAATATCTTTGGGCTCCTTACCTAGGTCTTTTTGCAATCCTTGAACACTGGGCTGAATCAGGACACAGGGGAGATGCACACAGGAACACAAAATGGAGGTGCCTGTCTTTGGCCTTCCCTCCACAAACTTAAGGAGCCAGAGCAGGTGGGGGGGCGGGTCTCAGGTGCAGCAGAGACTCAGGGAGCCAATCAGCTAAGTCCAGTCCCTGTGGCCTCCGGGGAGGCTACTGCTGCTCTATTCAGTATCTCCTTGGATACAGACAGGCTGAATCCACACTTCCAAGCTAGCAGAGTCTACTTTCCAGGTAAGGGGGGAGATTGTTTAAGAGACAAACACTGCAATAGTTCTGGGCGCACACTCTAAAATCGGGCTTTTTTAAGGCAAAAATACAGGGGGGCAGACAGCTTTTAAGCACAATTTAAATCACACAAACAGATTAAAAACAGTCTCCTAAAACCACACTCTGAAAGATGTATGTTGTCTTTTTACTAAGAATAGGGGTGAAAAAAGGGGGGCAGAGGGGGGGAAAAGGGGGAGGGTGGGAGCCACAAAGTAGCAAGGGAATTCACACAGTCACGGCAAAAACGATTTTTAAACAAACACCACTTTAAAAGAGGCCAGGCTGCCTGAAAACACAGAGAGTCCACAGTAAAACAAACACTTTTTGAACAATTAATACTATTTAACTGGAAAATATCTTTGGGCTCCTTACCTAGGTCTTTTTGCAATCCTTGAACACTGGGCTGTATCAGGACACAGGGGAGATGCACACAGGAACACAAAATGGAGGTGCCTGTCTTTGGCCTTCCCTCCACAAACCTAAGGAGCCAGAGCACGTGGGGGGGCGGGTCTCAGGTGCAGCAGAGACTCAGGGATCCAATCAGCTAAGTCCAGTCCCTGTGGCCTGGGGAGAGGCTACTGCTGCTCTATTCAGTATCTCCTTGGATACAGACAGGCTGAATCCTCACTTCCAAGCTAGCAGAGTCCCCTTTCCAGGTAAGGGGGGAGATTGTTTAAGAGACAAACACTGCAAGAGTTCTGGGCGCACACTCTAAAATCGGGCTTTTTTAAGGCAAACATACAGGGGGGCAGACAGCTTTTAAGCACAATTTAAATCACACAGACAGATTAAAAACAGTCTCCTAAAACCACACTCTGAAAGATGTATGTAGTCTTTTTACTAAGAATAGGGGTGAAAAAAAGGTGGGCAGAGGGGGGGAAAGAAGAGGGGGGGAGCCACAAACTAGCAAGGGAATTCACACAGTCACGGCAAAAACGATTTTTAAACAAACACCACTTTAAAAGAGGCCAGGCTGCCTGAAAACACAGAGAGTCCACAGTAAAACAAACACCTTTTGAACAATTAATACTATTTAACTGGAAAATATCTTTGGGCTCCTTACCTAGGTCTTTTTGCAATCCTTGAGCACTGGGCTGTATCACGACACAGGGGAGATGCACATAGGAACACAAAATGGAGGTGCCTGTCTTTGGCCTTCCCTCCACAAACTTAAGGAGCCAGAGCAGGTGGGGGGGGGGCGGGTCTCAGGTGCAGCAGAGTCTCAGGGAGCCAATCAGCTAAGTCCAGTCCCTGTGGCCTGGGGGGAGGCTACTGCTGCTCTATTCGGTATCTCCTTGGATACAGACAGGCTGAATCCACACTTCCAAGCTAGCAGAGTCTACTTTCCAGGTAAGGGGGGAGATTGTTTAAGAGACAAACACTGCAATAGTTCTGGGCGCACACTCTAAAATCGGGCTTTTTTAAGGCAAAAATACAGGGGGGGCAGACAGCTTTTAAGCACAATTTAAATCACACAAACAGATTAAAAACAGTCTCCTAAAACCACACTCTGAAAGATGTATGTAGTCTTTTTACTAAGAATAGGGGTGAAAAAAAGGGGGGCAGAGGGGGGGAAAGGGGGGGGGGAGCCACAAACTAGCAAGGGAATTCACACAGTCAAAGCAAAAACGATTTTTAAACAAACACCACTTTAAAGAGGCCAGGCTGCCTGAAAACACAGAGAGTCCACAGTAAAACAAACACTTTTTGAACAATTAATACTATTTAACTGGAAAATATCTTTGGGCTCCTTACCTAGGTCTTTTTGCAATCCTTGAACACTGGGCTGTATCAGGACACAGGGGAGATGCACACAGGAACACAAAATGGAGGTGCCTGTCTTTGGCCTTCCCTCCACAAACTTAAGGAGCCAGAGCAGGTGGGGGGGGGGGCGGATCTCAGGTGCAGCAGAGACTCAGGGAGCCAATCAGCTAAGTCCAGTCCCTGTGGCCTGGGGGGAGGCTACTGCTGCTCTATTCAGTATCTCCTTGGATACAGACAGGCTGAATCCACACTTCCAAGCTAGCAGAGTCTACTTTCCAGGTAAGGGGGGAGATTGTTTAAGAGACAAACACTGCAATAGTTCTGGGGCGCACACTCTAAAATCGGGCTTTTTTAAGGCAAAAATACAGGGGGGCAGACAGCTTTTAAGCACAATTTAAATCACACAAACAGATTAAAAACAGTATACTAAAACCACACTCTGAAAGATGAATTTAGTCTTTTTACTAAGAATAGGGGTGAAAAAAAGGGGGGCAGAGGGGGGGAGGAGGCGGGGGGGGAGCCACAAACTAGCAAGGGAAATCACACAGTCACGGCAAAAAACGATGTTTAAACAAACACCACTTTAAAAGAGGCCAGGCTGCCTGAAAACACAGAGAGTCCACAGTAAAACAAACACTTTTTGAACAATTAATACTATTTAACTGGAAAATATCTTTGGGCTCCTTACCTAGGTCTTTTTGCAATCCTTGAGCACTGGGCTGTATCACGACACAGGGGAGATGCACATAGGAACACAAAATGGAGGTGCCTGTCTTTGGCCTTCCCTCCACAAACTTAAGGAGCCAGAGCAGGTGGGGGGGGGGGGCGGGTCTCAGGTGCAGCAGAGTCTCAGGGAGCCAATCAGCTAAGTCCAGTCCCTGTGGCCTGGGGGGAGGCTACTGCTGCTCTATTCGGTATCTCCTTGGATACAGACAGGCTGAATCCACACTTCCAAGCTAGCAGAGTCTACTTTCCAGGTAAGGGGGGAGATTGTTTAAGAGACAAACACTGCAATAGTTCTGGGCGCACACTCTAAAATCGGGCTTTTTTAAGGCAAAAATACAGGGGGGGCAGACAGCTTTTAAGCACAATTTAAATCACACAAACAGATTAAAAACAGTCTCCTAAAACCACACTCTGAAAGATGTATGTAGTCTTTTTAATAAGAATAGGGGTGAAAAAAAGGGGGGCAGAGGGGGGGGAAAGGGGGGGGGGGGAGCCACAAACTAGCAAGGGAATTCACACAGTCAAAGCAAAAACGATTTTTAAACAAACACCACTTTAAAAGAGGCCAGGCTGCCTGAAAACACAGAGAGTCCACAGTAAAACAAACACTTTTTGAACAATTAATACTATTTAACTGGAAAATATACTTTGGGCTCCTTACCTAGGTCTTTTTTGCCATCCTTGAACACTGGGCTGTATCAGGACACAGGGGAGATGCACACAGGAACACAAAATGGAGGTGCCTGTCTTTGGCCTTCCCTCCACAAACTTAAGGAGCCAGAGCAGGTGGGGGGGGGCGGATCTCAGGTGCAGCAGAGACTCAGGGAGCCAATCAGCTAAGTCCAGTCCCTGTGGCCTGGGGGGAGGCTACTGCTGCTCTATTCAGTATCTCCTTGGATACAGACAGGCTGAATCCACACTTCCAAGCTAGCAGAGTCTACTTTCCAGGTAAGGGGGGAGATTGTTTAAGAGACAAACACTGCAATAGTTCTGGGCGCACACTCTAAAATCGGGCTTTTTTAAGGCAAAAATACAGGGGGGGCAGACAGCTTTTAAGCACAATTTAAATCACACAAACAGATTAAAAACAGTATACTAAAACCACACTCTGAAAGATGAATTTAGTCTTTTTTACTAAGAATAGGGGTGAAAAAAAGGGGGGCAGAGGGGGGGGAGGCGGCGGGGGGAGCCACAAACTAGCAAGGGAAATCACACAGTCACGGCAAAAACGATGTTTAAACAAACACCACTTTAAAAGAGGCCAGGCTGCCTGAAAACACAGAGAGTCCACAGAAAAACAAACACTTTTTGAACAATTAATACTATTTAACTGGAAAATATATTTGGGCTCCTTACCTAGGTCTTTTTGCAATCCTTGAACACTGGGCTGTATCAGGACACAGGGGAGATGCACACAGGAACACAAAATGGAGGTGCCTGTCTTTGGCCTTCTTTCCACAAACTTAAGGAGCCAGAGCAGGTGGGGGGGGGCGGGTCTCAGGTGCAGCAGAGACTCAGGGAGCCAATCAGCTAAGTCCAGTCCCTGTGGCCTGGGGGAGGCTACTGCTGCTCTATTCAGTTTCTCCTTGGATACAGACAGGCTGAATCCACACTTCCAAGCTAGCAGAGTCTACTTTCCAGGTAAGGGGGGAGATTGTTTACGAGACAAACACTGCAATAGTTCTGGGCGCACACTCTAAAATTGGGCTTTTTTAAGGCAAAAATACAGGGGGGCAGACAGTTTTTAAGCACAATTTAAATCACACAAACAGATTAAAAACAGTCTCCTAAAACCCACACTCTGAAAGATGTATGTAGTCTTTTTACTAACAATAGGGGTGAAAAAAAGGGGGGTAGAGGGGGGGAAAGGGGGGGGGGGAGCCACAAACTAGCAAGGGAATTCACACAGTCACGGCAAAAACGATTTTTAAACAAACACCATTTTAAAGAGGCCAGGCTGCCTGAAAACACAGAGAGTCCACAGGAAAACAAACACTTTTTGAACAATTAATACTATTTAACTGGAAAATATCTTTGGGCTCCTTACCTAGGTCTTTTTGCAATCCTTGAACACTGGGCTGTATCAGGACACAGGGGAGATGCACACAGGAACACAAAATGGAGGTGCCTGTCTTTGGCCTTCCCTCCACAACTTAAGGAGCCAGAGCAGGTGGGGGGGGCGGGTCTCAGGTGCAGCAGAGACTCAGGGAGCCAATCAGCTAAGTCCAGTCCCTGTGGCCTGGGGGGGAGGCTACTGCTGCTCTATTCAGTATCTCCTTGGATACAGACAGGCTACATCCGTTGACGTTGTACGCCGTTGTTGGAGGCGGTCGGGAACCGCTGTGCAACACCTCATTGGACGATATTGGCCTCTATGGGGTACAGTGGCCAATGGTGATGTACGCCGGCGGTGACAGTATGCACCGCCGTGAACATCACTGCCATTTTCTATCTGTTCACCTCACTAGTTACCTGATTTTGAACAGGAGAGGACTTACACTCCATGTGCTGCTGTGACCTGTGTTTGGAACCTACCATGGCGCGTGTGACTGGGGAAAGGACCCCTGTCTTCACCTCGGCAGAGTTGGAGAGACTGGTGGATGAGGTCCTACCCCAGTACGGACTGCTGTATTGGCCTCCAGACCAACAGGTGAGTACACTGTGAGCACGATGCATGGGGCATGAATACATGGAGTGGTGTTTGTGAAGGCCTCGTGTAGGGGGGGTTGGTGGATGTCCCCTGGTGGCGTGCAGCTTGTGTGCTGGGCCCTGTGTGTGCAAATGGCAATGTGAAGTGGTATGGTGGGCCATAAGTGTAACAGGCAGGACGGTTTGACTAATACCTTTCCCTGTGTGTATTTTCTCTGCAGGTCAGAGCCCATCAAAAGAAGGGTATATGGTGT